>NC_059328.1:107686044-108286044 GCF_018350155.1 Leopardus geoffroyi
ACAGGCCAATCACGCAGGGGCTTGTTGAACTCGGTAAACGTTTGGGACTTTGTTCAAGTATTATGGGAATAGTATGCACTAAATTTTATGCCTACGAAATTCTCCTCTATCATATACCATTGCTTGCGCTACATAAGCTTGCTTATGTAGCATATCCTAAGAGAATAAATTATGCTTGCAACATTTTGCCTTGAAAAGGTATTGGGTTATTTATATTGTTGGTTTGTTTATAAAGTTTATTCATAAAGTTTATCATTTATTTTCAGAGAGAGAGAGAGAGAGAGAGAGAGAAGAGAGAACCCCAAGCAGGCTCCATGCTCACCATCCGGAGCCTGAGCGGGGCTTGATCTCATGACCATGAGATCATGGCCTGAGCTGATATCAAGAGTTGGACGCTTCACCGACTGAGCCACCGAGGCAATCCCAATATTTGGTTATTAAAAGGTTTGGATAAAAAGATTTAAATATCAAAGAGTTAAGTTTTAAAGTTCATTGGGAAACATGGAAGTTTCTTTCTAACTGCTAACAGGTAAGACGTTTGTCAATTGTCCCACCTTGAAAGGAAATTTAACCAGTTCATCTTCAATATTAAATCTATGGTTTCTCATGCCTCACAGAGCTGTTCCTGCTGAGGACCATATGCCCAGGGGATGCTGGAGTGTAGAGGTACATGAGTCTACGTGAAATGCTCCAAGTTGTGGGGTTTTGAAGGTAGATGAGACCACCACCGGACGCTGATAGTTACTTTGTATTGTTGAGGCTCACATCTAACTTTCTTTTAATCACCACATCAAATGGGATAATGTGTGTCTTGTGTCCAGCATAGTTCCTGCACACGGGACTTTCAACCAGGAGCAGTTCCCATTTTATAATCAGTGTCAGTGTTAGAGCAAGCACCTAGTTAGGCTCTACCAGGATGCATGGCGTCCAGCAAAGGGGGAGTCAGAGCCTGTTATCAGGAACCTCAGCAGCCTGTCTTGGCAGCACCCCACATACAAGGACACCAGAAACCGGATCAAATCAGACAGGCCTGCGACAAAGGAGGCCAGAGACCCTGACATAAGGGAGGAAAGGCTTGAAAACTTGCCCCCCTCCCCCAAATCTCCCCCCCAGGTAGTGAACAGCCCATCCCCTAGTTAACTAGTGTCAAACTCTGGGGTGCACAGGTCTCCCTTGACCTGCCCCACTCTCCCATCTCTGGAGTGCACCTTCTCTCCCAGAAGCTCTTCACTTGCACCGCTCAGCTCAACCACTGTCTGTGAATTCTTTTCAGGGATGAGACTAAGACCCTCCGGTGACATACCCAGGGACAGGCCCAGGGCCTGGAAGTCTCCCCAGTCTACCCGGCAGCATCAGCCTATGACCTGAGTGAGGACGATAGGGAGTCAGTGTTAACATAGGGAACAGGGTTTCTCACATTTCTACTCCTAACCCCTCACTGCCATGCCCCCCGGGACCTGCTCTCAACATCCATACCGTGGGTTGCCCACGCTCTGCCACCTCGACACTGCTGTTCTGAGCTCTGCTGCCGTGGGGTCCCCCACGGATTCTTTTTCAAGTCAGAGAAGCAGTGGGGGAAGATGGAAGGGTTCCTGTAAGTACAGAGATCCTCTCGCCTCATTTTTTCCAACATACTCTTCTGAATCTCACAATCAGGTGCAAAAAAAAAAAACCTTGATTTTATTTTTTTAATTTGAAGTATAGTTGACACACAATGTTACATAGGTTTTTCAGGTATACAACATAGTGATGAGAGAAGGGATTTCCTTCCAAGTCCACAGGACTGTGTATAAACTGTGTTCAAACCGCAATCCTGACTTAAGACCACTAGGCTGGCTTTGTGTACGTGCTTGGTGCATGCATAGCCTCAGGGTAAACCATCTTGTCCTTGAGATATGAATCAATGCCCCTGTTTCCTGGGGAACTCGGGATTTCTGCCCATGTGCTAATCTATATCTTTTCCCCTTTTACAAGATGTAAGGAAGTATATAACCCTGCAAAAGTGTTCGTTCTTCAAATCACTTTCTTCCCTATGAAGGTCGTGTTTCCTGGGCAGCTGTACAAACTCAGGCTCAAATAAAACTCTTTCTCACTTGAGGAGATTCTAAAAGGTTTGTTCAATTTGCATTGATACCGGAGACTCAACAACTCCTCTACCTGTTATGCTCAGCTCACAAGTGTGGTTGTGGTCTGTCACCACGCATGTGGCCCCACTGCAGTGGCTAGCCACCAGTGTGGTTGTGGTCTGTCACCACGCATCCAGCCCCACTGCAGTGCCATCCACTAGACTCCCTTGGCTGTGCTTTTCCTCCCTGTGACTTACTCATTCCGGAACTGGAAGAACGGGACCACCCTGCTCCCCTCACCCACTTTTCCCTTCCCCCTAGTGCCCTCGCCTCTGGCAACCACCAGTTGTCTGTCTTTTGGGGTCTGTTTTTTGCTTTGTTTCCTCACTTGATTTGTTTTTGAGAGTCCACACAAGGTTGAAATCTGTGTTTCTTTGGGTTCTCCCCTGAAATCAGGGGAGTTGTCTGACTCCCCTTGAGTTGTCTGACTTTCCAGTGTTTTTGTTCTTTTGTTAATTTTTTAATGTTTATTTATGTATTTTGAGACAGAGAGAAAGCCAGTGGGGAAGGGAGAGAGAAAATCCCAAGCAGGCTCTGCCCTGTCAGCACAGAGCCAGATGCAGGGCTCAGTCTCTCAGACCATGAGATCATGACCTGAGTGGAAACCAAGAGTCAGAGGCTTAACCTACTGAGCCATCACCCAGGCACCCCAATGTGTGTCGATAAGTATAAACGAAAACCTCTCCTGGAAAACATGTGGGAAAATTATACAATTAAAGGGAAAGGGTGTAACAATTAACATTCCTACTTATTTCCAACTGATGCATTTGCTTTCTAGCATTGACCATGGTTACTCAGATTGTTTTAACAACACTCCTTCACCTAGGTGCAGAGTTGATCAAAGCCCTCCTGGGAGCTACTGGAGGGTGTGAGAACAGCTTTGTGGGTACATTGTAGTCTTTGGGAGATCCCACTCCCCCATCTCTTCCGTTTATTCCCTCCTATTCCTTTTCTTTATTTTCTGCTTTATCGCACTGCCTGGGACTTCCAGTATGATGTTAATACAAGTGGCCAAAGAGGAAAACTTTGCCTTGTTCCTGATCCCAGGGGGGAAGCAGTCCGATTTTCACCTTTAAAACATGATGTTAGCTGTAAGTATTTCAAAGATGACTTTTATCAAGTTGAGAAAGTTACCTTTGATTCCTAGTTTGTTGAGAATGCTTTTTAATTTACAAATGGACGTTGACTTTCACCAGATGTCTCTTTCTCCATATATCGTGGTGATTTTGTGTTTTTGTTCTTTAGTTTACTCCTATGATGAGCTCCATGGATTGGTTTGTAAATGTCAAGCCAGCCTTTGGCCACCGGGATGGATCCCACTGAGGCATGCTGTATTACACTTTTACACATCGGTGATTTTCACTTGCTAATATTTGTTGAGAAATTTTGCATCTTTGTTCAGGAGAGGTATTGGCCAGTTTTTCCCTGTAATGTCTTTGTTTTTGTTATGAGGACAGTACTGGCTTTGTAAGAATGAGTTGGAGGGTATGCTCTCCTTTTCTTTTCTTCCAAAGATGTTGTGTAGAATTGACTTATTTTTCTAAATGTGTGGTAAAATCTGCCAATGAACCTGTCTGTGCCTGGACTGCCATTGTTGCAAGGGTTTTAGCTGTTTTAGCTACATATTCAATTTCTTTGGTTGACATAGTGTAACTCAGGTTATCTATGTCTTCTCGGACAAGGTTAGATGATTTATTTCATTTGGTGAGCTGGTCCATTCATTTACGTTATTGCACTTATGGGCATGGATTTATTTGTATTACTACCTAATTATCTTTCAAAAGCCTGTGGGGTCTGCACTGAGGGGAAGTGCTACAGATTAAATGTTTGTGTCTCCTCCTCCCCCCCCCGCCGACACACACACCCCAAATTCAGATATTGGAATCCAAACCCTCAATGTGATGGTATTAGGAAGGGGGACTTAGGTGAGTGATTAGGTCATGAATGAGATCAGTGCCCTTGTACAACAGACCCTGGAGAGTCCCCTCACCCCTTCCACCATGGGAGGACACAGAGAGAAGACAGCAGTCTAGTGGCACTAGGAAGTGGGCTCCCACCAGACACCAACTCTGCCGGCACCTGGATCTTGGACGTCCCCACCTCCAGAACTGTGAGAACTAAACATTTGCTGTTCAAGCCACTCCGTCTATGGTATTTTTGTCACAGCAACCTTCGATGACTAAGGCAGGAAGTATGTTTGAGTATGTCTGAGAATGAGCATGGAGATATGACCAGTTTGCTAGGCTCTAAGAGGCAAATTTTCTATTGGCTCTACACAAAACTGAATGACAAAGGGGGCCAACCAGTTCTGTAATACGGAAGGCTCTAAGGAAGGGGACAAGGATGAGGTGATACTATCCTCAGCCAGGAGGAAAAATCTTTTAGACCAGTTAGCGACTTGCCCACATTTTTCAGTGGCTACCGTGAACTGAAACTCTCAGATGGGGTACATCTACAAGTGAGTCGTAAAGAGCGTGTAGGACAAACCACTGTGGGAATTGCAGGAGAAGGTCACTGTGGTTGGGAAATGACTGCCCGGTACAGACCAGTCTTGTGATGCTCTGCCTTTGTTGAAGGGACAACAAGGTCCCATAAAGGGCACCCTGTCATTCCACCGCCGTCCTTTTTTTTTTTTTTTTTTTTTTAATTTCTTATGATAGTTGACCTATGTCGCATATCAGGTGAGTCTGATTTCCTGAAGGTCGTGCCTGTTTTGGAGGAATACAGTGGGAAAACAAACAAACAAACAACTGTTGTTACCCACTGATATATGCTTGATATCTTTACTTCAACGTGGGGCAGAAGTTGCCAGCATGGAGGTGCTGTTAATGGCATTCTTATTTTAGCATTTTGGGGGACTACATTCAAATGTATGTGGAAAACACCTATGGGGCAATGTAGAATTGAGAGAAATTGAGGAAGGGGAATTCTCTGCTGGCTGTGTCTATGCTAACAGGAGAATCTCCTGCTGCAGTTGCAAGGGTTCTGGACGTATGTGTAGGCCTCTTGAAGGCAGAATCCCAGCCTGGCAATTATCCCTCTGAACCACAGGCGGGTATACCATCATTTTGTTCCTTATGATGATGAGCCTGTTTAGGAATTGCTTGTGTGGGCTTAGCCAGGATTGCAGCAACTTGGTCTTTCCTTCTCAACGTGGCAGTGTGTCCATTCACCTTTTTTTTTTTTTTTTTTTTTTTTTTGATGCTAAAGGACAGAGGCACTTCTCTCTCTGGAAAGAGGCATGTGAAATGATCGACCTCGGCAGAAAAGCCCACGGAGGTGCCAATACCAGGATAAGGGGAAGAGCTGGGAAGTAGAGAGAAGGACCGATTCGGTGGCAGGAGTTCAGAGCACGTGCTTGGTGAGGGAGAGATCGTGTTGAAGCGCATTAGCACCGTGGATTATTACGCAAGCAAAGGAATCCCACGTAAACGTTGTGACACGGTGCCTTCAGGTTCCTGGGCACCTAGGAAAGAAGTCCTACTAGCGGCAGCAATGCAAACAGCCCTGCCAGCCACAGGCCGTGAGTCCACCTGACTGCCCTGAGCCTTGCTCACCAGTGAAGCGCCTAGGACCACGTCTATTAGCACAGTGCCCTAGGCCACACCCACCACCAAAGTGTCCTGCGCTGTGCCTGTTGGGGAACATCAGCAAAAAGCCGTGACTGCCGCTTGACCCGGGCTTTCGGAGGCTCCTCACCCCATCCCCTGTCCGGGAACCGGGTCCTGCCTTCCTTTCCTGCCCCCAAAGGCTGCTCCGAGGACTCAGCCTTGAGATGCCATGCGGTGTTGAGAACACCCGCCCGGAAGCCGGTCAAGGCCTCCCTGCAGGTGAACTTTCAGGGGCGGGGACACGCAAGCGGCTGCACACAAGCCTCTTATGCAAGTCCCTTTTACTTGTTCTAAGGGCCACCTACCAACCGGAGTGGCCTGCCTGTCCCTTAGGTCGTTCCCTGCCCTCCCAGGAAGGGCCCCTTCCAGGTTACACCGCAGAAGGTCCTGTAGGGTTACCCACCACCAACGTGCCCACCAACCAAGTGCTCCCCTCAGCCATGCAGCAGTGTCCTGCCGTGTGGCCACCTCAACCCTGCCAGCTCGGCTGCCCACCTGGGTCGCGGCGCCTGGGTTCTTTGGGGAGGCTTCCTCGGACTCAGCGCTGTCTTCTCTTCTCCAAATGCCCCTGGGGGAACAACCGGCTTTTCCTTCAGCTTCAGCTTGCTCTGCCTGGGAGGACACGGGGCATGAGAGAGGCTGGATGATTGCAGCTTTTCTCGTGCTTTTTGGAGTCGGCTTCTCTTTCCTGGAGGCGGCAAGCACGTAGCATCCCTAGTGCGCTGGCTTCTTAGAGCCCGGAAACCCAGAGCAGCGGGATCTAGCTCAGCTCTGTCCTGTGGCCACGGGTGTCTTGTCTCCCTGTGCTGTGCACACCCTGGGCCCTACTCCCATCCCCAGGCTGCCATGCTTCATTAATAAAGCACATTTCTGTGGGACACAGATCCTCGCTTCTGCTTCTTTGTAGTCTCTTTGTCGGTTATATCCAATCACAATACAGTTAGTCTCCTCCTCTCCCCTTCTCCCACTCTCAAGTGCTCTTTAAATTCAAAATTTCATCCTCAATTTTGGATTGAGCTGGATTGAGTGTGAATTGTCTTACGTGGGGTTGGCATGCCAAGACGCTTTCTGCTGTTGGAATCTATTCTGCTGTTACTTAGTCCCTCTGAGATTGAGCTTTGTCGTCCCTCAAATCGGGAAAAAAACAAAACCAAACAACCCAAACACCTTTCTTTCACGGAGTTTTAGAAATCTACCAAATTGTGGGGCGCCTGGGTGGCGCAGTCGGTTAAGCGTCCGACTTCAGCCAGGTCACGATCTCGCGGTCCGTGAGTTCGAGCCCCGCGTCAGGCTCTGGGCTGATGGCTCAGAGCCTGGAGCCTGTTTCCGATTCTGTGTCTCCCTCTCTCTCTGCCCCTCCCCCGTTCATGCTCTGTCTCTCTCTGTCCCCAAAAAAATAAATAAATAAACGTTGAAAAAAAAATTAAAAAAAAAAAAAAAGAAATCTACCAAATTGTAAGAAAAATTACATAGTGGTCGAAATGATGCAATGTTTAATATTTAGAAATTGTTTATCATCTTATCACTTGGGAAACATTAGTACATCTATTTATTTTGGTATATGTGTACCCATGGACATCTATCTATCTATCCAAAGGAAATAAACCCATTATTTCTAAGAGATAGGTGTTCTCCTATGTTCCTTGTAGCATTCATTATTCACGAGAGCTGAGGTACAGAAACAAGCTGACTATGGCAGGGGACTGGGTAAAGAAAATGTATATGTAATCCAATACTATTCAAGCTTTAAAGAGGAGGAAATCCTGCCCTCTGTGACAACATGGATGAGACTTATTTTTGCTTCAATGCTAAGCGAAGTAAGCTAATAGAGAAAGATAAATACTGCATGATATCACTAATATGTGCAATTAAGAAAAAAAGACTTTTTTATACCCATGGTAACAGAAAGTAGAAGAGTGGTTGCAAGGGCCTGGGGAGTGGGGGAATAGGTAAAAGCGTCTGGTAAAAGAGACGCTGGTAAAAGAGAGTCTGGTAAAAGCGTCCAACATTTCAGTTATAGGGTTGAGTAAAGCCTAAGGATCTAGTGTGTAACATGGTGACTCTAGCTGAAACACTATATTGTATCATTGGAATTTGATAAGAGAGTAAACAAAAATTAAATATGTGAGGGGAGAGATGTGTTAATTAACTTGATTGGGAGAATCCTTTCACAATGTACATGTGTATCAAACCCTTAAGGTCTTGCAGCTGGACTGGGAATTAAACTGAGAAGAGTCAAATAATTAGGGGAAAAAAAGAAGCCACAGTTTTCTTACAGGAGCACAGAGGCTCAGGAAGGAAATTGAGACCCAAGCAAATGACTGATGCAGGCAGTTTTTATACCTTTTAGACAAAGAGACAATAAATCTGTGAGGCATTGACAGGACAAAGAAAACTTAATGTTGGGAGTTTCAATTCATAAGGACTTCTAAACAGATTTTGGGCCGGGTGGTAGATTAGTAAAAAAGTAACAAGGGTTGTTATACAGCCTCCTCTGCCCTAAATTTCCCACCTCTGGTGATAAGGGTGTCTCCTTGCCTCCTGCTACAGGGAGGGTACCTTTCTCATGGGGGATGTATTCCTTCTCTCAGCGGGGAGGGTCTGAATGTCCTTCCTACATAGGCTCTCTCTAAAGTGCCTTTTAGTTAGAATAATCAGTATGCCCAAGAGGCACATTTTGGGGTGGTCTTCCCTTGGCCCCTACAGTTTATAGACAGAATTTATTTTTATATCATTGTCCACTTGTCTGTCATGATGAATTCACTTATTAATTCTCATTGATTTCATTGTAGACTATTTTGGATGTTCTACATGCCCCATTAGGTGATCTGTGAATAACAATGCTTTTATCAGTTCCTTTCCAGTCCTTATGTCTTTTCTTCTTGATGCTTGTTTGTTTGACTATTTATTTTGCCTATTTGCACTGGCCAGAATTTCTAGTCAATGTTGAAGAAGTTGTGATATTGGGTATTTCTGCCTCATTCTTAAGCTCAGAGGGAAAATGTTTGTCATGTCACAATTGCATGGGGTTTACTAAACAGACCTTCTTCACCAGGTTAAATGTTATTCCTTCTATCCCTAGTTTCCTAAGAGGTTTATAAAAATCATTCATGATGTTCAATTTTGTCAAATGTCTTTCCGAATCCACTGAGGTGATAAGATGATTTTTTTTTTTTTGCTTTTATTCTGTTAATGTGGTGAATTATATTGATTGATATTTAAACATTGAACCAAACTCACATTCTTGAAAGAACCCAATTTGGTTATATTATTCTTTTTATATATTCTTGGATATTACTTACTAATATTTGCTTAAATTTTTTTCCTCTGTCTTTTCTAATTTTTATTTCTTATAATGTCCTCATCAGTTTTGAATTTATTGTGGAGTATTTTCAGTTTTTTTTTCTATTTCCTGTAAAGTAATTAAAGTGAGATTGATATTATTTCTTAAATGTCTGAAAGAATTTTCTTTTGAAGTTATCTGACCCTGGTAGTTTATTTTAATTTAATTAGAGTTTTAATTTCTTAAAAGCTATATAACTATAAGAATTTTATATTTCTTATTGATCACTTTTAGTAAGTTGTTATGTTATAAGCATTTATTGATTTTCTCTACATTTTAAGTTTTTAAAGTTCATTTATTTTGAGAAAGACAGAGAGACAGAGACAGACAGAGAGAGAGGGAGCAGGTGAAGGGCAGAGAGGGAAAAGAGAGAGAATCCCAAGCAGGCTCTGCACTGTCAGTGCAGATCCTGATGTGGGGCTCGAACTCATGAACTATGAGATCATCACCTGAGCTGAAACCAAGAGTTGGACATTTAACGGACTGAGCCACCCAGCTGTCCCTGATTTTCTACACATTTCAAATTTATGTAATATAATTCCTTATAACAGGCTTGGCAAACTTTGTATAAAGGAGCAGCTAGAAAATGTTTTATGTGTTGAGTCAATCTGGTCTCTGTTGCAACTATTCAACAAAGCAGCCATAGACCAGATATAAATGACTGGGTGTGGCTGTCTTCCAATAGAATTTTACTTACAAAAATAATTTTTTAAGTTTTAGAAAACAGGTAGTAGGCTAGATTCGGCCAATAGACTGTACAATATCTGTCTGTTTTCCTTTTCATTTCCAACAGTAGCAATGTGTGCTTTCTTCTGTCTTTGCTGATTAGTTTTCATAGAAGTCTATCAATTAGGCAAGGCTTTTCAAAGAACTGATTTGTATCTTTGTTAATTTTCTCTGTTCTTTCTACTTTGGTGGGGTTTACCTTGCTGCTTGCTCCTTTACTAGCTTCAGAACATGCTGTACAAGCTTAGGTTATTGATTTTCCTGCCTTTTCTGTCTAAATTATGCATTTATGGCTATAATTAGCTGTATCTCTTAAATTTTGATGTTATTTTAACTTTGCTATTATTCAGCTATGGTTAAAAACAATAAATTCCACTGTGATTCCTTCTTTGACTCAAGGGTTCTTCAGAAGTGTATTGCTGTACTTCCAAGCAACTGAGGATTTTCTAGTTATATATGTATTTTTAAATTTGCAGCTTTATTCTAAGTGGTTATATAATATTCTGAATGATTCAAACTTTAACATTTTGAGACTGGGTTGATACCAGGCATGTGGTCATTAAAAAAAAGAGTTCTACGTGCATTAATTTTTTTTAATGTTTATTTATTTTTGAGGGAGAGAGTGAGAGAGAGAGAGAGAGGGAGGGAGGGAGGGAGGGAGGGAGGGAGGGAAGGAGGGAGGGAGGAGCAGAGAGAGAGGAAGACATAGAATCCGAAGCAGGCTCCAGCCTCTGAGCTGTCAGCACAGAGCTCGACGCAGGGCTCAAACTCACTAACTGTAAGATTATGACTGAGCCACCCAGGTGCTCCTACATGCGTTTTAAGAGAATGTGTCTTCTTTCAATGTGTGTGTGTGTGTGTGTGTGTGTGTGTGTGTGTGTGATATTCTTAACCTGTCAATTAGGTCATGTGCTAATTATGTGTTTCAAACCCTTTCCATCTTTACTGACTTTAGCCTATTTATCCTATCAGTTTTTGCAAAAGATGTTAAGGTTCTCCCACTATGATTGTGGATTTGTCTATTTCTTCTTGTATTCCTGTCAATTATCATTTAAATATTTTAAGTTATGTAATATGGTTCATGCAAATTTAGAATTGTTATATTTCCTGAGATTGACCTTTTCTTATTTTTGAAATATCCTTTTTTCTTGTCTGAGGTAAGCAGTTTTTATGTCTAGAAAACGGCATGCCTCTTTTGCTAGGCTGTTAGTATGGAGACTGAGTCCATTGACTAAGGAGTTGGGGTGAATTAGGGATTTGTTATTGCTATGGTTATGTCTGCACACAGATTTCAAATTCTTCTAGTCTTACCTTGTGCTTAGGATGGTGGCTGGCATGCTGGAGGGTTTTCTTAATTTTTCTACTCAATGCTCAGCTTTGGGTCTTCCTGGTGCATCTAGGCCACAAAGTTGGTCTCTTTCTTAGCTCTCATCTTCTCTAGTGAAGACAACTACTCCTGTTGCTTGGTGGGGCACAAGGGCATTGTCTACTGTCTTGCTTCATCCTCAGTCTCAGGTAGACCTCCAGCACCTGTGTCTTGAGTATAGGGCTTTCTCAGTGATCATGTACCTCCCTCCTGTGGCAGCCAAACTCTTCCTGGTATTGATGGTAGCTCTTATGTGAGAAAAAATTTCTGCCCTCATCTAGTGTACTGATAGTATCTCTAATAATGGTGATGATAATAATGACAAAGACGATGATACTCCAAATGATATTGGTATAGGAATTTGGGACCAAGACTTTTCCTCAGTCTCCCTTAGGAGTAGAGGACTTTTTCCTTCTACTTTTTCCCCAGCCTTGACTGTCTTTCTGTGTGCAATGAGGGCAACAGAACTTGCCGTGCCTTTCTAGCAGCTTAAGGCTCTTGTTTCCCATGGAGGAGAAGAGTTTTAGTGGGGCTTCATGCCTTTACAGTCTTGGCTGCTCCCCTCCCTTAAGTCAGCACCACTGAGGGAGGCATTTTCTTCTCCATCCACTTCCCTGTTGCCAGCATTTCTCACGAGAACACAGTGGACAAATGAGAAGGATGTTCAAGTGGGTGCAAAGTCCCCTGTTTCTGTGACACTTAGGGCCTCCAGAGTGTCATGTGGCCCATGCTCAGGCTTGGGCAATTTGGTAGGCACTTTTACTGAGTTCTTCTTGTTCAGTGTATGGCCTCTAATATGCTTCTCAGAGGTCTGACTCAGAAAGGGCCTCAGAAAGGGCCAGCTTTCTGCACCCTCAGTGAAAGTGAAACTTCTCTCTCCCTCTGATATCCCTTTATATCTCCTCTCTTGCCTCCTTTTTGATTGTTTTTATTATTCCCCCCTTCTCAATTGTTTTTTTAGGATTTTTAAAATAATTATTTTAAAAAATGCTCTAGAAATTATAACAAACATCCTTGGCTTATAATCTAATAAGCATTAGTGCTTATACTCTTTCTCAGAAAACACTGTGAAACTTAGAATGCTTTACTTTTGTTAATTTAACCCCAGACTCTTGAGTTATTGTTGTCATGCAATTTAATATAAATTTTAAACCTCACACACCATTATTATTAACATACTGTGAATATTGACTTACATTTATCCACATCTAGATCCCATTGCTCTGTATTTCTCACTCTCTGCTAGGAAGAGTTTCTCCTCACATTTGTATTTGGGCCCAATCTGGAGGGGCTGTTGTGATGGAGAAGTTTATTTTTGGCTTCTATTAGCTTACTGAGTGGCTATTCATGAATCCACCATGGGCATCCCCCTCCCCAATCCCCATTAGCCAAGGAGGAGGTGTTGGTGAACTGCAGGTTTCAGGCACCAACTTGACTAGACCGCTGTATCAGCCACCTGTAGGCTCTTCGCTGGAGCTGCACTACAGCTGCTCTTGTGGTTGACTCAGTGCCCCAGGAAAGGTTCATAGATCCTGGAGGACCAGGTACGCGTTTTGATCTGAGGGGTTTGGGCACCAAACTTGAACATCAGCGTCTTCACTGTCATGCACAGCATCCACTTTTGGGAGGTGTGTCCCGATCCAGCTTTAAGAGAATGATTCACAAATTCTAAATGGGAGTCAGGCCTTCTTTTAAGAAATTATATTTTGGGTGTGTTATAGGATACAAGGAGTAATTTTCTATTAGGGAAAGTCCCTCAGCATGTCCTAGAGTCTATGCTTCAATGATTATGGACTCAATTGTGATGCTATGGTTTGCAGATTCCTGTTCTTCAGCTTTTAAACATGGCAGCTTTAATCCTGGCATTCATGACCAATACTGATTTCACATAAAACCTTCTACTTCCTGGAATTGGATGGGTGTCAGGTACTTGCTTTTCTGAGTGGGAGCTTAGATGGTTTAGTGTTTCTTCCCTGCCTAGACTTCACCTGGAGAGCAAGGGGGATGGGTGCTCCTTCCTCGCACAGTTCTGCTCATATTTCTTCTCCCTTTGGAAAACTACATTCTAGAAAAGATTTTTCATGATTTCACTAGATCAAGTAAATTCCAGTAGGGTCACTTCTGAGTTTGAGGAAAGAAAAATAGATTACATCATTTATGAATTAATTCACTAAACCTTTACTATATGCCAGACTATATTCTAGATCATGTGGATATATCAGTTAAAGATGAAGAAGTTCTTAGCTCTGTCCTTTTAGAGAGTACATTTGGTGGTGGTGGTACAGTGTCTTTGTGTTTGACTGCTGGGGTATATAAAGAGAAAACAGATATTCAACAGGCAGGTAATATTAAACATGAAACCCCTACCTTTGAGGGACTTATAGCCTAAGTTTGGAAAGAGAAAGCATACACCAGTCTTGCAGGCATTAGACCTCTTTGCTGTACTATACCTGTCCCTCTCATAAATCCATACTCAGTCCTGTATGTGTCTGTGTGTGAATGTAAAATATCATCTTACACTTTTCTTAGGTTTTGTGTAGGTTGGACCTTGTTTTATTCCTGGAGTTTAGGAATCATCCAGGACATGAGGTATGCACAGGGTGTCCTGAGGTTCAGTGATGGGGTAGCCCCCATTTTGCACTTGTTTTTTTAAGCTTATTTATTTTGAGAAAGAAAGAGAAAGAACATGAGCAGGGGAGGGGCAGAGAGAGACAGAGAGGGAGAATCCCAAGCAGTCTCCATGCTGTCAGTGTGGAGCCTGACGTGGGGCTCAAAGTCATGAACCATGAGATCATGACCTGAGCAGAAATCAAGAGTCTGATGCTTAACTGATTGAGCCACCCAGGTGCCCCCTCCCTTTTGCACTTTCTTAAATAAGCTAAGGATCCTCAACTGTCCACAGCAAAAATGGAACAGCCTAGGTGACTGAAGGCATAAGGAGGAAAAGCAGCCGTGGTGAATTCTGGGCCAGAATAAGAGAGAAAAACTGCAGTGGTCTTTTGGTGGTGGGTAAGTTTCTCAGGAGGCAGAAATTACGTTATTCCTTGAACTTATTCCTGGTTTCCTTGCCAACTACACTGTCATTATTTAAATACGTAAATTAATTAAAATAGCAAGTATATTAGTACTTTAACAGCTGACTAAAAAGGTTATTTAAACATTTGATTTTTCAGAGATGGGATACCAGGACAAAATGTTTATCTTTCAAATGTCGAAGAAATCAAAGGAGGTCATTTGGGATTAATTCGACAGGAAGTAGTAGTGAGTAATAGGATGGAAGAATCATGAGGACAACTTACTCATGGTGCCAGCCCTGGGTTGGGGCTTAGAGACCTGAAAGGCAGAAGGTCTTGGGATTCTGGCAAATCCCAAATAGCCACAGTGGTGAAGCTTTATTAAAACTACACTGTGAAGCTCAGAGCATATCTGTGTCCTATCTAGCGGAATGCAGTATTTGAAAATATGGTACTGGTAGTCACTGTTGGGGGTGTTCATATGTCTCTAATTGTAAATAAAGTTGAAGGAGAATATTTACACATGAACTCATTAGTGATCATTAACATGATCACTGAGACTAAAGGGGAGCAGCCTGAGGAGGAATGGGCTACAAGTATGACTTGGGCAGCTATCTAGGGTGGACCAGGTATCCAATTATATAGGCAATGAGACCTGAAAACAGTGGCCAGGCTTACGACACAGATAACCTGAGGGGATGTTGAAGGAGTACTAACCCCCTTCATTCAAGCATTCCACTGACTTCCAGTCAGAGAACTCTGCAATCTCCAAACTGAGATAAAGCCCTGAACGTTTCTGGTAAGGCAGGGCCCTAGTTAAAAAGAGTTCAGGTGAATTGCATTCGAATGGTGCACTATGCGAACCTGCCCAGGCTTGGGCTGTTCTGTTCTAGACTAGGGCTCTCTGCAAGATGGCCACTATCTCAGCCCCCCAGCAACTTTGGGGAATCTGGAGAGTCTGATTCGTGGGATGCAGGGGGAGGGTCATCTCTTGCTTTAGGTACTTCAAAGTGTTTGATTTAATCTGAAAGTCCAAACTGTGTTGGCCTGTTTAACGTCATTCGGTCGATGGAAATGGCAGATGGTGATAGGTTATTTTTGTCTGTTTTTTTTTTTTTTTTTCATTTTTGGATAATTGCATTAAAGTTCACAGGAGAAAATAAATTGATAGGAAATTAAAATGAATGAGAGACTCTTTCCTTTCTCATGGTCATTTAAAGAGTATGTAGAAATGTGATTTCAAAAAGTTGGGACGGTTCTTGTACCAAGGAGACACATGGAGTTGACATTGTCCTCTTTTAGGACAGCTCCTCTCATTTCAGTAGACCCTTCTCTCACCTGTGCTCAAGGGCAACTCTTAAAGAAAAGCTGCACCAGTTGCAGAGGAAGAGACAACAGTCCCAAACTAAGAGATGGTCATCAAGGGATACTCCTACAGGCAGAGAAGCCCAAGTTCATGCAATTATCCCTTTGATTTTCAAGGGTCTGCTTTAATTTCTTAACACCTTCTTTATGATGGTCTATATTCCACACTCTTCTCCTGAGGCATAGCAGTCCTGGAGAGCCACCTGCTCTATCCCCCTCAAGATTCCTGAACTATGCCCACTTCCAAGTGCCCACCTGTGCTGTGCCAGCAGAAAGGCCTTTCTGTGCAGAAACCTTCATCATGCCAGAAAAAAAGGGCCACCCACCATCACTTTCAGTCCCCAGACACATTCAGGACTATAAAACAAGAACAAATATTTTATGCTGATAAAATATTTGTTCTGAGTCCTACTATCATATATATATATATATGGTAAAATATATTTTTTATAATTAAAAAATATTATATATATATATATATATAATATATATAAATAAAAATATATATATATATAAATTTTATCCTTGCCAATTTTCATATCTGCTCTACCTGGAACAAAGTGTGACAGAGAAGTGGCTTCTTTTATGTAGGGGTCATACTGTTTCTTTCCGACCAAGAACCACCTTTGATTCCAAGCTTTCTAAATTCTCAGATAGAAGAGCAAGATCAAACCTTACTGTGTGCCTTCTGTCTACCATATAGGCAGGGATTTCTGTGCCCTGAGTAATATACCTTCCTGGCAGGATAGTAAATAAAGACCATGTCTTATGGTCAAATGTAAATTCATTTTCTCTCTATATCTCTCTTTTTTAAAACTTGCTTTTGGTAACTTTTGCTGATCAGTGTTTTGTTGTGGTGGGGTTGGAAATGGTAGTGGTATGTATGTGTGTGAAAATCTTTTAATCCCTTTCCCATTGGATCCAGAGTTTTGGGGCCTTGTAATAAATGTTTCATGAATCTTGTTTAAATTAGATCTGATATAACGGCACACCAAAGAATATTGCTTCATTGCTTCAAATCCACGTTCTACTGCTTACATTCATTGTGACTCCTAGGCAAGTTTCTTCCTTGATCTGAACTTCAATTTTCCCAGCTTCAAAGTGAGGAATATATACCTACATCACAATCTTCCTATTCAGTAAGATGGGATAGTGTGAGTAAACTTCTTAGCATAGTTAGGGCCTGGAACTGAATTAACAAGAAAATTTTGTTGTTGGTATCATTAATGTTTTTTTCTCTAGCCAAAAAACAGGTAAGAAAGGCTGATATAATACAGATTCAATGCAATCTGTGTCAAAACACCATCAGCATTTTTTCACAGAGCTAGATCAAACAATTCTAAAATTTGTATGGCTCCACAAAAGACCCCAAATAGTCAAAGCAATCTGGAAAAATAAAGCAAAGCTGGAGGCACCACAATTCCAGACTTCAAGCTATATTACAGAGCTGTAGTCATCAAGACAGTATGGCACTGACACAAAAACTGACACAGAGGTCTATGGAACAGAATAGAAAACCCAGAAATGGACACACAATTATATGGTCAACTAATCTTCAGCAAAGCAGGAAAAAATATCTAGTGGAAAAAAGGCAGTCTCTGCAACAAATGTTGTTGGGAAAACTGGACAGCAACATGCAGAAGAATGAAACTAGACCACTTCCTTACACTATACACACACACACATGCAAAAACTCAAAATAGATTAAAAACCTAAATGTGAAACCTGAAACCATAAAAATCCTGGAAGACAACAGAGGCAGCAATTTCTCTGACATCTGCATAGCAACATTTTTTCTAGATATATCTCCTGTGGCAAGGGAAATAAAAGCAAAAACAAACTATTGGGACTATATCAAAATAAAAAGCTTTTGCACAGTGAAGGAAACAATCAATAAAACTAAAAGGCAACCTATGGAATGGGAGAAGATATTTGCAATATCAACAACATATCTAATAAAGGGTTATTATCCAAAATATGTAAAGAACGTATACAACTCAACATCCAAGAAACAAATTATCTAATTAAAAAATGGGCAGAAGACATGAATGGACATTTCTCCAAAGATGACATCCAGATGGCCAACAGACATGAGAAGATACTCAACATCACTCATCATCAGGGAAATGTAAATCAAAACTACAAATGAGATATCACCTCACACCTGTCAGAATAGCTAAAATAAAAACACGAGAAACAACAAGTGTTGGTGAGGATGTGGAGAAAAAGGAACCCTCTTGCACTGCTAGTGGGAATGCAAACTGATGCAGCCACTGTAGAGAACAGTATGAAGGTTCCTCAAAAAGTTAAAATAGAACTACCTTATGATCCAATAATCGCACTACCCCCCAAAATACAAAAACACTAATTCAAAGGAATACATGCATGCCTATCTTTGCAGCAGCGTTATTTACAATACCCAAGATATGGAAGCAGTCTAAGTGTCCATTGATTGATGAATGGGCAAAGAAGGTGTGCAATAAAATATTATTCAGCCATAAAAAAGAATGAAATCTTGTCACTCTCAATGACATGGATGGAACTAGAGAGTATAATGCTAAGGAAATAAGTCAGTCAGAGAAAGACAAATACCATATGATTTCATTCATATTTCAAACTTGAGAAACAAAACAAAACAAAAAAATGAGCAAAGAAAAAAGAGAGAGAGAGAGAGAGAGGGAGAGAGAAACCAAGAAACAGACTCTTAACTAGAGAGAACAAACTGATGTTTGCCAGTGGGAAGGGGGTGAGGGGATGGGTTAAATAGATGATTAAGGAGTGCACTTGTGATGAGCACCGGGTAAAGTGTGGAATTGTTGGATCAGTGTATTGTATACCTGAAATTAATATAACATTGTATGTTAACTATATTGGAATTTAAAATCACAAAATAAAATTATATATATACATATAAAATAAAATATATAAAAATAAAATAAAATAAAATAAAATAAATAAAATGAAATAAAATATAAAATAAAATAACATAGAAAGCCTTATAAAAAAATAAAGAAGGTTCTTAAACTTGGTTACCCTTTCACATCCTGATTATTCTTCTTCCCTTCCAATCCAATTCACTTTACATCTGCTGCTTTTAGGACTTATGGGGGTGGGGGTGAGTATGCAATCTGAAAACAAGGGTGAAAGGCGATTGAAGTAAGGTCCCTGGATGTATCTAAATATTCATCGCTCCCCCACATGGACATCAATTCCACAGAACTGGACCAACCGTAACCCTTGGTTCAAGACACATTGCAATTGTTGGTCCACATAGGACTAACTGATATTTTATGTAAAAATATTTTCAAGTCTTATGTACCCACCAAGAACTAGAACTGACAATAAGTTATATTCACCTAAGTATCAGCCTATCCCCCACTCTTCCTGAAGGTTATGAACATAAAGGAAATGAGTATTTTCTTATATGTAGCTTTCTGGGTCATGCTTTCTTTCACGAATACTATATTGCCAGGATTTATCATACCATATACCTATATTCATTTTTTGTGCTATATGATTTCCATCATTTCACTAAACCACATTTTACTACCCATTCCCTTATCAATAAAATTTAAGTTGTTTCCAGTTTGGGCTCTTACAATCAAAGCTGCTATGAGCATTCCTATATATGTATCCTGGTACATATATACAAATATTTCTCTTTATATACCCTGAGGAATAGAATTGTTGGTTATAATATGTGTGGGTATTACATTTTGCCTTATTGTCTTATTTTCCCAAGTAATTGTACTATTTCACATCCCATTAACAATCCAAACAGATCCAATTAATCCATATTGTCTTCAATATTTGGCACTATTGGATTTCTTAACTTTTGCCAATCAAATAATACAAAATAGTGTTTCATTGTGATCTTGATTTATATTACCCTAGTTACTATGTGTTTGAGCATCACTATATATATATCAGCCATAAGTGTTTCTTTATCTGTGCAATAACTTATGATTTTTTACCTAATTTTTATTAGAAAAATTTTTTCTCTTTTTAGAAAACACTTTTAATGTTTATTTATTTTTGAGAGGAAGGGAAGGGACAGAGAGAGTGGAATACAGAATCTGAATCAGGCTTGGTGCTGTCAGCCAAAGCCTGACATGGGGCTTGAACCCACAAACTGTGAGATCATGACCTGAGCTGAAGTTGGATGCCAATCAACTGAGCACCCCAGAAAATGGGGTGCATTTTCAGGCACCCCAGAAAATGTTTTTTTTTCTTATTTATGTGTAGAAGTTGATATTGTTGGAGAAAAACATTTATTGAAAACTTGGAGAACTTGATAAAAATATAATTGGGGGCTTCATTGCGGGCCTATTTTGATTGACAACATAACTTAAAATATTTTAAATTATAATTTCAATTCATTTAATAATTATAGATAATCAAGATTTGTATTACTGCTAGAGGAAGATTTTTTTTTTTTTTTAACGACCAATTAATTTTTATTTTAAAATTCTGGCTAACCAAAACCTGTGAAACCTGAGTAAGCTTCTGGAATAAAAATCATTAATGGAAAATTCTTAATGTTCTAGACATCTTTTCCTTCCCTACTCAGCTTTTAAAATAACAAGTTTTTCCATTCTGGTAAAATATATATAACATAAAATTTTCCCTTTTAAAAAATGATGTTAAGTGAACGATTCAGTGGCATTAAGTACATTCGCAATATTATGCAAAAAATTGCCACTATCCATTTCTAGATCTTTTACATCATCTCAAACAGAAACTCCTGTACCCATCACATAATAATTCCCCATTCCTCCCTCCCTCTAGCCTTTGGTAACCTCTACTCTGCTTCCTGTCTCTATGAATTGGACTCTTCTAGGTACCTCATATAAGTGGAACCATACAATATCCCTTTGTGTCTGACTTGTTTCACTTAGCAAAATGTTTCCAGGGTTCATCCCCGTAGCATGTATCAGGACTTCATTCCTTTTCGTGGCTGAATAATATTCCATGGTATGGATATATCACATTTTGTTTATCCACTCATTTGTTGGTGAACATTTGTGTTGTTTCCACCATTTGGCTATTGTGAATAACATGCTATAAACATTGGTGTACAAATGTCTATTTCAGTCCTTGCTTTCATCTGGCTATATATCTAAAAGTATAATTGCCAGATCATATGGTAGTTCTGCTTCACTTTTTGAGGGACCACCAAACTGTTTCCCACAGTGGTTGCACTATTATACAGTTCTACCAGAAATGCAAAATGGATTTAATTCTCCACATCATCACCAACACTTGTTACTTTCTGTTTGTTTTATTTGGTTTGGTAACTGCCATCCTATTGAGCGTACATTGGTGTCTCACTGGGGTCTTTATTTTTATTTATTTATTTATTTATTTATTTATTTATTTATTTTTATTCTTTTTAATTTTTTTTATTATTTTCTATATGTGAAGTTTATTGTCAAATTGGTTTCCATACAGCACCCAGTGCTCATCCCAAAAGGTGCCCTCCTCAATACCCATCACCCACCCTCCCCGCCCTCCCACCCCCCAACAACCCTCAGTTGGTTCTCAGTTTTTAAGAGTCTCTTATGCTTTGGCTCTCTTCCACTCTAACTTCTTTTTTTTTTTTTTCCTTCCCCTCCCCCATGGGTTTCCGTTAAGTTTCTCAGGATCCACATAAGAGTGAAAACATATGGTATCTGTCTTTCTCTGTATGGCTTATTTCACTTAGCATCACACTCTCCAGTTCCATCCACGTTGCTACAAAGGGCCATATTTCATTCTTTCTCATTGCCACGTAGTACTCCATTGTGTATATAAACCACAATTTCTTTATCCATTCATCAGTTGATGGACATTTAGGCTCTTTCCATAATTTGGCTATTGTTGAGAGTGCTGCTATAAACATTGGGGTACAAGTGCCCCTATGCATCAGTACTCCTGCATTCCTTGGGTAAATTCCTAGCAGTGCTATTGCTGGGTCATAGGGTAGGTCTATTTTTAATTTTTTGAGGAACCTCCACACTGTTTTCCAGAGTGGCTGCACCAATTTGCATTCCCACCAACAGTGCAAGAGGGTTCCTGTTTCTCCACATCCTCTCCAGCATCTATAGCCTCCTGATCTGTTCATTTTGGCCACTCTGACTGGCGTGAGGTGAAATCTGAGTGTGGTTTTGATTTGTATTTCCCTGATGAGGAGCGACGTTGAGCATCTTTTCATGTGCCTGTTGGCCATCTGGATGTCTTCTTTAGAGAAGTGTCTATTCATGTTTTCTGCCCATTTCTTCACTGGATTATTTGTTTTTCGGGTGTGGAGTTTGGTGAGCTCTTTATAGATTTTGGATACTAGCCCTTTGTCCGATATGTCAGTTGCAAATATCTTTTCCCATTCCATTGGTTGCCTTTTAGTTTTGTTGGTTGTTTCCTTTGCTGTGCAGAAGCTTTTTATCTTCATAAGGTCCCAGTAGTTCATTTTTGCTTTTAATTCCCTTGCCTTTGGGGATGTGTCAAGTAAGAGATTGCTACGGCTGAGGTCAGAGAGGTCTTTTCCTGCTTTCTCCTCTAGGGTTTTGATGGTTTCCTGTCTCACACTCAGGTCCTTTATCCATTTTGAGTTTATTTTTGTGAATGGTGTGAGAAAGTGGTCTAGTTTCAACCTTCTGCATGTTGTTGTCCAGTTCTCCCAGCACCCTTTGTTAAAGAGACTGTCTTTTTTCCATTGGATGTTCTTTCCTGCTTTGTCAAAGGTTAGTTGCCCATACGTTTGTGGGTCTGGTTCTGGGGTTTCTATTCTATTCCATTGGTCTATGTGTCTGTTTTTGTGCCAATACCATGCTGTCTTGATGATTACAGCTTTGTAGTAGAGGCTAAAGTCTGGGATTGTGATGCCTCCTGCTTTGGTCTTCTTCTTCAAAATTACTCTGGCTATTCGGGGCCTTTTGTGGTTCCATACGAATTTTAGGATTGCTTGTTCTAGTTTTGAGAAGAATGCTTGTGCAATTTTGATTGGGATTGCATTGAATGTGTAGATAGCTTTGGGTAGTATTGACATTTTGACAATATTTATTCTTCCGATCCATGAGCACGGAATGTTTTTCCACTTCTTTATGTTTTCTTCAATTTCCTTCGTAAGCTTTCTATAGTTTTCACCACACAGATCTTTTACATCTTTGGTTAGATTTATTCCTAGGTATGTTATGCTTCTTGGTGCAATTGTGAGTGGGATCAGTTTCTTTATTTGTCTTTCTGTTGCTTCTTTATTAGTATATAAGAATCCAACTGATTTCTGTACACTGATTTTGTATCCTGCAACTTTGCTAAATTCATGTATCAGTTCTAGCAGACTTCTGGTGGAGTCTATCGGATTTTCCATGTATAGTATCATGTCATCTGCAAAAAGTGAAAGCTTGACTTCATCTTTGCCAATTTTGATGCCTTTGATTTCCTTTTGTTGTCTGATTGCTGATGCTAGCACTTCCAACACTATGTTAAACAACAGCCGTGAGAGTGGACATCCCTGTTGTGTTCCTGATCTCAGGGAAATAGCTCTCAGTTTTTCCCCGTTGAGGATGATGTTAGCTGTGGGCTTTTCATAAATGGCTTTTATGATCTTTAAGTGTGTTCCTTCTATCCCGACTTTCTCCAGGGTTTTTATTAAGAAAGGTTGCTGAATTTTGTAAAATGCCTTTTCTGCATCGATTGACAGGATCATATGGTTCTTATCTTTTCTTTTATTAATGTGATGTATCACATTGATTGATTTGCGAATGTTGAACCAGCCCTGCATCCCAGGAATGAATCCCACTTGATCATGGTGAATAATTCTTTTTGTATGCTGTTGAATTCGATTTGCTAGTATCTTATTGAGAATTTTTGCATCCATATTCATCAGGGATATTGGCCCGTAGTTCTTTCTTTTTACTGGGTCTCTGTCTGATTTAGGAATCAAAGAAATACTGGTTTCATAGAATGAGTCTGCAAGTTTTCCTTCCCTTTCTATTTTTTGGAATCGCTTGGGAAGGATCAGTATTATCTCTGCTTTAAACGTCTGGTAGAACTCCCCTGGGAAGCCATCTGGTCCTGGACTCTTATTTGTTGGGAGATTCTTGATGACTGATTCAATTTCTTCGCTGGTTATGGGTCTGTTCAAGCTTTCTATTTCCTCCTGATTGAGTTTTGGAAGTGTGTGGGTGTTTAGGAATTTGTCCGTTTCTTCCAGGTTGCCCAGTTTGTTGGCATATAGTTTTTCATAGTATTCCCTGATAATTGCTTGTATCTCTGAGGGATTGGTTGTAATAATTCCATTTTCATTCATGATTTTTATCTATTTGGGTCATCTCCCTTTTCTTTTTGAGAAGCCTGGCTAGAGGTTTATCAATTTTGTTTATTTTTTCAAAAAACCAACTCTTGGTTTCGTTGATCTGCTCTACAGTTTTTTTAGATTCTATATTGTTTATTTCTGCTCTGATCTTTATTATTTCTCTTCTTCTGCTGGGTTTAGGCTGTCTTTGCTGTTCTGCTTCTATTTCCTTGAGGTGTGCTGTTAGATTTTGTATTTGGGATTTTTCTTGTTTCTTGAGATAGGCGTGGATTGCAATGTATTTTCCTCTCAGGACTGCCTTCGCTGCATCCCAAAGCGTTTGGATTGTTGTATTTTCATTTTCATTTGTTTCCATATATTTTTTTAATTTCTTCTCTAATTGCCTGGTCGACCCATTCATTCTTTAGTAGGGTGTTCTTTAACCTCCATGCTTTTGGAGGTTTTCCAGACTTTTTCCTGTGGTTGATTTCAAGCTTCAGAGCATTGTGGTCTGAAAGTATGCATGGTATGATTTCAATTCTTGTATACTTAGGAAGGGCTGTTTTGTGACCCAGTATGTGATCTATCTTGGAGAATGTTCCATGTGCACTGGAGAAGAAAGTTTATTCTGTTGCTTTGGGACACAGAGTTCTAAATATATCTGTCAAGTCCATCTGATCCAATGTATCATTCAGGGCCCTTGTTTCTTTATTGACCGTGTGTCTAGATGATCTATCCATTTCTGTAAGTGGAGTGTTAAAGTCCCCTGCAATTACCACATTCTTATCAATAAGGTTGCTTAAGTTTGTGAGTAATTGTTTTATATATTTGGGGGCTCCGGTATTCGGCGCATAGACATTTATAATTGTTAGCTCTTCCTGATGGATAGACCCTGTGATTATTATATAATGCCCTTCTTCATCTCTTGTTACAGCCTTTAATTTAAAGTCTAGTTTGTCTGATATAAGTATGGCTACTCCAGCTTTCTTTTGACTTCCAGTGGCACGATTAATATTCTCCATCCCCTCACTCTCAATCTGAAGGTGTCCTCAGGTCTAAAATGAGTCTCTTGTAGACAGCAAATAGATGGGTCTTGTTTTTTTGTCCATTCTGATACCCTATGTCTTTTGGTTGGTGCATTTAGTCCATTTACATTCAGTGTTATTATAGAAAGATATGGGTTTAGAGTCATTGTGATGTCCGTAGGTTTCATGCTTGTAGTGATGTCTCTGGTACTTTGTCTCACAGGATCCCCCTTAGGATCTCTTGTAGGGCTGGTTTAGTGGTGACGAATTCCTTCAGTTTTTGTGTGTTTGGGAAGACCTTTATCTCTCCTTCTATTCTAAATGACAGACCTGCTGGATAAAGGATTCTCAGCTGCATATTTTTTCTGTTCATCACATGGAAGATCTCCTGCCATTCCTTTCTGGCCTGCCAAGTTACAGTAGAGAGATCAGTCACGAGTCTTATAGGTCTCCCTTTATATGGTACAGCACGTTTATCTCTAGCTGCTTTCAGAATTTTCTCTTTATCCTTGTATTTTGCCAGTTTCACTATGATATGTCATGCAGAAGATCAATTCAAGTTCTGTCTGAAGGGAGTTCTCTGTGCCTCTTGGATTTCAATGCCTTTTTCCTTCCCCAGATCCGGGAAGTTCTCAGCTATTATTTCTTCAAGTACACCTTCAGCACCTTTCCCTCTCTCTTCCTCCTCTGGAATACCAATTATGCGTATATTATTTCTCTTTAGTGCATCACTTAGTTCTCTAATTTTCCCCTCATACTCCTGGATTTTTTTATCTCTCTTTTTCTCAGCTTCTTCCTTTTCTGTAATTTTATCATCTAGTTCACCTATTCTCTCCTCTGCCTCTTCAATCCGAGCCGTAGTTGTCTCCATTTTATTTTGCAGTTCATTGATCGCATTTTTTAGCTCCTCCTGGCTGTTCCTTAGTCCCTTGATCTCTGTAGCAAGAGATTCTCTGCTGCCCTTTATACTGTTTTCAGGCCCAGTGATTAATTTTATGACTATTATTCTAAATTCACTTTCTGTTATATTGTTTAAATCATTTTTGATCAGTTCGTTAGCTGTTGTTATTTCCTGGACGTTTTTCTAAGGGGAATTCTTCCGTTTCGTCATTTTGGATAGTCCCTGGAGTGGTGCGGGACTGCGTGGCACTTCCCCTGTGCTTGCGTTGGTGGGCGGGCCGCAGTCAGACCTGATGTCTGCCCCCAGCCCACCGCTGGGGCCACAGTCAGACTGGTGTGTGCCTTCTCTTCCCCTCTCCTAGGGGCGGGATTCACTGTGGGGTGGCGTGGCCCATCTGGGCTACTTGCACACTGCCAGGCTTGTGGTGCTGGGGATCTGGCGTATTAGCTGCGGCTGATCGGCAAGGTGCACAGCGGCGGGCAGAGGAGGCTCAGCTTGCTTTTCCTTGGGAGATCCGCTTTGGGAGGGGCCCTGCGGCACCGGGCGGGAGTCAGACCCCCCGGAGGGACAGATCTGCAGAAGCACAGCATTGGGTGTTTGCGAGGTGCAAGGAAGTTCCCTGGCAGGAACTGGTTCCCTTTGGGATTTTGGCTGGGGGATGGGCAAGGGAGATGGCGCTGGCGAGCGCCTTTGTTCCCCGCCAAGCTGAGCTCTGTCGTCCGGGGCTCAACAACTCTCCCTCCCTTTGTCCTCCAGCCCTCCCGTTCTCCCAGCAGAGCTGTTAGCTTATAACCTTCCAGATGTCAAGTCCCACTTGCTGTCGGAACACACTCTGTCCGGCCCCTCCGCTTTTGCCAGCCAGACTCGGGGCTCTGCTTGGCCGGTGGGCCGCCCCTCCGCCCCAGCTCCCTCCCGCCAGTCCGTGGAGCGCAGACCGCCTCTCCGCCCTTCCTACCGGCTTCCGTGGGCCTCTCGTCTGAGCTTGGCTCCGGAGACTCCATTCTGCTAGTCTTCTGGCGGTTTTCTGGGTTATTTAGGCAGGTGTAGGTGGAGTCTAAGTGATCAGCAGGACTCGTGGTGAGCCCAGCGTCCTCCTACGCTGCCATCTTCCCAGGATTCCTCACTGGGGTCTTGAGTGGCATTTCTCTGATGATTAGTGATGATGAACATTTTTTCATGTGTTTATTGGCCATTTGTACATCTTCTTTGGAGACATACCTGTTTAAGTCTTTTGCCTATTTATTAATTGGGTGTTTGGTTTGTTTTAGGAGTTTTTATATATTCTGGATATTAATCTCTTATAGCATATGTTTCGCAAATATTTTCTCTCATTCCGTGGGTTGTTTTTTCACTTCCTCTGCAGTGTCCTTTGACGCATAAAAGTTTTTCATTTCAATGAAGTTCAAGTATCTATTTTTTCTTTTGTTGCCTGTGTATTTAGCATTGTATCCAGATAATCATTGCCAAACCCAGTGTCATGAAGCTTTCCCCCTGTGCTTTCTTCTAAGAGATTTATACTTGTATCTCTTCCATTTAGGTCTCTGCATTTTGAGTTAATTTCCATATAGGATGTGGGGCACTTCATTCTGTTGCATGTGGGTGTCCCCCTCTTCCAGCACCATTGTTGAGAACACCCATCATTTTCCCTACTGAATGGTCTTGACAGCTTTGTCAAAACCAATTGACTATATACGATATTTAGCTCTAGAAAATCTTGAGTTTTGGTAGGTCAGAGTTTTCTAAGAGTTTTATACGTCATTTAACTTTCTCAAACTTATCCTCTTAAAATTCTGCCAGCTCTTTCTGCCCAGGCAACAGTCACCTCCTCCTCCTCCCCGTCCATCATGCTGACGTTCACACAGCTTTATCTCTGAGTTTTCACAGTGTTTACCCAGATTTCCTGGTGCTCTTTTATCACCTTTGTGGAGGGATCCAACAACCCATGTACTTGGAGAGACTTTTGTGAGAGGTGTCTGACTTATTCCACTGCACTTTTTTCTCATCAGTTACAGGAAGGTATTATTACTTTTACATTTTTTCAATTTTTTTTTTTTTTTGAGAGAGAGAGAGATAGTGCACACAGTGGGGGCGGGGCAGAGAGAAGGAGAGATAGAATCCCAAGCAGGCTCTGTGCCATCAGCACAGAGCCCAATGAGGGGCTTGAACTCATGAACCATGAGATCACGATCTGAGCCAAGATCAAGAGTCAGATGCTTAACTGACTGGACCACCCAGGCACCTCCAGGGGAGGGTATTGTTATTATTGCCAGGTTCTATTATCCTTGTTATCTCTCTCACTACCATTCACTTTTTCCTGGTTAACCGTAGACTGGACCATTTTAGCATTTCTTTTTATCTGACTCTTGGATATTGGGCAGACTTATCCCTTATATTTTAAATAAGTGAGTACGATTCCCCACGTTTGGTTGAACTGTGGCTCTTGTGTGTATGTCAATTCTGGAATGAGAATCTCACTGGGATTTTTCTTCAGGATAGATTATAACTGGAATGCAATCAAATGTGGGGGAGTAACAATAAAACAACAGCCCCAGATTCGGTGCCAGGCCAGAAATGATGGTGCAGAACCTCAGATGCAGAAAAGGAAAAGAGTATCTTCTCCCTGAGCAATGGAGAGACATGTTTTTTTGTCACTTTTTTTACAGTAACATTTTAAGATACTTTATTCAATAACAGTCTTTGGAGAATCTTTTGAAAAGAAAAACAAAAAAGTAAAACTCCTCTGTAATTACTCTATCCAGAGGTAATATTACTCTTAACAAATGGTTATGTGTGTGTTCTATCTTTTCTTGAATATATATGAAAATCTCATTATGCTCTACACATGTTTTTTAAAATTGTGATTTGAATGCTTTGATAATATTAAATCAACTTAAAAAACATCCTCCAAACATCCTCCTCGCCCAAGTTTTTATTTAATATACAGTGTAATGTACAGTTAGTTAATATATAGCATGATATTTCAGGTGTACAATTTAGCGATTCATCACTTACATGTAACACCCAGTGCTCATCACAAGTGCCCTCCTTAATGTCCATCACCTATGTAGCCCATCCTCCGTCCCAACTTCCCTCTGGTAATCCTAAGTTTATTTTCTGTAGTTAAAAGTCTATTTCCTGGTTTGCCTCTCTTTTTTCCAATGTTCATACGTTTTGTTTATTAAATTCCAAATATGAGTGAAATCATATGGTATTTGTGTTTCTCTGACTGACTTATTTTGCTTAGCATAATACACTCTAGCTCCATCTGTGTTGTTGCCAGCAATTGCACTACTAGGTATTGACCCAAAGGATACAAAACTACTGATTCAAAGGGGTTCATGCACCCTGATGTTGGTAGCAGCATTATCAGCAATAGCAAAATTTTAGACAGACCCCAATGTCCATTGGCTGTTGAATGGATAAAGATGTGGTACACATATACAATGGAATATTACTCAGCTATCAAAATGAATGAAATCTTGCCATTTGCAAAAACATCCTTTTAAATTATCTTAAGAATTCCACCATATGAATCTACTCTAATTTATCCGATTCAGCAAAGTTATGAAAGAATGATGTAGACTGAACCTTTCACTCAGAAATAAAGACCAAAGGCAGAAATTCAAGGGGATTTGCAATTACCATGTATCTAAGTATATCAGGAATATTTTACCATAATTCTTATTTCTTTGTCTTTATTTCTTCATTCATTTGTTGTACAATCTTGATTTGCAGGGACTAATTTGTTCAATGCTGTATAACATATAGTAGCACAATGTGAAATGAAACACTGAATCAAGATCTGGGCAAAATTTTGTTCTTTCCTGTTATTTGTCCCATAATGATGATACGTGGTAAAATCCTTAACAAATTAGGGAGTGGAAATCCTAGGATTGAACCCTGGGGCTATCTGACTTTTAAAGTCCATAAAACCAAGCTCTTTAGGTATGTAGATAGATGATAGATAGATAGATAGATAGATAGATGATAAATAGATAATAGATAGATGATAGCTAGATAGCTAGATGATAGCTAGCTAGCTAGCTACAAATGATAGATGATAGCTAGCTAGCTAGATGATAGATAGATAGATAGATAGATAGAGAGATGATATAGATTATAGATATAGAGTTAGAGATAAATATAGATATAGATATAGATATAGATATAGATATAGATATAGTTGACAGAGATAGAGATAGGACATGAGGGGTGTGTGTGTGTGTGTGTGTGTGTGTGTGTGTGTGAAGTATTCTTGGTTCCATGTCTCAGGTCACAGATGTCCACACGGGAGGAATTTTGATTGTTATGTGCCATTCTTCATCTTACGGCAGCTCTTTATGTAGTTGTGATCTTGAGGTTGTCTGAGAGTTCAGGTTTACTATTGCAGTCTATAAAGTGACTTCTGCCTGACACGTTGGGAGTACTGGAGCTGCTATGACTTAGCTACATGCATTAGCATGGTTTGCAACCTTTATGAGAGGGGTGTCCTCAGAGAGTCTCAAAATGTGACCAAAACTGGGGTTTCTGACATTGCAATCCCATTTGAGCAGGTAATTATCAAATTTTAGATGACAGAAATCAGACATTTCTCTAAGGATTTATGTTTTAGATGTGATGTGAGGCCATGGGAGTAGTAAGTGACTTACTGAGTAAAGTCTCTTCTCTTTGCCCTCTGAAATAGTCTATATGAACCTTTTGGTGATGACACTGTTTGCAGACACTTGGCCTCAAGGTGCTGTCATGCGGGTGCCATCCCTGTGTAGTCACAGCCAGTGGGGGTGTTGGCCAAAAGTTCTTCCTGACCAGCAAGAGTGATGACAGTTCTGGAAACTGAAACTTTGTAACCAAATGGATGTGATGTTGGGTTGACCCAGCGCTCCTTTATCCACCGTAGCATAGCCAGGGACTGGCTCAGAGGTTTCAGTGTCTCCTCTTCCTCTTCCATTTCCTCCTTCTTCTCCTCCTCTTCCTCCATTTCCAATTATAACCCACATTCTTGGAAAGCTTCCTGGTTGTTTGGCTAGGACAAAGAAGCTCTAGCAGCATCACTTTAAATGTTTACTGCATATAACATTTAGTCAGCCCCACCAATTGCAAAAAGAGGTAAAAAAGACATGAAAGGACTATTCACATAAATAATCATCATGATCATAATCACTAAATGCATTGATGTGTCTGGAGTAACTGATATGTACCAGATTGCACAGATAAGAGATACATGCAGGAGAAGGAGAAGATAATGTGGCAGGTTGAGGGGTAGGGGCTTAAGGAAAAGACAGAATAAACATGCAGATACATTTTTTAAATTATTGTCTTTCAAAGACCTGTAATTTGTTTGGAAAAAGAGTGGGAGAAAAATATATGGGGTTAGCCTAAGTGTCTATTTCCTCTGGATTTCAGACTTCTAGGGCTGTGATTCCTTTTTCTCTCCCCAAAATGTACTCTAAATCATTTACATGCAATGTTGTGAATCTAAAATGGTATCTTATATTTATTTTGGGTTTTCTGAAATTGAAACCTGGTATTTACTTATGGAACAAAAAGGGTTTATTTCCTGATGAAGAAGTTTAGAGGCCATACCTGCAGTCCAAGGGGGGTTAGGGTCAGATGAGATGGGGACATCCAGGTCCCATGAACAAATGTGTTTCCGCAGTCTACAGTAACATAAAGCCAGTGTTGTAACTTCATTCCTAAACGAGATGGGTCCCCTTCACCAGCCATGGCCCAAAAAGAAAAGCTTCAGTGCCCAAGGAGACAGAAAAAAACAAAACAAAACAAAACCTAAATCATGGTTTCACCACCATGTTCACTGCAGCATTATTTACAATAGCCAAGACATGGAAAAAAGATAATGTTATGTATATATATATATATATATAGCCCTAAAAAAGAGGGAAATCCTGCTATTTGTGACAACATAGGTGGACCTTGAAGGCATTATGTTTGTGGAATAAGTCAGACAATGAAAGACAAATACCATATGATCTCAGTTATATGTAGAATCTAAAACAAAAACAAAAGGAAAAAAACCATCGGGACTATAGGTATAGAAAATGGATTTGTGGTTGCTGAAGGTGAGGTGTGAGGAGTGGATAAGATGGGTAAAGGGGGTCTAAAGGTACAAGCTTTCTGTTTTAAACTAAATAAGTAATGGAAATGTGGTGCACAGCATGGTGAATGCAGTTAATAATACTGTACTACAAACCATATGAGACTCTTAATGATAGAAAGCAAACTGAAGGTTGATGAAAGGGAGGTGGCCGGGGGGATGGGCTACATGGATGATGGGCACTAAGGAGGCACTTGTGATGAGCACTGGGTGTTTTATGTAAGTGATGAATCACTAAATTCTACTCCTGAAACCAGTATTATGCTATATGTTAACTAACTAGAATTTAAATAAAAACCTGAAACAAACAAACAAAAATAATACTGTTCTACATCTTTGAAAGTTGCTAAGAGAGTAGATCTCACAAGTTCCCATCACAAGAAAAAAAATTGTGGCTATGTATGGTGATGAATGTCAACAAGACATATTGTGGTGATTCCTTTGCAATACATACAAATATCAAATAATTATGCTGTACACCTGAAACTAATATGTTATATGCCAATATACACCTCAGTTTTAAAAAAGAAACTAGTAGTTGCTTTTAGAACATTTTCATTGTGGGCTGGTAACCATGTTCAAAAGGCTTTTCATAAATTAATGCATCTTCGTGAGGTCATCTCTCATTTATGGGACAGCAGGCCTCAGAACAGGGAGTGTGTGTTCCCGGGGAGACATTAGCTAGTATGTAATGTTCTTCCCTGATGGTATTTGCTGGCCTAGATGCTGAAGGAGGGTCCAGGGTTGAGGAAAACTCCATTTGGAGCCAATGGAAAGATAAAAGCAGAGAGCACATTTCCTAGGAGTTCAGTTGCCATCTCTGGGTAGATCCCAGAACAGTGTACCCTGTAGCTTGTGTATTTGTCTGTGTTCCCCATTAACTTACAAACAAGGCACGGGCCTCATCTTGTTCTCTATTGTGGGGAACATCACTGGAAACCATATAGGTATGTATCAATAAATGTTGAATAAATGCTTGCGATTTTTGTTTACTTCACTCCATTTCTGTTAAGTGGTGACTAGGAGTACATTTATGAAAAATAAAAGGGCTCAAGTGTGTATCCTTGTGGGCAGCAAGGAGGAAAAATGCTCAGGAAACTAGATCCCACTCTGAAATCTCTCCTTGGAGAGAAACATCTCTGGGAATGGGGTGGAGAAGACAGCTTCAAAGTGGCAGGAAATATTGGTCATATCTTTGGTTCTATGGAATGGAAGAAAGAGAAGGAGAGAACTTCAGGCATGAACAGGGTCAAGAGATGCTATCAGCCTGCACTCCAAGAAGCAGGTGTCATTCTCCCTTGTTTATAGGGGAAGACTGCCTGTGGTCACTTGGTTTGTCACAGATAGAACTGGGACAAGACCTCCTTTCACCTCACCTTCTGTATTAGGGCTCTCCAAAGACACAGAACTAATAAGATATATGATCTCTCTATCTATCTCATATCTATAGCTTTACTTTTCTATATATTTGTATCTGTGTCTACCATTGCTCTCTCTCATATCTAGATCTACCTTTATCTATTTGTCTATCTATAGAGAAAGAGAGAGAGAAATTTATTATAAGAATTAGCTCATGTGATTATGAAAGCTAGCAAGTCCAAGCTCTGCAGAGGCAATGTTTCATTGGGCAGGAGAATTCAGGGGGATTATCTCTTACTTGGGGGAGGGTCAGCCTTTTGTTCTCTTCAGACCTTCAATGGATTGGATGAGACCCCCTACACACATTACAGAAGGTAATCTGCTTTACTCAGCCTACTGATTTAAATGTTAATCACATCCAAAACCACCCTCTCAGAAACATTCAGAATAATGTTTGACCTGGTGGCCAGTCAAGTTGACACAAACCAACCACCTTCTTTCTACCACAATGACAAATTGTATGAAGAAAGCAGAGGTGGAGATAGATATATTTGACATCTATTCCACTGTGATCAATATGGAAAAAATCTTTAAAAATAAGTAAAAATTATTATGTAATCATTTTTAATGAGTAACAAGTTGTAAGCAGGGGCACCTGGGTGGCTCAGTTAATTGTTTGACTTTGGCTCAGGTCATGATCTGTGGTCCATGAGTTTGAGCCCAGTGTTGGGGTGTGCACTGACAGCTCAGAGCCTGGAGCCTGCTTCAGATTCTGCACCTCTGTCTCTCTGTCCCTTCTCCACTTGTGCTCTGTCTTCCTCTCAAAATAAATAAACATTTTTTAAAAAATTTAAAAAAAGAAATTGTAAGCAAATGGCAATTAACTTCAGTGACTGAATTATTAATAAAGTTATTTAAGTTGTGTCTTGAATTTACCAATAGATTCTATGTCAAATAAAATGTGTTTAAACAATTATTTTTTTCTCAATGTTCGTTTATTTTTGAGAAAGAGAGAGAGAGAGAGAACAAGCAGGGGAGGGGCAGAGAGAAAGAGAGAGAGAGAGAGAGAGAGAGACAGAATCTGAAGCAGGCTCCAGGTTTTGAGCTGTCAGCACAGAGCCCATTGAGGGGCTCAAACCCACGAACCGTGAGATCATGACCTGAGCCGAAGTCGGACGCTTAACCAACTAAGCCACCCAGGTGTCCCTTAAATAATTATTAAGTATAAAATATGTACATATAAAATTGGTTGTTTGGATGGCATTGCTTATTAGATTGGGTTTCCCAGTGATTTCAAAGGGGCAGGAAGCCAGAAGATTTCTTTTTTTTTTTTTTTTTCTTCAGAAGATTTTTAACAATCCTCTAAATTATCCTCAGTAGTTGAAGAAATGGAAAGAGTTAGGAGATATTATGTAGGAGCAGCAGGTTGTATGTCATGCTGGGGAGTCATGAGCAAAAGTTTACTTTCTGTTGTAATTCTAGGCCTTGAGCTGCCAGAAGATGTGAATTACAACAGGTGATACTGTGATCCTAGTGGATTCCATCTGACCCAAGATGGTATAGATTTCTAAAGGCGACAGAAATCAGTTTGATGTCCTCTATTGGAACAAATAAACAATGAAACTAGGAGTCTGGAGGTCAATATTTTACTGAATATTTCTAAGTATCATGAGGGGAAGACCAATGAGATGGTCTGCAACCTCACCTCAGTCCATGTTAGAAAAAAGAAAAGAATACTTAGATTAGCAAGCTATAGCATCAAAAGGAAATTTATTAAAAGAAGCATTTGGGACAAAGAATGCTGGTGTCATCAGGTAGCAAGGCTCTCTTCAACCCAGCATGTACAACAGAATACCAGCCAGCGAAAGTGGAACACGGTAGGCAGTGTTATGATTCAGGGAACACGAAAGATAAAAGAGAGAATCATCTTCCCCAATCAAAAAGAGCCTTTGACCACCAGTTAGAGAATCCCTGAAATTCCTCTGCTATAACAAGTCACTTAAACTAAGAGCTTAGGGTTTCTGTGTCATGAACACGTAACCCAGTGAAGAAATCTTAGAGCAGGATATTTCCTATTTGCAGAGTCCCTGTCTAGCAAGTTATGGGTGGATTTGCATTTTAGTTGGGAAATTATTGGACGAGGCCAGTTTTAGGCAATCCCACTTCCTCCTGGGTGGGGCAGCAAGCCCTATAAAGAGATCCCCTACATGGGACTACTACCATCCTTCTGGTACTCGAGTCCTGATCTATTTCGGAGAGCTTGGTGAGTCTGATTTCTTGAGTTCTGTGTTTTGGTGCTCTCAAATGTTGAATTTAATCTGTGGCCAGCAAGCTCAGTTGCTCCAAAGTTAGGATCATTGGTTCAACGCTCCATAGGTGATGGAAACTTGGTATCTGGGCACAATGATATACTGTTTTCATTTGTTTTTTGGTAGATAGTTTGACATCCCCTATGGAAAAAGAAATTAATAGTAAAGCTTTGATAAGAGGAAAAAAGAACAAAGTACTTTTCTCTTTTCTATATATTTTTGGTGTCCCTCCTACTGTGATTTCAAAGGTTTATGTCTTAGAAGGTATGAAGCCATTGTATTCTTATTGAGTGGCCCTTTGTTCTGTACCTATGCCAGTTTATTGGGACCTCACAAGAGATAATGATGATGGAGATTGTTTGTGAGGCTGCCCAGGATTTCAGAACGTGTGACTGCCTTCTCAAAGATGTTTCTGTCATGCAAATAACATTACTTAGTTCTTTCAAACAGAGATATTTTCTTTGGAAAAATGATATGAGAAAATAGAGCACTTTCTGTGGGCTGATGAAGCAATTCGCTAAAGAGGAAGAGAGAAGCTAGAAAGTCATAAAAAGGGAGTTACAAGGTTAAAGGATATTCTTAGAGATTGGAGAGAGAATATGTCAAAGTTTTGCATAAGCTTTGCTTTCTCGCTCTGGGAAAGTCCCTTCTTTTGAACACTGTCACATGTTTTCTTTCAGATTCTAAAATCCCAGAAAGATGTCTTATCAACAGCAGCAGTGCAAGCAACCCTGCCAGCCACCTCCCATGTGCCCACCTAAGTGCCCTGAGCCTTGCCCACCTCCAAAGTGTCCAGAGCCTTGCCCACCTCCAAAGTGCCCAGAGCCTTGCCTACCGCCAAGGTGTCCTGAGCCATGCCCACCTCCAAAGTGCCAGCAGAAGTGCCCATTCAAGAACAAGTAGCAGCTTCAGGACTCATCAGGACCAGGAAGGATAAAGACACTGGCTCACCTAATTCCACAGCTCCACTTACCTTCTTTTCAAAGCCTAACCTGGGTACAGAGGAAGCTTCCCTCTGTAGCCTGTACCATATCTGTGACAACTACTGCATCACAGAGGGAAAGGTTTCCTCCCAAGGCTGTGATACCATTACTCTCCCAGAGGCAGCTGCAAAAGGGTGGTCCTCAGCTGTGCCAGACCCCAGGGCGTCAGAAGGAAGGGCAGCAGCTCTCTGTGGGGTGTCAGCAAAGGATTCTCTGGATGTCTCCTGCGACTGTCTGTGCCCAGACCAGGACTTTCTACTTCCTGGGCCACTGTCACTTTTCTTTAATTTCTGAATAAAGTGCACTTTTGTTGTGATGGGATAAATATTTTCTTTCTTTTTACACCTGGTTTTTAGCAATATCATACCATCATTGTGGTTTATTTCTGTCCTTTCATCCCAAGGCCTAAGGTCTCATAATCAGTGTTATCTGAATTTTGGATCACATCAAAGATTACTTCTATGTAATTTAGAATCTGTTATTTTCCTTAATTACTATTGATTGATTTGGAGAACAAATTATTTAACGTCTCAGGATTTTAATTCCTTTACTACAAAGTGGAGAAAATAATATTTACATTACAAACTTGTCAGGCATAAAATTGAATGAATGTGTCTAATTTAATTGGCACAAAGCCTGGCACATAATAAGCACTCAATGAAGCAGCAGACTGCCATTGTCTCATCACCATCACCATCACCACCACCATTTCCATCGCCACCACCACCAGGTTTGCTCCAACCTGAAAGTGGCTCAGACATAACTAGTGTAGGAAACATGAAGATTCTTGAATTTTATTACCCTTTTATATTCCATTATTCTCTTTCCTTTCTAATTCACTTTATTTTTTATGTGATATTTCAGAGAAACTTTTGTATTACTGGAGTATTCTGCATAAAATTATAGCTGTTCTTAAAACATGGGGAAACAACAGAAAGGGAAATAATAAGGCTCCTTACAAGGCAAAGTGTTCTCTCCTCTCCATGCATACGACATGTTTTTCTTACTCTGGCAACCCACCAAAATTCAGGGTCCTGTCATGTTTGTTCACCTCTGAAATTGCTTTTTGGAGTGTTGTAACCCTACATTTGAGAAATATTTGGGTTTACATGTCTATTTAGATTTGCAAAGTTATTGCTGCTCTGTAGCTTATTTTGTAATTGCTTAGCCAACTAGTCAAGTAAGCTGAAAAAAGAGGGTTATGTTCTTTAAGTGTATCATTTCTTGTGGTGCTAAGTGTTCACAAACAGAATACTTAACTGAGATATCACACACAGAGAGAGAGAGAGAGAGAGAGAGAGAGAGAGCATTATTTTTTAAAGCAACAAAGTCTTCATATTAAATCAACCACACTGCACATATTTAAGAGGCTCTTCCTTTTCTATATCCTCCAGTAACAAAACTAGAAGTGAAGGACCCCAAGATGATAGAACTACAGGTGTAAGGGTATTCCAGATTACTGCTCATCCCTCTTCATGCTGTGGTGAGAGTGAAAAGTAACCCACAGAAGACTTCCACTCAAGTTGCACACTGCACATGCTGAGATGCACACTTGGGAGAAAAGTGAGACAGAAAAAGAAAAATAACCACTGAAGGGAGTAGTTAAGATGGCAGGGAAGTAGGGGAACCCTGGGCTTTCCTCATCCTTCAAACACAGTTGTATTGAGGTCAGATCACTTGGACACCCAGAAAATTGATCTGTGGGTTGCAGAAGGATCTCCATGGTTGGAGGCAGACAATATGGTAGGTGTGAGGTGTGTGGAAGTGAATTAGTGGAGAGAAAAATCCTGAGGAAGGGAGGGAATCTTTTCTGTGGAGAGACGAAAGAGAGAGAAATAGAGAAGGGTTTAGAAAGTGCAACATCAGGTTTGCACAAGAGGAAAACCTCTCTGGACCACGGACTGGGGAACTGGAAGTACTGAGTGTCACAGGTTTGTTTTTGTTTTTGTTTTTGTTTTTGTTTTTTGCAAACAGCATTTAGAGCTCAAACTCTGAGGTTTTGGAAGTGCATGACTTTCTCCAGAGCAGATCTGTGGCACCTGCTTCTGGGGAGAAGGAGGGAGCTGGGCCCATAGTGCACAGTGTGGTGTAGGGATCACTGGGCACACTGAGAGAAAATATTCCCCTTCCTGGAGTACTTTTGGAAGAGAGCATGTTGCCTCCCCAAGGATAAAAGACTGCTGGAGCCAGGAAAAAGCCTTTCATCAACAGGAGACAGAAGCAAATCCAGAGGGAATGTAACAATGTTCCTGCTTTTAGCAGTGCTACACCATAGATTCCATGCACTATATAGATGTGGAACTGTTTTCTTGTGACAATGGACTTAAGACACAGCATGGAGAGGTATCCGGTGCTGGGTCCTTTAAGAGTTTTGAATCCTAGCCAAGCGCCAACAGAAAAACACAGGAGAGCTGTGGTACAGGGCATGCTGATTGCCCTCACTATTCTGAGAAGACTGCCTGAGCAGCAAGGGGTGTGATATCTCCTGTCCGAGAACAAGAGGCTGGGGTGGTGCCATTTTCCCCATGAACATCAACACTGTGAGACTTCAGAGACCAGCATAGTGGCCACCAGGGAAGACGGGACCACTTACCCTAAAACCCTCCCCTCTGTGCCTGGCTACTACTTATTTACTGGGGCAAGACTGACGGAGCCAAAGAGTGGGCCTCTCCTCCAGAAGACCAGCACAGGTAGCCAAGTGTGCAGAAAACTGAGTGCTTCAAAATGACACCTGTATTTTCATTTCCTTTTCACTCTCTCTACCTCCTTTTTTTTTTTTTTTTTTTTTTTTTTTTGAATCAGGCTTCATTGTTTCTTTTCTTTTTCTTTCTTTCCTTTTTTTCCCTTTCTTTTTCTTTGGAATCAGCCTTATAGTTTTTTGATTCACTGTTTGGCCTCTTTTGTTCCCTTTCCTTTTCTTTTTTTTTTTTTTTTTGGGGGTGGGGATATCAGGCTTTTTACCCCACTTTTTTCAGGGTTACTTCAACAAACAAATCACAGCACTCTTAGTTAAAGGTCCAAACACTCCACCACTTCAAGCAAGGAGGATCTCTGCAAAGGACTGACCAATGGAAAAGAGCAGCCAAAACGCAAGGGTAGAGTGCACACAGCATACAACAGAAACACTTCCTGAAGTCCCAGGCCGTGGACTGTATATGACCCATTTGCAATTGCACCCAAAACAATAAAATGCTCAGGAATAAGCCTAAGTAAGGACGTAAAATATCTGTACTCTGAAAACTATAGAACACTTAGGAAATAAATTGAAGAGGACACAAAGAAATGGAAAAGCATTCCATGCTCATGGATGGAAGAACAAACGTTGTTAAAATGTCTATACTACCCCCAAGCAATCTACACATTTAATGCAATCCCTATCAAAATACCACCAGCCTTCTTCACAGAGCTAGGTAAAAAAAATCCTAAAATTACATGGAGCCACCAAAGACCCTGAATAGCCAAAGCAATCCTGAAAAAGAAAAACAAAACTGAAGGTATCACAAACCCAGGTTTGAAGCTATATTACAAAGCTGTAGTGATCAAGACAGTATGGTACTAGCACAAAACAAACACATAGAGCAATGGAACAGAACAGAAAACCCAGAAATGGACCCACAGCTATATATTTACCTCATCTTTGACAAAGCAGGAAAGAATATCTAATGGGTAAAAGACCATCACTTCAACAAATAGTGTTGGGAAAACTGGACAGCAACATGCAGAAGAGTGAAACCGGACCACTTTCTTACACCATACACCAAAATAAATCCAAAATGGATGAAAGACCTAAATGTGAGACAGGAAACCATTCAAAGTCCTCCAGGAGAACACAGGTAGCAACCTCTTTGACTTAGGCTACAGAAACGTCTTTCTAGACACATCACCAATGGCAAGGGAAATGAAAGCAAACATGATTTATTGGGACTTCAACAAGATAAAATGCTCCCGCACAGCAAAGGAAACAATCAATAAAACTAAATGGCAACAGACATAATGGGAGGAGATATTTGCAATGACATATCAGGTAAAGGGTTAGTATCCAAAATCTATAAAGAACTCATCAGACTCAGCACCCCCAAAAAACAAATAATCCAGTTAATTAATGGGGAGAAGACATAAATAGACACTTTTCCAAAAGACATCCACATGGCTAACCGACACATGAAAAGATGCTCAACATCACTCTTCATCAGAGAAATACGTCAAAACCATGATGAGATACCAACTCACACCTGTCAGAATGGCTAAAATTAAAAACTCATGAAACAACAGGTGTTAGCGAGGATGCAGAGAGAGGCAAATCCTCTTGCACAGCTGGTGGGAATGCAAACTGATGCAGCCACTCTGGAGAACAGTATGGAGCTTCCTCAAAAAACTAAAAATAGAACTACCCTACAATCCACCAATTGCACTATTAGGTATTTACCCAAATGATACAAAAATACAGAATCAAAGGGATACATGCACCCCAATATTTATAGCAGCATTATCAACAATAACCGAACTATGGAGAGAGCCCAAACGTCCATCGACTGATGGAGGTTTGATGGATGGAGGTGGCTATGAGATGGACTAGATGGGTGATGGGTGTTATGGAGGGACCTTGTGATTTGCACTGGGTGTTGTATGTAAGTGATGAATCACTGAATTCTACTTCTGAAACCAATATTGCACTGTATATTAACTAACTAAAATATAAATAAATAATTAAATAATTAAATAAAAAATGAAAAGTAATCACTAACACTTGGGAGTTGTTTCTACTACAGCTAGTGTTATTTGACCTAATGCTGAAACTAATTTCTTGAAGTGATCAAAACAATAAAGTTAGTTAACACATCCATCACTTCACATAATTACAATTATGTCTGTGTGTGTGTGTGTGTGTGTGTGTGTGTGTGAGTGTGTGTGCGTGCGTGGTGAAAACTTTTAAGATCTACTCTTTCTCAGTGACTTTCAAATATACAGCAGTTTGTTAACTATAGTCATCATTCTGGATCACCAAAATTATTAATCTTATAACTGTAATTTTGTCTTTGGTTTTCTGCAAGCTGATGATTGCTCGCATGGATTTGTTTTTCTTTATTTGTATTTTTTTCAGAGTTTATAGTGCTTCTTTTTAAAAAAAAAAAAACTTTTTTTAATGTTTCTTTATTTTTGAGAGGAGTGAGACAGAGCGTGAGTGGGGGAGGGCCAGAGAGAGGGAGACACAGAATGTGAAGCAGGCTCCAGGCTCTGAGCTGTCAGCACAGAGCCCGATGTGGGACTCGAACCACGAACCGTGAGAACATGACCTCAGCCAAAGTCGGACCCCTAACCGACTGAGCCACCCAGGCACCCCTAGAGTGCTTCTTAAATATCCAGCTTGATTTCTTTTTTCACGTTAGGAAATTATCAGCTATCGTCTCTTCATGTATCATTTTTACACCATTCTTTCTCTGTCCTCTCTTTCTGGAACTCTAATTACTTGTTAAATATTTCACTTTGTCCCATAAATTTGTTACACTCCTGTCTTCATTGTCCATCTTTTCTTTCTTCAGAACTTCAGTATACCAGCTTTTATTAAACTTTCTACTTTCTTAATCCTTCCTCTAGCTGTTCTAATTTGCTATTAAATATATCGACTGAGTCCTTATTTAAGTTCTTATTTTTATAATTTTTGTTCATTATTTTAATAAATACATTCCAATTTTCTGATTAAATTCTCCATCTTGTCATTTATTTTTATTTTTATTTTATTTTAAGGCATATTCTTTTAGTGCTTGATGATTGATTCCATTTACGTTCCAAGACCAGTGAATATTAGTCATTTTATAATGATTGCCAGCATCATTTTTGCCAATTTGAGAGACAAAGAGATAACTTTCTTTCTTCTTTTTTTTTTAAATATAATTTACTGTCAAATTGGTTTCCATACAACACCCAGTGCTCATCCCAACAAGTGCCCTCCTCCCTGCCCATCACCCACATTCCCCTCTCCCCCACCCCCCATCTGCCCTTAGTTGGTTCTCAGTCCTTAAGAGTCTCTTATGGTTTGCCTCCCTCCCTCTCTGTAACTTTTTTTTCCCTCCTTCTCCTCCCCCATGGTCTTCTGTTAAGTTTCTCAAGATCCACATATGAGTGAAAACATGGGGTATCTGTCTCTCTCTGCCTGGCTTATTTCACTTAGCATTTAAAATTCCATGTCCAATAATTGGTGGATAATTGGTAATGTGATCTTATTTTCTTGTTTTTTTCCCCCTTTTGGTTTAGTTTCTTGGTATTTATTATCATTTTTTATTGAAAGCTAGATATTTTGTATGGAAATTTATAGGGGCTGTGCATGATCTTTCTTCTTTTAGATAATATTCATTTTATTTTCTATAAGAGTTTGATTAGGAAATAATCACCTTAATGATAATCTAATCGTGGAATAATATGATTAGAGTATATGTTTCAGTAAGTATAAGCTATGGTCTGCTCTTGACTATTCCTCATCCTAAGGACTCATAAGATCAGTTTAAGAGTCTGAGGTTTTTAACAAAATCTCCTTAGTCTTGGCAGGCTCTATAATCCAAATTTTATCTCCTCAGCATCTTTGAATGGGTAAGGCATCCATTAGCTTCTAGGTTTACTAAAAGCCGCTTTCTGTTCATCTTGTAGTACTTATATATCGGAACATACCTGAAGAGGAAGGGTGATATAGAGTACTGAATTCACCTCCTTGCAATTCGTTTTATAGAATCTTAGACCTTCAAGTATCTTGACTTTCCTGGACCTACTCAATGAACAGAACATTTCCTATAAATAATATCAATGTGATATGCCATTTTTAGAAGATCAAATAGATTACATTTTGTTTGAAAATAATTAGATCAGTTCCTCTTGATTACCTTGCACCTCCATGAATGAGGCAGTGTGGAGGGATTGTGCCTCAAAAAATAACATTATGTGAGTACTCAATCCCCATCTGCTCTAGAAAATCAGGTGAATGATTTCTTGGGATCATTCTTATTTGAGGCAGGTTGATGTTATTTAGAATCATTCTGGAGGCAGAAAAAGACTATTGTTAATAATGATTTGGAACTTATTCTTATCTAATATATGGAAGCTGCCAAATGGGGAGTGTTACATATTACATGGCTTATTTTATAGTGTATTTTATTAAAATCCACATGAGAAAAAAGAATAAAGAGTTAAAAAGGGGGAATTATGGATACAATTTGAATGAGAAGAAAGGATTCTTTTATTCTCTATGACATTTAAGACACAGTATCCCATTGAGTCTCAAAGGCTTGTATATTAAATCACAAATCCTCAAAGGATCTGGGTCTCAGCAATTATCTATCTTGGAGTATCACTTGGGTCCTTTCCCAAGAAACTTAGATCCTCAATGGTGCTTCAAAGGACACAATGTTGAAAAAATGTTTTTAAAGCATTGATCAGAATATCATGAAGTGAGTCTGCTTTTCTGAGGATCCTTTTTGACCATCCAACATTTGTCGCTCCTACAGTAGATTGGAGTTTTCTGTGGTAAGTGTCATGAGGAAGGGAGTTTTGCCAATGAGGGACAAATTGATGATAAGATGCTAAAGAGGAAGGGAGGGGAGCTATCCAATTTCCTAATGATAGTATTTTGAGATCAAATAATATTCTTGGGATTGAAGCAATAAAGGCCCACCTTATCAGATGGACTTTGACTTGCTCCAAGTGCAGAAAAGTTCTCCTTGTTAATGTTTTCAATGAATGGTTTTTCAGATTTTCCAAGACACAGGAAGGATCTTTCATTAGCAGGACTGTGCAAGTTGCCTTCCTAAAACCTTCTGTGTCCCTAACCAGGCCTATATAGCTTCACAGCCAAATTCTACCAAACACTTGAAGAAGAATTAACACATATCCTTCACAAAATCTTGAAATAAAAAGATAGAAAAAAAGGTTTTAATACCACTGAACTGTACACTTAAAAATAGTTAAGATAATTAATTTTACATTGTGTGTATTTTAATAATTTTAAAAAGTAGAAGAGAAGGAGATATTTATCAACTCATTTCTATGAAGCCAGTACTATGCCACTACCAAAACCAGGGAATAAAAGTACACATGAGTATCTCTTAAGGATATAGATAAAAAAAATTCTTAAATTTCATATAAAAAAATTCTTAATAAATGCTGGCAAATCAAATCCATTAACTTAAAAGAAAGACTATACACTATGAGGGGGATTTACCTTAAGAATGAAAGATTAGCTTATCATAAAAATTAATCAGTATAATATACCATATTCATAGGATAAGGACAAGCAACACATATTCATCTCAATAAACTTAGAAAAAACATTCAACAAAATGCAACAACGTTTCATGATAAGGAAAAAAAAAAACAAAACACTCAACAGCCTTGGAATATCCTCAACCTGATAAAGACCATCCATGAAAAACTCATAGGTAACATCATGCCTAAGGTGAAAGACTGGATTCATTCCCACAAAGATCAGCCATAAGACAAAGTTGTGCATTCTTGACATTCTATTGAACTACTGAACATTGTACTGGAGGTATTGCTAGAGCAATTAGACAAGGGGGAATTAGGCAACTGGCAAAAAGGCATCCAGGTTGGAAAGGTAACTCTATTTCTTTTTTTTTAAATTTTTTGTTAATGTTTATTTACTTTTGAGAGACAGAGATAGAGTGTGAGTGTGGGAGGGGCAGAGAGAGAGGGAGACACAGAATCTGAAGCAGGATCCGGGCTCTGAGCTGTCAGCACCAGAGCCCAACGCGGAGCTTGAACTCATGGACCATGAGATCATGACCTGAGCTGAAGTTGGACACAACCAACTAGGCCACCTAGGTGCCCCAAGGTAACTCTATTTCTATTCCCAGATAGTATGATTTTGTATATAGAAAATTCTAAGGAATTCACACACACACACACACACACACACACACACACACACACACACCTATCAGGACTAATGAACAAGTTTACCAAGATTGCAGGATATAAGATCAATACACAAAAATTAATTATATTCTATACACAGTGAACAACCTGAATGTGAAAATAGAACAATTACTTTCACAACAGCATCAAAAAGAATAAAACACTCAGGAATAAAATTAACAAAAGAAGTGCTACACTTGTACACTGAAAACTACAAATGTCACTGAAGTAAATTAAAAGAAGACATAAATAAATGAAAAAATATTCTGTGCTCATGGACTAGAAGATTAATATTAACATGGCAATGCTCCCCAAATTGATCAACAGACTCAACACAATCCCTGTCAAAATCCTAGCTGCCTTTTTTGCAGAAGTTGATATGTGAATCCTAAAATTCAAAAGGAAATGTGAGGGACCCAACTAGCCAAACAGTCTGGAAAAAGTAACATTGAGTTGGAGGATTCACACTTCCCCAAATTTTAAAACTTGCTACAAAGTTACACTACTCAAAGACAGTCTGATATTACATAAGGAGAAATTCCTGAAAGAAATCTTTACGTTTATGGTCAATTGATTTTTGACAAAAGTGGCAAGACAACTGGATACCCATACGTAAATAATAAAGTTGGACCACTACCTCATACTATACAGAAAACTCAAAATGGATCATAGACCTAAATGTAAGTGCAACAACTATGAAACTCTCAAAAATGTTAGTATGAACTCTATTACTTCAAATTAGACAATAGTTTCTTAGCTATGACTCCAAAGCCTCAATTGACAAAAGGAAAAAAAAATAGACAAATGAGACCTTAGAAAAATTGAAAACTTTTGTACTTTAAAGGACACCCATTGAAAGAGTGAAAAGATAACCCACAGAATAGGAAAGTATTTGTAAATTATATATCTGATTGAGAATTTTTATCCAGAGTATATAAAGAACACAATTCAACAATAAAATGAAAAATAACCTAATTAAAAATGGGCAAAGACTAGTACTCTAGATAGCACTCTGAAGAAACTATACAATTGGACAATAAGCACATGAAAAGATGTTTACCGTCAGTACTTGTTATGGAAATGTAAACCAATTAAAACCATAACAAATACCACTTCATTACAACTGAGAGGGCTATAAAAAAAGACAGGCAATAAAAAGTCTCACTGAGGTTACAGAGATGTTGGAACCCTCATACATTGCTGGTGAGAATGTAAAATGGTGCAGTTACTTTGGAAAACATTTTGGCAGTTCCTCAAAAGTGAAATATAGAGTTAACATATGACACAGCAATTCCATTCCCAGCCATGTACCTAAGTGAATTAAAAACGTGTGTGCACATAAAATTTGTATGTGAGTGTTCATAACAGCATTATTCATAATAGCTAAAGATGGAAACAACCAAAATACACATCAGCTGATGAATGTGGGATGTCCACGTGCTATAATATTATTTGGCAATATAATATTATTTGAAATACTAATATATGCTACAACATGGATCAACCTTTAAAATACTATGCTAAGTTAAAGAATCACACACAAAAGGCCACATATGGTATGACACCATTTACATGCAGTGTCCAGAATAGGCAAAGGTATAAAGGTAGACTCGTGTTTGCCAAGGGCTGGCAAAACTCATCCATATGGAGTTTCTTTTTGGAGTAATTAAAGTATTTCAAAATTAGGTAGTGATGATGATTGTGCAAGTCTGTGACTCTACTAAAAACTACAAAGCTTTCTCAACTTATGATGGGGTAACATTTCAATAAACCTTTTGTAAACTGAAAAGATAACTTGAAAATGTATGTAATACACCTAATCTACTGAACACATAGCTTAGATAGCCTCACTTAAGCAGACAAACTCATCTATCTAACACAAAACCTATTTTATTATAAATTCTTGCATATATTGTAATTTATTGAATACTGTACTGAAAGTGTAGAACAGAATGGTCATACAGAATGTTGGTACAGAATGTTGGCAGTGTATGGGTGTTGACCATCATGATTATATGGCTTACTGGGAGCTGTGGCTGCTGTGTCCAGCATCATGAGAGAGCGTGTACTGCATTTCACTAGCCCAGTGAAAGATCTAACTTCAAAATTTGAAGTGTGGTTTCTACTGAATACATATGGATTTTGCACGACTGTAAAATTTAAAAAAAAGTGTCAAATCATTGTAAGTTGGGGACTGTCCATATTGAAATATACATTTTGAAAGTATGAAATTCAAGAGAGGAGCTAAGATGGCAGAGTAGTAGGAGGACCCTATGCTTGCCTCATCCCTTGAAAACAGCTAGATAAATATAAAATCATTCTGAACACCCAAGAGATTGATCTGAGGACTGAAAGGACAAACTGCACATCTAGAGGGAGAAAAACAGCCAGCCACATCATGGAGATAGGTGCTGTGGAGAGTTGATTTGGGGGAAGAAAAGAACTGTGGGTGCTGTGGAAGGGAGGGAGCTCTGATCACAGAAAGAGAGTGAGAGTGAGAGAGCAAGAGAGAGAGAAAGCATGTACAGGGGATTACACAAGAAAAACTTTCCCCCAAAACCATTGATTGTGAACAGGAGGGGGCTGATTATTGCAAGTTTTTATAAGCAGTGGAACTCAAAGTCTGAAGTTTTATAAGTCCCCACCACCACCACTGGGTGGAGCCTGGTGGGTGTAGCGGTGCTCCTGTGGGAAAGGAGGGCTGAGGCCCGGAGCAGACAGTATGGTCTGAGGATCCCGTGGATCACTCCGGGAGAAACAGTTCTGCTCTTTGAGTACATTTGGGAGAGGTGGCACGACCTCTCAGGGGATAAATGAGATAGCGGGTGCCAAAAGAGACGGCAGGCACCATCGACCAGCCTCGTTGATGAGCATAGCAGCAGAGGCACATGCTGAAGGCAGCTAACCTAAAAGTCAGCCTTTGGCCATGCTTTACCATAAACTACGAGCCCCTGTGCAGTCATGCCACTGCTTTTCTGGGACAGACCAGCACCAGCCACAGTGCAGTGAGACCCTCCCCCAGAATATCAGTGCAGGTCCTTTCCATGGCCCTAAGATGTAGACTTTTGAAACCCAGTTGCATGCCTGAGATAAAACATAGGAATACTGAGCCACCAGGCAGAAAAATGGCTTGGACACAGACAGGGTGAAGGAAGGGATCCGGTGGAAGCCTGGGGCATGAGAGGAGATAGTTTGCTCTTCCCTGAGGGCTTCCTGATCAGTGGTGGGTGTGAACTTCCTGCTCTGGGGATGAGAGAGCTGGCTGATGCCCTTGTTTCCCCACACATCAGCACAGACAGACTTCAGTGAGCAACACAGTGCCCCCAGGGGAGGCTGCAGTCATTACACCAACCCCTGCCCCACTGCACCCTGCAGGTGCATCTTTACTAGGGTAAGTCTGCCTGAGAACCAGTGCAGCAGGGCCCTCCTCCAGAAGACAAGCACGAACCCCTCACATGCACCAAATCTACTGATTATACAGTGCTGCAAAGCTTCTGCTCTAGGGGAGATAAGATCTACCTTCATTTAACAAGCAGACCAAAACCTACCTAGTTAAAACTTATCACAAAGTGGACAAGGTCCAAACACCCCCACTGCAGGAAAGGAGAAAACCTGCAGAGGACTAATCTGAGGGAAAGAGCAGGCAGAAATCAACAGCAGAGTGCACACAGCATACACCAAAAAAAACTTCCTGAAGCGGCAGGACCTGTACAGTATATGACCTCTTGTTAACATAACCATTACTCTCAGGAACAGGAAACATAACAGATTTTCCTAACACACAGAAGACAGAGGTCTAGGCAAAATGCCAAGATGGAGAAATTCATCACAGAAGAGATAACAAGAAGAGGTCATAGCCAGGGACCTAATCAAAACAGATATAGTAATATGCCGGAACCAGAATTTAAAACAAGAATCATAAAGTTGCTAGTTATGTATGACAAAAGCATAGAAGACACTAAGGAATCCCTTACTGCAGAGACAAAGGAAATAAAAAACTAGTCAGGGCAAAATAAAGAAATGCTATAACTGAGATACAAAACTGACTGGATATATTGACAACAAGGATGGAGAAGCTGCAGAATGAGTCAGTGATATAGAAGACAAAGTTATGGAAAATAATGAAGCTGGGGGCACCCAGGTGGCTCAGTTGGTTGAGTGTCTGACTCTTGATTTTGGCTCAAGTGGTGATCTCATAGTGAGTTTGAGCCCTGAGTCGGGCTCAGTGCTGATAGTGCAGGGCCTGCTTGGCATTGTCTGTCTTCTCCTCTCTCTGTCCCTCCCCTGCTTGTGCGCGCTCTCTCTCTCTCTAAAAATAAATAAACATTTAAAAACTATTTCTAAAGAAAATAATGAAGCTGATAAAAAGAGGGAACAGGTGCTTGGGTGGCTCAGTCGGTTAAGCGTTCAACTTCACTCAGGTCATGATCTCACAGTTTGTGAGACCAAGCCCCACATTAGGTTCTCTGTTGTCAGCACAGAGGCTGTGTTTGGATCCTCTGTTCCCCACCTCTCTTTGCCCCTCCTGCGCTCGAGTTTGCTGTCTCTCAAAAATAAATAGACATTAAAAAAAAGAGGGAAAGCAAAATATTGGATCACAAATGTAGACTTAAAGAACTCAGTAACTCCATAAAATGTAACATCATTTGTGTCATAGGAGTTCCAGAAGAAAAAGCTCAGGGAAAAAGGGGCAGACAGTGTATTCGAATATATTATAGCTCAAAACTTCCATAACCTGGGGAGGAAAACAGACATTAAAATCCAGGAGACACAGAGAACTCCAATCAAAATCAACAAGAGCCAGTCAATGCCAAGAAATATCACAGTAAAATTTGCAAAATACACAGACTAGGAAAGAATCCTGAAACAGCAAAAAGAAAAACGTCCTTGACCTACAAGGGAAGACAAATCAAGTTCACAGCATATCTCTCCACAGAAACATGGCAGGCCAGAAGGGAATGGCATGATGTATTCAATCAGCTAAATGGGAAAAATATTCAGCCAAAAATACTTTATTCAACAGGTTTTAATTCAGGATAGAAAGAGAAATAAGGAGTTTCGCAGACACAAAAACTAAAGGAATCTGTGACCACTAAAGCAGCCCCGCAAGACATATTAAGGAGAATGCTTTGAATGGGAAAGAAAAACCAAAAGTAACAATTATCAGAAATGAACAGAGAAAATCTCTAGAAACTCCCACTTTGCAGGCAATACAATGGCACTAAATTCATATCATCAATAATCACTCTGAATGTAAGTGGACTCAATGCGGCAATCAAAAGGCATAGGGTATCAAGATGGCAAAACAAAACAAAACAAAAACAAAAACAAGACCCATCTATATACTACTTATAAGAGACTCATCTTAGACCTAATGGCAACTGCAGATTAAAAGTGAAGCATTAGAGAACCATCTATCATGCTAATGGACATCAAAAGAAAGCCAGAGTAACCACACTTATATCTGATGAACTAGATTTTAAACCAAAGATGAAGTAGGGCACTATATCATAATTAAGGGATCTATCCATCAAGAAGATTTAACAATTTTAAATATATATGGCCTCAACTCGAAAGCATCCAAATATATAAACCATTAACAAACCAATTAACAAACATAAAGACTCATTGGTAAAGCAATAATAGTAGGGGACTTTAATATCCCACTTACAACAATGGACAGACCATCTGAGCAGAAAAGCGACAAGGAAACAATGACTTTGAATGACACACTGGACCAGATGGATTTAACAGATACACTCAGAACATTTCATCCTAAAGGACCAGAATACATATTCTTCTCAAGTGCACAAGGAACATTCTCCAGAATAGATCACATAGATTACAAATCAGCCCTCAACAAGCACAAAAAGACTGAGATCATACCACACATATTTTCTGACCACAACACTATGAAACTTTAAATCAACCACAAGAAAAAACTTGACAAGACCATGAATACTTGGAGATTAAAGAACATCCTATTAAGAATGAATAGGTTAACCAAGAAATTAAGGAGGAAATTGAAAAGTACATGGAAGCCAGTGAAAATGAAAACATGCAGCCCAAAACCTCTGGGATGAAGCAAAGGCAGTGAGAAGAGAGAAGTATATAGCAATCCAGGCCTTCCTAAAGAAGGAAGAAAGGTTTCAAATGCACACCAATCCTTGCACCTAAAGGAGCTAGGAAAAGAACAGAAAATAAAGGCCAGAACCAGCAGAAGATGGAAAGAATAAATATTAGAGCAGAAATCAATGCTATCAAAGTTAAAAAAAAAAAAAAAACAGTAGGACAGATCAATGAAACCAGGAGCTGGTTCTTTGAAAGAATTAACAAAATTGATAAACGCCCAGCAAGGTTGATCAAAAAGAAAAAGGAAAGGACCCAAATAAGTAAAATCAAGAATGAAAGAGGAGAGATCACAACCAACACAACAGAAATAAAAACAATAATAAAAGAATATTATAAGCCACTATATGCCAACAAATTGGGCAACCTGGAAGAAATGGACCAATTCCTAAAAACATATAAACCACAAAAACTGAAACAGGGGGCAATAGAAAATTTGAACACACAGATAACCAGTAAAGAAATTGAATCAGTAATCAAAAATCTCCCAACAAACAAGAGTCCGGGGCAAGATGGCTTTCCAGGAAAATTCTGCCAAACAGTTATAGAAGAGTTAACACCTATTCTTTTGAAGCTGTTCCAAAAAATAGAAATGCAAGGAAAAATTCCAAACTCATTTGCCAGACCGGCATTACCTTGATTCCAAAACCAGAAAAAGATCTCACTAAAAAGGGGCATTACAGACCAATTTCCATGATGAACATGGATGCAAAAATTCTCAACAAGATGCTAGCAAGCTGGATCCAAAAATACATTAAAAGAATTATTCATCACGATCAAGTGGGATTTATTCCAGGGATGTACGGCTGGTTCAATATCTGCAAATCAATCAATGTGATACATCACATTAATAAAAGAAAGGATAAGAATCACATGATCTTCTAAATAGAGGGAGAGAAAGCATTTGACAAAATATAGCATCCTTTCTTGATAAAAACCCTCAAGAAAATAGGGATAGAAAGAACATACCCAACGATCATAAAGGCCGTATACAAAAGACCCACAGCTAATATCATCCTCAATAGGGAAAAACAGAGCTCTCCCCCTAAGGTTAGGAACACGACAGGGATGTCGACTCTCAACACTGTTATTCAACATAGTATTGGGAGTCCTAGTCTCACAATCAGACAGCAAAAAGAAATAAAAGGCACCCAAAAGAGCAAAGAGGAAGTCGAACTTTCACTCTTTGCAGATGTCATGATTCGGTACTTGGAAAACCCAAAAGACTCCACCAAAAAACTACTAGAACTGATACATGAATTCAGCAAAGTCGCAGGATATAAAATCAATGTACAGAAATTGGTTGCATTTCTATACACAAATAATGAAGCAGCAGAAAGAGAAATCAAGGAATCCATCCCATTTATGATTGCACCGAAAGTCATAAACTACCTAGGAATAAACCTAACCCAAGAACTGAAAAATGTATACACTGAAAACTATAGAAACATGAAAAAATTGAAGAAGACACAAAGAAATGGGAAAACATTCCATATTCATGGATTGGAAGAACAAATATTTTTAAAATGCCGATACTACCCAAAACAATGTACATATTCAATGCAATCCCTATTGAAATAACACCAACATTCTTCACAGAGCTAGAATAAACAATTATAAAATTTGTATGGAACCAGAAAGAACTCCAAATAGCCAAAGTGTTGTTGAAAAAGAAAACCAAAGCTGGAGGCATCATAATTCTGGACTTCAAGCTGATTACAAAACTGTAATCACCAAGAGAGTATGGCACTCACACAAAAAACAGACACATAGATCAATGAAACAGAATAGAGAACCCAGAAATGGACCCACAAACGTATGGCCAACTAAACTTTGACAAAGCTGGGAAGAATACTCAATGGAAAAAAGACAGTCTCTTCAGCAACTGGTGTTGGGAAAACTGGAGAGCAACATGAAGAAGAATGAACGTGGACCACTTTCCTGCAGCATACCTGAAAATAAACTCAAAATGGGTGAAAGACCTAAATGTAATACAGGAAACCATCAAAACCCTAGAGGAGAAAACAGGCAACAACCTTTTTGATCTTGGCCACAGCAACTTCTTATTTGACATGTCTCCAGAGGCAAGGGAAACAAAAGCAAAAATGAACTATTAGGACCTCATCAAGACAAAAAGCTTCTGCACAGTGAGGAAACGATCAACAAAACTAAAAGGAAAAAAGTTCCTTCCTAGAAAGAAAAGCCTCGGTGTCAGGACTCTGCGAGAATCCTGCTACATTACTCGGGGGCTCGAGTTTTGCAACTGGGAATGCGAACCTCAGGGCACCAGGAGAGGCAGCCTCGCCTGGCACCAGGGGACCGCTTGATCTGCAGGAGACTAGCCCTCCAGGTGCGCCTGGTGAAGACCCCATGAGGGCCAGGAACCAGCTCTGGGAGCTCCCGTCAGACTGGTATGAACTCGGGTTCATTTTCGCAGACCTGCCCGTAACAGGCAGAAGGGGAGCCTGCTCACCTCCCAGAGTTGCACTAGTAAATCCACAAGGGATGAGAAATGAGGCTGCAACTCCAAGACGTTGGGCGCTGGGCACTGGGTGGCAGGTTGGAGTCACCATTTGACTATGTGGGGACTTGTCTCTCATTCATTTCCTGGTCAATGACTATGATAGTTAGAGCCAGCTATCTCTGGTAATTCTACCTCAGAATTGAGACTTTAAGGAATATTCCCACGCAGCTGCCGAAACTCCTTATGTTTCGGAGAAATTCCCATCTTCTCCAGACTGACAGGGACAGCCTAATTCCATTGTTGGAAAACAAAACAAAACAAAGGAAACCTGGAGTCTGCTCCTCTGTCTGAATTGACAAGATTTAAAACTGGGAATTCTCCTTCCCTGCCTTCTGCTGACCCCTCCTTTCCTTCCCTCCCTCCTGTTTCTGCACCACCTGGGAGGCAGCCTGCTTAACTGGCTCCTCAATGCCACAGGCACCATCAGCTCCTCCTCCCATCCTAGGTGTTGAGGATCCAAGACCCCCAAAGTCAGATTTCCCCACCAACGTTCCAGGTAAAAATTAACCATGGGGGCCAAATTGTCTTACCTGGACTCAAGTAAAACGTATTCAGTGTTTAAGCTAATTTAAGTTTGCTGGTTTGAGATAGACAATGTTTATCAACATAAAAAAAAAAAACAAAAAAAAACAAAAAAAAAACAACGTTTATTCTACCTAGATTTGCTGAAGGTCAAATAAGGTCATGTTATCTCTGTTCCAATTTGTTAGCAAAAGGATGGCTTAAAGTGATGGTTAATTTTGTGTGTCTCAAAGTTTTCATGGGTAATTGTTAAGATAGATTTGAAAGTCTTTGGTAAGCTGAAATGTTAAAGTTTTGCTTGCATGATAAATTGAGATTGAATTCATTGGCTATCTAACCAGATAAGAGGCTAAAGCACTAATTACTAGATGTAGGTCTGTGCTTTTGACTTGTAAAAAAACTAAGGATATTTGGATCTGTGGGAAAACATGTTTTGTGCTTAATAGATTCATAGATTTGTCCTTCAAAAAAAATTCTGATGTAACTAAGATTTCTAAGAGTTAAAATTCTGCTACATGTAGGTAAAGCTGATAAAAATAAGAAAAGCAACTCTGCATGTAGAAAAATAGGAGATATGAAAGAAAATATAAGAAATGGACATATATATTTGTTGAAGGTGAAAGAAAGTAATTTTGTCCTAAATGAGACTGGTTATTTGGAAAGAAATGGCTTGGGACAAAATCTAAATGCAAAGAAAAGTTGTAGAAGTTTCGTGAAGGAAAAATCTTTAAAAAGAAATTTTATGTGTGGTCAGGATGGACTAAGGTTAAAAGAAATGGATTTTAAAAGTACACGGGGTTAAGATTAAAATTCCTCACCCTTTGGTCCAAAGGCTGGGGAAATGATGGCAATACCCTTAGTACCGGCCTCCAAATCCTCCACATTTGTGTTTTTCCTGTTCAGCAGAGGAATGGATGCCTCTGCCCTGTGAGGGATGATATATGAAGAGCTTTTACTAAGGTACATGGCAGCCATTTTACTACACTTAGCCCACTGTGTGCCAAAAATGGATATCCACATAGCTGAAACATATTTATGTGGGCATTGTTGATAAAGGCAGGGAAATAGACCTTGACTTTGGCTCTTTAACCCCTTTCCTCAATGTCCAATGATCAATATATAAGTTACTGCTGAGCCAAAATAAAATTAGTGCCACCTAAGACACCCAGGGAGGTCTTGTTTGGTCACAGTCCATACCCCCAAGTATGAAAAAAACAGGAAAGACCAGGTCATCTCTGGGAGGTGGGGTCAAGCCTGGGTAAGAATGACTACTCTCAGCACCTGGAGAGACTGACAGGGCTTTTGGCTGCCGGTTACAGCCAGCTATGGGAAATTGAGATAAGGGACAACTATCTTCCTTTTTCCTATAGATGGGTGCCAGAGTCCAGCTCCAGCAGGTCCAGGGGTTCCAGAAGAAGAACAGCATCAGTGAAAATAAAACGAAACTAAAATAAAAAAATAAAAAATAAAAAACTAAAATAAAAAACTAAAACTAAAATAAAATGGACACAGACAACAGCAGTGTGTTGAACTGGCCGATTTATTGTAGCAAACGTGGCATTATATTTGCTAGTGATGTCCTTGTAGCATACGTCATCTATGTTTTCTGGCATTACCCAATTCTAAAATTGTTCCTTTGTGTCATCACCCATTAAGGAATAACATGATTGTTTTCTCATAACGTTCCCTCCTGCCCTTTGGTTATTGATTAATTTCTTTTATTGTTTTTATTATGTATCTACGTTTATCTATAAAGTATTTGCTTTGCTGTTTTCATGAAAGGTCATTTATCTCTCAACACCTCAAGTGGAACAGTTACAGGGACATGACCTCTTAGTTGTTTCCCTGAACCATTCGTGATTTTGAAGAACAAAAGTGTCCGCCTGGGTCCGAGGTGTCAGGAAGGGGGCCAAGAGGGCCTTAGAAACCCACACCTTATACATTCTCAGAGAGACAATGCACCTAGGAACCAATGGACCATTCTGTACTTTAACCAACTAGGTTCAATCATCATCTGGAATGCCTCTTGGGGGCCAAGTGGGCCTAGGGGTTAGAGTGACCTGTGTCCATAGATACACTCCTTAGTTACCAGAGTGGGGCTTTCAAATCCATATGTCTCTTCTTTGTTGGCTGCCTTTGCTGGCAAATGCATGAGGCTATCCTTCCTGTAAGTAGAGGAGTCTCCATAGGGGAAGGCAAGGGCTAAATGTAAGGCCGCACAATTTCTTGCGGAACCTTATTTTCTTTCCTAATGGTTCTTTTCCCAGGGGCCCTGTCGAGGGCAATTCACCAACAGACAATACCTCAGGTAGTTTTAAGGCCAAATTACCTAAAAGCGGGAGTACAAGAAGCTTCACTGTCGGTGCGCCGCCTTGCAGTCACCAATCCATCCACAGTCCCGGCCTTGCCATTCAAGCTGGGATAGCTCAGCTTCCAGCAGATGGGTAATTCCCCAACCAAGGCCATTACTCCTTTAGAATGCATTATGATTCATTTTCTTTTGCACAAAAGCTTGGCCCCAATACAAATTGAAAGGGGGAACCTGGCCCTCAGAGGGAAATATCAATGACAATGCAATCTTACAGTTGGACCTGTTCTGCAAATGTGAAGGGAAATGGGGAGAATTCCCATATGTTCATTGTTTTTGGACCTTAAGAAAAAAAATAGAAAGCAATATAAGGTAGATCCTAATTTGATGGCAACCTTTTCTAAAGTCCAGCAATCAGGAGGGTCACAACTAAGGGCCCCTTACCTGTACCCAAAACAGACCTAGAGAAGGAGGAAGGGAAGTCTTCCACTCAACCTCCTCCTCCTATGCAAATAAAATACAATTCTGTTCCCTGCTACCCACCTTAACCAGGCCCTCCCTGTAATGTAACAGGCATGTTTCCCTTACAAGAAGCTAAAATGCCAAAAGAAAAAAAAACCTTTACATTACAAGGTTTAAGACAGATAAAAGGAGATCTAGGTAAATTTTCTGATCAGAGAAGTGTATAAAGGCTTCTCAGAATATTGCATATGTTTTTGAGTTGACCTACAAAGATATAATGCTTTTGTTAAATCAGACTCTTAATGAGACAGATGTTTTAAGGGAAAAAAAATTAAAGAAACCTATATACCTTATACCTTAAATTATGCTAAATTAGCCACTATTTTACAAACACAAAATGAGAGCCCAATCACCTTCCTGGAGAGGTTGAGGGAGGCTTTCATTAAATATATGGCTATCTCGTGAGGAAATGGCAGAAAACATGAATAGACACTTTGCTAAAGAAGACATCCAGATGGCCAACAGGCACATGAAAAGATGCTCAGCCTCGCTCCTCATCAGGGAAATACAAATCAAAACAACACTCAGGTATCACCTCACGCCAGACAGAGTGGCTAAAATGAACAAATCAGGAGACTATAGATGCTGGAAAGGATGTGGAGAAACGGGAACTCTCTTGCACTGTTGGTGGGAATGCAAACTGGTGCAGATGCTCTGGAAAACAGTGTCCCAAAAATAAATAAACGTTGAAAACAGTGTGGAGTTTCCTCAAAAAATTAAAAATAGACCCACCCTATGACCCAGCAATAACACTGCTAGGAATTTGCCCAAGGGACACAGGAGTGCAGATGCATAGGGGCACTTGTACTCCAATGTTTATAGAGCACTCTCAACAATAGCCAAATTATGGAAAGAGCCTAAATGTCCATCAACTGACAAATGGAAAAGAAATTGTGGTTTATATACACCATGGAATACTATGTGGCAATGAGAAAGAATGAAATATGGCCTTTTGTAGCAACGTGGATGGAACTGGAGAGTTTTATGTTAAGTGAAATAAGCCATACAGAGAGGGACAGATACCATATGTTATCACTCTTTTTTTTTTTTTTTTAACATTCTCCTAGCACTTACGTTTTTGGTTGTTTTTTTTTTTTTTTCATGTATGAACTTTATTCTTTTTAATATGAAATTTATTGCCAAATTGGTTTCCATACAACACCCAGTGCTCATCCCAAAAGGTGCCCTCCTCAATGCCCATCACCCGCCCTCCCCGCCCTCCCACCCCCCATCAACCCTCAGTTTGTCCTCAGTTTTAAGAGTCTCCTATGCTTTGGCTCTCTCCCTCTCTAACCTCTTTTTTTTTATTCCCCTCCCCCATAGACTTCTGTTAAGTTTCTCAGGATCCACATAAGAGTGAAAACATACGGTATCTGTCTTTCTCTGTATGGCTTATTTCACTTAGCATCACACTCTCCAGTTCCATCCACGTTGCTACAAAAGGTCATATTTCATTCTTTCTCATTGCCACGTAGTATTCCATGGTGTATATAAACCACAATTTCTTTTCCATTTGTCAGTTGATGGACATTTAAGCTCTTTCCATAATTTGGCTATTGTTGAGAGTGCTCTATAAACATTGGAGTACAAGTGCCCCTATGCATCTGCACTCCTGTGTCCCTTGGGCAAATTCCTAGCAGTGTTATTGCTGGGTCATAGGGTGGGTCTATTTTTAATGTTTTGAGGAAACTCCACACTGTTTTCCAGAGCATCTGCACCAGTTTGCATTCCCACCAACAGTGCAAGAGAGTTCCCGTTTCTCCACATCCTCTCCAGCATCTATAGGCTCCTGATTTGTTCATTTTAGCCACTCTGTCTGGCGTGAGGTGATACCTGAGTGTGGTTTTGATTTGTATTTCCCTGATGAGGAGCGAGGCTGAGCATCTTTTCATGTGCCTGTTGGCCATCTGGATGTCTTCTTTAGCAAAGTGTCTATTCATGTTTTCTGCCCATTTCTTCACTGGATTATTTGTTTTTCGGGTGTGGAGTTTGGTGAGCTCTTTATAGATTTTGGATACTAGCCCTTTGTCCAATATGTCAGTTGCAAATATCTTTTTCCCATTCTGTTGGTTGACTGTTAGTTTTGTTAATTGTTTGCTTTGCTGTGCAGAAGCTTTTTATCTTCATAAGGTCCCAGTAGTTCATTTTTGCCTTTAATTCTCTTGCCCTTGGGGATGTGTCAAGTAAGAAATTGCTACGGCTGAGGTCAGAGAGGTCTTTTCCTGCTTTCTCCTCTAGGGTTTTGATGGTTTCCTATCTCACATTCAGGTCCTTTATCCATTTTGACTTTATTTTTGTGAATGATGTGAGAAAGTGGTCTAGTTTCAATCTTCTGCATGTTGCTGTCCAGTTCTCCCAGCACCATTTGTTAAAGAGACTGTCTTTTTTCCATTGGATAGTCTTTCCTGCTTTGTCAAAGGTTAGTTGCCCATACGTTTGTGGGTCTAGTTCTGGGGTTTCTATTCTATTCCATTGGTCTATGTGTCTGTTTTTGTGCCAATATCATGCTGTCTTGATGATGACAGCTTTGTAGTAGAGGCTAAAGTCTGGGATTGTGATGCCTCCTGCTTTGGTCTTCTTCTTCAAAATTACTTTGGCTATTCGGGGCCTTTTGTGGTTCCATATGAATTTTAGGATTGCTTGTTCTAGTTTCGAGAAGAATGCTGGTGCAATTTTGATTAGGATTGCATTGAATGTGTAGATGGCTTTGGGTGGTATTGACATTTTAACATATTTATTCTTCCAATCCATGAGCATGGAATGGTTTTCCATTTCTTTGTATCTTCTTCAATTTCCTTCATAAGCTTTCTATAGTTTTCAGCATACAGAACTTTTACATCTTTGGTTAGGTTTATTCCTAGGTGTTTTATGCTGCTTGGTGCAATTGTGAGTGGGATCAGTTTCTTTATTTCTCTTTCTGTTGCTTCATTATTAGTGTATAAGAATGCAACTGATTTCTGTACACTGATTTTCTATCCTGCAATGTTGCTAAATTCATGTATCAGTTCTAGCAGACTTTTGGTGGAGTCTACCGGGTTTTCCATGTATAATATCATGTCATCTGCAAAAAGTGAAAGCTTAACTTCATCTTTGCCAATTTTGATGCCTTTGATCTCCTTTTGTTGTCTGATTGCTGATGCTAGCACTTCCAACACTATGTTAAACAATAGCGGTGAGAGTAGACATCCCTGTCATGTTACTGATCTCAGGGAGAAAGCTGTCAGTTTTTCCCCATTGAAGATGATATTAGCTGTGGGATTTTCTTAAATGACTTTTATGATGTTTAAGTATGTTCTTTCTATCCCAACTTTCTCGAGGGTTTTTATTAAGAAAGATGCTGAATTTTGTCAAATGCTTTTTCTGCATCGATTGACAGGATCATATGGTTCTTATCTTTTCTTTTATTAATGGAGATGTATCACATTGATTGATTTGCGAATGTTGAACCAGGTCTGCAGCCCAGGAATCAATCCCACTTGATCATGGTGAATATTTCTTTTTATATGTTGTTGAACTCGATTTGCTAGTATCTTATTGAGAATTTTTGAAACCATATTCAGCAGGGATATTGGCTTCTAGTTCTCTATTTTTACTGGGTCTCTGTCTGGTTTAGGAATCAAAGTAATACTGGCTTCATAGAATGAGTCTGGAAGTTTAACTTTCCTTTCTATTTTTTGGAATAGCTTGAGAAGGTTAGGTATTATTTCTGCTTTAAATGTCTGGTAGAACTCCCCTGGGAAGCCATCTGGTCCTGGACTCTTATTTGTTGGGAGATTTTTGTTAACTGATTCAATTTCTTCACTGGTTCAAGCTTTCTATTTCTTCCTGTTTCAGTTTTGGGAGTGTGTGGGTGTTTAGGAATTTGTCCATTTCTTCCAGGTTGTCCAGTTTGTTGGCATATAATTTTTCATACTATTCCCTGATAATTGCTTGTATTTCTGAGGGAATGGTTGTAATAATTCCATTTTCATTCATGATTTTATCTATTTGGGTCATCTCCCTTTTCTTTTTGAGAAGCCTGGCTAGAGGTTTATCAATTTTGTTTATTTTTTCAAAAAACCAACTCTTGGTTTCATTGATCTGCTCTACAGATTTTTTAGATTCTATATTATTTATTTCTGCTCTGATCCTTATTATTTCTCTTCTTCTGCTAGATTTGGGGTGTCTTTGCTGCTCTGCTTCTATTTCCTTGAGGTGTGCTGTTATATTTTGTATTTGGGATTTTTCTTGTTTCTTGAGATAGGCGTGGATTGCAATGTGTTTTCCTCTCAGGACTGCCTTCACTGCGTCCCAAAGCATTTGGATTGTTGTATTTTCATTTTCATTTGTTTCCATATATTTTTTTAATTTCTTCTCTAATTGCCTGGTCGACCCATTCATTCTTTAGTAGGGTGTTCTTTAACCTCCATGCTTTTGGAGGTTTTCCAGACTTTTTCCTGTGGTTGATTTCAAGCTTCATAGCATTGTGGTCTGAAAGTATGCATGGTATGATTTCAATTCTTGTATACTTAGGAAGGGCTGTTTTGTGACTCAGCATGTGATCTATCTCGGAGAAGTTCCATGTGCACTCGAGAAGAAAGTACATTCTGTTGCTTTGGGATGCAGAGTTCTAAATATATCTGTCAAGTCCATCTGTTCCAATGTATCATTCAGGGCCCTTGTTTCTTTATTGAGCGTGTGTCTAGATGATCTATCCATTGTTGTAAGTGGAGTATTAAAGTCCCCTGCAATTACCACATTCTTATCATTAAGGTTGCTTATGTTCATGAGTAATTGTTTTATATATTTGGGGGCTCCCGTATTTGTCACATAGACATTTATAATTGTTAGCTCTTCCTGATGGATAGACCCTGTAATTATTATATAATGCCCTTCTTCATCTCTTGTTACAGCCTTTAATTTAAAGTCTAGTTTGTCTGATATAAGTATGGCTACTCCAGCTTTCTTTTGACTTCCAGTAGCATGATAGATAGTTCTCCATCCCCTCACTCTCAATCTGAAAGTGTCCTCAGGTCTAAAATGAGTCTCTTGTAGACAGAAAATAGATGGGTCTTGTTTTTTTAATCCATTCTGATACCCTATGTCTTTTGGTTGGAGCATTTAGTCCATTTATATTCAGGGTTATTATAGAAAGATATGGGTTTAGAGTCATCATGATGTCTGTAGGTTTCCTGCTTGCAGTGATATCTCTGGTACATTGTCTCAGGATCCCCCTTAGGATCTATTGTAGGCCTGGTTTAGTGGTGATGAATTCCTTCAGTTTTTGTTTTGGAAGACCTTTGTATCTCCTTCCATTCTAGATGACAGACTTGCTGGATAAAGGATTCTGGGCTGCATATATTTTCTGTTCATCACATTGAAGATTTCCTGCCATTCCTTTTTGGCCTGCCAAGTTTCAGTAGATAAATCAGTCACTAGTCTTATTGGTCTCCCTTTATATGTTAGAGCATCCCTAGCTGCTTTCAGAATTTTCTCTTTATCCTTGTATTTTGCCAGTTTGACTATGATATGTCATGCAGAAAATCGATTCAAGTTACGTCTAAAGGGAGTTTCTGTGCCTCTTGGATTTCAATGCCTTTTTCCTTCCCCAGATCAGGGAAGTTCTCAGCTATGATTACTTCAAGTACACCTCAGCACCTTTCCCTCTCTCTTCCTCCTCTGGAATCCCATTATGCATATGTTATTACATTTAATTGTGTCACTTAGTTCTCTAATTCTCCCCTCATACTCCTGGATTTTTTTTATCTCTCTTTTTCTCAGCTTCCTCTTTTTCCACAATTTTATCTTCTAGTTCACCTATTCTCTCCTCTGCCTCTTCAATCCAAGCTGTGGCCACCTCCATTTTATTTTGCAGATCATTTATAGCATTTTTTAGCTCCTCCTGACTGTTGCTTAGTCCCTTGATCTCTGTAGTAATAGATTCTCTGCTGTCCTCTATACTTTTTTCAAGCCCACCAATTAATTTTATGACTATTATTTTAAATTCATTTTCTGTTACATTGCTTAAATCGTTTTTGATCAGTTCGTTAGCTGTCACTACTTCCTGGAGTTTCTTTTGAAGAGAATTCTTCCGTTTTGTCATTTTGGATAGTCCCTGGAGAGGCTTGGAACTGCAGGGCTCTTCCCCTGTGCCGTCTGGAGTAACTTGCATTGGTGAGTGGGGCCACAGTCAGACCTGATGTCTGCCCCCAGCCCACCACTATGGACACAGTCAGACTGGTGTGTACCTTATCTTCCCCTCTTCCAGGGGCAGGACTCACTGTGGAGTGGGGTGGCCCCTGTCTGGATTACTTGCACACTGCCAGGCTTGTGGTGCTGCTTCGATGGGATCTGGCGTATTTGCCCGGGTGGATCTGAAAGTTTCACAGGGGTGGGAGGGGAGACTTAGCTTGCTTTGCCTTCAGTGGTCCGCTGCAGGAGGGGCCCTGCAGCACCAAGAGGGAGGCAGACCCATCAGAGGGATGGATCCGCAGAAGCACAGTGTTGGGTGTTTGCGGGGTGCAAGCAAGTTCAGTGAGAGGAACTGGTTCCCTTTGGGATTACGGCTGGGGAATGGGCGAGGGAGATGGCGCTGGCCAGTGCCTTTGTTCCCCACCAAGCTGAGTTCTGTCTTCCAGGGCCCATTACCTCTTCTTCCGGTGTCCTCTAGCCCTTCCGCTCTTGAGCAGAGCTGTTGACTTATAACATTCCAGATGTTAAGTCCCGCTGGCTGTCAGAACACACTCCATCCGGCCCCTCCACTTTTGCAAGCCAGACTCAGGGGCTCTGCCTTGCCAGGCGGGCTGCCCCTCCACCGCCCCAGATCCCTCCCACCAGTCTGTGTAGTGCACCACCTCTCCCCCCTTCCTACCCTCCCGTGGGCCTCTCATCTGCACTTGGCTCCAGAGAGTCTGTTCTGCTAGTCTTCTGTGTGTTTTCTGGGTTATTTTGGCAGATGTGGGTGGAATCTAAGTGGTTAGCAGGACACGGTGAGTCCAGCGTCCTCCTACGCCGCCATCTTCCTTCCATACATTTTCACTCTTATGTGGATCCTGAGAAACTTAACAGAAGTCCATGGGGGAGGGGAAGAATAAAAAAAGAGATTAGAGAGGGAGAGAGCCAAATCATAAGAGACTCTTAAAAACTGAACAAACTGAGGGTTGATGGGGGAGGGGAGGGAGGGGAGGGTGGGTGATGGGTATTGAGGAGGGCACCTTTTGGGATGAGCACTGGGTGTTGTATGGAAACCGATTTGACAATAAATTTCATATTAAAAAATAAAATAAAATAAAATAAATATATGGCTATCTCCCCTAACACTCCTAAGGCTGAGATGATTTTAAAGGACAAATGTGGGGGCGCCTGGGTGGCGCAGTCGGTTAAGCGTCCGACTTCAGCCAGGTCACGATCTCGCGGTCCGTGAGTTCGAGCCCCGCATCGGGCTCTGGGCTGATGGCTCGGAGCCTGGAGCCTGTTTCTGATTCTGTGTCTCCCTCTCTCTCTGCCCCTCCCCCGTTCATGCTCTGTCTCTCTCTGTCCCAAAAATAAATAAACGTTGAAAAAAATAAATAAATAAATAAATAAAGGACAAATGTGTCACTCAATCAGCCCTAAATATTCAAAGAAAATGCAAAAATGGGCTGTTGGCCTTGAAGGGACCCTGGAGGTGCTCTTATGAGCTTCCAATTAGGGATATTACAACCAAGACCAAGAGGAGAAGAAGAAGAAAAAAACAGAAAAGAAGGCTTAAAAATAAAAATCTGAAGCCTTAGTGACCTTAAGTAGTATGTCAGACTGGACTTCCCGAGGTCCTGGCCATTTATATGACCGTTCAGAGCACTACAATAAGAACATCCCCAGAGGGGACAACCAAAATGAAAACCCCATAAAGCCCTGCCCCTTATGTGGAAAAGATCACTGGAGATCTGAATGCCCTCAGGGACCTCTCTCTGTGAGGGATCAGATAACCAATGTCCCTGGCAGGGACTAACCAGGGACTGGGGCTCTTCACAGTAGCTCCCGTAAACCAACTGTCTATCAGAAACCCAGAGCCTCAGGTAACTCTAAATATAGAAGGAAAACTGGTTGATTTCCTTCTTAACACCAGAGCTACCTTTTCTGGACCCTCTTTTCCAGGCCAACTATCCAAATGCAGCATGATGATTAGAGGTATCTCCAGAAAACTGCTAACTAAATTTTTCTCTCAGACCCTGGGATGTGTATGGGGAAACCTAGTTTTTTCTTATTCCTTCCTGATAATGCCAGAGAGCCTTACTCCCTTGCTAGAAAGGGAGATTATAACTAAATTAGAGACTATGGTGCTACTAACTCCAGGACAGACAAACAATTATGTGAGTTTTTGGACATTGCTAGGTATTGTAGGCTGTAGATACCAGGGTTCAGAAAAACAGTGCTTAGAGTCAACAGCAATAGTTTTCATTTGAGTTTTCCCCATACTCATTTCTGTTCCTGGCAGGAACAACTTCAAATTCTTACAATTTTTTTTTTTTACATTTAGGTATTTTGATAATTAGTTCCATATACCTAAATGGCATGCCTATTTCCACTTTTTATTTATTAATTTTAGACTCTCATTTTTATTGAAGTATAATTAATGTACAATGTTCTTTATTAAGCTTTGCTATAATTTCTCTAATGTGTCAGTTATTTATTGTCGTAATGATACTACATACCAATAAATCAGAGTAGCATGTATTTATTCACAAACATTTAGTTTCACTCCTACATGTGAGAGTTGGCTGGACAGTCCTCCTGCACCCGAGTGGCCGGCATAGCTGAGCTCAGCCAGGCCCCCTGTGCATTTGTGGCCAGCTGGTAGGTCAGCTAGGAACTGTCCAGTCCTGGGTGCCCTCCCCTGGTGTGACTTGGCCCTTCTCCACGTGGCTTCTCATTAGCCCACAGCTTGTACATGTTTCCATGGCAGTGGGGTTCTCAGAGAGAGAGAACATAATTGTGTAGAGGCTTTTGAGGCCTAGGCTTAGCGCTGGCACACATCATACCTACAACATTCCAAAGCCAGGCACAAAGCCACTTCAGTCCAAGGGATTGGAAATTGTGCTTTCTGTTCCACCATGACAATAGCATGTGCTCTGTTGACTAGCTTATGGACTAGAGATAACCTTCTGAAGAACTGAGAACTACAGTGGGTCCACACTTGTGAGTGAGAAGTCAACCTGTCTTGTTTTTAAGTACTGGGATTTTTTTTTTTTTTTTTTTTTGGTACTTCAGCATTACTCAGCTAAAGCTGGCAAATTCAGTAATCAAGCTTTAAAAATTTATAGTCTATTCTATAACCATGTTTAGACTATAGATTTGTTCTAAAGTTGAGGATCAGTAGAGTGTTTTCATCATTACACCTTCTGAATACTGTTTACTGAGAGACCAACTAGCGTATTATAATTCTGTTTCTTTTCCTATGTCACTTTTCCCTCTCCTATTTTTTCTCTTGCATTATCTTCTACTGCTTCCCTAAATTGGGAGGTGCTATTCAGTCTTAAAGGTGGTATTAAATCTTTTGGTTGGCCGTTATTTTTTCCTGGATGTTTCTCTACTGAAGTGCACTATCCTCCTGGATGAATCCGGATGGATTATTCTCTGGGTATCCTGCACTACCCAGAATATTTGTTTTTACTTTTTTCTGGGTTGAAAAAGTAAATTTTTTTGCTGTTTCTTGTATTTTCTTCTATCAGGTTCATCTCCTAATTTTTATGTATTTTTTAAGAAGGACTATCAGAGACATAAGGTTTTGAGTCTTTCATATCTGAGAATGTCTCTATTCTACCCCAACATTTGAATTTGGGTTGAAATCCACTTTGCCACAGATCTTTGAAGGCATCTATTTCATTATCTTTAAGTATCCAACATTGGCAATTTTTACTTAAAAATTAGTCCACAGAGTGAGAGTGTTGAAGATTGCTTCTTTATAACTTTCAAAACTTCTCATTGAAGGAGTCATTTTTTGTTATTTTGCTGGCAATCAACTGGCCTTGTTATTTGGAATTATTGTGTCTTTTAGATCAGGGTAACTAATTATCTGGAATAATTTATTGATTTCTTTGCTTCTATTTCTTTTTCTTTTCTCTATTCCTAATATTTCTACTGATCAGAAGTTAGATCTCCTGCATTGACATTCTATGAACTTTATGTTTTCTTTTATATTTTCTCTTGTATTTTCTCCCTTTCCCTTCCCTTTCTTTCTTTCTCTTTCCCTTTCCCTGTCTCTCTCTTTCTCTTTCTCTTTCTCTCTCTCTTTTCTTTCTTTCTCTCTTTCTTTCTTTCTTTCATTCTTTCTTCCTTTCCATTTTGAAAGTTTTTTGAATTATACTAAGTGGTTCTTGCCTGGGGGTCTTGACCACAGAGCTTGAGAGAATGGCAGAGTTTTTGCTATCTCAGCCAGCAGCCTTCTTTGGGTGGTGGTCCTCAAAGTATAGTTTCCTAGATGGGGCACAACTGGCTTAACTGATTCAGTCATCCTGATGGGATAGCTGATGCTCAAATCTTGGATTATAAAAATCAAATTTTCTAAAATAGTCTGTGAAAACTAAGGAAGTGTGCTTTAGATATGATAAAAGGCTAGGGAAATGGTTGATTTTGTTCTCTGAAGCCCTTGGCATGTGCAGGAATAAAGGGCATGTCTGAGGATGGTGACTGTGTTACTGAGCAACCAAGGCCAATACTGACCTTACATAAAAATTTCTCACAGGCAGGACCCAACACCTGCTACCCTGAGGGGGAACTTGGGTGATTCAATGTCTCTGCTGGAGGCCAAGGGGGCACATTCCAAGCAAGCCCTCCTACACCTCCTCTTTGTCATCCTTCTCTCCCCTCCCCTGGGAAAATTGCATTCCAGGAGGGAAACTTGATATTTGGCTGGGGCCAAGGATGCTTTAGCAGGATCATCAGAGTTGTTTTACAACATCAGCCTCAGTCAACACCACTGATGTGAGGAGAGGTGGCCAGAACTGGGGAAAGAAAATAGATCTGATGATACTTTCATTAATTTCTATCTACTGAGTGAGTGCCTATACACTTTACACAGTTTCGCATATGAGTACATACTACAGAAAAACTTAGACATAGGAGTTCCCTATTGTACTCTTTGAATCCCAAATTGAGTAGGTAATTTGAGGAGCACTTGGAGAAAAGAACAAAATACACAATTTATCAAATCACAAGTGATGTCAGGAACAAAGGGAAGAAGGAAGTGGTAAATAAAATTAAATTTCCTTATAACCTGCAGCCCTTTGACAAATACTTGAGGCTGGCAGGGTATAACATTCATCCAGAGACTCCCAATTTTCTCAATGTTAAGGCTTTGCTGGAGGGAAAAACAACTTCACCTTGACAACAACTAGGCCTCAGGGATCCTGTGAGTCTTCTTGAACATATGAAAGTCCTTTCAGAAATACCCCCTTGCCTTTACCTCCTCCAACTCCCAAGTATATAATCAGTCACTCTTCACAGTCCCAGGCAGCTCCTTCTGCCCATGGGTCCTGTCCCCATACTTTAATAAAACTGCCTACAGCACCGAGGATATCTCAATAAAAAAGACATCTTTTTTGGCCATCTGCTCTGAACTCCAACATTTTCCACATTACCAAATATGACATGATGCCTCCCTTTGGACATCTTAGTTCATAGATTGGAAGACAATACAAATTCAGTGATAAGATCAATCAAAACTCACCTTGTTTTGCAGACTTCAGAGCTATGGTGTTCATGTGTTGGCTCACCTCCCTAAATCCACTCCCAGTGGCTAGTGAGTTGTGGCTGTGACTTTCAAATGTTGCCTTACTCTTTGAACATTGTTTTTTTTTAGTTTTTTTTAAACCATTTTTGAGAGACAAAGAGAAACAGAGCATGAGTGGGGGAGGCACAGAAAGAGAGGGAGACACAGAATCTGAAGCAGGCTCTAGGCTCTGAGCTATCAACATAGAGCCCCACGTGGGGCTCGAACTCACAAACTGCAAGATCATGACCAGAGTCGAAGTCAGACGCTTAACCAACTGAGCCACCCAAGCGCCCCACTCTCTGAACATTCTTAACTTTACTACTGTACCTGGAAAAAGAGGTTTTCTCATCTTGGAAAAGGAATTTCAAGTAAAGAACAGCAATCATGGAGTTGTTGGTGACTAATAGGTGCAGAAAACAACTGAGCTCTATTCATGGAAGTGGCATCTTGATTTACTCATCAAAACTTGTGCAAAGTAGCTACAACTGCTTTTTAGAGAAAATGAATACCCTGAAATGCATAGCTGGAAAAAAAAAATGGAAAGTGCAGGAAAACATGAAGCTCACATTTCAGAGTGTGAAGCAGCCACCACTACAGAAGTAGAAGATAGAAAATAACATAAGTAAGAGTAGAACTTCATAACATAGAAAACACACACACAATAGAAAGAATCAAAAAACCAAATGTGTTCTTTGAAACACTAATAAAAGTGGCCTGTCTCTGATTAGATTATAAGTCATCAGTAATGAAAAAGGGACACATAGTATAAAGGAGCAGAAATCATAAAGAAAATAGGAGGATATTAAGAATAACTCTATGAAAATAAATTGGAATATTTATATGAAATGGACAATTTTCTTTTTTTTTAATTTTAATCTTTATTCTTTTTTTTTTTTAATTTTTTTTTTCAACGTTTATTTATTTTTGGGACAGAGAGAGACAGAGCATGAACGGGGGAGGGGCAGAGAGAGAGGGAGACACAGAATCGGAAACAGGCTCCAGGCTCTGAGCCATCAGCCCAGAGCCCGACGCGGGGCTCGAACTCACGGACCGCGAGATCGTGACCTGGCTGAAGTCGGATGCTCAACCGACTGCGCCACCCAGGCGCCCCTAATCTTTATTCTTGAGAGAGAGAGAGAGAGAGAGAACACGAACAGGGGAGAAGCAGAGAGAGAGAGGGAGATACAGAATCTGAAGCAGGCTCCAGGTTCTGAGCTCTCAGCACGGAGCCCAACACGGGGCTCTAACTCACAAAAGCAAGCTCATGACATGAACCGAAGTCTGACGCTTAACCTACTGAGCCACCCAGATGCCCCTGAAATGGACAATTTTCTTAGAAACATAACTTATAAAAGTGGACTCAAGAAGAAAGAACAAATCTGAACTACCCAATAACTAAATGTATTGAATTAGTAGTAAAAACATATTTTTATATAAAAATTTCCAGACTCAGATGGTTTTACCAGAGGCTTACTGAATAATAAAAGAAGAAATAACGTCAAAATTATAATTAACTGCACAGAAAAATTTCAAAGAGTATACTCCTCAATTCTGTATATGATTCTAACAAAACTGTGATACCAAACCTGACCAGGGTATTATGTTTGTAAATGATAATTTGTACATTGAAATATAAAATAATTACAAAGAAATTATTAGAACTAACAAGGGTTTTAAAAAGAGATGGATACAAAACAAGTCACATTCCCATGTTAGGAAAAAAAACACTTTAAAATTATAAAACACTAATAGCAATATAATAATGTATAAAGGACAAAAAAATGAATATTACAAAATTTGTGCAAGATTTCCATGGTGAGAAATAGTGACAAATGTACATGAGTTAAATAACTAGATATTGTGGAAGTGTTAGTTTTCTCCCAAAGGATCTATGGATTCCAACAAAGCCCCACTCAAAAATCCAACTAAACAAATTGATTTTAAAATGTGTGTACAAACGAAAAAAGGTCGAGGTTCCATCAAAACTCTTCTTCAATTCCATATATTTTTATTGTATGTTCTACTTGTAGTTCTCACAGGTCCACACTTTAGATCAGCCCCCTCTGGCCTCAGGGCATTCGCCCATTTCAAAGATCTATTCCAGACTACTTTGACTCCACAAAGGGCCTCTTTAAGAGTGGGACAGAAGCTGTAAGAAAGTAAAAAGATGGACAAGTGCAAATTTCTCTGGAGTCTATTATTGTGTGATAATTGCATCTCCAGGTCTAGATGGGGCTTAGGATCTATTAAGGAAAAAGAACCCTTAGGAGCTACCACCTTGATAACAGGTAACTCAGGCCCTTCAGAAGGAAAGCAGAGGGCAGAGCTCCCCTAGTGGCCGCCTTAGGAAAGATCGTCACGGTAGACACCTGTGTTTGGGTTTCCTCTTTCACTAGTCTGCAGGTGGGTGGGACAGCAGGGAGTTAGGCTTGTCAGCTAGCTGAAGGATGAGTGAATGGACGCCTGTAACTTGATTCACACTTTCTTTCTCCGTACAGGGATGAGAAACAGCTCAACCTTTGAAAGAGAAAGGACTTTGGTCTCCATCCTAAGGACAGCTAAGTATAACAATGCGGAAGAGATGGAATTCACTCTGCAATCAGTCCTGGAGAGAGAAGCCCCTAAGGTTTAGTTGGGAAATGGGAATTTAAAGGGACACAGAGAAGAAAAAGAAGCAGGAGGAGAAGGGGAAGGAAGAGGAGAAGGAGAAGAAGGAGAAGGAGAAGTGGAGGAGGAGTAGGAGGAGGTGGAAATGGCGGAGGAGGAGTAGCAGGAGGAGGAGTAGATGGAGGAGGAGGAGGAGGAGAAGTATAGGGGACTTGAGCAGGCAAGGTAAAAATGAACGTGTGCTCTTCTCCACACCTCATCTCCCTTTCTCAGAGGAAGAGTCTGGGCCAGTACAACTAGGACCAGAGCTAAGGTCTCTGGAGGAAGTACCTGGTATTTTTCTGTTCTATTCACTGCCATATTTTATGGAGAAAATGGACATAGCCACAGATGACATTTAGTCCCCTCAAATTATGTGATCACTAAGAATAATGTTGACAATTACATTTATGAATAAAAATTGTGAACCAATGATAATTCATAGCTGAGAAGTTCCTTAATGAATGGTAGTTAATAATGGAAATTAATTCATAACCAAATGAATAATATCCAATAACTACCAATGGCTTCTGTGCCAACCAAAGTCACTTAAGAAACTTACGAGTTACTAAAACTATGTGAATATAATTACTCATGGCAATAACTAAATGATAAGGTTAATAGATTGAGGGTTTTTTTTTTTAAGGTAGCATTAGAAGAAATGAGAAGTAATAAACTTTTCCTTGCCAATGTTTGGAGATGTAGAAATAAGTCAGCTTGTAGATGTCCTATTAAGAGTTGATACTGTACCATGTTTGGGGGGATATGAGTAGAATATCTGCTACATGGTGCCAACTCTCTGGGTTCAGAATGAATCACCCCAAAGTGGCATATGGATTATTTTAAGATGAAAACAATCAAGGCCAGGAAGACTCAGGAAGGAACTTTGACCTCCTTAAGAGCCTAAAAACAATTAGCTAGAGGACCTGCTCCAGGAAGAGAGCAGTTATCACAGATAAGTTCATTATAATATGAACTAGGGGTAGCAGACAAGGACGAACTTAGCAAGTGTGTTAAAATTGTTCCTTATGTTCCATACTTTCCAGTGCCCAGCAAACATTTATGTACCAAACAGTTACTCTTTTTCATCTTCCTGTGAATTGCTTTCTTCCCCTGAAGCTCCAGACCCTACTCCCTTCTTCTTAGTTGAGACTGACATATATACCTTATTTTGCTTGAGTATCTTTGGAATCTCGCATGTTTAGGTGGGTTTCTTATAGGTACATAATGAAATTTGATTTTCTCCTGTTAATCTGTTTCATGTCAATTTAACTCTTACACCAGCCAGAAGAACATTGAGGGGTAGACAAAATTTTTCCTAGTGAACATAATCAAAGACTAAGCTTCTTGCAGACTTAATTAACAGGAGAATGTCTTGAGTTTTTAGAAGATCCTAGGTGGTAGAGATGGTACGGTTTTTATGACAGTTACAAGGGCTCTGGTGGCCCCTGATGGCAGGGTGTTTCTTTTGTTTATTGTTGTGGAGCAGGCTGAGTGGAAGAATTTCAGTCTCATCTAAATCCATTTATCGTTAAAGAAATCTTGAAACCAGCAGATGTTAGACTAAAACTAAGTGGGTAACTGTTGGGAGAGGTGTTGAGGAGGCAGCTGGTAAATAGGCTTAATGGGCTTTAGTGTCTGTCTTTCCAGCTGCATAGCTAAATGAAGGGCATCAGATGACTGAGATAACTTCAGACTGGTAATCCTTAAAGCCACCACTAAAAAGTATTACAAAATCATATAGGTAGAAAGCTAACAGAGGAATTAAGACAAAATCCTAAAAAGAGAGATTAACACAGAGTCCAAGAAAGGAGAAGACAGGCTAAGGAAGAATAACAGTAAAAAGCCCCAAATGACATATTCAAAAATGGTGCACCTAAATTTAAACATAAATGTATAATTATGCCATTGTAAATGCACTAAATATCCAGTCAAAAGAAGACATTGCCATGTTGTATGGAAGAGCAGCAAATAACACCTGTTTACCAAAGAAATGTACTTTAAATTTAAAGATACAAATGCACTAATGTAAAGTGGTGGAAAAGCTATAACATGCTAACAATAAGTATAAAAATAGCTGGTATAGCTATATTACTATCAGACAAATTCAAGACAAATAGTCACAGAAAAACACACTTCATTTTTATAAAATGGTCAATATATCCTAGAGATATAGAAATTAGGCATTTGTGTATGTGTGTGAAATAACAGAACTTTACAATGTATGAATTAAAAACAGAAATAAAGGGGGAAATAGAACCCACACACAGAGAATTTAACATACTCTCAGTAATGGACAGCACATAGACAAAAGCTTGGTAGGAATATAGGAGATAGGAATGACACCATCAACCACTTAAACCTGATATTTCTGGAAACAATAACAGCAATATCAACAAGATAGTAGAATAAATGTTGTTTTCATGATAGGCCATAAGGCTTATGTTCTCCAATCAGAAAATCAGTTTATCAGTCAACAAAAAGAAATCCTCTAGAAGAGCCATCCAATCCTTGCAATTGAACAACTTGCTTTTAAAGGACCAAAGAAGTCACAAAAAATTAGAAAATATTTTTAACAGAATGGTAGTAAAAACACTGTATACCACAATTTGAGGGGCCAAGCTAAATTCAGGGGAAATTTATAGCATTAAATGCTTTACTCAGAAAATGAAGGATAAATTAAACTTAGCAGAAGGAAGGAAATGAGGAAAAGTTAGAAATTGATTAAAGAAAAATGGAAAAAAGAAGAGGGGGTAGTTAATAAAAGCAGAATTTGGTTTTTTGAAAAGATCAATAAAATTGGTATATCTCAAGCCAAAAAACAAACAATAACAGAAAGAGAGAGAGAGAGAGAGAGAGTGAGATGGTACAAATCACTAATACCAGGGATGTGCAAAAAAAAAGTCACTGTAGATATTATAGATATCTTATAGATATTAAAGCATTGTAAAGGAATATTAACATAATTTTATTCCAACAAATTTAACCAATTACTTAAAAGGAATATGCTGAAGAAGAAATGGGTACCTTGAATATCTTTCTATTAAGGAATTTGAATTCAAAATCATAAACTTTCCCATAAAGAAAATTTCAGGCCTCATTGCCTTTAATGATGAGTTCTAGCAAACACAGATGGGAATATCAAATCTACAAATCTCTGCCAGTAAATAGAAGGAGAACCGCTCAGAACTTTTTATGAGACCAACATAAGCCTGATGCCAAAACCAGGCAAAGGCATTCATTACAAGAAAAAAAATACATGGAACATCTATCAACAAAGATGTACAAGACAATACTTCACAAGTTTATTTATTTAACTTAACAAAATAATTTATTAAATTCAATCCAGCAATAAATGAAAAGGATGGTACATTGTGGATTGTATCTCAAGAATGCAAGTTTGGCTTAACATTCAAAATTCAATGTTCTTCACATATCAGCAGATGAAAAAGCAAAGCCACATGACGTTCTCAATAGGTGCAGAGAAAGCGCTAGACAATATCCAACATCCATTCATGATAAAAAGTGATCAGCAAAGTAGAACTAGAAGGGAACTTCTTGAATCATCAAAGGGTATCTACAAAAAGGCTCTAGGGGCGCCTGGGTGGCTCAGTCCGTTGAGCGTCCAACTTCAGCTCAGGTCATGATCTCGCGGTTTGTGGGTTCAAGCCCCGCATCAGGCTCTGTGCTGACTGCTTGCTCAGAGCCTGGAGACTGCTTCAGATTCTGTGTCTCCTTCTCTCTCTGTCCCTCCCCAACTCACACTTTGTCTCACTCTGTTTCTCAAAAATAAATAAATGTAAAAAAAAAAAAAAAAAGGCTCTATGGCATGTCATAATTACTTCATGCTTTCCCCCTAAGATTGGGAATAAGGAAGAATATCGGCTCTCACCACTTCTAGTCAATGTTCTACTGAAGGCCCTTGACGGTGCAGTAAGATATGGAAAATAAAAGAAAGACATGCAGATTGGAAAGCCTGAAGTATGATTGTCTACATTTGCAGATTATGTATTCAATGGAATACATTCATCTGTGTAGAAAATCCAATGGAATCTACATAGAAACTACAATAAATAAATGTCTTGAGCAAAGTCACAGGATGCAAGGTTTAACATAAAGATTTAGTTGTATGTCTATACATTAGCTTCTCTTTATTGCTCTCCACTGATTGAATCTGGAGCCAAAATTCTGGTTACATGGGCTTCTGAAGTGGATTTTTTTCTTCTTTTAATAAATGCATGGGAGACCAATGGTAGAAGAGTTTTCAGAACAAAAGAAGAGGGAACAAATTTCCATTTGGCATCTCGGGGAGGTCACCAGAAACTGTGTAGAGCCTGAAAGCAGGTGGGGGCAATGTCTTGTTCTTTGTAGAGGGCGCACAATTTTGGCTTAATGCAAATATTGAATAAGTGTCCCTTCTTTTTAGTCTTTAAATATTAGGGTAAGAAGTCAATAATAGCCACTAAAAGAATATAAATCAATTTTATTAATTCTGGACCTGGAAGATGAAAAATGTTAGACAAGGAAATGCACATAAACATGCAGAAAGGCATTAGCCATTTGGAAGGAAAAAATCAAGGAAGGTGAATAAAAGAAACATAAGAAAAAGTGATAGATTAACTGAAAAATAAGATTATACAAAGAAGGTCAAATATGATTATAATCTTGGTAATTTAAATTGACTAAACTGAGGGGCACCTGGGTGGCTCAGTTGGTTAAGCATTCGACTTCGGCTCAGGTCATGATCTCGCGGTCCGTGAGTTTGAGCCCCATGTCGGGCTCTGTGCTGACAGCTCAGAGCCTGGAGCCTGTTTCAGATTCTGTGTCTCCCTCTCTCTCTGACCCTCTCCCATTCATGCTCTGTCTCTCTCTGTCTCAAAAAAATAAATAAACGTTAAAAAAGTTTTTTTAATTGACTAAATTGACACAGTAAGACAGCTATTGTTAGACTGGATTTTAAAACTTAAAACTTATGAAAATACTATTTAGAGGATATATTTTTAAAACAAAATGTTATTGAAAGGTTAATAGCAGAAAGTAGAAGATTGTATATTGGGGAAAGGAAAGCAGAACAGCTACATGAGTATGTGCTGTAATGGGCTTCACGATGAGAAGGGACATTGAAGAGGAGAGAGAAGCCCCATAAATTAATAAAATGTCAAGTAAATGGGTGGTATAAAAATTCTGTGCACCTTTGCCCCTAAACATTGCTCTATGTTAGATAAAACAAAAATTGACATAATATCAAGGAATTCACCACTCTGGCAGGAGAGTTCAATTCTAATTTCTTAATTTTGGTAGGTAAAGAGGGAAACAAATAACGAAAGATATAAACATTTTTAATAACTTTGACCTATGGGGTATGGATTGAGTTCTACACCTAAAAATTAGAGCATAAACATTTTTCTCAAATGTTGAACACTTGTAAAACATGTTGACACACTAGGCCACAAGCCAATCTCAGGAAATCCCAAATGGTGGCATACCAAGCATATGCACTGGTCGTAACACATGATTTCTTTCTTTCTTTCTTTCTTTCTTTCTTTCTTTCATGTTCAGTTGGTACTTTATTTTATTTTTTAATATAACTTATTGACAAACTGGTTTCCATACAACAATCAGTGCTCATCCTAACAAGTGCCCTCCTCAATGCCTACCACCCTCTTTCCCCTCTCCCTGACCCCCCATCAACCCTCACTTTGTTCTCAGTATCCAAGAGTCTCTTATGGTTTGCCTCCCTCCCTCTCTGTACCTTTTTTTCCCCCTCTCCTTCCCCATTGTCTTCTGTTAAATTTCTCAAATTTCACATATGAGTGAAACATATGGTATCTGTCTTTCTCTGCCTGACTTATTTCACTTAGCATAATACTCTCCAGTTCTATCCACGTGGCTACAAATAGCCAGATTTCATTCTTTCTCATTGCCAAGTAGTATTCCATTGTATATATAAACCACATCTTCTTTATCCATTTTTCAGTTCATGGATATTTAGGCTCTTTCCATAATTTGGCTATTGTTGAAAGTGCTGCTATAAACATTGAGGTACAAGTGCCCCTATGCATCAGCACTCCTGTATCCTTTGGGTAAATTCCTAGCAGATAACACAGGATTTCTAAATCAATTTCCAACTCCCTCCAAATATAATGGAAAAATCCTTAGAAATGAATGATAATTAAAACAGAACATATCATTGGGAAACTACAAGGAAGCTATGTTTCCAGGCAAATTTATACATATAAGTGCTTTTTTCCCACCATAAAATAAAGAAGGTGGGAAAAGTGATAAACTAAATATCCATTCCAATAGATTTTTGAAAAGCACAGCAACAGAACAAAAAGAAAGAAAAAAGATAATTAAAATAGAATCAGGAAACAATGAAATGGAAAACATAGATGGAACTGAGGAATATCAAGAGAGCCTAAAACTGGAATTTTAAAACAGCAATGAAAATTCTGGATCTCTGGTAAGACAAAGAAAAAAGAGGAAAGGAACCATCAATATAAATCAATATAAATTTTAAAAATGTATATCTGATCTGTATGTATATCTTAACATTAAAAATAATTTCCTTTTTTTCTGTGTTTTACAGAGTAACACAAGTGATACATACTGTTGAAAATCCTTGTGAAACATTTATTTCCCGGTAGGTATTTGGCCATTTCTTTCAAAAACAATTTTACTATTTAAATATATAATTTAGGGGCGCCTGGGTGGCTCTGTTGGTTAAGCATCCGACTTTGACTCAGGTCATGATCTCGCTGTCTGTGGATTCGAGCCCCACGTCGGGCTCTGTGCTGACAGCTCAGAGCCTGGAGCCTGTTTCAGATTCTGTGTCTCCCTCTTTCTCTGACCCTCCCCTGTTCATGCTCTCTGTCTGTCTCAAAAATAAATAAATGTTAAAAAAATTTAATAAATATATAATTTAATCCATTCTCATAGGTGTATTGGTGAAAATCTCAGAAAAATAAGTTGGGGAAAAACATTAGATGTAGTATCTGCTACTGCTCTGGCCCAGTTCCATGCAGAGCTATGGAAGAAGGCTGATGGCTGAGAAGCTCCCCTTCTGGGAGACTGGAGAACAGAATCCTAGGAGATAGCCAGATGGCATCTAGGGAGGTGACCGGGACCTTCTCCTGGGGGCAGCGAGAATGGAGAGACCTGGGGGGACCACGCCTCTCTCCACACTCAAGACTGTGAAGAGAAGAGTCTCCAAGGACTAGATGGGTTGTAGTCTGAAAGGGCAGGGAAAATAGAATGAATCTGGGGCACCGAGGGAGGAAACAATGAGGAGCAGAGAAGCAGAAGAGCCCCTGGTGTTATGCAGCTGTTCCCTCCCGTACCAAGGCAGGGATTTTTTTCACCAACAAATGGAAGATCACATTGCCGTGGAGAGAAGACATAATTCTATCAAACACATCTAATCCACATGGGGCTGAAACCAGAACCAGTGTCCCTGAATCTTCCCTTAATGCCTTTTCCTTTCCAGCACAAAACTGGGCCACATAAGGAAAATGAAGAGTTAAATACATGTGACAACGCTTCTGAGCTAATAGTGTTGGCACCTCCAACAGTCAATAGTAATTACAAAGCAATAGTAATTTCTGGCTTAAACACTCTTTTTTTTTTGAAAGAGAGTGCACTAATGAGCTGGGGAGTGGGGCAGAAGAGAAGGAGAGAGTGAGAGAGAGAAAGAGATAGAATCTCAAGCAAGCTCCAAGTTCAAGGCGGGGCTCAGTCCCACTACCCTGGTTTCTTGAACTGAGCCAAAATCAAGAGCCTGATGCTCAACTGACTGAGCCACCCAGGAGCCCCTGGCTTAAACACTCTTAAATGAATAGCTGTTAGTAATAATCACTAGGTTCCTAAAATGTAATTTCTCATGACCTAATATAATATGACTGTGATAACCAAAGTGCATTCACCTAAATTCATGAATTTAAAATGTATAAATTATAATAGTTCTATGGTAAACATGGGGACGGTGAGCAGGCACACTGCCATGTGGATTCTGCCTAGGGACTTATCTTTTCAAATTTGTAGGAGGTAAATCTGAGTTCCAAGTGGCCCATGGACCAGCACTGAAATGTGTTTACCAAAGATAATAGGCACCAAAAACAATTGATGGGGGTGTTCTGCCCTGAGGGGATGACATGTGACAATAGAGCCCTGTGGTCATTGACTCTAGGTGTCCATTTGTCTTTTATATGGAGAAGGCTAAGGAGAAGACCTTGTAGTCACATCCGGGCCAAATAATGGTCTATAAAAGGAGTGGTGGGACCAGCAGGTATAAGAACAGCTGGCAACAGAGGGGAAAGTGTGACCAGGTGACACACTGAAAGTACCCAAGCCTTTCTTTCCTGAGAACAGAGCTGAAGCACAGGTAACTGGAGTGATGTATGACAACAGATTTCTGGTGCGGGTAGGCTATGGAGTGAATGGGAGTAAGCTTCAGAGTCGTCTTCCAGAACCCGAAAGAAAACTTATTGGTGTCCGGTTAGAGGACTTTGCAATTCTCTAGATGCAACAGGAAACTGTAATAGACAAAGAAAGCAGGGCTGCAGTGAGTCACTGAGAACCTCTGTGTGGAGGATTCTGGAACAAGATGTTTCAGAGTGACTAGTAAGTTTTGGGGAAATAATTACCCAGGTTTTGGTCAGAGGTCATCAAGAAGATGTGACCACTAGCTGATCGTGAGCTGGCTTTGGTCAATTGAGGCACCTCACCCCTTGCTCCATCCTTGGTATGTGGGTTCTGCTTGCCTTCCTTATTCCCAGAAGCTGCAACAAGGACACAGCCTTGACATAGTGATATCATGTTGAGCCATTTGCATGTTACACCGGACTGAACCCAGTAACAGCCTCTGTATAAAAGCTTTTAATATTTGGCTGCTTGGGTGAGAAAAACTACTTTTCTCGCAGCTGCCCTAGCTAAGCCTTATAAATAAATTCTCTTGTTCATTAAAACTGCCACCTACCAATCTGGTGTGACCTGTTCCTTTCCCTGCCTGCCAAGTGTGGAGGCCAGTTTGATTACACCCAGGAAGCTCCCCAAGGAGGTTGCAAAGCATTAAATCAACTGGCTAGTTCTTCCTACAGGAGAGTTCTTATGAACATTGGATCTGTTTCCTTCAGATTCCCCCAGTATTCTGATCAGCATCAGAAGTAGTAAAAGTGGCCCTTCTGACGTGTTCTCAGCTGTGCCCTCTCCAAATTACCCACCTGTGTGGTGTTCAACTCCTTAGTCCCCTCAGCTGTGCCAACAGAAATGCCTTCATGTGCAACCTTCCCCCCCCCCCCCGCCACCTGCTGGATGAAAGCGCTCCTAAGAGGAGGTAACAACCCCAGAAGCCATGGGCAACAGGAGTGACAGAAGAGATTGCCCTTTGTCTCATCCCCCCTTCAAAATTTTAGTGCCTATTCAGCCTTTGATAATACTTGAAATGGAGGTGAATTCCTTCCTGGAGGTGTTCACTGTTCTTTGAAAAACCATGTCCTCCTTTCTGGGAGATACTCCAAAAGTGTTTAGCAATGCCAGAGCCTCAGAAGCAAGAGCAGCATGATCAAGTCCATATTTATTCCAGTCCGTTGCTCAGGATTGCTATTTCTGTCTGGTCACTGATATGAGTGTGGATTGTGGGATCTTGGCAGGTATCGTCTGCTTCTCTAATGCATCATATATTTCATGGTGAACAAAAAAGCCTATGGTTTAATCATCCATTTGTCAGAAAAAGCATTGATTTTGATAATCCCATGTTTCTTTGACATTATTCTGCCTTTCATATATTTACCAAATTCTTTATAGTATGTGATCACCTTGTGTTCATGAAAATTCAATGAGATCAATTTCTTTTCCATGTAAATCTAAGTAATTCCACTGCTCTCTGGGGTTCACTGCCAGGAATATAAGAGACAACTTAAAGCCTGATCAAAATTGTTTTAGCCCTTTCCTCTAAAATGTATGTCTTCTGTTTTTCAAGATGCTGATTCTAAATTTTGTGGTTTTGGTTTATTATGTTATGTTATTTTATTTTATTTTGTTTTGTTTCGTTTTATTTTATTTTAGAAAAAGGGGGCACAAGAGCATGAGCAGGGGAGGGGCAGAGGGAGAGGCAGAAAGAAAATCCTAAGCAGGCTCTATGCCCAGCACAGAGCCCAGTGCAGGCTCCATCTAACGACCGTGAGATCGTGACCTGAACCAAAATCAAGAGTCAGAAGCTTACCTGACTGAGTCACCCAGGCACCCCATGATTTGTAGTTTTTATTTTACTACATTACTGCATTTGTTTCCTTATTAGATGCCTTACAGTATTCATGAGTTTCAGGGGATAAAATGGTTAATATGCAAACTCTGGCCTCTCTGCCTCCAATTCATCCTCCTCACTGCCATACATCAAATCACATTGTTATTCTCAGAAATCCCCATGACACTCCAACACATAAATAATCAAAATGTAATCTCTGAGTTCTGAGTCTGACATTCAGGACTTGCATTCATTGCCTTTCCAGTTCACCTGTAATTATTTCTCTGGCTACACAAACTTACTGGCAATATCTTTGCCCATGCATGCCCCTTTCTCTAGAAAGTCCAGCCCCTGATTCTAACTTTCCCAAGTTTCAAGGCACAGCTTGAATGATACTTGATGAATACTACAATGGGAATACTACATTGGGAATACTTACTGAATACTACAATGGGAATTAATTTCTCCCACATGCCACATAATTCTAGACCTATATTTTACCATTTATAACAATCTGATTTTGATTATTATAATCTTTATAAAAACAGAATCATTATAGTTAATTGTCAATATAATTAATAATTAGTATTATTAATGCTTAGTATCTGCTAGGTTGGGGAGGGCCACAAATGCTCCCCATATGGGACACCAAATGTGGGTGTTTCCCTATGGGATGGTGGCCACCAAGTGTGGGACAACCAGATTTGGTGGAAGCTGTGGTGCAGGCAGTGAAAGTACTCACCTGAGGCAGCACAAAGGAGATAGTTTATTGAATACACTGCAAGGAAGTGGTGGGCAGGACAGCAAGGGAGAGATTGTCTGCCATGAGGCAGTTGGGTGGAGGGTGCTGTAGTTAAAGGGGGAGGGTCAAGAGGTATGGGAATGTATGGAATTTTCCTTTTTTGGTACCTGTGTCTGGGTGTATAATCCATTGGTCAGCTAGGGCTTATGGGTATTTTGAGGTGTGTTTCCTAATGGGCCTGTTTGTCTTCAGCCAGAGGGTTGGGGGGAGGGGGTCACTGTGGGCCCTTTTACCTTATTCAGGCTTCCATTGTTCTAGTAGGTTGCCTAAAAGTGGCCTCTGCATTACCCCCTGAACAATTCTGACCCTTAAATGTGTAACTGCTTCATGCTGAATGAGCAGAGTATAGATATTGATTGGTCAACATCTATACTCCAGTCAACATTGGTCATTTGGAAATTTAATAGGAGTTATGGAAGGCCGAGGCAGCTGTGTCAAGAGTTGATAACATATGGGAGTCTCCTTGAGCAGAGAGAATCATCTGTCAGGTTGAAGTTATGGCAGTGAATGAGTCTCAGCACCAGGCTGAGCGGCATGGGAAAAAATAGTAAAACATGGTTAGAATAACAAGAAGAAAAAGAAACCCAAATAAGAGTCCTTTGACAAAAATCTGCCTCCTGTCCAGGAGTTTAGCGAATCAGTTAAAAAAAAAAAAAAAAAAAAAAAAAAGGAGGGGTCTTTGAGAGGCCAATTTGAATGATCTTGCCAATTAGAAACCCAGAGATATTTTTGTGGTAATCTGGAATGTATACACAGCATTCTGTTTTTATGAGAGCACAAGTTCCATCTTGTGCAGCAGTTAAAACATCTGATGTCATTCTGTTTTTTAAACCTGCTTTATGCATTTGTATTACTTCAGTATTTAATAGGGAAATGCTATTTTTAGTGTCATTTAGGGCTTTGATCATGTACTTATTAAGAGTTTCCATGTGCCAAGCAACATCTTCCAGTCCTAAAGAGAGAATAAAGATAGATGCTAGGTGATCATACCAATGAAACACAGAATGTGTCCACCATTGTTTTAAATTTGGAAGGTTGGCTAGGTTGGTAATAGTTTTAATAATGCATTGTGTTTCTAGGCGAAGCCAAGAGCACAATGTCCTATCCAGCCTGGGAGATGCCATGGCCACAGGTTAGAGCTGCATAGCCACTGGGTCTCATTAAGAGTCAGCCATCCAGTTCTGGGTCTCCTTGTCTAGTCAGTACCCAGCCAATCAGTGCCCTGGAAAACAATGATTTGTGAGCATATTTCTGATGACAGCCAACCTAACTGCTATGTGCTGTTTGCCTATCTACTGCAAGTATGGTTTCTTTGTTTCCAGCATAGAATTGCTTTTTGACTTAACTGTCCAATTGTAGGGGTAAGCAATAAATATTTATACCAGATTGGATATAGTCCATCCGGTGTATACGAAGAAGCTAGGTTTTGTAACTTAGGCATCTTCTGGTCCCCATTTATTTGTGAGTGAGAGAATTCTGTTAGAACTTTAATGGTTTGAGAGTATGAAAAGGTCTGATTGTGGCCTGGGAAATTCCAGGTGACATTGGCCATAAGCTAGAGGGTAACATTTTATTTTGATATAGACCTATTGTGAAACATAGCAGTATTTGGGTTTTATACCATATGTAAGATATAGTTATAAAAGGAATGCCAATCTGTGCCCTGAAATGGGAAGACCCACCAAGGCAGACCAGAAGTACTTGATATAGGCCTAATTCCACACATCCAGCAAGGTGTTTAATTTTGAAATTCAGCATAATGCTGTGCCTATTGTAAGAAGGAATTGTCAATGTAAACTGGAGAACAGAGAATGAAAAAGAAAGGTACATCCATCATTATTGTTTGAAGAGAAGTTGGAAGTCTTCTATAGATTCATAGGAGTAAGAAGACACATTAGCTGGCACCCTGGATTCCTGTGGAGAAGGTATAGGTTTAATCCTTCATATATAAGTCCATGAGGAATGTCTTTCTAACTTTATGGATGTGGGGTACATAATATGTCCCAGTAGAGGTCCTTCCAATTTGGAGTTAAATACTCTGCTGTCTTAGACTTGCAGTCCTTTAAATAAACCGTGTTTCCTGAGTTTTTATGGGTGGGTTGCTAGTAACTGTCAGATCAGGTTTAGGGAGGATATGGTCTGTGTATTCATTAATTTAACAGAACATTATAGTCTTCATCTACTGATAGGTCTACAGTGAGAAAAGGCTTTCTGTATAGTAACTCAAAGGGTCTTACCCATATTGGTTGTTTCAGGGCAACTCTCCTCCAGAGAAGCCCTGATGGTAAATGAGTAATCTAATTTTCTTGAGTCTCAATGCTTAAAATCTAATATCTACAAAGATGTGTTATTGAAACATTTTCTCTCTATAATCGCCCTCATTTTCAATCAGTGATAACCAAATCATAATGTGTTTGTAAAACAAATTCAGTTTTAACAAACTTGGCCTAATTATTTATATAAGCTCAGAAAGGATAGTGATTAATCATATATATCCTTTAAAATCTGCTTTGCTGGAATTTTTTATAAGGAATCTCTAGATTGAACTTTTAGTAGACTCTCAAGACCAGAAGCCAAGCCAAATACTTGCCATCAGACATGCCTGCAATACCTGTCACTTTGGGTGTATTCTTCTTCTTGAGGTTCCCAAAATATCCTGAGGTTCCTATACCAGCCTGGTAAGATTTCTGAGAACTCTGTAAGCAAGGTATTAGGCCAACCTTCCCAAGAGGCTCCATAAGCTCTGTAAAGTTGTTTATACATGTGTCTTTCAAATATGACATTCAAGTCAAAGCCTTGGTAAATAACCAGTGCTTCCAATTGTGTTCTGTTACAAGGAGCACAGATTCTTACTGAACTTATGCAAATAACTATAATTGCCATGAAAGAGAATACTCTGAGAACTTTTGAATTTCAGAGGGTTCAGGTAGAGAGAAAAGTTAAACACTTCAATTTGTTCACAGAGAGATATTTTATCACATTTCTCTAAGTCATAGATATCTTAAGAGAAAGTTTCCTAAATCTGGAAGGGCAAACATTAGAGAACCAGCAATGGTTCAAACAAGAGTTACAAAAACTGTAATCATCTTCCTCAATTCATTTAGTCCCATGATAACTAATTCTTGTTCAGTTTGAATACAGCTTTTTGTTCTGGAAATTTTTACCTATTTTAGTTTTATGCTTTTACAGATATCAAAAACCTGTGTTTGTAAAAAGTCCTTTTTATGAATCTCTTGAAAATGAAACACATATCATAAGAGAGTAAGAACAATAACTATAGATGACAAAAAAAACCTTCAAAAATGTACATGGTTAAAGATCTGATATAAGAGTTACCAAAACACATTAAAACTTTCAGAACTGCATATAATCTCTAGGATGGCTATAGCATTTGCCCAAATAACTGTAACCTAAGGCTTATCATTATTTGTTAAACAGTGCTTCTGAGTAATTTAACATAACACATAAAAAGACCTAATTAGTAAAATAATTCATTTACAATTTAAATCTCGGGGAGGTTTGTTAAAATCTCAGAAAGTTATAAAGAATATGCCTAAATAGGATTATGGATCATCAAAGAACTGATAAAGAGAAAACAGAAACTGGACAGAAAAAGGGGAAAAAAACCTTTGTTTACATTTTCTTAGCAAAAGCAGACCAGCAGCCCAAGAAAATTTTGTCTTTAAAAAATTTTTTTTAACATTTACTCATTTTTGAGATACTGAGAGAGAAAGAGTGTGAGTTGGGGAGGGGCAGAGAGATACAGAGAGACACAGAATCTGAACCAGGCTCCAGGCTCTGAGCTCTCAGCACAGAGCCCCATGCAGGGCTCGATGCAGGGCTCGAACTCATGGACCACCAGATCATGACCTGAGCTGAAGTTGGACTCTTAACCGGCTGAGCCACCCAGGTACCCCAACTTTATCTTTTTAACAGAAAAAAGCAGAATTTTCAATCTTATACCTGTGTACTTTTAAAATCCATTCATTTAAATCTTAGTCCATCCTGACCACACACAAATTCTAAACCTTTCCCTTCACAAACCTTCTACAACTTTCTTTTGCATGTAGATTTTGCCCTAAACAAAGCCTTTTCTCTCTAAACAACCAGTCTCATTTTAGGACAAAATTATTTTCTTTTTCCTTCGAGGAATGTATTCTCACTCCTTATCTTTCTTACCCATCTCCTGCTTTCCTACATACAAAGTTTCTTTCCTTATTATTTCCATCATTTTAAATTACATTTAGCAGAATTTTAACTCTTAGAAACCTTAATCTCCCGTGAAAACTAGTAACCAATTCTGAATTGTCTGTTACACCAGAATTCTTCACATGGCAAAATTATGAATCAATTAAGTACAAAGCATATTTTCCAACAGACCTAAGTACCTTTAGTTTGTCTGAAATAAAAAGTCAAAAGCAGATAAACTTTCTGTTTAGCAATTAATACTTCAGTATTTTATTTTATTTGGAAAAGACTTAACTATCCAATGAATTCAATCCAATTTATCATTTAATTTGGCAAAACTTCAAAATTTCAGGTTTGGTAGCCTATGTGCAAGGTCAGATTGATGAGGGAGCATAAGGCAGGCTTAGGGCAAAATACAAACTAGCACACTGTCCCCGCCCCCCTCCCCCATGGGATGTGTGTGACATTCCTCAGGCACTCCTGGGTGCCCCAGGACAAAGGAAAGGAAAGAAAACAAATGGCCAACTGATGGAGATCACAGTCATACAGGACTTGGGTCTCCATCAGTTGGCAAATATCTTAGTAAATTATAAGAAAAAGGCAATCTTATCAATAGTCTAATCTCTAGAAATCTATAGAATCAATTTCCTGGAGCCCCAACATGACCCTTCAGAGTGATGTGGGGAACAAAGGCAAGAAAGAAATGACAGGTAAAATTAAATTCCTTTATAAAATGCAGCCCATTGACAGATACTTGAGGTGGACAGAGTAAAACATTTCTCTAGGAACTCCTTCCTGTCTTAATGTTAATGCTTTGCTACTAGGAAAAAGAACCTTAGTTTGACAATAGCTAGGCCTCCAGTATCCTGTGAGTCTTCTTTAGCATATGAAAATCTCACTGGAAACTTCCCCTTGACTTTACCTCCCCCAACACCCAAATATAGAACTAGGATGTCCACAGGGTGCAGGGCAGCTCCTCCTGCCCATGGGTCGAGTCCCTGTGCTTCAGTAAAATCACCTTTTTGCACCAAAGACATCTTCAAACATTCTTTCTTGTCCATCAGCTCCAAACCCCAGGAGCCCCACCACCACTCCAAAAACCTTCATCAGGATGTCCATGAAACAGAGTCAGACCCACTCAACACTTTTTGCAGATGTCAGGGTTTCGGGAGAAAATGCCATGAAGGCTTGCACATATGAAACCTCTGACCGTTTGGAGGAATTCCAGCTTTTAAGAATAAAGCTCAAGGGTGATCCTGAAGGAATAGAGGGAGTTTGTCCCATAGTGGGAAAGACTGGGTGCCAATTCCCAAAGGGGCATCCCACCAAAGGAAAGGGAGCTCCAACTGGTGGTCATGGTTATACTCAGGGCGTTCCACCGATCTGACCAAGAATTGGACCTTATACCAGGGCACTGGCTTTTCTGAGGTGTCCCACCAAGAAGAGGATTGCCACAAATAGCCATGGCACTTCCTGTTTGGGCGTCCCCTGTAACAGGAAGAGCCAGACATTGGGTGGACAAACCAGGTCAGAAAATGGTTGGGGGGCTCACGTGTTTTCCCTTACATCAAGGTGGCTGAATCTGTGAGGACAAAGGAATAGAGAGGAAGGAGCCAAAAGAAGGAAGGTGGCTGAGAGTCAGAAAAGGGTCCCAACCAAATCCATACCATTGTGGGGATTCACTCTGGATGAGCTGCCACTGCCAGTTGTGCAGCATGTTGGGAGCAGACCTCAGGGGATGAGTGAAAAAGCAGAGGGAAGGGGTCTTTTGCCCTCACAGACATGGACAGTCTGAGCTGTTCGCTCTCAGACCTTCAGACCACACCAGGGGGCTGCCCTGGCCAGAGATCTTCAGTTTTCAGGGAAGTACTAGGGTTAGGCTACTGAAGGGCCATAAAGAGAAAAGAGAGAGAGAGAGGGAAGGATCCCTCTGAAGAGCAAAAAGAGAAATCCTTCACCCTTTCAGGCTGGTTCCCCTTGGGGCTTTGATGTTCACTGAGGAGTAACCTTGGCCAGAAGCTGTTAGTTTCCCCAAAGAGTACTAAAGTTGGTCCACTGAAGGAAAGTCCCAAGAAACTCTTGAAGAATCTGGAAATAGCCCTGGGCTGGCAAAGTCTCCCTGTATGGACCACCAAATGTGAGGTCTCCTGATGGGGTAAAAGCCAGTGGTGCAGGTGGTGAAATAATTCACTCAAGGCAGAACAAAGGAGATAGAAGTTCATCAAATATACCACAAGGGAGCTGTGGGCAGGACAGTGAGGGAGAGACTGTCTGCCATAACACAGTGCTATAGTTAAAGGGGGAAGGTTTCCATTATTCAAGTAGATTGCCTAAAAGCGACCTCTATACTAGGGACTTCACTAAATGCTTTTACTTTATATTACACCACCTTAAAATTCTTCCATTTAAACTTAAAGTTCACACACAAACACACACAAAAACAGTATTTTACTTTGTAACCTAAATACATTGATTATTAATTCTGTAGACCAAAGTAGCCCTTTAGTTATCTTTGTAATACACAAAAGCCAACTTCTAGGACACCAGAGCAGCCTATGCCAATGAAAAGGAGCAGAGAAGCATAGTTCTGTTTGACAGAAAGAGAAGGCAGAAAAGAAGGACAAGGTCTAGAAATCAACTCCCACACAAATGGGCAATGGGACATGAGAGAGGGAAGAGGAAAGAAGGAGAAAGGCATAGAGGTAGAAAGACTTGATAGAGAGATCAAGAGAAAAATGGTGTCATGCCATAGCTTCTGCAATAAATTTCTTTTAACTCTCAGAATTAACCAGCATAGATTCAGCCTAGGACCACACAAACTCACCTGTCAATTCCCACATGCACTTTCCTCCCACTTAAAGGCCCTGCCCCCACAGTACATTCATAACATACCACCTCCCCTGCCCTGTCATTGCCCACTGCTCACTGAGAGCAATCTGCCTATGGCAATTCAGCCCAGACTCCACAAACCCATCTGAACTATTGCTGGCTGGTCAGAGACTCAGAGAGGCAGTCAGTCGGTGGGGAGGATTAAGGTGTTGCCCAAAACTAGTGCAGAAAATTTAAAAGGGCTAGAGGATCCAGGACTCACAATCAGCTCGTGCCACACCTTTGGATTTGGGCTGTCACACCAGGTGAGAGGACTGACCCTCTTCCTTTCAAGGAAGAAGACCCTCCCAGGCAAGTCTACTCTTGTTACCAGTTACTTGGTCACACCTGCCTTTAATGCCAGAATGATTGAAGTGTCCAAACTCCTCTGTTTGCATTTTAACCTGAATTCTCCCAGGCAATTAGTTTCCTGAAATATTAACAGGTAAATACCCTTCCTCCAACTTCTCTCAGCACTCCTGTGAATCCCTGAAATACAGGTGTATCTTAACTACACATAAACACTGAAGTCCAGAGAAGAGTAAATAACTGTCACAACCAAGTTGATAGATTGCATGTAAGCATAGAAGATTCCTGAGTTGCAGGAGACTTTAGAATGTATTCACCTTCTCATAACTGCTGGGTCCGTTCCTCAGGCTGTCATTAGAGCTTGGGGTACACCAACATTTGTGATCGTATCACATACCTGTTCAGTTCCTGAAACTCCACTATACGTGCTAACTCTCAACCTGCCTGGCACTCCTACCCCACCAAGGCTCCCATCACTTTGGACACCTCTAAAGCAGGTAATTTCTAACTTTTTCTCCTGGTAAAGCTTAAGCACCATGCACTGAAATGCTAAAAATTAACTGGAAATCTTTTGTAATGATCTCTTACTATATTGGCCTCTCAGCTTCAGAGCTACTAAAAAGTGGGAGTCCTATCTCCCTGGCACATATACAAATATTTCTTCTCACATTTTACAGCTCTAAAATTTCAGTTTTCCTTACCAGGCAACACAAAGCAAACACATCACCCAGTGCAATAGTGGCTGTCAGCAATACTAAAGACCACTGCTCCCCTCTCTAGCTCTGCCCTGTGCCTCCTCCTGTACTCCAATGATCAATGTCTACTTCTGTCCCTTGCCTATGTGCCATAGCCTCAGGTAACAGACAAGACTCCAACATCCTCCTGAATCCTGAAGGGATTGACAGCCAACCAATGCTCCATGAGAGAAGACTGGGAATTGGTTCATACTCTCACTTTACTTCCCACCTTCCAGGGTCCATCAGGAGTTCCTTGCTGACAAAACTACTTTCAAATCATAACTTTGGAAGCCATGGTCTATTTCTCCAGATGGTCTCATTTAGCTTTTTGTAATAGTTCTTTTTATCTATCAAATCCACATAATTCTTTCCTGGCAGCACTTACCACAATTCATGGCCCGGACTCATGGGGATTACCTTTTTCTGTAGCATTAGAACATGATAAGTTTAAATCATCTGCCATGTACCTACCACCTTCCAATGCCCACACATGCTCTCCCCCAGCTCAAAGGTCCTGACTCCTGGAGCCACTGCAGTGAGGTGCATACCTCACCATGGTTGCCCACCACCCACTGGAGGCCGAGAGGCACTGTGGAAACTACCCCCAAGTCCCATTGCTCTCAGATTGCCCTTCCAGAGGAGATGAAAACCTTGCTAGTTCCTTAGTACCTACCAAACTAGAGATCTCAATACAAAGTAGTTAAACGAGTCCTTTCAAGACATGAAGTGAGACACTCAAGAAACAGGAAACTGAGGGAAAACCCTTTGTTTTCTTTATCTTTGACTGAGTTTGGGATCAAAGTTGCAAGATTGTGGCTCTCCTAATACCACTTGGGTTCTCTGAGGTAGGAAGCAGCCTGGAGACATAGGTGAGTGAGAGATCTCTGAAAAGAGAAAAAAGTCCTCTAGGGGTTTGGGGTTCCTAGCTGGGCTAGAAGAAAATGGCACGGTTAGACCTAGAATGAAGTTTCCTTTGAGGTGAGGTTTTAATGGAAAAGAATAGTTAGATTACAGACAGGTAGACATGCTAATCCTAGGTTAACTTTGGAAATCTTTATATTGAAACTTAACTATGAGACATAATTTGTCTATTAACCATTTCCTGCCAAGTAACTATTTTTCTGCATATTTATAAAAAACTATACATTTAAAATACATACATGATTCAATTTTCATTTTTTACAAACTTCTACTGACTTCCAACCATTTGCCTGTTCTTGTGATTGATGATGAAGATAAATGAACAAAGTCTGTCCCTGGGGACTGCAGTGTCTAATATAGGGAGAAATATAAACTAATAAAAAACTATGCAGCAAAGTAGACTATAATAAGGGAAGAGAGATTTATTAAATATTCTCTTTTTCCTTCAACCATTGATTTTTATTAGATCATTTCCAAAATATTCATTTTAATGAAAGGTGATGTGTAAGAAAAAACAATAAGGCACCACCTCTCATTTGCCTATGGTTTGCTTTTGGAGGAGTCCCGTCACTGCTCTGAAGTTTTGTTTCTAGACATGAAAAAAAGGTAGGCAAAAAACCCAGAGATTGCTGGATTAAAAGAGAAAGCAGGTGAAGTGCATGAGACGTCAGTAATTCTGTGACAGTGTGATGCCTTTCCAGGAGCATTGGTCTAGTGAGGTCTGGTGGTTATAGTCTCAAGGCATTGGACCTCCTATTATTTAGCAGGCAGGTTTTAACTCTACAGAACAGGCATGCCTCCTTTTATTGGGCTTTGCCTTACTGGGCATCACAGGTACTGACTTTTTTACAAACTGAAGGTTTATTACAACCCTGTGTCCAGCAAGTCTTTTGGTGCCATTTTTTTCCAACAGCATTTGCTCACTTCATGTCTCTCTGTCAGATTTTGATAATTTTCTAAATATATCAAACTTTTCTAAATATATCAAATATATATTACGTTTTTCATAGTGATCTGTGGTCAGTGATATGACTCACTGAAAGCTCAGATAATTGTTAGCACTTTTTAGAAATAAAGTATTTTTAATATATTTATGTACATTGGTTTTTTTTTAGAAATAATGCTATTGAACACTTAATAAAATGCAATATAGTGTCAACATAACTTTTATACACACTGAGATACCAAAAATCTATTTGACTCACTGTATTGTAATATTAACTTTATTGCAGTGGTCTGGAACCAAGCCCTAAATATGTCTGAGGTATGCTTTTATAGGGTTGCTGTAGCTCTTCTGGCCAACTTGGCCTAGAAGACTCTGGCTAAGAAAACCAGGAATTCTCAACTATAGAGAAAGGAACTTTATTTCAAACTTGGGGAGCCATGATGTCTAAATGTTTCTGTCTCTTGGATCTTACAGGGTTACTTAGATCCAAGAAAGACATCCTTTCAGCAGCAGCAACAAAGTAAGGTCCTTTTCTGGTCTTTTCCCCAGATACCTGAGCCTTGTTCACCCAGGGGCCCTGAGCTCTGCCCTGCCCCTCACAGCCAGATGGAGTATGCCTGAGTCAGGAGGAATACCCACTATAGCAGAAGCAATGTCCTCAGAAGTAATTATAATGCAAATAAAATTACTGTTACTCATTTTTCTTGGGGGCATCGACCATAGAAATTAAAAGTAACATCCTTTCAGGATCTTCCCTGCAGGCCAGACACAGCTACCTCTATCTTATCATCTACTGTGGTCAAGACAGAGTTACCTCTTCTAGCTGCTGGATGGGAAAACATATTCAACACATACTTGGATCCAAGCACATCCAAGAAGCACAGAGGTTTACTTTCCTTCCCTAGGTCTCTTCCTATTTGATAAAGGTGCCTGGAGGTCTGGACAACTCAATAAAAGGCTGTGCATATTAGGTCCCTTCGCCCACTTTCATAGAGGACTAAATCCATCCTTTGCATACTCTCCACCACCTTGGCCAGCTGGTCCAGTGGTAGCACACCTGTCTCCTCTCTTTCTCCAATAAAACATGGTTCCCTGGGAGATCCAGTTCACTTGGCACTCATCCATAGCACAGTCTCTTGTGGGAGAGTGGAATTTAAGGCTAGGAAGGGCAGAAACTAATGGAAAGAGAAGTGAGTGCCCCGCCGGTGAAGAGAGATAGAAAGGTGACAGAGGAGGAGCCATAAGAGACTGGAGAGCCAATAATTAGAAAGGAAGGAGAGGGAGAAGGAGGAGGAGCAGCTGGAGGTAGAGGAGGAATAAGAGAAGGAAGAGTGGAAGGAGGAAAATGAAGAGGAGTAGGAGAGGGAGAGGAGGGAAAAGTGACAGAGGAGAAGAAAGAGGATGTGTGGAAATATTGTTGAGACCTTGATGGAATCACTTCTGCTGACTGTGAGGTTAGCATGTAGCAGCAAGTCACACACAGAGAGTCAGGACGCCGAGGCTTTTCTTTCCAGGAAGAGCTTCATTCGTGCTGGCGCGGGCTTAACAGGCTAAGACCCAAAAGGATGAGCCCCAAGCATAGGAGGGTGCTGCCTTTTGTACAATTGTTGCCCCTTTGTCTCCCATATATGGTAACATACAGTCTGAATGGGTGGTCTATGTCACAGAGTAGTGGGGAATGTCATACTCACATAGCTAGGTTGCCTACCCTTGTCTTGAGGTTTTCACCATATTCCTTAGGGAGGGGCTCTACCACATTCCCCACTTTTATGCTTGGACCTCCTGTTTGGGGTCAAAGAGCATCATCTTGGTTTAGAGGTTTATATTTCCATAACATCATCACATGTGTGGCCGTTTTCCTTTCGATCATTGCCTCAATGAGGCTGGAGACAGACCATATACCCAGGGCAGCTAGGCAAGGTAGGATTAAGCAAGCTCCCAAAATAAAGAGGATAATATCTATGAGGGTTTTGAATTCCCTGAGAGTTGAAAACCATCCTCTAAATAACTCCCAACCTTTCTAAATAAGTCCCAACCTTTCCAGGGACACGAACAACCTTTCTCATTCGATTTGTGATCTCCTCTATGACTTTCCCTTCATCATCTATCTGTAGGCAGCAGTTGCTCAGGTTAAACTTTCCACAAACTTCTCCTTCTGAAGCAAGCAAGTGATCTAAGGCCAAGCAATTTTGATAAATAGCATTGCACATTTTGGTTTGCTGCGTGGCTGGCTAAGTTACGAATTCTGGCAGTTTGATTGGTTATAATTTCTACAACTGCTTGCAGTCTGATTATGCAGTTTAGCATGTAAATGGGAGTGCGGTAACCCCAGGACCCATCCTCTGACCAGATGGCAGGGCCATAATACTGGATTATACATTTGGGAGGCCTTTCGTCATCTTTCCAATTGCCAATCTGTAAGGCACTTCATTTCCTGTGAGTCTCCCTGTCCCCATATACTTGGACTTCCAAATGTTCCCCCACTGGCAAATGGAAGCAGGAAGAAAGATAGACAAATAGTTCCCAGCACACATGACCCTGACCAACCTGCAGGAAGTACTGTATAGGCTGTCCTTCCACATATCCAGTATAGTCCACCTGGGCCTGCCATTTGATGTCTGTGTCGACATTGTTCCAGGCCTCTTGGAGATGAGAGAAGTTAGACAAGGGGTGGGGATCTGGCTCAAAGTGATCTTGGGACCTCCACCACAGGATTTCCTCGGTAGTTGAGTTATAAAATCTTCAATCTAGGCATGTTAAGTTTCCAACAGAGATGGTGAACTTTCTTCCCCACGAGCAAGGCAGTTTTTCCCAATAATTGAAGTTTTGAGGAGCCCAAATCCAGTAGTAGGACTGGGATATTCTTCTCTAATTATAAGGTTTCTGGGGATCTAATTCTCTAACCCCCATGACCATTGATCCCCTGTGGGGAACAAGTTTAGAACTTGCACCAATGGGTTACCAAGGCTTAGGATAAAACCATCCAAGATTAGGTAAACAGGGCGAAAGCACCCCCAGCATAGTATACAAGCAGAAAGCTGCTTTCACAGGACAGAAGGTCCAGAATTGGTAAACAGGTAAATAGGGCTATATATAAAGCCCTATGTACAAGGAGGGTGGTGAAAACATACTTAAAGTCTGTGTATATATTAACACATACTTCCTACCTCCAGTTGGAGGGCTCGGGTTAACGCGATGAACTCTGCCTTCTGTGCTGAAGTCCCCTTTGGTGTGACTTTGGCCTCAATGATAGAATTCAGGGTCACCACAGAGTATCCTGCAAGGTGTTCCACCTCTGTCGGTGGAACTCAGTGCCACTGTCGGTGAAATACTCAGTGTCACAATCCTTGAAGGGCTCCTCCCTCAAGTCTGGTTGACTGGAGAATACCTCATCCATGACTTCAATGCAGTCATGATCTGTTTGACCTGGCCCAAAAGGGAGTAGGGTTGCAGAGTTTAGAGTCAGCACTACTTCTAGGTGAATGTGCAGGTTCTCACATAGCATTCTCTGATATCTCATCACCTGGGCGTTAGTTAGCCAGTATTGTCCCTTGTATTCCATTAATGTCAATACTGAATGTGGCACTCGGACTGTCAATTTTTGTCTCTTAGACTCTAAGAGAGCCATGGCTGCAAGTGCCCATAGGCAGGATAGCCAGCCTTGGGCAACACAGTCAAGTTGCTTGAAGAGATATACCACCAGAGGATGCCATGACCCCAACATCTGGGTTAGGACTCCCACTGCGATGCCAGTACTTTCATGAATGTACTTCCAGTACAAGATGAAGGCCCCAGACAAGATGAAGGGCTTGGACATGTCTGAATGTACAAGATGAAGGCCCCAGACCAGGCAAAGGCCCATTTGTTCTCTTTACAGGCCCTTTGCTGTACTTACTCCCATCACAGAGGTTCCCGCTCTGCCCATTTTTTGGGTAATAAAGGGGTTTTGCCAAGACCGAGAAGTTAGGTATCCATATTCTACAGAAACCTGTGGTCTGAGAAACTACTAAGTCTGACGTCACGTCGATGGGACTGGGATGGAACAAACAGCCTGTTTTCCCTCTGGGCCAGGTTGGCACTGCCCCTGGGAGAGGTGAAAGCCAAGGTACTTGACTCTCTTTTGACAGATTTGAGCCTTTTTCCTTGAGAATTATAGCCAGTTTCCCATAGAAGGGTAAGGAGCTGCCGAGTTCCTCCCATGCAGCCATCCCAAAACCTTCCAGTTGCAGTAAGTCATCTACGTGCTGAAGCAGGACATAGCCGTGTTGATCCACTGGGAAAGCTCTTAGGTCTGAGGCTAATGCAGTGCCAAAAATGGTTGGGGAGTTATTGAACCCCTGAGGCAATCTGGTCCAAATCAACTGGCCCTTGTCACCATTTTCAGGATTCTCCCCCTGGAAAGCAAAGATTGGTTGACTCTGGGGGGCCAGGCGGATGCAGAAGAAAGTATCCTTGAGGTCTAGGCATGTGAAGAAGGCAGCCTCCGTGGGGATAAGACCCAAGAGAGTGTATGGGTTCAAGACAACTGGGTGCAGGATGACAGTGGCTTGATTTACTGCATGCAGGTCTTGGACCAGTCAATTATCATTGGCGCCTGGCTTGTGGGCTGGTAGGAAAGGCGTGTGTGTTCCAAGATGAGGGACAGGTTTGGAGGATCCCATATTTTAGAAGTTTCTCCAGGTGCTTCTCTATCCCCATCTGTGCCTTACAAGGGATGAAATATTGTTTTTGGTGGATGGACCCTGCTTCTGGCTTTAGTTTTACAATTACTGGAGATATTGGGGCCAGTCCTGGTATATTGTCCTCAGCCCACAATGCTGGTACTCTGAAGGGCATCTCAGGTCCCTGTTGTGGCTCCTTCATGAGACTGTAGAGGTGCCATGAAAATCCTAGAGGAAAACACAGCAACCTCTGAGCAACTTTTTACTAGACATTTCTCCTGAGGCAAGGGAAACAAAACCAAAAATAAGCTGTTGGGACTTCATCAAGATAAAAATCTGCAGAATGAAGAAAACAACCAACAAAACTAAAAGGCAACCTATGGAATGGGAGATATTTGCAAATGACGTATCTGATAAAGGGTTAGTATCCAAAATCTATAAAGAACTTATCAAGCTCAACACCCAAAAAAACAAATAATATAGTTAAGAAATGGGCAAAAGACATGACCAGACACTCTAAAGAAGACATCCAGAGGGCAGACACATGAAAAGATACTCAACATCACTTATCATCAGGGAAATACAAATAAAAACTATGATGAGATACTACCTCACTAGCCATCAGAATGGCTAAAATTAGCAACAAAAGAAAGAACAGATGTTAGTGAGGATGTGGAGAAAGGGAAACTCTCTTGCACTTTTGGTGGGAACGCAACTGGTGCAGCCACTCTGGGGAGGAGTATGAGGTTCCTCAAAACACTAAAAATAGAGCTATAGACCTACCCTATGATCCAGCAATTGCACTACTAGGTATTTACCCAAATGATACAAAAATACTCATTCAAAGAGGTACGTGCACCCCAATGTTTATAGCAGCACTATCAACAGTAGCCAAAGTATGGAGAAGCCCAAATGTACATCAACTGATGAATAGATAAAGAAGATGTGGTATATATATACATATATATGTGTGTGTGTGTGTGTGTGTGTATATATATATGTGTGTATATATATATACACACACACACACACACACACATATATATATGTACATATATATATATATATATATATATATATAATCACATAATAGACTATTACTCAGCCATTAAAAACTATGAAATCTTGCCATTTGGAATGACATGGAAGGAGCTACAGTGTATTATGCTAAACAAAATAAGTCAATCAGAGAAAGACAAATACATCATATGATATCTCTCATATTTGGAATTGAGAAACAAAACAGATGAACCTATGGGAACGGGGGGGGGGAGGAGAGAGAGAAACAAACCATAAGAGACTCCTAAAGACAGAGAACAAACCAAGGGGTGATGGAGAGAGATGGGTGGCAGATGGTTAAATACATAAGGGGTATAAAAGAAGACATTTGTGATGAGCACTGGGTGTTGTATGTAAGTGTTGATGAATCACTAAACTCTACTCCTGAAACTAATATTACAATATATATTAACGAACTGGAATTTCAATAAAAACTTGAAACCACACACAGACACACACAAGAATAGAATCATTTCTCAACTTCTCATGATCTCCTGTGTTCTCACTCTATTTGGAGCTACTATTATTCTTTATCTGAACCTTACCAAAAGTCTCCTATCTTGTCTCCTTCCTATCTTGTGCCACGGCAATCCTTTATCAGGGAAACTGCAGCAACAATATTATAATATTATACCATCTTCATTGGAATTATCAAGTATCTTCCCATTGTAACAAGAATGAAATCCAAAGTCCTTGCTGTCCTATAACACTCTGCTATGGCACTGATTATTCTGCCAACCTCATCATCTCTCTCATTCACTACACTGCAGGAATGTTGGAGTTCTGATGATTTCCTTTTCATTAAAGGAAACTTTAATTGAACTAGACTTGAATTGTCAAGTGGGAAATCATACAGCTCAATAGAGTTCCACTAGCTAAGCAACCATGTAACCAACTCAGAGAAGAAGAAATGGCATGTCACCACATCCCTGTAGTCCACCTTGTGTGCCCTCCCAGTTATCCCCCGGCCCATAAATATCACCATTATCCTGACTGTAAATCCACAGATTTGCTTTTCTTGTTTATAAAATTTACATAAAGGGGATCATACAGTAGGAATTCTTTGTTGCTTGGATTATTTTCATCAAAATTGTGTTTGTGAGATTCGTTTATTTTCTGAAGGTATAGTTCATTCTTGTAGTAGCACTAGAGTCTTTGGGAAAATATACTGCTATTTTTGTATCTGCTTTACTTTTGACAGGCAGTTTAGTACTTCCCAATTTTAAATGTTTAAAAATGATGTTACTATTGGGGCACTTGGGTGGCTCAGTCAGCTAAGCATCCTACTTCAGCTTAGATCATGATCTCACAGTCCGTGAGTTCGAGCCCTGTGTTGGGCTCTGTGCTGAGAGCTCAGAGCCTGAAACCTGCTTCAGATTCTCTGTCTCCCTCTCTCTCTGCCTCTTCCCCACTCACGCTCTGCCTCTCTCTACCTCTCAAAATGAATAAATGTTTAAAAAATGTTTTGAAAAAAATAAGACAAAATAAAAAATAAAAATGATGCTACTATGAGCATTCACGTTCATATATTTTTATAATTATATGCATATACTTCAGGTGAGTACAAACCTAGTAATATAATGGCTAGTAAGAACTTAGGGGTATATTCAGCCTCAGTGAATACCAATAATTTTTCCAAAATGTGTACCCTACTATTATTTCTGTCAGTGGTATATGAAATTTTCAGTTGTTCCGCACTTTAATTAATCTTGATGGTCTCTCTTTTTCATATTAGTCATTTGAGTGGCTATGTGGAGGTAATACATTGTGATTTTAATTTTCATTTCTCTAATGGCTGATGCACTTGAGCATTTTATGATAGTTATTTGGAAATTTGAAAATACTTTTCTATGAACTGCCTGTTCAAGTTGTTTGGACATTTTGTTTGTTTGTTTCTTGTTTTCTTATTGATCTATAGGAGTGTGTGTGTGTGTGTGTGTGTGTGTGTGTGTGTGTGTGTGTTCTGGACACAAGTCTTTTGTGAGATTTTTGTATATCATGAATAGTGTTTCATCTCTGTGGCCTGTATTTTTGCAACTGTAGCACTGTCTTTTGCTAACCAGAAATGCCTTATTTTATTTTATTTTATTTTATTTTATTTTTTAAAATTTTTATTTATTTATTTTTGAGAGAGATGGAGCACAAGCAAGGGAGGGACAGAGAGAGAGAGAGAGAGAGAGAGAGAGAGGGAGACACAGAATCTGAAGCAGGCTCCAGGCTCCAAGCTGTCAGCTTAGAGCCCACTGTGGGGCTAGAACCCACAAACCATGAGATCATGACCTTAGCCAGAGTCTGACACTTAACCGACTGAGCCACCCAGGAGCCCCAGAAATGCCTAATTTTAATGAAATCTATATATCATTTTTGCCACTTATAGTTATGCTTTTTATTCTCTGTTTAAGGAATTTTTCCTATGGACAAGATCATGCAGATACTCTTCTCTATTTTTTTAAGTTATATGATTTTACCATTCAAATTTAGATCTATAATCCACATGGAACTAACTTTTGTTTATACTAAGGCAGGGGTGAAGATTTTTTTTGTAGTCCCATGGGAATATTAGGTTGATCTGAGCACCATTTATTGAAAAGACCACCCCTCCCCCGCTGCACTGCCGAGTCACCTTTGGTGTAAATCAAGTCATTATATACGAGCAAGTCTCTGTTCTGTTCCATTGGTCTATATATCTATCCTCACAGTAATACCACACTGTATTAATTACTATAGCATTAATATCTGGTAGTTAAACTTCTCCAACTTTGTTATATTTTAAGAAATCCTTAATTATTCTTAGTTATTTGTCTTTTCATGTACATTTTCATAAAATTTGTCAAGTGCTACCAACCGAAGTGTGTTATATTTCATGAATACATTCAATATAACCAAATTTTAAAATTGAATTTTTAAACAATCATGTTAAATTCTATAAAAAATAATAGTACTGAGATTCATATGCATTAAAACTATAGGTCAATTTAGGTATAAATAAATGGAAGAACACCTGTGTTCATGCATTGGAATAAGTTGTTAAAATGTCCATACATTCATTACATTTTTCCATTAATGAGGGGTCTCTGCTAAAATTTGGAATGTAGAATATGCTAAATTATTTGGGGATTTAGACTCTGGTTAAAATACCCTTTGTTCTGCCCACAGTATGTAGACTTTCTCAGTATCATAATAAATCTTGAGTTACCCGGTGGGAAGAGGTGGTGCCCAGGACTCTAAAATCATTGGCTTGGTCAGAAAAGTAGCCCAAGAATGAAAGCGCTTCATAGCCAGTGACCAGTGGGGAAATTCATATTTTATTCCTTGGAAATACAGGGTACCATGTAAGATCCTTGTGTGTCAGTTGTTCCTAAAGAAGCAGGATGGTGTGACACTGAAGAAGGAGAGTTAAGCCAAGCTCTCAGGACAACTTGCTTAGGACAACTTTAGAGGGGAAAAGAATCCCCTGTACAGGAGAATCCTCTTCCATGTAACCTCCCAGTTGACAAGGAGATAGTGAGTGCACTGACCAAGTATCTGCTATATTGCATGGTCCTTTCATTCTGCATGTTCATATGTGTCTCCTACTAGACTATGGATTTTTCTGGGGCTTGGGCTTGGTCTTAGTCTCTATTGTATCCTCCCCTACTCACAGACCTGGCCCCTAGCAGGTACTCAATGATTGTTGGGTTAATGACTTTAACTTAATCTGACCTCAAACAAAAGTGCTAGTGGTGGTGTGTTTGGTGTAGATGGTAACTTCATTTACTCTATATGAGATGTGGGCAAGAGACACCCAGGGAATATGAAGTACAGTAAGACCTAGCTCTGGCATGCCTAGAAATTACTCTATCTCTGGACACTCCAGCCCAGGGACTCCTTTCCTCTTCCTTCCTCATATCCACCCAAATTTCACTGAAGGGCAAGGTACACTTGAAGAAAACACCTGTGTCTATATGTCCCTCTGCCTCCTCCATTACACTCTTACTGAATCTTTCCAGAGGAAATAGAAATATTGTTATTTACCTAAAAGCTGCCAAACTGGAATTTTGTACGCAAAAAGGGAGTTTGACAAGTGTCTTCAAGAGTTGATTGATGGGTTCCTGCGTGGCTCAGTCGGTTGGGTGTCCGACTTCAGCTCAGGTCATGATCTCATGGTCTGTGAGTTTGAGCCCCATGACAGGCTCTCTACTGACAGCTTGGAGCCTGGAGCCTGATTCGGATTCTGTGTCTCTCTCTTTCCCTCTGCCCCTCCCCTGCTCATGCTCTGTCTCTCTCACTCTCAAAATTGTATCATGTCAAAAAAAAGTAAAAAAAAAGAGTTGATTGAGACATTGGGACAGCAGGAAATTATGGGGAAACCCCTTTGGTTTCCTCCTGCGCAGGCTCAGCCCAGGATAAAAGGACCCTGCTCTGAGCTTCTTCATGGACTTGAATCCCTGAGGCCTGGAACAACCTGGAAAGGCAGGTGAGTGGGGAGGCTCTGTTCTATGGAATAGGAAGCCCTCAAAGGGGCCATCATGGGTTCCCACTGGAGGAACCAAGAAGCATGTGTACAGTTATGACTGGGGGTATAGAAAAGGCAGATGATCAGAAGTAGCAATAGGAACAGATCAGAAAAATGGAGCAGAAAATAAAGACCAGGTAGGCAACACAGTGAACCAGAGTGAGATGCAGAAAGTCAGGGGTCTGCATCACAAGTCAGTAAAACTAAAGTCCACAGATGAAACCCAGCCCACTGCTTATCAACCTTTCTTGGAACACAGGAGTGTGCATCTGTTTATGTGTTGTCTATGCCTCCTTTTACATGGTGATGGCAGAGCTGAACAGTTGTGACAGAGATTATCTGGTCTGAAAGCCTAAAGTATTTACTATCTGGCCCTTTACAGAAAATGTATGTTGACTATTGTTTAAAAATAGAAGATAATTTGAGATTAATGTGACTAAAGGTATAGATGAAAAAGCTCCTGGTCAGTTAAATGATTCTGGTAAAGCTGAGGCCAGAACTTAGCTCATAATCCCTAGTCTTTGTTCTTCCTTATGCTGTACCCTGAATATTTCTCCTGTTTCATGTCCAAGCTTCTGACCCCAAGCTGGATGCCTGGCTGGGGTCTCCTGACTCTGGCTCTGCTCTGGAATCTAACTCTAAGATAGCTGGTGCCAAGGGATGTTATTTATCCTTAAAGAAGCAGTGATCATGTTTAAAGGAGTCAGGAATGACACTGAAGGACTGGAGAAGTTGCTGAAGAGGGCAGAGTAAGGGGACGAAATGCCTCAGTGTCAAATAGGGGCACCATCCCAGAGAAAGGAAATGTTTCATGGTATTTGGAAGAAATACAGTCCAATCTCTCCAAATTGGACTCTGATTTAACAGGTCATTCAAAACAGCAGGTGCTCTGCGGTCTCTGAACCTGCTTTTCTTCAAGTTGACTATTCTAAAATCATTTTACCTTGTATTTTCGGGCACACTTTCCTGATACTTTCCAAATTTTTTCTTTCTCTGGAATCCCTTCAGAGTGAACATGCTCCATTCAAAGAACCAAATCTCTGGTTGGGGAGGACAGGGCACACACTGGGCATCTGTAGGGAAGCTTCTAAGAAAATTCTCTTTATTGCCTGTTGTGGTCCATGGAGGCTCCTGTGGGGTGGGTGTTCATGGGAGGGAGTGATATAGGATGGTCATAACATTATATTAAAGAAAGGAGTAACATGAAAGTGTGTGTTTCCCTGTTCTAATTTGGAGATAATCTCTTCCACTGATGTGGTCTCCTTCTAAAGGGCTTTACTTTTTTGTTTCAGCTCATCTTCAATCTAAAAAAAAAAGTCTTATCAACAACAGCAGCAATGCAAAGTCCCCTGCCAGCCCCCTCCCCAGGTTCCTGCCTCCTGAAGATGCCTGAGCCTTGTTCTCACCCTCCAGCCAGTGGAAGTGTCCCCCTGTTAAGTGTCCTCCCTGCCATCAAGAATACCTGTCAAAGCAGAAGTGACACCTCTGAAGCTACCCTCTCCAACCTGGTCTTGAAGATACTGCACCTCCTTGCCCCACCCTTTATCCCCTCACCTCCAGCAACAACAGGGGATACACAATACTTAAAAGATGCTATTCTCTTCAGACTCAAGAAAAAAGGTGTCTTCATTGTCTATGTGTTTCCTCCCCAAATCAGCGACTCCTCCCAACCCCCTCCCAGGAGACCACATGGGGTAGACAGAAGTTCTCAAACTTTTCCCAAAGTCCTCATCTGTTCTTGCCCTTCTTGACTGCTGTCCATCCACAGCCTCCTTTACCATGATGCCTCCTGCTGGCTGTATGAGATCACTACAAGGACATGGATTTCCTTGCTTAGCAACCTGCCTCTGTTACGAAGGCTTCCAGGAGCAAACATGGTAGAAAAATGAAAACAAGAAAACTGTTCAAATCAACCAAAAGTTTCCAGAGTTCTTCAGAGCACAACTCCACACTCCTCAGTGAAGGCAATGAGTTCTGTGTGTATTTCCTTTCTCATGATTTCCACAACCCCTAACAAAGTTTCTCTAACCCTAAATCATACCCCTATCTGGACTATGAACCCATTAAAAGTAATCCAAACCCTACAATGTTCCTTCCTCTATTCTTATCAATAAAGGATCTTCATGTCTCTGCTTTCTTACTGGGACTGGGAGAAAGCCACAGAGGGACAAAGTACTCAGGAAGCAGAGACTGAGAGGGAAATCACTGGGAGGACCCTGGAGATAATCTGGGGATCCAGGGGAGGGAGATGGGAACCCAGCACAAGCCAGCAGGTCTCCTTTACCTCTCTGGCCACCCATCCTCAGCGTCCCAAAGCACCAGCTGTCCCCCAAGTCCACTGCTGCACTCAGGACCTATCATTTCTTGGGAAAGACTTGCCACACAGAGGAGGTAGATAGTGATGGCAATGGAGCCACCAACCAATGTCAGGGCTGTAGACTGGGCTGAGATGAGTTCTGCAAGGTCCTGGGGCCAGAATTGCCACCCTGGATCTGTCTAGGGCTCATCATGCAAGGGATGGCCCCAGACAGGCTTATCCACTGCAGTGGTTCTCCAAATGCTTGGTACTGGGAAAGAGTATACCCCTAAAGTCAATGAGGAAAACAAAAAGCTTTTGTTCTTGTGAATTTTATCTATTGCTATTTCTTATATTCAAAATTAAATCTGAGAACATTTTAGGACACTTTATCAACAATTAGGCATTGCACTAGCTGTCACAGTGATGATGTCACCACATGCTATGTAGTCTCTACTGTCATTTCTAGTGTAGACTAATGGGTAAATGAGAGTGGAAATAACAGCTTAATATTAATTATGATAATATTTTCACTCACAGACCCCACTGGAGCATCTTGGGAGCCCCCAGCATCTCCATCTATCTTGAGAACCACTGGTCTAGTGAGTCACTGTAGGACAGCAGCCCTGAGCCTGAGCACATGTGATAGCACAGGTGTGGGAGGACTCAGGAAGTTCTCCTCAGGTTTAAGCCTCAGCTTACTGGAGGGACAGGGAACACTTACATTTAACTACTCTGCTAAATCAAGTTCTGAACTTTCAACCATTAATGATTAGCAACAATAAAGTGTCTGGAACTGATAAAACCTGAAGATAAAGAGAGGAGGAAACTGTAACTCTCTGGAGAAGCTCCTCAGTGGTCTACTGGGATGGTGGGGACAGGTATGTGCTACATGGACCATTAGATTTCATCTCACAAGGGCAAACATCACGGAGCAGCAGGTGTGCTGGGTGATATACAAACATGGAAGTCAGAGAAGGTAGAGCAGAGGATGGCTCCTTAGTTTTTTACCCGGGTTTCTTCCCAAGACCTCCCTTAGGAACTATCCATAATCAGTGATTATGGAAGTTTGAATCTAATCATATTCTGTTTTCCCCAATTCTCCTCCTCCTGGCAGCCACAGAGTAGGTTCCCGCTTATTTCCATGGAGATAAAATCAGGTCAGAGTCTACTGACAAAAAATTACTTAAAGGGTAAGAAATGTCAAGAACAACCAAAAGTAAGTGTAGAAAAGAGAGGAAATAACTAATGTCTACCTTTAGTAGGATTGGGAAGGGTTGTGTCTTTCTCCAAACTCCATCCATTTCCCTTTCTCCACTTCTTTATAGATTCATAGGTCCATTCACTGTGCCCAGGAGTGTCCCCACAGGTGATTTCAGATTCTGAAACAGAGAGATCAGAGGCAGCATCTGGTTCTTATTCTAAATGTTATTATTAATCTCTTTTCCTGGCTGTAAATCTTTCTCAAGCTGTCTCTGCTTTGTAGATGTATAGCAGATATTTTCTTCACAACTTCCCAAGGGTCTATTTATTTAAAATTTTTTAAATGTTTATTCATTTTTTGAGAGAGAGAAAGACCAAGCACGAGTGGGGGAGGGGCAAAGAGGGAGGGAGACACAGAATCTGAAGCTGGCTCCAATCTGTCAGCACAGAGCCCAACATGGGGGCTTGAACTCATGAACTATGAGATCATGACATGAGCCAAAGTCAGACATTTAACTGGCTGAACCACCTAGGTGCCCTGTTAGAGTTTACTTTTTAAAGATTAGCAGGCAGAATTTTTAAAATAACTTGTAGCTAAAACTACTGTCTGGATAGCTAAAAACTTCCATTCGTTCACTGCCTTGCCCAAACCATTGAGGTGTTTCACCTCCTAGAAACTTGTACCATTAAAAGGTCAGAGAGCCCTGGACTACTAGATAAGGAGCACAAGGTAAGTACCATTTTAAGTTGTAGACTAGGTTGTGCTTTCCATTTTTTTTTTATTTTGAAAGCACAAGAAACCTTCTTTCTGCCCACTCACTGGTCCAGGGAGCCTTCCTGGTGAAGAGAAGAAAAGGGTGCAGTATTTATCCATGAAGGCAGCTGGAGAATGGAAGATTAGATAAACTACCATGGGAGGATCAACACATAGGAAAGTTCTAGAAAGAGACAAAATCCCCCTACATCATCCCTGGAGTCGATACCTCCCTTGGAGGGCTTCTGTGACCCATGCGTCCCATCCAAGTAGGCTTTCACAGCATGTTGCTCAAACTTCCGGCTAATGTCTCTGTACTATTACTCTGTGCCTAAGCATCTATAACCCTACCCCATCTCCACCTAGACTGTAAAATCCCCCAGAGATTTCTGCATCTCCACACCACACCCCTATACTGCCCACCAACACACACACACACACACACACACACACACACACACAGTCAGGGCCCTGATAGATGCTCAATGACTGTTTAAACCATCTGAAGTTCACTTGATCCTAAAACTGAGCTGGAGTGGTATGTGATAAGGTTGATAGTAGCTTCATTTCAGGTACCTGAAAGAGACAGTGGGGCTGTGTGGGGAATGGGAAAGCTGCTACATCCTAGCTTTGGATTGCTTGTACAAGGCCCATCTCCTAGAGATGAGAGGCTCAGCTAGTCTTGCTGCTCATTGACTTGTAGACTCCAGGACATCTCAAGACTTGGATCCAGCTGAGTAAAGTGTACCTGCCTCCATCCCCCCTTCACTCCTTCACATCCATCCATGGGCAGTGACACCAAGCAGCTGCCAAGCAGGAGACCCACCCAGAGCTTAGAGCAACAAAATCTCTGCAGGTCTGTGAGTACCAAAGTCCCTTGACACACAGGCCTGAGTACCCCTGGGCACTGGGCTCCCATCAATGAGATGACAGTTGCAGACCAGGGAACGCTAGCCCCAGATCCCAGATGTGGTTCTGTGGACCTGGGCTACAGCTTAACTTTCTCAGTTCTTCATGCTTTTGCTCTTCCTTCATAATCATATGGAGCTTGCACTCAGGCTAGGGTAACAAAAGCCTATGGTTTTTACTGAGTACTATTTTTGATGTTCAATTTTGACTCTTTAATTGGCATATATTAACTTCCCTGCAGAAACAGAGATAAGATTTTATAGTAACCAAGGACAGCACTGATGGAGAAGAGAATTACCCAATAAGTCCAAGGGAAAAGGCAAAATATCTTCAGAACTGGCACAGATGAAAAGACAGGAAAATGCACATGACATCTCAAAAGCCATCCAGTTCTGCCTCCAAACAAATTAAATATTCTCTATCAACAGGCTTCTAAATGATGAGTTGGCACTTAATTGAATATTTACTGGGTCAGAGAGCTCACTCAGGAAGAGCTGCTAAGTTGGGGTAAGAATAGCATGTTAGGAACTTCATCCTCAATTCTTAACACCTACTCACTCTGTTCCCACTCTCTGGAAAATTTCAGAGCTTTCTTGAAGAGAGACAGCCACAGCCATGAATGATGTGCAGTCTTATGCTCTTCTAAACTTTTGTTTCCTGAGACTAAACGCCCCCACACTCAATTTTTTCCCATTTAAAAAAAAATTAATGTTTATTTATTTTTGAAGGAGAGAGAGACAGAGTGTAAGTGGGGGGGGGGGCAGAAAGAGAGAGACACACACAGAATCTGAAGCAGGCTCCAGGCTCTGAGCTGTCAGCACAGAGCCCAACGCGGGGCTTGAACTCACAAACCGCGAGATCATGACCTGAGCTGAAGTCGGACGCTCAACCAACTGAGCCACCCAGGCGCCCCACTTTTTCCCCATTTTTTAATAGGCACTACTTCTCAATTATTTCCAACCCATTAGTCCCAACCATCCAGGACTAGAGTAGATGTGGGCAGACACGGGCATCTTAGTGCAGTCCCAGAGGCCTCTTCTTGGTTGAGAGTCCACACTGTGGAGGCTGAAGTAGGCTGGGGGTCATGGCTGTGAGTGAGAAGCCTAGGGAGACCTTAGTCCCTGAGGATGAGGAAGTGCATGAAGGAGAGAGCACTTCTCCCATGAAATACTCAGCCCTCTATTGTTGTTGCTACAGAGAAAAAGTTTATCTCCTCTTTCTTGCAGGTTATCATCATTCCAGGAAAGATGTCCTGCAGCAGCGACCACAAGTCACAGTCCCCTGCCAGCCCCCTCTCACGTCCCCAAGCCATGCTCCCCAGCTGGCAGAAGTACACCCTCCCCCATGCTAACAGGAAGACCATGGAGGCAGAAGTTGCTCTTTGGAGGCTCCCTGCCCTCAAAGCACTGGGCTTCAGTTGCTCCCTGCCTCTCTCCAATCCCTTTCTTGTGGCATCAATAGAGAATACTACACATCCAAAGAGTGACTTTATTCCAGGAGAAAGATATCTTCACAGACCACCCATATGACTGCAGTTTATCAACAGTGCTTCCCAGCACCCCCTTCAGGAAATAGCAAGAATTGGCCAAGGGGGCCATGTTTTTTTAGGCATCCTTTCTGGACACCATTCTCTATTTCCAACCTGCTATGGACAGGACCAGTCAGTTCTTCTGGCTGCTGCCTCTGCCACCATTGCTGCCTCTGTCAGGTCCCAAAGATAATTTAAAGTGTGAATTAACTGTCCTTCCTTCACTCTCTGTACCTCTGGGTTTCACCATTCTGGAGAACTTGAGTAACCAAGATGATGGAAGATAGCCAATAGCCAAGAAAGTAAAACTGCCTTAAACAGTTTAAAATTCTTCAGAATTTCTTCACTTTATTTCCTCACCTTCAACCAAAACAATCTCATATATCCTATAAATCACTTCTTCCCCTCTAAGAAGAGCTCACCCCTCCCTCTGCCCCTGGCCATTTCTGGACTCTCTAAGAAGATGTTACTTCCCTGAGGGTCCCTCCAATAAAAGTGATGTCTGAACATCCCTGACTCTGCCCTCTTTCTAGGCCTGGGGAAGGGGAGAAAGTTCCTACAAGGAAGAAGTGACTTGGGCAGGTGAATAAATCATTAGGGCTTATCCTTAAAAGACCCTAGGGACAGTCATGGGCTACTGAGAAGTGAGGAAGGAATACAGCTAAATTAGAAACAGCCCACTGTCCCTCCCCTCATTATTCAGCTGCCTCCTTCCCAAGTGCTCCTCCCCTGAGGAAGCGCAAGCAGGCAGGGGTGGTGGACAGAGGAGGGCTCTGTGGGCTCAGTGAATGGAAGCTTCAGCTCTAAACAGGGATCCTGAAGTGTGAACCAGTCCTGCCTAGGTCCTCCCCTAGAGGAGGCTGTCAACCCAACAATGCCCTTAGCTCTCTGGGATGTCCAAGCCTAAAAAAAGACATAGAATCCAGGAAATCCAGTGCAGCAATGAAGCCTTCAGAGAACTTTTTCTCATTACTGTGTCTCCTCTTGTTTCATGAAGTAACGTGTATTTTCTGGGTATTTCATTATTTTCATCTCTCAAATTTACTGTTAAATGGTGCCTTGTTCAATCAAATGACAATAATTTGTTAAACATCTACTATGCTCACCCTGAGCTGTGTGCTGGAGATGCAGAGTAAAATAGCCCAGGACCTCTGGGAGAAGTCACCAGTCTTCCAGTTTGGGGAGGATGGGGACAGGTTGGGGACAGACCTGTGAACTGACCGTTATACAACACTCAGTCTAGAGAGTAAAATGGGGGTGCTGGGCATGCATGGGACAGACTTTGAGGAGAAGCCAGGATGATTTAGATACTAAGGGGAGTCTGCAGGGCAAATGTAAACTAAAAGTTGATGGTGAAAGAAGGAATGAAAGGGCATTCCATGCATAGGGAACAACATATGAAAACTAACTCAATTATTTTCTCCTACATTCCATCAGAATTTTATCCTAAGACTTCCTCCGACAGGTATCTACCAATTGCCGTTTTTTTTGCTTGACTTTGCTCTTAGAACTGGATAGTGAGTGATGAGGGAGCATAAAGCAAGCTGACACCCCACAAACACCCCTCCCCCCCACCCAGGTTGGATATGTATGATATTCCTCAGGCACTCCTGGCTGCCCAAGAACAAAAGAAAGGAAAGAAAACAAATGGCTAACTGATAGTGTTCACAGTCAGGACATGTTCACAGTGCAGGACATGAGTCTCCATCAGTTTACAAATATCTTAGTAAATTACAAGAAAAAGGCAATCTTATCAATAGACTAATCTCCAGAAACCTATAGACTCCATTTCCTGGAGTCCCAATATCACCCTCCCTTCCATAGTGATGTGGGGGGGTGGGGGGGGGTGGGGAGGCAAGAAGAAAAATGGCAGGTAAAATTAAATTCCTTTTGGGGCGCCTGGGTGGCGCAGTCGGTTAAGCGTCCGACTTCAGCCAGGTCACGATCTCGCGGTCCGTGAGTTCGAGCCCCGCGTCGGGCTCTGGGCTGATGGCTCGGAGCCTGGAGCCTGTTTCTGATTCTGTGTCTCCCTCTCTCTCTGCCCCTCCCCCGTTCATGCTCTGTCTCTCTCTGTCCCAAAAATAAATAAACGTTGAAAAAAAATTTTTTTTAATTCCTTTATAACCTGCAGCCTCTTTCATGAAGATTTGAGGTGATGGGGGGTCTGGAGCCAATGACCAAGAAAGAATTCTTGAAGACATCTTTGGTGCAAAAAGGTGATTTTATTGAAGCATGAGGATAGGAAAAGAGATGCACCAGGGTTGTGATGAATGGCTGGTTTTATCCTATGGAGTTGGGGGAGGTAAAGTCAAAAGGGAGGCCTCCAGAGGGACTTTGATGTGCTAAAGAGGACTCCTAGGACACCTGAGGCCTTGCTATTGTCCAGCTAAGGTTGTTTTCCCTCTAGTAAGGCATTACCATTAGGAGGGTAGGGGGTTCCTGAAGAGATGTTGCTTCAAGCATGTCAATGGGCTGCAGGTTATAAAGAAATTTAATTTTACCTGACATTTCCTTCTTGTCTTTGTTCTCCACATCACTTTGGAGGGGAGGGTGATATTGAGACTCCAGGAAACTGAGTCTATAGGTTTTTGGAGATTGCCTTTTTCTTGTAATTTACTAAGAGATTTGCAAACTGATGGAGACTCATGTCCTGTATGACTGTGATCTCCATCAGTTGCCCAATTTGTTTTCTTTCCTTTCCTTTGTCCTTGGGCAGCCAGGAGTGTCTGAGGAATATCACACACATCCCACCTGGGGTGGGGGGCGAGGAGGTGCTAGCTTGCAGTTTGTCCTCAGTCTGCCCCAAGCTCGTCATCACATTGACAAATACTATTCATTAAAAATAAATACACGTTGTTAAAGACAAATTAGGTGATACAAACTTTAACAATTCATGAAGCAGGCAGCCTCTGCTCCCAAGGGTCCTGAGAATTGCACAATGGAACAGAGGGCAGGATGCTTTTACAGGATAAAGAATACGGAACGGGAAGAGAAAATCAGTAAATGAAAGAGGTACAAAGAAATAAGCACAGAGCCCAGACTTGGCTTCGCCTTGCAGGATTGGCTTACTGGATACAGTCTTTCTGGTGGATCTGAACATATACAGTGACTGAAGGTTATTTCCGTTTGTTGATGTGGCCCAAGCCAGCAGAAGCAGCTCCATCCTGGGCCTGGAAATCTATTTCACACCGCATAATACACATGGTACACATAATACACATAGTCCAACTATGAAACAGGAGGACACAGGCCTCATTTTTCTAACTGAAAATCCCTAAACTCCTCTCGCAGAACCTCAGACTCTCAGCACGATAGAGTCTTTCCTGGCACAGAGACCACACTCCTGAAAACACGGGCTGCCATGGACAGGTAGGGTCCAGCTCACAATGGAGGCCTCCAGCCGGAGTAGGAGTCACACCTCCAACACACACTCCCATCTTTCCGGGCTGCTGCATCTGCCCTGGGGAAGGGAGAGCCACTGGGGCCATCAGTGGACTCGGGGCTGGCTCATGGAAATGGGAGTCCAGTCTCAGTGCAGACGGCAAAATGTGGGTACCCCACTCAGGGAAACGCCAGCGTCTTCTGCGTTTGGCCTCCCGAGCGCCCCCTAGTGCCCTTTCCGAGCACCTACACATCCAGACTAGCTTCTCCCTTCCCTTTCCCAGCCATTGCGTGAGCAGAGTCAGACCCACTCAGGAACGACTGAATTTATCAAAGGAATGGGGAAGTGGGAGGTCATAGCAGCGCGGGGCTGGGAGTACCCAGGCTTGGGGTAGAGAGACTGTCAGCAGCCTCTGAAAAATGAATTGATCAGACAGGTGATAGGAAACAAGACTTCATTGTCATAACTGAAGAATGTGGGAAGGGAGGGAAAGTAGGGGAATTTTCCAGTATTTTAAGTCAGTTACTTAAAAGCATAAACCTCAAAACACTTGGAGAAAGACAAGAGGCAGAGCTGAAGGAGGATTCTTCTGTCATTCCAATGATCTCGGGTGGAAAGAGGTAGCAGCTAGAGGAAGTGTCCTGTCTGGACTACAGCCATGTGTACTTATGGCTCCAGGGAAGGCCTTGATCACATGGCACTTCAGTCTTGGGGTGTAGGCACTCCCGTTTCTACAGGTTGAAGCTGAGAGGAATCACTCAAAAAGTTGCTGGAAAACCCATGAAGGAGCTGCTATTCTCCTTTTGAGTCAGCTGAGAGGTGGATATTCCTGGAGCTTTGTGATGTTCCCTGTAGATACTGGAAAGAGGTTGTCCAGGGTGGGCAGAGAGAGGATGCAGCAGCCTCAGGCCAGGGTGAGGGAGTGGTGGCTTCGGAGGTATCACTTCTGCTTTGGTGTGTATTCCTGCTGGCATGGGGATGCTGCACGGGGTGGCGGGGGACTGGCATTTCCGCTGGTTGGGGGCTGGGGAGTAGGTCTCAGACACCTTGGGCAGACACAGCTCAAGGATCTGGGGAGGGGGCTGCTGGGGGACCTTGTATTGTTGTTGCTGTTGATAGGACATCCTTCCTGGATTGACAAAAGCCTTCAAGAACAAGAGATGAGCACTGTTAGCTAGGAGAAGAGAGCATGCCAAGTTCTCCAGGGAGGACCTCCATCTTCTCCTACTCTTACCTAATTCTCAGAGCCTTAGACTTTTCCATCTTGCTCATGACCATGACAGCCAGCCCCAGAGAAGCCCCCACTGATCATGGCTGATAATGAAATATTCACCCTGCAGCTGCCAAAGGTAAATCTGACCTGGAGAACTGAAGCCTATCCAGGGCTCTGTTCCTAAAAAGGATATGTTCAGGTGCATCAGGTGAGGGGAAGGGCAATAGGCATGGCCTGGAACAGAACATTATGTCATGAAAGAGAAAGAAGCCCATGATGTCCATCCTGGAGAAGAACATGTTTGAGAGGCGATAATGCAGACTGCCTTCACCCCAAAGTCTGGCCCGCATGGGGAACAAGATTTATCTGTTGTCCTGCAGGGGGCATAGGCAGCATGGGAGTGGGGACAGGGGTCAGGAATTGGTCTCTTCCACTCTGCACTGGCCCAAAGCTGAAGCAGCCAGGCCCTGCTGATGCAGAGATTCTAATTCATAGGGGAGTCCATGCCAATCTTTCAGTCTCTGGGTACTGTACATGCCTGTACATGTACTGGGTACAGTACATGCCTGTACTGATGGAGAGATTTCTCTCTTACCCTGCTCTCTCTCTGTTCTATCCCTCCACACTTCCCAGATTCAGTTCCCCATGGCAACTCCTGGCTGGGAGTGCACATGTGCCCATGCTTAAGGTCCAAATAAAAAGTCAGGAATAAATACCAAAGGCAAAAATCCACAGAAAATCACAGCGACTATAAGCCCAAGTGCTGAGGATACAGCTCAGCCCTCCAGCTCAGACATGTGCGTGATGCCTTATCATACTTGGGACAGGGGCAAGAAGTTCTACCAAAGGGAATAATGCTAAAGAAATAAAAGGGATGGAAAGGGCACTATGAAAGAGGAGCCCTGGGGCCAGTTTTACTGCAAACACTTGTGCAACACAGGGCATGGATTTATGTGTCTAAAACTTTCATCATAAATACAGGACCTCATGTTCTATCTTCCCTGTGGTTTGTTCAACCCACCTTCCATGTAACACTTCTGTTTCTTTCTGTAACTGTTTTCCTGGGTTTAAATTTTAAATTAAATTTTAAATTAAAATTAAAAAGAAAAAAGAAAAAAGATTCCAACCCATAGGCTACAGCTAGGCCTCACTCCCTATAGCACAGCCATGTCACTTACTTGCCCCTGCTGCTCCAGGACTCAGGGATCCAAGCCGCATGAACAGGGCCACACCAGGGCCCTTTTAGCCTGGGTGCAGCCAGACAAGGAAGAAATAGGGGGTACCCAGCAGATTCCCGTCCTCAGGTATCTCACTCTTTTCCTGGAAACACTTGTCAAAAACTGTGTTAAAACTCCAGTTTAGCAGGTGCCCTCTGACTAACTACACTTTCAAGCATTCTGGAAGAATTTGCTGTAGGAAGTGAGAGCATCAGACTCAGATCATCAGCCATCAGTGGCATGGTTATGGGAGAGATAGGACAAGAGTCCTGGAGTCTTGATCCCCAGGGAACAGGCCATCTTTGAAAGACTTAGGGCTGTGTTTTAACACTGTTTTAATCATCACATTTCTCTCTCTGTCTTCTGTTTTTCTCATGCTGGGTGGTCAGGAACCCGCAGGGCCCATGGGCAGCATGCCATCTCTTTCCCTAACTCTCCAGGTTTCCAGGCCTCAGAGATTTTAGGTAATGAAGAGAGGACCAATGTTAGTTTTTACCATTTCAGTCTGGCCAAGAGTAAATTAAGAGTTGGTCTGCAAGTATTTATTAATTCCTCAAATATTTATTAAGAGCAAAAGGGGATGGTGGTGTGTGGGGAACCCCCACACAGATTAGTTTAAGCCCTACCTCCTTATCTGGAAACTTCCCAAGACCTCACACCTGGTCTGTGTTCCCACTTGCCCTTAAAGCTACATGACATATGCCCTTCTAAGCTGCAGTCTGGGTCTCTCCATTTGGGTTTCAGGTTCAAGGAAGTCTGTAGGAGTGACAGCTCCACATGGCTAGGTTTGTCCTCAACTGGCTTGGAGGCAGAGGGAGGAGTTACTTTCTCCCTTTGCAGGGAGGTGATGCAGAACAATGTTAAGCAAACTCTGGGCCAGCAGCAAACACTTTGTTAGTGGGCAGTATGAAAACCCTGAAGGTTTTTTATTTAACTAAAAAGGGTTCTATGCTTTAATTCCAGAATCGATTTTGCTCCTCAGGTCTTATAATATGGAAGACAAGGAGGTAGGGGAGAAGGTCCCTCTCTAATTAGCCTGTCTGGCCACAGAGGCAAGAATGCTGGTGAGGGGCCCAGTGAGCAGCAAACAGCCTTATGTGCACACCTGTTAGTGGGGAGCAGGGCTGTCAGGTGCAGCTCCAGGACAAGGTCAGGTGAGTGCACCAAGTGACAGGTGTGAGCTTGATTCAAAACCACTTGGTTTGACTCAAGTGCCAGAAGCCACTTAGTGACCAGGGGATTCCACTTCAGGAACTAAATTTACTCCCACTACAAAACAGTAAAACAGTATTTACCAGTGGTAGAACAGAGATAGGATTAATGTACCAATGGTACAAACTTGCAACGAGTAGTAAATAAGCAGTAATGATGAATATAGTAATGATGAATGAAAGCGATAATATTGTACTATAACTATGTAATGAGATAAATACATGTAATGTGGTCAATATCAAAATTATGTAATATTGCCACAACAATTGTATTACAATATTTTTATATATTGTATATATATATATATATATATATATATATATATATATATTTACATAGCAAAGTAACACATTGTACATTTTCAATTTACACAGTATTATATGTCAAATATATTCCAGAAAGACAAAAGTCTCTAGAGTGTTCAATGTATGTACTGTCACTGTCAGCTTGGTTCATTCACCCCTCCCCTCCATATCCTTCCATTCCCCTCCCCCATTTCTCTGCTGGTGTCTGGCTACTGTCACCACTACCACCCATTTCACTCTGTCATCTCTTCTCTCCTTCTCTTCCTTTCTCTCTCCATATGTCATTCTCATGCTAGATCATCAAGAACTCTCCCCAGCCATCCCCAACCATGGGCAGAAAGCCACCTCCCTCCCTGTCTCTTCAAGCTCTTCCTGGTCTCAGAGATTTTAAGTCTCATGAAGAGAGGACTAATGGTTGTTTTAACCAGTTTCCGACCTGCCTGGGAGTAAGTCAAGAGTCAGTCTGCAAGTATTTCCTAAGTCTCCACTGGGTGTGAGTCTCCATGCTTCAGGCACTGAAACAGACAGAGTCAGAGTCCTCAAGGGATTTCTATTCCAATGCATAAGGCAGAACATAAACATGTAATATGCAGAGAGTGAATAATGTAATGTTAAGTGGTTCCCCATTATTTTCTGGTTGCAGAATATTACTTACCAGTACCTAAAAACACTTGACAAAATCTGCCTACACACCAATAAACCAAGTTTGACAGTTCTCCAGTGGTAACATTTGTTTTTCCCTTTGAAGGTCCTTCTGCAGCACCCCTTGGGCCTTCTGGGGAGGTGGATAGGTGTGAAGAGACAACTAATGGGATCTCTTGAGACTCTTGGCATCCTGGACTAAGAATTTCTGTTCTCCCAAGCTCTTATGTAAGAGTTTTAAGCAGAAGAAAAGAGGTTACAGACAGTCCTGATGTGCTGTGCTTATGACCCTGACTCTAGATGTCAGGTGTTTCTTCAAGCCATTTTGGAAATAGGTGCACCTACAAGGTGCCAGGCAGTGGGTCAGGAGTGGGAACAGGGACACCACCCTAGAACTCACAGTCAAGGAGGAGTACATGTATATAAAGAGATGATAAGGTGAGGCATATGTGAAGAGTGAAATTATGCTCAGGGTGCTATAGAAATACAGAGCACAGGAACAAACCCCAGTTTGGGATAAGGGGCTTCTCATGGAGCAGATTTGCTCTGAGGTGAGTAGGAAAGAATGGACAGGCTGAGGCAGCAATCCTGGCCTCCTGACAGGACACTGTCTCTACTTCCCATCCATGGAATAATCCCCTTCAGAGCTGGCCCGTGCTCCAGAATCAGCCACAATCCTTCCCAGAGCTACACAAATCTCTCACCCTCTTAACCATCACCTCAATGTTGACCCTGTACCCCCTTTTCCTGCAGGTGTCCCTGGGTCAGTCCAAGGAGTCAGGATAACGCCTGTCATGGCTGCAATAGCATAAAGAAAAATGCAAAGCCAATCTTCTCCATTTTGCCTTGTAAGGCCTTACAACTTCTTTCTTGTGCAAGGGAGAGTTTCTTCTTGTGTATGCCTTTCCCTGGGATAGTGCAGGCTATCCAGTGTCCCAGACACTGCCAGTTCACATTTGCTGGCTCAGAGCATCTCATTGAGCTGTGAAGACCTCACAAGTATGGAGAAAAAGGGCAGGTGGATGGCTCCTGCCTACATAGAACAATGTCTTGAGTCAAAAGTAAATCAGAAACTCTGGCTCTCAACCTCCATAAATAGTTCTTAATCATTGAAATCTGGAAGGAAAATCTAATCCATTTCTCTGTAGCAGAAGGTGAAAATGTGAGATTAGTGATGTTAGGAAGAGAGAGAGAAGCAGTAGCAGCTATTTCTGCATTTCTCTATGTCATCAAATTACAAAACCAAACATGGGAGCTATTCGTGGACCTAGCACCCAAATACTAGTGCTTGGGCCATGTTTCAAGGGAAAGTGAAGTAATAACATGGACTAAACCCTAGATTACTCACAAACATTTAAATTTTATTCAAGAGTCTTTACACACCTTCTATCACACTGGGCTTTGCCTTGGAATTTACTGTGTGTGTGTTGTGTAGGAGTGTGTTGTGTGCATACATGCTCATATGTAAACTTGTATGTACATGCATTTGAGTGTGTGTGTGTGTGCATATATCTCCATGTAAGTGTGTGTGTTTTTCTAGCTGCTAGTGGGATTGAGGATTGCCTGATTTTACCTGCTGTGATTAATTTTTGTATTAGTTTGGCTGGGTCACAGTACCCAGATATTTTGTTAAACATTATTTTAGATACTTCTGGGAAGATAGTTTTTAGGTGGGATTAATATTTAACTCAGCATTTTTTTCTCCCCAAGAAGGACAGCCTAGGATGAGTCAGATGTTTCATGTGTGTGTCAGTCCATGGCCACCCCCTCAGGCTCCAACAGGGCAGTTTACCTGAGTGTGGAAACCCAAGGTGAAGGATCATGTGAGGGTGGACTCTTGGAAACTGGGCTATATCATCCAATTTCTTTTAGCCCTCCATCCCCCATGCTTCTTTTATGCCATAACCAAGGTTCCCTTTAGTTTTTATTTGTAAAAATTTGTAATTGAAGTATAGTTGACATATAATATTATATTAGTTTCAGGTGTACAACATAGTGATTCAACAATTTTATACATTACACAGGGTTCACCATAATAAATATAGGACCATCGGTCACCACACAAAGTTATTATATTAGCAACTATATTCCTTGTGCCAAATTTTTCATCCCCATGACTTATTAATTTTATAACTGTAAGCTCTTAATAACTGTGCCTCTTAATACCCTTCACCTATGTTGCCCATCCCCCACACACTCTTGCCTCTGGTAGTAACTAATTTGTTCTCTGTATTTATAAGTTCCTTTCTCTCTTTTTTTGTTGTTGTCTATTTGTTTTTTACATTCTACATATAAGTGAAATTATATGATTTTTACCTTTCTTTGTCTGACTTATTTCACTTAGCAGAATACCCTTTAGGTCCATTCATGTTGTCCCAAATGGAAAAATCTCATTCTTTTTTTTATGGATGAGTAATATTCCATTGTGTATATATACCAATACCATATCTTCTTTATCCATTTCCAAGGTTCCCTTTAAGTCCTATGCCAAACACCTGCCTCTACACCTTATATTTTGGGCAGATGTGTTAGTCAGGAGTCTCTAGGGAAACAGAACCAATAGGATGAGCATATATTCATTTTGTAAGAAATTGGCTCATGTGACTTTGAAGGCCTGGCAAGTCCAAAATCTGCAGACAGGCTGTAGAGTAGGTGGACAGGCTGGAGACCTAGGTAAGAGTTGCACTTCAAGTTCAAAGGCAGTCTACTGACAGAATTTCCTTAGAGGAGGTCAGTCTTTTTTCTAGTCAGGCCTTCAATTGATAGGATGAGGCCCACCCACATTATGGGGTCTAATCTGTTTTAATCTTTATAGAATGATTTTCTTTGAGAAATTTGGAAACCATTAACTACAACATAACATGCTTCAGGTGAGAAAAGTGTGTGCTACAGATGTTAACTGACTTTCCCAAAGTACCAGAAGGAGGATGTGGAAAAGTCAGGTCAAACTGGACAGTGGACATCCCCATTTTCAATCTAGTGCTCCTTCATTTTCCTTGGTTTGTATGACATTATAGGCTAAACAAGAAAGTAGCTTGGGTGGAACCCTTAAGTTAAAAAAAATACTAAGATTGAGTGCTAATATTTCTATATTCTAAGATTTGTTTACCTGAAAGATGGCTCCTGCTTACAGCTTGCTTGCTTTGGACCATGAAGTCCAGTTGGGAGAGAGGTTATAATACCCCCTCAAATATCATCACAGAGTGAGCTAAGCAGGAGACGATGTGGAGAACAAAATAATAGGGAAGAGATAAAGGGTTAGATACTGGCCAAAGAAAGGGGCCTGTCCAGAGGTTAGACCCTTCACTTTGTTCAAGTTCAGAGACTATGTGACCAGAAGGAGCCCTGGACAGATAGAGTGCAGCTTCCCTCCTCAGCAGCATAATATTGAAAACATCCAAAAGTCACTATGGAGGATGATTCAGGATGGAGAAGTCTTCCTCTGTCATCAACCCCATGGAGGACATTTTTCCTCATGTCTAAGGTGGGTTGCTCTGACATCACTGCTGGAAATTTCTTTTTTTTTTTTTTTTAATTTTTTTTTTCAACGTTTATTTATTTTTGGGACAGAGAGAGACAGAGCATGAACGGGGGAGGGGCAGAGAGAGAGGGAGACACAGAATCGGAAACAGGCTCCAGGCTCCGAGCCATCAGCCCAGAGCCCGACACGGGGCTCGAACTCACGGACTGTGAGATCGTGACCTGGCTGAAGTCGGACGCTCAACCGACTGCGCCACCCAGGCGCCCCACTGCTGGAAATTTCAACACACACATACCTTTCAAATAAGGTGGCCTTTCAGGTGTTCAAGACAGGAAGCTCTCTTGTCCCTCCCTCACCCCTAGACTATCTTCTCTACCAGGCTGAGTATGACCCCTTACTCCCCACACACACCACGACACAATTTCTGGTTTTTATTTTCTCCTTGTCTTCTTCCTTTGGACTAGCAGTATATATTCACAGTGTACTCACCTCTCTATCAAATTTTATCTCTCTAATTCCTACAACAATCTTAGGATGTGGTCATTGTTTATCCCATTTTAAGGGGAAGCCTGAGGAAAAATAAAGGTAGTTGGTTTGTTCCTCTTCATATAACTGGTGGGTGACAACAGAGGGTCAACAGCCAAGTCTCTCTGACCTAAGTCCCCAGCTTTTTGGCTCCACACTTGGCTATGTCACTGATGCTAGGCTTGCTGTTCCCCTCCCCTAGACTGGGCACTGCTCAGATGGCAGAGCCCAGGGAGTGCCATAGTACAAGAATGGTCACCTCAGGGTGGAAAGAGAGGCTAGTCACAGGAAAACCTTCTTATGGTCCCAAAATGTTTTCTTATTTGGCAGCTGCTACCCATCTTGGGCTCTGTGTCACATAGCAGATATGCCAATAAGTTCAATGGGAAGGTTGTCCCTGAAGATACAGCTGTGGTTGTTTAATTGAGGAAGTACCAATGACACAATAAAACAAACAAAACAAAAACGTATTTCTTAAAGACTCTCTTCAATCAAGAGAGATGTCTTTTAAGCAATAGCAACAATGCAAAATCCCTTGCTATATCCCTCCCCTGGACCCTAAGTCCTGCCCTCTGAAGGGGCCTGAACCATATCCCTGACACTCCAGACAGCAGAAGTGCCCCTGTGCAGCTTCCTCCATGACAAGAATACCTGTCAAAGCAGAAATGACTCTTTGGAAAGTACCCTCCTCAACACAGTCATGAAGCAGGTGGATTTTCTTTCCTCTCACCATAGACTCTATTTTCACCCAACAATATGGAACCACATATGGTCCCAGAAAAGGCTACTGCCCAAAATTCTAGGCAAATCATGAAACAGTTTGTCCACCAGCTTTTCCCAAGTACCCTAGACAGTGGAAGTTGGCCAGATGTGACATGTTCTCAGGGCACCTCTTGGAGCCTGGACAGGTGTGTCCTTCTCTGGCTACCATCACCTGTAGTGGACAAACAAGGCCATTCTTCCATCACAGCACCCTCTACCCACAAAGAAAGAAAACATTAACTTTTCTTCAGGTTTTAAAAGGGAAAACAGAATTCTTCTAAATGATCTTAAAATTCATGTGAGAAGCCACTCTCCTCTTCTCCATACCACAGAGTAGTTGTTGAAGCCACCTGCCTTCCCTTCCTTCCCTGCTCCATCTCTCACTGTTAGTTAGACCCTTCCCAGGACTAACATTTGGCTCTGCGACCCCTTCCTCAGTTCCAATGGAATCATGCCCCTGCCTCTCTTTGATCCATTAAAAATATTATCCCTTAGGAATCTTGACTTTTGTCAGTTAATGTCCAGACTATTTTGGATATAGACAGGTGGATTTGGGAGGCTGGAGAATGGCAGGAGTTACAAGAAAAGGAGTAATGGCTTATCCGAGAAAACAGGGCACAGGGAAATGGGGAGGAACTCCTTCCTCTTTGGAATACCCCTCCAGTCTCTAAACCCAATTGACTAGCTCCCAAAATGGGCTCCACTCTCAGCTCCTCAGCCTCCTTCCCAGAGGAAGCCTACTCCAGGGTGAGGCGGTCAGGCACATGGGCGGCAGAGGAATGGGACAGCTGAGGAGCTGTGAGGTCTGCAGGACCTTGGGAGCTAGGGTCTGCAGGACCCTCAGGAAAGTAGAGAGTAAATATTTCCCTTAAACTGTATTTAGGTTATTATACCTTCCTTCAGCTACAATGCTAAGTAAACAGAAAAGATTCAAAACAGTATGTGAGCTCTACTGTGTACAGTTGTAAGTTACGTATTTGTAGTTGAAAACCCAATGCCACCCCTACATCGGATATTGTGGAGTTCATTGTAATACAAGGAATTGCTAAAAGAAAAGAAATACAGAATTTCAAAACTCCCCCTGAAGCATTGGAGGGGGGGGGGGTGTGCCACAAGGTGTGATGTTTCTGTAACAGCTCTGTTTCTTATTGTATTTAAGAAGATGCAAATATAAGGCACAAAACTTTGTAGGGGAGATAAGCAAACAGAACAGCCACCAAAACTCTAAATGATGTGTGTTTATGGATGGACATACTCTTGTGACAGAGTGGCTAAATAATGTCTCCCAAAGATAGCCACACCCTAATCCCCAGAACTTGTGGATACATTACCTCACTGAGTAAAAGGGATTTTGTAGATGTGGTTCCATGAAGGATCTGGAGATGGGGAAAGTATCCTGGGTTATCCATGTGATCCCAATGTACTCACAAGGATCCTCATAAGAGGGAGGCAGGAGGATCAGAGTGAGTCATAGTAGATGTAATGATAGAAGCAAGATACTGGAGTGATGTGAACAAGGGGTCATGGGCCAAGGAATTCAGGCAGTCTGTAGAAGCTCAAAAGACAAGGAAATAGATCTCCTCTGAAAGCTCCAGAAAGAACTCAGCCCTGCCAACACCTTAATTTTAGACTCTGACTTCCAGAATTCTAAGAGAATAAAGTTGTATTAAATCACTGAGTTTGTGGTGATCTGTTACAGCAAATAGGAAATTAAAAAAAAAAAACAAAACTTCATTCCTTCTGCCTGAAATGACTGAAGGAGACAGGAGGTAGGAAGACAGAGAAAGGGTAGGAGCATAAAGGGCACTTAGTGCATGAGCTCTGGAGCCCCTAGACTAGTTCCAGTGGTCTGCTGGAGATGATACTCAGGAGACTTGACTGTTAAATATTCAGAAATTTTGGAAGACTGTTGTTAAACCACCGGTTATCTTGAAATTGTCCAGGTGGGAGGATTTATACCTTGAAAAGTACATAAATCCAAGCTTTTCTCCCCTTCCCACAGCGGCTTTACCAGCCACTATTGCTTAACCCCAGCCTGGGGGCTGATAAATTCAGGAGTGCTATGATGGAGTCAGCCAGATGGCAGGAGGGTGGGTGGCTTCTAGCAGTTGAGGACTTCAGTCCTACACCTGGAAGAACCTGAATTCAGCCAACAATCCAGTGAACCTGGAAGAGGACCGAAGCTCCAGAAAGTAATGCAGGAGCCAGCACCTTGATCTCAGTATCATGAGACCCTGAGGAGGGGTCCCAGCTAAGTTGTGCCCACACCCTGGACCCAAGGACACCATGAGATAATAAGTGTGTGTTGGTTAAGCTGCTGTTTATGTGATTTGTTATGCAGCAATACAAAACGAATACACATTCTATAAACAATTTCTTGCCCTCCCAAATATTCTCTTCCTCAGGTTAACCATCCCTATTCCTTTAAAAAAAATTTTTTTAATGCTTATTTCAGAGAGAGAGAGACAGAGACGGAAATAGAGACAGAGACAGAGAGACAGAACGGAGGTTGGGGGGAGGCGCAGAAAGAGAAGGAGACACAGAATCCGAAGCAGGATCCAGGCTCCTAGCTGTCAGCACAGATCCTGACTCAGGGCTCGAAGTCACAAGCTGTGAGATCATGACCTGAGCTAATGTCAGATGCCTAACCGACTGAGTCACCCAGGTGCCCCTCCCTACTCCTTTTTAAAGCAGTTTTTACACAGTCCAATGTTCTGTTTCTGTCCCATCTTCGTCTCTCTCGTCCTGAGTTGTTTCAGATACCAATATTCCTCTAACTATAAGGGGTCCTATAAAAAGGTGGGTCTGACAGGACAGACACAATGATAAGCAGCTCCAGGAGGTAGGCACAGGGTCCATGTTCTGAAATGAATTTCTGGTGGATGTGGCCATGGTGGTTCCTGTGATTGTAGCTAACTCCAGGAGACAGAGGGCAATCACAGAGGGTAAGAAAATATGGGAGCTGGCAGACAGACACCCCTCCCCTCTGGGTCCCTCATGGATATTATCCCATTGTGAGTTCTCAGCCCACCAATGAAAGGTTTCTGTTAAGACTTCAAGAAAGATGTCATCACAGCAGCAATAAAGGAGCAATCCTCCTCAGGTCCACTGGCCCCAGCCAGCATGGACGCCTCAAGTGCAGTGCCCACGGTGCCCCCAGGAATGCCCACTGAAGCAGACATGCAGCCTCTGAGGCCACCACCCAAATTCAGACTTGAGGCCCCCCTCATGCACCTCCTTCACCCATAGAGCACCCCACAGCCCCACAAAATTCCAGCTGTCATGGCTTCCAAATATAAAACCTTCACAGTCCACTGGCTTCCCACAGGCAGTTAAGTGACCCATCCCAGATTCTTCTGATGAAGTTTTGTGGTGGTGGTGAGGGGGTTTGTGGGGTGGTCCGGAGCTGACGTCCAAGAAAGAATTCTTGAAGATGTCTTTGGTGCAAAAAGGTGATTCTATTAAAGCTCAGGGACAGGAGCACCTGATCAGTCTGTTAAATGCCAACTTCGGCTCAGGTCATGATCTCACAGTTTGTGAGTTCCAGACCCGTGTCAGGCTCTGTGCTAACAGCACAGAGCCTAGAGCCTGCTTCAGATTCTGTGTCTCCCTCTCTCTCTGCCCCTCCGCTGCTCATGCTCTTCCTCTCTCAAGAATGAATAAACATAAAAAAAAAAAAAAAGCTCGGGGACAGGACCTGTGGGCAGGAAGAGATGTACTGGGGTCGTGACAGGTAACTCATTATATACCCTCAGGCTGGGAAGGGGTCAGGGATAGAGTCAGTCTCTAAGGAATTTTGGAAACAAAGTTTCCAGGACATTGAGGGGCTAGCTATTTCTAGGGAAGCACAAATTATTACCATTTAATAAAAGTTCAGTCATGAGACCCTTCATATGCATATTGGGGGGCTATAAGCTTGGAGTATGGTTGCAAGTATATATCTTGGGGCAGTTGAGATACAGGAGGTAGAATTGCAGGATCCTCAAGGTTTGGATAATGTTAAGCTAAGGTTCTCTTTGTCCCTAGCAAAGTGTCATCATTGAAGCAGCTGAGCTCCTAGAGGGAAGTCACTCTGCCAGTTTCAAGGACTTGTCAATAGGCTATAGGCAGTAAGGGAATTTAAGTTTTTATTTGCCTTAGTTTCCCACATTACCATGGCAAGTACTTAAACCTTTCCTTTGTTCTTGGGTAGCCAGTAGTGTCCAAGGAATATCACACATATTCCACCTGTGTGTGTGTGTGTGTGTGTGTGTGTGTGTGAGTGTGTGCATGCACGTCAGCCTGTAATTTGCCCTCAGCTTGCCCCAAGATCCCTCATCGCTTTCTAGGAAACAAGAGGGATTAGACCAGAGTACTCTCAGGATTATCCCTGGAGCCCAGTGGGTGCCTCCTTCCCCTTCTATCTTCTGATTAGACTGGACTGGCTCTTCCAGCTGCTGCTGGCCCAACCTGTGCTGCCTCCTGGTGGTAAAAGGTCATTAGGAAAACTGTTCTCTCCCTCCTGTTACCAAAAATATGAAGACCTTGTAAAGAAAAGATGATTCCAAAATTGATAAGAAATGTTCTAAATCATCTGAAATTCCCCCAGAATTTCCTGACTTGGCAGTCATACCTTCAGTGAAGAAAATTGGTCCCCAGTCTTTTATTGCATGTACAGAGATTGAGCCTGCAGTAGGCACCTAGCCCACAGATAGGGCTTCTCTTCATCTCTGTTCTCTCCATTAAAATATCTGTCTCAGCAAGACCCCAGATTTTTCCCTCCTGCAGGGAGATGGATAGGTGACACAGTCACAGTAGCACACAGAAAACAGAAGCTGGTTGAAAAGCCTTGGGAAGAACCTGAGAAGAATATGGGTCACTGCAGAGGGAGTGTGGGGGGGGGGGCTTCATTCAGGAGAGTGACTCCCACTTTCCCACTGCCTAAAGGCCACCATGTCCGCGGATGCCCTTCCAAGTGTACCCTGTCCTGTGTCCTCCCTCTACTCCCGAAGCAAGTCTCTACAGGCAAGGGGTTTGGGTGTATATGGCAGGGGGGAGGGAAGAGAGGTTCAGGGCAAAGGGGGCACTAGTTCCAGGGAAGAGAAGATTGATCCTCAAGCCTGGGACACAAGAGTGACATGTGAGTCCACCTCTGCTTGCTTGGGTCCCTGACCCAGATGGGAGCTGTATCCTGGACGAATATGGGTGGTCTGGGATTTCCAGCCCATAAGGTCCAATGGTGCCTGCCTCCCAGAGTCTCTGAACTGATGATGGAAGCCAGCGCTTGGAGACAGATCTCCTTATTATCACCCCCACCTTCATGAATCCAGATCTCCCTCTTGTGACAAACAGTTTACTTTATTCTTAACTCCCTTGCTAGATTTTGTCTTGTTTATCCACTCATTTATTACCCAAACATTCACTGAGCATCTATTATATATCAGGTCCTGGGCTAGCACTGAAGATGCAAAGAAGAATAAGAAGGCCCTTTCATGGAGCAGAGCATCCTGTGAGGCAGTAGACATATGTGTACACATCCACTGTCTCCCAGCAGAACTGATGAGGGCACCAAGTTGTAGGGAGTGCATGGGGGATGTTCAGAGGTAGCATCTCTTGACTATAGCAGGTGGGGTCCAGGGATGTCTGAATGGAAGGCAGCGTTTTCAGGATGAATTAGAAGGTGAAAAAAATAGTAAACATCAATCAGACAAAAGCGGGGAGGAATTTCAGTTTAAGAGAAGAGCAATGGCAAAGCTACAGAAATATTGCTGCATCTCTTCATTGATAATAAGCATCAATTACTGAGTGACCAAGACGTGCTGGGCTGTGTGGTAGGGACTAGGAGTACAGAGATAAAAATAAGTATTTCTTGATGTCCTAGACTAGCCTATCATTTGAGGAAGAGAAATTGGGAAATAAGTAGGCAATGTGGGGATGAATCTTAGAATGAGCCTGGGCTCAGACAACTAACAGCCTGGGAGGGTCAGGTAAATCATGCCCAGGACAAATGTCCTAGAAGTTCGAGGAGAGAGGAATAAAGAGGGACGAAGGAGTGGGAGGAGGGAGGAAGTGACTGACAGAAAAAGGCACAGAGTCAAAAAAGCCCAGCACCAGCACGTTTTGGGAACCACAAGTAGTTTAACCCCAGAATCTATGGTAAAGGTAGAAAACTGAGGTGAAAGAATTTTGTAGACCCAACTTTTGAGACTCTTTGGCCTCATCTTCAGTTTGTTGGTATATTGCATTTTCTCTCCTAAAATTCGCTGTGAGAGTGCTGTGGAGGATGAATTAGAGCTGGGACACTTTGGGAGACCTGTGACAATGACAAGTTCAATGAAGCAACAGCAGTTACCTTGAGGCTGATGGGGCCCACAGAAGAGAAATGCTCATGGTGGCTCCCAATGCCAGACTGGAACACAAACCTGTGGTTCAGGAAATATAACTGACAGGTGCTGCTAGCACATTGGTGTAAGACTGAATGGGAGGCAGAGGCTGGATGATCCTGAGTTTCTGAACTAGAAGTCTCGGTATATGAGAACATGCTTCACAGAGTTGGAGCACACAAGAGAACATGTTAGAAAAGATGTGGAAGGTGACACATTCTGATTTTGTGAAATCAGTTTGAGGTGCCAAAGTACATCCAATGAATGTGAACATGTAGTCATGGAAAAGAAGGAAGAGTGTGGGCTTTGGATTTCTTTGGCAATAAAGGTGGCAGAAAGCAGTGAGGGAAAATGAGGTCAGCAACAATGTGTCAAATGAATGGAGCCAGGTGAGGTTGAAAGGATTGAGCAGAGGAGGAAGAGGATCTTTTCATGGAGGAGGGTAGATGAGGCCAGAGAAATGTGGCACCATCCAGATAATAGAGGCACCCAAGGTGAAAGAGGTGAAAAAGAGAACACAATACTGTCAAATACTGCGGCAAAGTCAAACTGGATCAATACAGAACCATGTTCGTGAAGATGTCATAGAACTTCTATCACCTAACACATAAAATGAGCAAAAATGCATAACATCAGGAAAACATCACCAACAGTAATTGAAAACAGAAAGGAAGGATTATGAGTGTTTCCCATGGGCCACATATGGCCCAGGAGAGAGAGAGCTGGCTGCTTGGGCTGTGTGAAATCCTATCAAAGAGGGTTGCCTGGAGGGGAGGTAATCACAGCAGAGAGAAGCTGGAGAGAGGAGCTGCCAAATGCCTAGGTGCTGTAGGGTCATATGCAATCAGCACTGTGATCAACACCCCAAGTAGGGGTGGATGGGTCCCCTGAAGAACATTCCAATTCACCACAAGTGAAAAGGTCAGGTTTAATCACTATCAAGCCCAGAAATCTCATAAGCATCAGGACATCAGAACAGTATCAGTAATGTAAGAACTTGTCTATTCCTTCTGTCTCCTCCCTCTGCAATCCCTTTCCTAAAACCAGGGGCAGCTGGGTGAATGAGAGAAGAGGAGGAGAAACTCCAAAAAAACAAATACAGAAGATATTCTCCTTTCTGGTCCCAAGAGGGAAAGAGAAGGAAATCCAATGTTCAGGAACTATACCTTCTCTTTTTTAACAATTTATTTATTTAAATTCAAGTTAGGTAACATACAGTGCAGTATTGGTTTCAGGAGTAGAACCAGAGGTTCATCGCTTACATATAACACCCAGTGCTCACCCCCAACAAATGTCCCCCTTAATTCTCATCACCTAATTAGCCTATTCCCCCATCCACCTCTTGTACAGCAACTCTAAATTTGTTGTCTGTATTTAAGAGCCTCTTATGGTTTGCTTCATTTTCTGTTTTTATTTTATATTTCCTTCCCTTCATCCATGTCCATCTGTTTTGTTTCTTAAATTCTATGTATAAGCAAAATCATATGATACTTGTCTTCCTCTGACTGTCTTGTTTTGCCTTGCATAATACACTCTAGTTCCATCCACGTTGTTGCAAATGGAAAGATTTCATTTTTTTAATCTTTTTTTGTATATATATACCACATCACTTTATCCATACATCAGTCAATGAACATTTGGGCTCTTTCCATAATTTAAGCAATTGTTGATATTGTTGCCACAAAACATTGGGGTGCATGTGCTCCTTCAAATCATCATTTTTGTATCCTTTGGATAAATACATAGTACTGCAGTTACTGGTTTGTAGGGTAGTTCTATTTTTTAAAAAAAATTTTTTTCAACGTTTTTATTTATTTTGGGGACAGAGAGAGGCAGAGCATGAACGGGGGAGGGGCAGAGAGAGAGACACAGAATCAGAAACAGGCTCCAGGCTCTGAGCCATCAGCCCAGAGCCTGACGCGGGGCTCGAACTCACGGACCGCGAGATCGTGACCTGGCTGAAGTCAGACGCTTAACCGACTGCGCCACCCAGGCGCCCCTGGTAGTTCTATTTTTAATTTGAGGAACCTCCCTACTGTTCTCCAGAGTAGCTTCCCAGTGCAAGAGGGTTCCCTTTTTTCCACAACCTTGCCAACATCTGTTGTTTCCTGAGTTGTTAAGTTTAGCCATTCTGACAGATATGAGATTGTACCTCATTGTGGTTTTGATTTGAATTTCCATGATGATGAGTGATGATGAGCATCTTTTCATGTGTCTGTTAGTGATCTAGATGTCGCTTTGGAAAAGTGTCTATTCATGTCTTCTGCCCATTTCTTTACTACATTATTTGTTTTTTGGGTATTGAGTTTGGTAACTTCCTTAGATCTTGGACACTAACACTTTATCTGATATGTCATTTGAAACAATCTTCTCACATTCTGTCCGTTGCCTTTTAGTTTTGTTGATTGTTTTCTTCACTGGGCAGAAGCTTTGAATCTTGATGAGGTCCCAATATTTCCTTTATGCCTTTCTTTTCCTTGTCTCTGGACATAAATCTAGGAAGAAGTTGCTACAACCAAAGTCAAAGAGCTTGCTGCCTGTTTTCTCCTCTAGTATTTTGATGGTTTCCTGTCTCATATTTAGGTCTTTCATCCATTATGAATTTATTTTGGCATATGGTGTAAAGCAGTGGTTCAGTTTCATTCTTCTGCATGTCGCTGTCCAGTTTTCCCAACACCTTTTTCTGAAGAGACTGTCTTTTTCCATTGGGTAGTTTTTTCTGCTTTGTCAACGATTAGTTGGCCATACATTTCTTGCTCCATTGCTGGGATCTTGATTCTTTATCCATTGATTTATGTGTCTGTTTTTGTGCCAGCACCATTATCTTGATGATTACAGCTTTGTAATACACCTTGAAGTCTGGAATTGTGATGCCTCCAGCTTTGGTTTTCTTTTTCAACATTACTTTGACTATTCAGGGTCTTTTCTGGTTCCATACAAGTGCTAGGACTATTTATTCTAGCTCTGTGAAAAATGCTGGTGTTATTTTGGTAGGGATTGTATTGAATGTGCAGATTGCTTTAGGTAGTATTGACATTTTAATAACATTTGTTCTTCCAATCCATGAGCATGGAATGTTTTTCCATTTCTTTGTGTCTTCTTCAATTTCTTTCATAACCTTTCTATAGTATTTGGTGTGCAGATCTTTTATCTCTTTGGTTAGGTTTCTTATGGTTTCTAGGTATCTTATGGTTTTGGTCCAATTGTAAATAGGATCAATTTCTTGATTTCTCTTTCTGCTGCTTCATTATTGGTGTATAGAATGCAACTGGGCGCCTGGGTGGCTCAATCAGTTAGGCGTCTGACTTTGGCTCTGGTCATGATCTTGCGGTTCGTGAGTTCGAGCCACATCAGGCTCTGTGTTGACAGCCCAGAGTCTAGAGCCTGCTTTGGATTCTGTGTCTCCCTCTCTCTCCACCCCTCCCCTGTTCATGCTCTGTCTCTCTTGCTCTCAAAAATAAATGAAATTTTAAAAAAAGAAATGCAACTGATTCATGTACATTGATTTTATATCCTGCAACTTTTCTGAATTCATGTATCAGTTCTAGTAGTTTTTTGATGAAATCTTTTAGGTTTTCCATGTAGAGTATCATGTCATCTGCAAAGACTGAAAGTTTGACTTCTTTCCAGCAGTGGTGAGAGTCACATCCCTATCATGCTCCTGACCTTAGGGGTAAAGCTCTCAGTTTTTCCCTATTGAGGATGATATTAGCTGTGGGTCTTTCATATATGGCCTTTATGATGTTGAGGTATGTTCCTTCTATTCCTACTTTCTTGAGGGTTTTTATCAAGAAAAGATGCTGTATATTGTCAAATGTTTTTTTCTGCATCTATTGAGAGGATCAGATGGTTCTTATCCTTTTATTAGTGTGGTATACCATGTTGATTGATTTGTGACTATTGAACCAGATCTGCAGCTCAGGAATAAATCCCACTTGATCATGGTGAATAATTATTTTTATGTATGTTTGAATTTGATTTGCTAATCTTGTTGAGAATTTTTGCATCCATATTCATCAGGGATATTGGCCTGTATTTCTCCTTTTTAGTGGGATCTTTGTCTGGCTTTGGAATCAAGGTAAAGTTTTGGAATCAAGCTCATAGAATGAGCTTGGAAGCTTTCCTTCCATTTGTATTTTTTGAAAAGTTTGAGAAGAATAGGTATTAACTCTTCTTTAAATGGCTAGTAGCATGCCCCTGGGAAACCATCCTGGACAAGAGGCCAGGACTCTTGTTTATTGGGAGATTTTTCATTACTGATTCAATATTTTGCTGGTTATGGGTCTGTTCAAATTTTCTACTTCTTCTTCTTCTTGTTTCAACTTTGGTATTTTGTGAGTTTCTAGCAATTTTCCCATTTCTTCCAGATTTCCCAGTTTGTTGGCATATAATTTTTGATAGTATTCTCTTATCATTGTTTGTATTTCTGTGGTGGTTTTGTTCTTTTCTCTTTTATTTGTGATTTTATCTATTTGAGTCTTCTCTCTTTTCTCTTTGAGAAGTCTGGCTAGGAGTTTATCAATTTTGTTTATTTTTTTTTAAGAACCAGCGTTTAGTTGTATTTATCTGTTCTACTGGTCTTTGTTGTTGTTGTTTCTATATCATTTATTTCTGCTCTAATCTTTATTATTTCCCTTCTTCTGCTGGCTTAGGCTTTATTTCCTGCTCCTTTTCTAACTCCTTTAGGTGTAAGGTTAGGTTGTGTATTTGGGACCATTCTTGCTTCTTAAGATAGGCCTGAAATGCAATATACTTTCCTCTTAGGACTGCCTTGGCTGCACCCCAAAGAGTTTGGATTCTCGTGTTTTCATTTTCATTGGCTTCCAAGTATTTTTTATGTCTTTAATTTCCTGGTTAACCAGGAAATTCATTCTTTAGTAGGATGTTCTTTAACCTCCATGTATTTGAGGGCTTTCCATATTTTTTCTTGTGATTGACTTCAAGTTTCATGGTGTTGTGGTCAGAAAATATGCATGGCATGATCCAATCTTGTATTTTGGAGGCCTGATTTGTGACCCAGTATGTGCTCAATTCTGAAGAATGTCCCATGTGCATTTGAGAAGAATGTGTATTCTGCTGCTTTAGGATGCGATGTTCTGAATATATCTGTTAAGTCCGTCTAGCCCAGTGTATCATTCAGAGCCATTGTTTCCTTGTTTATTTTCTGCTTAGATGATCTGTCCATTGTTGTAAGTGGCCTACTATTATGGCCTTATTACCTATGAGTTTCTTTATGTTTGTTATTAATTGATTAATATATTTGGGTTCTTTTAAGTTGGGGGTCTAAATACTTACAATTGCTAGATCTTCTTTATGGATAGACCCTTTAATTATGATACAGTGCCCTACTTCATCTCATGTTACAGTCTTTGTTTTAAAATCTAGTTTGTCTGATATAAGTATGGCTGTTCTAACTTTCTTTGACATCCACTAACCTGGTATATGGTGCTCCATCCTGTCACTTTCAATCTGCCTGTGTCTTTAGGTCTAAAGTGAGTCTCTTGCAGGCAGCATATAGATGGGTCTTGTTTTTTTATCCATTCTAATGCCCTATGTCTTTTGATTGGAACATTTAATCTATTTACAGTCACAGTGATTATGGTAAGATATTAACTTAGTCTCAGTATGTTAACATAGAGTTAGCGTTCCTGGTGATGTTCTCTGGTCATTTGTAGTCTTTGTTTCTTTGGTCTTCTTTTTTTTTTTTTTCCTCCATGCAGAGTGCCCTCCTTAAAATATCTGCAGGGCTGGTTTAGTGGTCACAAACTCCTTTAGTTTTTGTTTGTCTGGGAAACTCTTTATTTCTCCTTCTATTCTAAATGACAGCCTTGCTGGATAAAGGATTCTTCGCTGCATATTTTCCCATTCAGTACATTGACTATTTCCTGCCACTCCTTTTTGACCAAGTTTCAGTGGAAAGGTCTGCTGCTAACCTTACAAGTGTGTCTACACTTGTAAGTTAAGGACAGTTTGTCCCTAGCTGCTTTCAGAATTCTCTCTTTACCTTGTATTTTGCAAGTTTCACTATGATACATCATGGTGTTGGCCAGTTTTTATTGATTTGGAAGGGAGTTCTCTGTGCCTCTTGGCTTAAAGCCTGTTTCCTTCCCCGTCTTGTTTCATGGAATCACTAAGCTCTTTAAGTCTCCCCTCATGATGTAATAATTTCCTTTCTCTCTTTTTTCAGCTTACTATTTTTCCATTTTATCTTCTATATCACCTATTCTTTCCTCTGCTTCTTCCATCCTCATGGGACTATATCCATCAGTTTTACATTTCCGTTATAGCATTTTTTAAAAATTTCATCCTGACTAGTTCTTAGGTCTTTGATCTCTGTAGCAAGGGTTTCTCTGGTGTCTTCTATGACTTTTTCAGGCCCAGCTAGTAGTCTTATGACTGTTGTTCTAAATTTTTATCCAGATATATTGCTTATATCTGTTTTGAACAAGTCCCTAGCTATGATTTCTTCTTGTCCTTTTTTAGGGGGGAGGAGGGAAATCCTTTGTCTTGTCATTTTGGCTACATTTCTGTCTTTTGTGTATTTTAAAAGCTTTTTATGTTTCCTGCACCTGAGAGTACTGCTATATTAAAAGGGGGTCAAAGAGAAGCCAAGATGGTGGAATACACGGAAGATTTTTGTGTCTCGTGTCCATGAAATACAGCCAGACCAACACTAAACCATCCTACACACCTAGAAAACTGATTGCAAGATTAACACAACAAACTACACAACCTGAACCACAGATTTCAGCAGGTACACGACACAAAGAGCTGAACTTGGGGAGCAAGAAGCCCTGAAAGGTAGGGAACCCCTTTTGCAGGTGGAGAAAGGATGGAGACTGGGGAGGGGGGTAGCATACGGGAAAAGCACCCCTCCTCAAAAGCAGCTGGAGAGAAAGTGGAAAATTGGAAACAGCTGCAGGGACTAAACTAAAAAGGGAGAAAGGAGAAAGGAGAGGGTTTAAATTCCATTAAGGCTGTAAACAAGGGGAGTGCAAAGGCTGCAACTCCTCAGCTCGATACCTAGTGGTGCTCTGGTGGGAATCCCCAGGAACAGAGTGGGGCCTGGGAGGTTCTCGGGCCACACAGGGAAAAGCGGTTCCAGTTCTGGACAGATTGAAGCCACCTGGTCCCAGCAGACCCCGGAAGGCAGCCACATTCACTGGTGCTGGAGCAAGGTTGTTGAGGGTGAAGCCTGGTGCCAGATGTGTGTTGCGATTTTCCACCATCCCTGAAAGGCTGAGGCTACACTGTCTCGCAATCTTTTTGGGGGGCAAGCTGGCACCTGGCCTCAGTCTCGGGGCACCGGCAACAGCAGTGTCCAGCAAGCTTCGCTCTTCAAGAACATAAACCTCACCACCTGCTTAATTTATGGGCTATAAAGAGCTACATAGACTGACCTCTAGGGGAAAACGAAGCAATTTCAGTCCTACTTCAATCTGTTAGCAGGTTCATCCTGGGTGCAGCCATTTGGCCATGGCTCATTTGGCCATTGCTAGGTGAGACCCTCCTGCAGAGGGGTGGAGCGGATCAAAGATGCAGTCCTTCAGAAGTAAGGGGCTGGGGAAAACAGCCTCTGAGACAAAACTTGGGAGAGAGGTACTGCCTGGGGCCTGGTCACGGAAAATGGAAAAGTGGGGAGTGGATGAGAGCTGAAGACGGAGGACTGGTGCACAATTGCTGATCCAGGAGAGCAGACTGGGTGTCAGGGTGGTGCCATTTTTCACCGCTCCCGCTCACGCGCATGCACATGTGCACTAACGAGCACTGCAACAATCCACCCCAGTAGGCTAGCAGCGCCATCTAGTGGAGAGCGGAGCTGTTACACCGAGGCCTGCCCAACTGGGCCCACTTTGCTCTTCAAGAACACAAACCTCACCGCCTGCTTAATTTATGGACTATAAAGAGCTATAGGGACTGACCTCTAGGGGAAAACGAAGCAATTTCAGTCCTACTTCAATCTGTTAGTAGGTTCATCTATTCAATTTTTTTCTCTCTCTTTTTCCTTTTTCTCTTTTACAATTCTTTTCTTTTTCTTGAATACAGAAAGAGAAAAAACTCATTTTTATTTTCAATTTTTATTAAAAATATCTCTTTAATTTTTACTACTGTATTTTTTACTTTTGTGTAAATTTTTTCAAATTCTACTTTACTCCCATCATTTTATTTTAGTCTACTTCAGTGTACTCACCTTTTCAAATTTTCAATTTTCTTTTTGTTTTTTCTTTTTCTTTTTTCTATTTTTCATTTCTATTCTTTTTCTTGAATGCAGAAAGAGAAACACTTCATTTTTACTTTCAATTTCTTTTAAAAATATTTTTATTTAATTTTTATTACTATATTTTTTGCTTGTATGTAATTTTTTTCAAATTCTATCTTATTCCCATAATTTTATTTCAGTCTACTACAGTGTATTCACTTTTTCAAATTTTCAAATGATTTCTTTATTTCTTTTCTTTTTTCTTTTTTTTACTTTTCTCTTTTTCATTTCCTTTCTTTTTTCTTAAACACAGAAAAAATTCATATTTCTTTTTAATTTTTATTAAAAATATTTTTCTAAGTTTTTCTACTATATTCTCTACTTTTGTGTATTTTAGTCTACTTTATTGTATATGTTTTTTTTCAAATTCTCAAACAATTTCCTTTTTTTCTCTCCCCCCCCTTTTTTTTTGTTTTTTTGTTTTTTGGGGTTTTTTTGTTTGTTTCTCTAATCTGTCAAACCACTTTCTACACCCAGACCAAAACACACCTAGGATCTAGCATCATCTATCTATTCGATTTTTGTGTGTGCATTTTTAATTTTTAATTTTTAATTTTTAATTTTAATTTTTTTTTATTTCAGTTTTTCTACCTCTTTAATTCCTTTCCTCCTTTCAAAATGACAAAACGAAGGAATTCACCCCAAAAGAAAGAGCACGAAGAAACAACAGCCAGGGATTTAACCAACACAGACACAAGCAAGATGTCTGAACCAGAATTTAGAATCACGATAATAAAAATAGTAGCTGGAGTCAAAAATAGATTAGAATCCCTTTCTGCAGAGATAAAAGAAGTAAAAAATAGCCAGAATGAAATTACAAATGCTATAACTGCGCTGCAATCACGGAAGGATGCAGCGGCGGCAAGGATGGATGAGGCAGAACAGAGAATCAGCAATATAGAGGACAAACTTATAGAGAATAACAAAGCAGGAAAAAAGAGAGAGATTAAGGCAAAAGAGCACCATTTAAGGATTAGAGAAATCAGTGACTCATTAAAAACGAACATCAGAATCATAGGGGTCCCAGAGGAGGAAGAAAGAGAAATAGGAGTAAAAGGATTATGTGAGCAAATCATAGCAGAAAAATTTCCTAGCCTGGGGAAAGACACAGACATCAAAATCCAGGAAGCACAGAGGACTCCCACTAGATTCAACAAAAACCGACCATCAACAAGGCATATCATAGTCAAATTCACAAAATACTCAGTCAAGGAGAGAATCATGAAAGCAGCAAGGGAAAAAAAAGTCCCTAACCTACAAGGGAAGACAGATCAGGTTTGCAGCAGACCTATCCACAGAAACTTGGCAGGCCAGAAAGGAGTGGTGGGATATATTCAGTGTGCCAAATCAGAAAAAAAAATGCAGCCAAGAATTCTTTATTCAGCAAGGCTGTCATTCAAAACAGAAGGAGAGATGAAAAGTTTCCAAGACAAACAAAAATTAAAGGAGTTTGTGACCACTAAACCAGCCCTGCAAGAAATTTTAAGGGGGACTCTTTGAGAGGAGAAAAGATGAAAATACATATATATTTTAAATATATATATATATATATATATATATACCAAAGCAACAAAAGATTAGAAAGGACCAGAGAACACCACCAGAAACTCCAACTCTACAAGCATCATAATGACAATAAATGCATATCTTTCAGCACTCACTCTAAATGTCAATGGACTCAATGCTCCAATCAAAAGACATAGGGTAACAGAATGGATAAGAAAACAAGACCCATCTATATGCTGTTTACAAGAGGCCCACTTTAGACCTAAAGACACCTTCAGATTGAAAATAAGGGGATGAAGAACCATCTATCATGCTAATAGTCAACAAAAGAAAGCCGGAGTAGCCATACTTATATCAGACAATCTAGACTTTAAAATAAAGACTGTATCAAGAGATGCAGAAGGGCATTATATCATAATCAAGGGATCTATAGACCAAGAAGACCTAACAATTGTAAACATTTATGCACCAAATGTGGAGTACCCAAATATATAAATCAATTAATCACAAACATAAAGAAACTCATCAATAGTAATACCATAATAGTAGGAGACTTCAACACCCCTCTCACAGCAATGGACAGATCATCTAATCAAAAAATCAACAAGGAAATGATGGCCTTGAATGACACATTGGACCAGATGGACTTAACAGATATATTCAGAACATTTCATCCTAAAGCAGCAGAATATACATTCTTCTCCAGTGCCCACAGAACGTTCTCCAGAATAGACCATATACTGAAACACAAATCAGCCCTAAGTAAGTACAAAAAGATCGAGATCATACCGTGCATATTTTCAGACCACAATGCTATGAAACTTGAAATCAACCACAAGAAAAAATTTGGAAGCGTTAACAAATACTTAGAGACTGAAGAACATCCTACTAAAGAATGAATGGCTAACCAAGCAGTTAAAGAAGAAATTAAAAAGTATATAGAAGTCAATGAAAATGATAGCACCACAACACAAAACCTCTGGGACACAGCAAAGGCGGTCATAAGAGGAAAGTATATAGCAATCCAGGCCTTCCTAAAGAAGGAAGAAAGGGGGCGCCTGGGTGGCTTCATCGGTTAAGCGTCCAACTTCGGCTCAGGTCATTATCTCATGGTCTGTGAGTTTGAGCCCCGCGTCGGGCTCTGTGCTGACAGCTCAGAGCCTGGAGCCTGTTTCTGATTCTGTGTCTCCCTCTGTCTCTGCCCCTCCCCTGTTCATGCTCTGTCTCTCTCTCTGTCTCAAAAATAAATAAACGTTAAAAAAATAAAGAAAAAATAAAGAAAAAGAAGGAAGAAAGATCTCAGATACACAACCTAACCTTACGCCTTAAGGAGCTGGAAAAAGAACAGCAAATAAAACCTAAAACCAGCAGAAGACAGGAAATAATAAATATTAGAGCAGAAATTAATGCTATCGACACCAAAAAAACAGTAGAACAGATCAATGAAACCAGAAGCTGGTTCTTGGAAAGAATTAACAAAATTGATAAACCACTAGCCAGTTTGATCAAGAAGAAAAAGGAAAGGACCCAAATAAGTAAAATCAAAAATGAAAGAGGAGAGATCATCATCAAGACAACAGAAATAAAAACAATAATAAGAGACTATTATAAACAATTTTATGCCAATAAGTTGGGCAATCTGGAAGAAATGGACAAATTCCTAGAAACATATACACTACCAAAACTGAAACAGGAAGGAATTGAAAATTTTAACAGACCCATAACCAGTAAGGAAATCGAATTAGTAATAAAAAATCTGCCAAAAAACCAGAGTCCAGGTGCAGATGGCTTTCCAGGGGAATTCTACCAAACATTTAAGGAAGAGTTAACACCTAGTCTCTTGAAGATGTTCCAAAAAATAGAAATGGAAGGAAAACGTCCAAACTCTTTCTGTGAATCCGCCATTACTTTGATTCCAAAACCAGAGACCCCACTAACAAGGAGAACTATAGACCAATTTCCCTGATGAACATGGATGCAAAAATCCTCAACGAGATATTAGCCAACTGGATCCAACAATACATTAAAAAAATTATTCACCACGAGCAAGTGGGATTTATACCTGGGATGCAGGGCTGGTTCAATATCTGCAAAACAATTAACATGATTCATCACATCAATAAAAGAAAGGACAAAAACCATATAATGCACTCAATAGATACAGAGAAAGCATTTGACAAAATACAGCATCCTTTCGTGATAAAAACCCTCAAGAAAGTAGAGATAAAAGGATCATACCTCGAGATGATAAAAGCCATATACGAGTGACCCAACACTAATATTATCCTCAATGGGGAAAAACTGAGAGCTTTCCCCTTAAGGTCAGGAACAAGACAGGGATGTCCACTCTCGCCACTGTTATTCAACATAGTATTGGAAGTCTTAGCCTCTGCAAACAACACAAAGAAATAAAAGGCATCCAAATTGGCCAGGAGGAGGTCAAACTTTCACTCTTCGCAGATGACATACTCCACACGGAAAACCCAAAAGATTTCACCAAAAAACTGCTAGAACTGATTCATGAATTCAGCAAAGTTTCAGGATATAAAATCAATGCACAGAAATTGGTTGCATTCCTATACACCAACAATGAAATGACAGGAAGAGAAATCAAGGAATCGATCCTATTTACAGTTGCACCAAAAACCATAAAATCCCTAGAAATAAATCTAACCAAAGAGGTGAAAAATCTATACACTGAAAACTGAAGAAAGCTTATGAAAGATATTGAAGAAGACACAGAGAAATGGAAAAAGATTCCATGCTCCTGGATAGGAAGAACAAATATTGTTAAAATGTCGATACTACCCAAAGCAATCTACATATTCAATGCAATCCCTATCAAAGTAACACAAGCATTCTTCACAGAGCTAGAGCAAATAATCCTAAAATTTGTATGGAACCAGAAAAGACCTGGAATAGCCAAAGCAATCTTGAAAAAGAAAACCAAAGCAGGAGGCATCACAATCCCAGACTTCAAGCTATACTAAAAAGCTGTAATCATCAAGATGGTATGGTACTGGCACAAGAACAGACACTCAAATCAATGGAGTAGAATAGAGAACCCAGAAATGACACACAAACATACGGCCAACTTATGTTTGACAAAGCAGGAAAGAATTCCATTGGATAATGGAATAAAGACAGTCTCTTCAGCAAATGGTGCTGGGACAACTGGACAGTGACATGCACAAGAATGAACCTGGACCACTTTCTTACACCATACACAAAAATAAACTCAAAATGGATGAAAGACCTCAATGTAAGACAGGAAGCCATCAAAATCCTCAAGGAGAAAGCAGGCAAAAACCTCTTTGATCTTGCCAGCAGCAATTTCTTACTCAACACATCTCCAGAGGCAAGAGGAACAAAAGCAAAAATGAACTACTGGGACCTCATCAAAATAAAAAGCTTCTGCACAGCAAAGGAAACAATCAGCAAAACTAAAAAGCAACCGACAGAATGGGAGAAGATATTTGCAAATGACATATCAGATAAAGGGTTAGTATCCAAAATCTACAAAGAACTTATCAAACTCAACACCCCAAAAACAAATAATACAATGAAGAAATGGGCAAAAGACATGAATATACACTTCTTCAAAGAAGACATCCAGATGGCCAACCAACACATGAAAAAATGTTCCACATCACTCATTATCAGGGAAATACAAATCAAAACCACAATGAGATACCACCTTACACCTGTAGGAATGGCTAACATTAACAATGCAGGCAACAACAGATGAGGGCGAGGATGCGGAGAAAGAGGATCTCTTTTGCATTGTTGGTGGCAATGCAAGCTGGTGCAGCCACTCTGGAAAACAGCATGGAGGTTCCTCAAAAAACTAAAAATAGAACTACCCTACGACCCAGCAATTGCATTACTAGGCATTTATCCAAGGGATACAAGTGTGCTGTTTCGACGGGACACATGCACCCCATGTTTATAGCAGCACTATCAACAGTAGCCAAAGTATGTAAAGAGCCCAAATGTCCATCGATGGATGAATGGATAAAGAAGATGTGGTATATATATGCAATGGAGTATTACTAGGCAATCAAAAAGAATGAAATCTTGCCATTTGCAACTACGTGAATGGAACTGGAGGGTATTACACTAAGTGAAATTAGTCAGAGAAGTCACAAATCATATGACTTCATTCATATGAGGACTTTAAGAGACAAAACAGATGAACATAAGGGAAGGGAAACAAAAATAACATAAAAACAGGGAGGGGGACAAAACAAAAGAGACTCATAAATATGGAGAACAAACTGAGGGTTTCTGGAGGGGTTGTGGGAGGGAGAATGGGCTAAATGGGTCAGGGGTATTAAGGAATCTACTCCTGAAATCATTGCTTCACTGTATACTAACTAATTTGGATGTAAATTTTAAAAAATAAAAAATAAAGTTAAAGTATAAAAAAAAAGAGACACAGGGAAACTCCAAAAAAAGGGGGGGGGGGGGTCATACATTGTCCAGGGTCTGGCATTTCAGAAAGTATTTTTGGTGTATGCTGTGTGCACTCTGATGTTGCATTTTGGCTGCTCTAAAGAGCACTGGTCATTTCTCTGCAGAGCACCTGCTTGCTTGCAGTGGTGGAGTTTTTTGACCTTTAACTAGGCGTGCTTTGATTTGTTTGTTGAAGTAACCCTGGAAAAAAGGCGGGGTAAGCCTGATCCAAAAAAAAGAAAAAAGGAAAGTGGACAAAAAAAAAAAACATCAAACAGAAAATGAAAAATACCCTATAAGGGTGATTCCAAGGAAAGATAAAGGAAATGAAGAAAAAAAAAAAAAAAAAGGAAGAAGAAAAGAAAAAAAAGGAAGAAAAAAAGAATAAGACTAATCCAAAAAAAGAATAAAAGGAAAAAAAACACAAACAAAAAATCCCCCCAAAAAACACACAAGAAACTATGAGCCTGATTCTGAAAGAAAGAAAGAGAGAAAGAAAAAAAAAAGAAAGAAAGGGCTGTAGGTGTCATTTTAAAGTCCTGGTACATGGAGTCTGTTGACTGTGCTGGTCTTCTGGAGGAGAGGTCCAGTGTACTGGGTCAGAATGTCTCGCCCCACTAAATAAGCAGTTGCTAGGCACAGAAGGGCAGGGTTTGTTATAAGCAGGTCCAGCCTCCACTGGGAGTCACTGTGATGCTCTCTGAGGTCCCACTGTGTTGGATTTGGGGGGGAAATGGAGACACCCCAATCTCTCATTCACAGACCAGGGATCTCACACCCCCGCTGTTTATGCAGCCCTCACAGAATAGCAAGAAGAGTCAGCTTGCCCTGCACCACAGCTCTCCCATGTTTTTCTTTGGCATGTGGCTGGGCTTCAAAATCTGAACCCTTTAAGGACCTGGCACTGCACGGTCTGCCCACCCTCCTCCAGAGTAGAGCTTCTCCACTCTGTGTCTGAATTCTTGTCTGTGAAAAACAGTCTCTTGCCTTTATAGTGTGGAGAATCTATGGTGTAGCCCTAATAGCAGCAAAGGTTATATTCCTTCTGGGGCACCTCTGTTCCCTGCTGATGAAAGGATTTTTACTGGCACCTGTAAGTCTTTCATCCTTGGGGAGGCAATATACCCTCTTCCAAAAGTACTCCAGGAAGGGAAATGTTCTTTCCCGGTGTGCATGGTGATCCCTACACCATGCAATGCACTCCCGGGTCAGCTCCCTCCTTCTCCCGAGGAGCATGCACAACAGTTCCACTCCAGGAAAATCATGCACTTCCCAAACCTCAGAGTTTGAGCTCCAAATGCTGTTTGCAACAAACAAACAACAAAAAACCTTCAACAGTCGGTACTTATTGCTCCCCACTCTGTGGTCCAGAGAGGTTTTCCTCTTGTGCTAACTCTATGCCGCATTTTCTCACCTCCCCCTCTTTTTCTCTGCCTTTTGTCTCTCCACAAAAAGGGTTTCCTCCCCTTAATGGCACTGCCATTTTTCTCCACCCCCCCCCCCCACCCAATTCACTTCCACACAGCTCACACCTGCCAAGCTGTCTCTCTCTAACTGTGGAGATCCTTCTACAACTCCACAGATCAATTTCTTCGGTGTTCCAAGTGATCTGACCTCAATGCAGCTGGGCTTGAAGGATGAGGAAATCCCAGGGTCCCCCTACTTCTCCACCATCTTAATTCCAGCAAATATACCTTCTGATTACTAAAATAAGATTGTTTAGAATTAATAGAAGTGACCAGAGAACTTATTGTCTAAGCATGATTCTAAAAGTCTCTCATACGCTAGAGATTTTTCCCAGGAGGAAGGGAAGAGCCAGCCTCTCAAAGAAGGTCTTAACAGGCACCAAGGGGAGGAATAGAGTCATTTCTTGACTCTATCTTATAAGGACTGTTTATTTGACAAAAATTACACAGAGAGATGGAAAAAAAAAAAAAACCCAGAAAAAGAAGACTTCACCTAAACAGAGAGAAGAACCAAGTGAAGTTAAACTGCTGACACATAGAATCCCTGTCCTGGTACAATATGCAGCCAGACAAGGCCTTGAGGCTTACAAAGATAAACCACTGGATGGTCTGCTTTTCTGGACTAGTAGATGTTTAAATTACTATCTGTTATCAATAACACTTACATCAACTCTTACATAATTACTCAAAACTGAAATCATCCATGAACACTGAAATATCTATTCTTCCTGTAAACACCATCAGGAATGTTGACTGGAAGGCAGGAAACAATGATATGGAGAAGTGAGATTTCAGGGACAAGATTGTGGGGTAGGGAGGATAGTCAGCAAGCCAAGGGATGAAAGAGTCAGGAAAACACTGACAAAAATAATAATGCACATGCACAGCAAACATTTACTGGGGGCTCTTTATTCATAGAATCTCATTTAATCTTCACAGCAGCCCGTAAGTAGAATGAGACAGTGTCCTGGATGAGAGTGTAGGTTTTACACTTGGAAATGCGCCTGTTATGAGTGCTCAGTATAAGTTACATACAGTCCTAAGATGGGTGTTATTATCACATTCTGTGGAACTGTGAAGGAACTGAGACTTAGAAAGTGAAGTCAGGGGCGCCTGGGTGGCGCGGTCGGTTAAGCATCCGACTTCAGCCAGGTCACGATCTCGCGGTCCGTGAGTTCGAGCCCCGCGTCGGGCTCTGGGCTGATGGCTCAGAGCCTGGAGCCTGTTTCTGATTCTGTGTCTCCCTCTCTCTCTGCCCCTCCCCCGTTCATGATCTGCCTCTCTCTGTCCCCAAAAAAATAAACGTTGAAAAAAAATTAAAAAAAAAAAAAAAAAAGAAAGTGAAGTCAATCATAGGGGCCATGTGGTAAGTAAAAAAATGATGGTGGGATTTGAACCCAGAGCCTGATTCCAGGGTCCTCATTCTTAACCTGGGTGGTTTGATACCCACTCTTCTCTCATTTAAGCCTCCTTTCCTCTGATACCCAACAGGTCCAGAGGCTGTTCTTTATTCACCTCGGCAGTGCCTTGCCGTCAGCCAGTTGTTGACCAAACCCTGAACCAAAGGTGAGGCTGATAGCCAGGAGACTAACCTAATAGTGCCAGGAGTCTTGGCCTTTAGAGGAGGGTTTTAAAGACTGAAAAGATAAGGACAAATGTCCTAGTAGAAGTCCTATGGATGATATACTTTCATTCAGTGGGAATTTCTTGAGCAAGAAATAGGAGAGGGGAGAAAGGAGAGAGTGAAGAGGAAATAGCCAGACAATAGCCAGTCAAAAGCACTACATCTTTTGACATAACTATCACAAATAACTGCCTTGTCCATAACCAGATTGCTAACTTTGCTTCAGAGGTGAACAGCAGATGGAGCTGAGTCTCTTGAGATGGGTGCAGAAATTGCTTCTCAACAGCTTTGAAGAGCTAGAGCTCATAATTATGAAAATTATAGAGCAAAGAAAATGAGGATGGAGGGGTAGGCTATATCACGATAATGGGTACAACAACACTTATCCTAGTGACAGGGGGTTAAATTCTGCCCACTCTCCCCTTTCATTTGGATTCATTTGGGTTTAAGTTTTGTATGACGTTCTTTATCCTTTGCAAATACCAAATAAACCCTATACTGGGATTCCCCATCCTACCCAGTACCTTTTCTTTTCTCTCCTCCAATCCTCTCTCATCCTTATCCACTCAGCAACACCTGTTTTACTGAATATAACTCAAGGTCTGTCTGCTCAGTGGCACAAGGCAGGAGTCACACTTCCAATAACCGTTTAAGATGTTCCACTGTGACCACACTCAACCTGCTCAGACTCAAACTCATCTTCTAACACAAATATATTCTGTTTCTTCAGCACCCATTAACAATAACACCCGGGAGTCATCTTTCATGATTTTATTCTCAATTTCCCATTAACTGAATCCTATAAATACACTTCTCTGATGATGCTTCTCTCATTAGTACCCTTTCCTACCACTACCACCACCTTACTTCAGACTTCAAGATGTTTATAATCTCTTTGAAACAGGCTACTGCATCTTTTGCTCCACTGCCCCATCCACTAGTCCATCCCACCCTTTGCTGTCAGAAATCTCTGTCAACACCTTAGACAATCATTTCACAATTTTAACCAAAAGTCATCAGCCAAGATGAACTTCCTGAGTCCAAGACACTATGTATCCCACCCACTTGCCTTTCCCACACCAACCTCCTACTACCACCCAGGCACACTCCTGGTGCAGCCATAGAGATCCACTGGCCAGGCCTTTGAAAAGGCAAGGAAGGAATTTTCTCAGAGGCAAACCTGTCTACTCTAAGGCAGGAATTGTGGTTAACACAATATGTCAGAACTGGTCAGGAATATCAACTCAAGCTCTATACAATAAGGAAAGTTTATTTATTTATTTATTTTTTTCAACGTTTATTTATTTTTGGGACAGAGAGAGACAGAGCATGAACGGGGGAGGGGCAGAGAGAGAGGGAGACACAGAATCGGAAACAGGCTCCAGGCTCTGAGCCATCAGCCCAGAGCCCGACGCGGGGCTCGAACTCACGGACCGCGAGATCGTGACCTGGCTGAAGTCGGACGCTTAACCGACTGCGCCACCCAGGCGCCCCTCCAATAAGGAGAGTTTACCTTGGACATCAAGAGATATCCACTCCCTGATTAAAAAAAAAAATTCCAAAGCACAACAATCAGTGAAATATAGGCAGAAACACAGAAAAAGAGCTGAAATAATTTAGGATGTGTGGAGTGGCAAAAAGAGGTTTCAGACTCTCGTATTAGAAACTAGGGAGAAGAGAATCAAAATGACTGTGAGCAATCCAGGAAGCTCTACTAGAAAGGTGGAGGAGCAGGTTCAAAAGAGGTAAAATTTGGGAGGAAAGAGAGACCATGTGTAAACAGAGCTTTTCTGCTACTAGCAACAATGAGCCTTCTTATCCTTAGAACTCAATAGTATTCATCATGGTCTGATTTCACCAGCATGAATTTTGAAAGACAGCAAAGGGGGGTGAAGAAGCAGTCTATTCTCAAGGGCTTGAGTTGAGCTGGGAGCTCTGGAGTCACACAACAATAGCTACCTGATGATGCAGTGATGAGGTCACAACTGGGGCTTTCCCTCCCCCACCCCCTAGCTTCCTCAGTGCTGGGCAGAGGAGCCAGAGGGAAAATCCACCTTCTCAAGCACAGAAATACCACCCACCTCACTCGACTACTTGTCAAGTTCACTACCAATACAAAAGGGTGAGTTGCATTTGGACAACTGGAAATGCCCCGTCTTTTTTCTCTCCTTTCCTGAGAATGACCTACGGCATCCCATGCATTGAACAGGGTTAAGACGATGGCTATTTTTGAATGAAATCCTCCTTTCAGGAGGGCACCTTTTGGGATGAGCACTGGGTGTTGTATGGAAACCAATTTGACAATAAATTTCATATAATAAAAAACAAAACAAAACAAAACAAAAACCTGAGATTATACCTAGCAAATAAAACGTACTACATAAAAAAAAAAAAAAAAAAAAAAAAAAAAAGAAATCCTCCTCTCATTTTTGGTAACAAGAAAAGGGGTAGCTTTATCCCCTTTGAAAGAGATATTCTTAACAAATTTGGAGTTTAATTTAATGATCCATTTCTCCAGAGAGCTATACTGATTTTAAAACTAAATTAGATAAAAGTTTACTTTATATTCTTAAAGGAAACCAAAGGTGTACCAGTTAGATACAACTTGCAAGTATTTTCAGGGACTGAAAAGCCGTGTTCATACCTAGAAGTAAAACTATCCATAGAAGAAGACCTAGCTCAGGCCAAAACTTAACAGAGGGAGAAAAAAAAAAAATTCTTCTTAAAATCATATTTTGTGGCTCTCACATTCATGTTTTCAGAAGAATTAGAATTTCCAAGCTCTGGGGCGCCTGGGTGGCGCAGTCGGTTAAGCGTCCGACTTCAGCCAGGTCACTATCTCGCGGTCCGTGGGTTCGAGCCCCGCGTCGGGCTCTGGGCTGATGGCTCAGAGCCTGGGGCCTGTTTCCGATTCTGTGTCTCCCTCTCTCTCTGCCCCTCCCCTGTTCATGCTCTGTCTCTCTCTGTCCCAAAAATAAATAAACGTTGAAAAAAAATTTAAAAAAAAGAATTTCCAAGCTCATCTCCTCCTCTCCTGATTTCTTCCCTTCCTGTATTCATGGGGAGGAGGAGTCCCATAGTGGCCCATGGGAGTTCAGCCATGGTAGAAATTGAATTATCTTCCCATCCCAAGTTCTCAAGTGAAGAAATCAAGGCTTTGAGGTCTTAGGCAGGACACAGGATTGAAAGAAGTGTCCTGAGTCCCTAGACCCACTATTATATCTTCTTGTTCCATCTCCAGATGGAGGTGGCCCTAAAGGAGTTCTTTAAATCCCTTGTTATGCCATGAATGCCTTTAGCAGTCTAACCAAACTTATGACTTCAGAATAGTACATTTAGATGAATTAAAACACAGGGTGTTACAAAAGATAGCAATTAAATTGATAAATATATGATTAAATATGATTTTATCATGGGTGAGGGGTGGTTCCAGGATGCTAGGTTGAGAACTCCTATTGGGAGATTTGGAATGGAGGCAAGAGTAAGTGAACAAAAAGCAGAGTAAAGGTGGAGAGACCAAGCAATGTCATCCACTCCAAGGACAAGAGGACAGCCTTTCAATAAGAATTTGGTCTAGAGCTGGGGCGCCTGGGTGGCTCAGTCGGTTAAGCGTCCGACTTCGGCTCAGGTCATGATCTCGTGGTCCGTGAGTTCGAGCCCCGCGTCGGGCTCTGTGCTGCCAGCTCAGAGCCTGAAGCCTGTTTCAGATTCTGTGTCTCCCTCTCTCTGACCCTCCCCCATTCATGCTCTGTCTCTCTCTGTCTCAAAAATAAATAAACATTAAAAAAAAATTTTAAGAATTTGGTCTAGAGCCCAAACCACCCTGGGAAACTTTTCATAAGAGCAAGGATGGGAAGGAGATATGAGTGGGAAGGCGTTGCTGGTCCTCTCCTACCTTGCTGTATGGTCTCCCACATACCACCTGTTGCATATTTCTTTACAGGGCCCAGAAAATCAAAAAAAGAATGTCGAGTGATGATAAAAATAAATCTAGTGACCCCAAGAATGAGCCCAAGAACTGTGATCCCAGATGTGAACAAAAGTGTGAGGCCAAATGCCAACCCAGCTGTTTAAAGAAGCTTCTGCAACGGCGCTCTGAGAAGTGTCCACGGGAGAAGTGCCCACCACCACCAAAGTGCCCACCATGCCCCTCGCTGTGCCCCCCACCGTGCCCTCCTCCATGCCCAGCTCCCTCCCCTCCCAAGCCCTGTGCCAAGCCCTGTCCTCCTAAATGCCCACCACCCTGCCCACCCCCAGAGTGAGGCACCAAGGGTACCACTCAACCCACTACCTCCAACATCTCCACCATGTTCACCATCTTGGTGCTGAAACTTGAAGCCATGAACTGACAAGTAAACATATTCCTCTGCTGTGCAAAGCTTTCTTCTCCTGTGTTTTTTTTTTCTTTTCTCTTTTTGTAGTTTTTCGTTTGTTGTTTTCTAGCACTAAACCACCAAGACACAATCCCTCACTCTAGAGGGAGGCTAGAGCCCTTACTCTACAATCAACAACTTTTGAAAATGGCCTCCCCTCTGGCCCCGCCTGCTGCATAGAGAAGTATGGCATCTCTTGAGGGGCACATCCAGAGACTGCAGCCTGAGAGAGCTGTAAATATGGCTGTTACAGTGGTTCGCCTCAGGAGCCCAAGTACTCATGACAGAGGAAGTGGGCATGAGGGGGAAAGAGGAGTGGTACATTGAGGAAAGGTCCAGAAAGGCTCAGGAAAAATTCTACCCTCTGCTATTAATCCTACTGCATAATACTTGGGCAGAACATTCTGAAAACAGGCTGAGTGGGCTTAAACTCTAGCTCTGCTCTGATCTTTGCTTTCCTTCTCTCTGTAAAAGGAGTGCTGATGCTAGCAGTAAGCTTACAGGGTTGTCATGAGGCTTAGGGGGTGAACATGTGCCCAAGCACCTGATTTAATGGAACACAGCCAGCACTCCGAGAGGGGAGCACATGGCACCTTCCCGTGTCTCATATGTCACACCTGAACATAATTGCCCTGTGCCTTTTTTCCTTATTAGGCTGTAAGTCTCCTGAGGCAATAGTTTCTAAATTATACCTGTAAGCAGATAGGTACTCTTTTAAAAATTAAAAAAAAAAACTGGAGTTGTGGACTACACTAATGTCAGCTGGCTGGTTTGGATACTGAACCATAGTTTTGTAACGTCGCCATGGAGAGAATTCCGGTGAAAGATGCTCTATTTGGGCAACAACCTGTGAATCTATAAAATTTCAAAAGGAAAACTTCAGCACACACAAAAAAGGATAAATCTGGAAGGACCTCAATTAGGAATGAACAGGAAAAATATTTACAGTTGTAAAGTGGGGATTACTTACAAGTGGCTAGGGAAGTCCACATCAACATTGTTTAATTCACAAAAGGGAATATATTGGCTTATATTCCTGGGAAGGGTATTAGGATGGAGAAGAGGCATAGAATTAGAACTATAGGAACTGGGATGTCAGGGCCTGGGAGTGTGGTCACCATTTCAAGCTCCCTCATCTCCACCAGCCTCTACTCATCTTCAGGGTGGGTCTGCTCCTCTCCTCCTACCCCCCTCCATGTGGTAAGGTCCTTGGCCAGGTGCAGACCCAGCTTGTTGACAAGTTGGGCATGAGATGCTGCTATTACTTCCAGAAAAGAAACCTGATTGCCCAGAAGTGCTTGAGCCTGCCTCTGTGACCAAGTTTGTCATTACAACCCACAAAAGTCAAGTGGAAGTAGGTTTAGGATTCTCTGCTATCACAGTAAGAAATCTGGGCTGGTTGCCCATGGAATCATGGCATATAAACAGCTTCATATCCTTCTGAGTCTGCAAGCTGGTTCAGAACCACAAAGGTACAGTAAGTACAAATAGTCCAAAATGTGCCCAAGACACCTGGGATCCTCATCAGACCAAGTCATATAATGAGCTAGTTGCAGAAGCAGACTTTTAGAATATGAGAGCTAGACAAGGCTGTAGGCATGCAACTCCTCATTTTCTGGATGTGAAGAGTCCTTTGGGTCTCAGAGTCCTTGCAGAGAGGTACTTCCTGGACACTGGGAGCCTCTGGAAGCCTAGTTTAGGGCATTAGGGGACATATGGTCAACTGTTGATAATAGATGGACAACTCTTAAACCTCAGTAGAAATCACAAAGGAGGGAGGAAATAGCACTATAAGGTGACAGTCTTTTCCATCTATTTAATGGTCACTTTTAAACAATATCTGAGAATCCCAGTGCTAAAGAGTGTGCCACAGTTGGAGAAAGCATAAATAGACAAAACTCCTTTAAAAAAAGAATTTGAGGAATATAGAAACATATATCAAAAGCATAAAATCCTTGAACCCAATTGTTATTCCATGTCTTAGAAAGAAAAATAATTCCAAAATGGAAAAAAAAAGCTATGTATTTATGTCAGATTATCACAGTGTGACTTAGAAACAATTTAAATATCTAACAGGAATTTGATTAAATGCATTTAGATCTATTTACTTGATGAAACATTATGCAATTATTAAAATGTGCTAAGGGGGAAAGAGCAAGGCCCCAGTTGGAGGTATAGGATAAAAGCAATTATATTTAACCAAAAACTTATAATAATAATAATTATAATAGAAGAAAATTTGTCAACATTCTTAGTTATTTTAGGACAATGGAGTTGTAACCTGTGGAGTATTTTTATTTTCACTAGCCTTTGTATTTTCATTAGTAAGCTTTTATTTCTCATGTAGTGGGAAAAAAATTATATAATCAGGAATACTTCAGAAACCCCCCAAATCTTTATTTGCTTAATGAACAAAAACAAAAACAAAAAAAAAAGGAAAAGAAGGAAGAACATCTTCCTACACCTGAGTGCACAACATGCAGAAGGCATCCCACTTTGTGTGCCTTCCTTTCAGGTGTATGGTCTTGGTCTCAGATGTCCCATGGCCCTATGGCAGTGTGGGCCAGGGGTTGGTGCTCTCCCAGGTTGCTCTGAGGACTCTGGGCACAGACTGGGTGGAGGCCATCTCTGAGAACATGAAACCATCCATTTGCCACTTTAATTCTCTTTTCTCCCATGTAAATGAATCCAAAGATACACATCTCCTAATGGCTACTTTCCCAGCAAAAAGCTGGATCAAAGGCAATGCCAGAAAAGATGGCTAGAACGTGATGAGTGTGCTACCTCCCTGCAGAATGCCATAATTACTGCCAGCCCCAGCGGCGGTCACCAGGGCCCTGCCCCAAATGGTAGAGGGTTGTATAAATAAATAAGCGACACTTGAAGAAGAGTGGCATCACGAGAATCTGTGCAGTGCCAGGCTTGATGGCTCACAGATAATGTGATTGGGCAGGACCAAGCCCTCTCCTTTCATGGAAAAACAATAAGAGAAGACTCTACCACAGGCTCTCTTGCATCGTGGTTTCTCAAGAAACCATACAGCTGGCCTTGCAAAAGGACTTGTAAGTCCTCCCAGACCAAGCCAGCTGGGGGTGGCACTGTGAGCTGGGCCAGTACTATATGAAAGGGCTGGCACACAATCACAAGGATGTCTTGCTTTGAAGCTGTGAAGCTGGAAGACAACTTAGAGCTCACTTTCATGAGTCCCTCACATGCAAATGTCAGCTGTAGAGATGGCAACAAGGAACCAGTTACTGAACCTGTCCTAACTGCCCCTCTTGCTTCCACATGACCAAATACTCCAGCCAGGGATATGAGCACAAGCACATCCTGGGAGGCTTTATTGACAATAACGAGCCATAACCACTTCTGTGCCACAGGTTTTGATGCTCAGCAAAGAAACAGATTGGTAAATACAGTAAGTCTATTGCCAAACACATAAAGATGCTAAAATACAAACTGATCATAAAATTCAAATCAGGGTATTTTCAGCTGTACCTGGTGCATGAAACCTCATCTGCAGAGCTCCATGCTCTCTCCCAGGCTGGAAAGAAATGCTGCTCAGACTGAGGGTTTATGCTCTTTCCAACAGAAACGCTCACATTGTCTCTCACCTATACCACCCAGAACCTCCTAACTGGCTTGTGAGGTTCCAAGTTCACCTTCTAGTCCTGCCTCCAGTGGAAGGCAGCTAAGGTAGACTGGCTAAAATCCCAATCTAAACATGTCACTCCCTTGTGCAAAATCCTTAAAAGGCTCCTTTTTGCCTAAATAACAGCTCGGATAACTTGACCAGTCATGGGAAACTCTTCTGGAGCTGGCCCCCACCTTCTTGTCTGGCTTTACCTTGCCACTTCTCTCTCCTTCTAGAGCTGTGCAGCCCAGCAACAGGTAACCCCTGGCACTTCTGGCACAGCAGAGAGTTTCTGGCTTGCATGACTTTACACTTGTCTGTCCTCTATCATTCTTCTCCTTCCATCAAGTCCTCCTCTGAGGACTGGGCTGGGCTGGTCTTCTTCTCCATCAGAACCCAACTGAGAGGTTACCCGCTCCAGGAATCTTCCTCCACTGTCCCCAGCAGGCTGGTCAAATGCCCCTTTCTGTGGTCTCAGAGCATCCACACCTTTCTCCTGTAACACTTGCCCTGCCATATTCTGTCCATCTGTTTACATTGGGCTGTAAGTTCTTTGAGAACAGATACGGCCCGGCACACAATGAAGATATTCAATAACGATAAATGAGTGCATGTTCAGCAGTTTTGGATGCACTTTTCCAAAGAAAAGGAGTTTACTCTGAGGTGAGGCCCTGGCTACAGTGTTGCTTACCCTCCACACATGTGTCATTCCCAGAATTCAGAGATTGGAGAGGGAGACGGGACTGAATATGGGTGGCCTGGGGCTGAGAAAAGGGCATCCCTGGCATTGATTGCTTTCAATGACAGACAAGAGGTAGATCCTGCCAGTCCTCCCCCCAATCTCACCTGGGAAGTGCAGCCTGCCTCTGAGCAGATTTCTCAACTTGGAAGGTGAGATTCCAAGTGAACTCTGCACTCTCAACTGTGTAGCCAAGGTAATTTGTGTCACCTCAGTGGGAGAAGGGGTCTCAGTTTCTTCTCCTGCAGAATGAGAAGAGTCTCACTGAGGTGTGGAGAGGAGTGACCTGTGAGATGGTATATGCAAAGCCCTTGACATGAGAAACTGAACTTAGAAAGCCAGAACACAAAAGCACTCCGGAAGCTGGTCAGCGCTGAGAGTCCTCACCCCTATCTGCTGTGGCACCTGTCATGTTCTTCCATCTGCTGAGTGGTACAGCAGGCTTGATGGGGAGAGAGGGTGTTAAAGAAAAGGAAGGCAAATATCTTTGAAGGCAAGCAGATTTATAGGGTCATTCCCTCCACCCCATTACCAAACTGTGCCCCAGACCCCACAAATCACAGTATAAGCTAGATGCGGACTTTTGCATGACTGAGCATAGAATTTGCCAAATGTGGCATGGAATGTGCTCAGTGCCTCAGTATCTGAGTGAGGAAACCCAGCTCCAGAGTGAGAACCATCTTAACCAAGTTCACACTGATTTGGTTTCTAGAAGAGTCTAGGATTTCTAACCCCAATTTAGGCCACAGAGAGCCAGGACCCAGACTCCAAGAGGAAAAGGACTGAAGACCAATATCGACATAAACAATTTGGGTACACACTTCTCCCCCATTTCCTGTGTCAGTGGTCTTTAACCTTGGGGCCATGAATCCTCTGAAGGTAAAGATGTGTACATATGTATATTTCTCAATCATCTCAAAACTGTTTAGAACCACTGACTGGTCTACATCTTTGTTGCCTCCTTGAAGTTTATAAAGAATCCCCAATATGGTTCTGTCTTAAATGTTTTTACATGGGCCATTGCCTGGTCCAGACATGAGCTCACCATATGGTCTTGAACTAGGCCCTTAACATTTTTGTACCTCATTTGCCTCATCTAAAAAAATGCAGTTAATAAATAATTTAGTGCCTCCTATTTAAAGCATGTGTTGGACTGAAACAAAGAAGGGGAATCAGGTGTACTGTCATGTCCCCTCTGGGCACAGTGGCCAGTAAACCTCAGCCCCTCCCACAGCCTCTGATTCAGACTGTCTATACAGGTGACACTGGAGACAGGGAAGTGAGGGGGTGGTGGACTCCAGGAGCCCACAGGCTCTCCAGAGGCACCTGCTCCCAGGGAATGGGGTGAGCCACATTCTGCACCATTCAGCTTTATCAGAGCCACTGCCCTGTAATATGAAGATGGGCCAGTAGAGTGAATCAGAAGAGTCTGGGAACTTTTATGATCTGAACAAAGGAGATAGTTATTTGATGGGAAAGGGGGGGGGGGGGGACATGTCCTGCACACACCTGACTCTTTTGCGCTGATCCTGTGTAATTATACCCTGGCTCCAAATGACAGCTGCAGAAATTTAAAATCTTAAATCTCAGATGGCATTCAATCAGATTAGCCCCAGTCTTGCTGAAGGGCTGGGGATGGTTACAGAAACTATTTAGTCACCTAATCTTAAGATTTAGAGTGAGACAATATCCCCAAAGCTGTCCAGGCTACAACCCCAGATACTGAACCACTAAGGTTGATTTTTGAGGATTCAGACCCCAAAATACTCCCACTCTGCACCTAGGAAAAGATAGGCTTTCTAAGGTCATTCAGCCACCTGGCTAGGCCACTGCCACCCACAGAAGACAGAAGACTAAGTGGATTATAAATCATAACCTAATCAAGGAGGAAGAGACCCTCTCCCCCACTCTCCGTACAGACATGCATCCACATACTTACAAAGTCATATAGATGCCTGGGCAAATCATTTATGACCACATTTACAGTATCACAGAATATCAAAGCTGCATTGGACCTGGATTGACTTCTAGTCTACCTTTGCTATTTTAAAGATGATGAACCTGAGGCCAGAAAGATTCAGGGGCTTGCCTGAAGTCACACCTCTTGTTTGGAACAGAGCCAAATCTTTGGGCATCTGTGTAGTCTACTGCATCCCAGTGATTAGAAAACCATAAGAAAAGAGAGTGCTGGGGGGAGAGTAGAGATGAAACAAGAACTGAGAGAACTGAGAATGCTTTGTGAGGGATTTAAGTCCTGAATAGATTCAGATGACACTAACATTCTATAAGTAGTCTGATGGCTCTAAGAGTTGGTGCATAAGTTCTCGAATTTATTCCTCACAAGGAATCTGTGAAATAATGTTGTCCCTTCTCAACAAGAGGAAATTAAGGCTCTGAGAGGCTAAGTAGTTTATCCAGTATTACACATACTCTGTAATTGAGTCAACTCCAGGTCAGGGGGGGTCCTGAATCCAGTTCTTTTCCCATGCATCGCCAAAGCTTGTCTTTGACTCTGAGGAGCTGACATGACCAGTGAGTAGGTACTTAAATGAGGGAGTGCTAAGTGGGATTTTACTTCTTCATTTGAGACTTCCAAGATCTTCAGAAATTGGAAAGGTGTATTAATTTTCTATTGCTGCTGTAACAAGTTACCGTAACTTTAGTGGCTTAAAATAACATAAGTATATATTATTTTAGAGTTCTGGAAGCCCAAAGTCTGACACAGGTCTCTCTGAGCTAAAACCAAAATGCCAACAGGACTCTATCTCCTTCTGTAGGCTCTAAGGAGGAATCTGTTCGCTTGCCTTTCCCAGCTTCTAGAGGTTGTCCACATTCCTGGTGCCTGGTCTCCATCTTCAAAACCAACAATAGCCAATCTTTCTCACATCACATCACTGTGAAACTGACTCTTCTGCCCCCTTTTACACATTGAAGGGCCCTTGTGATTACATCGGACCCACTTCAATGTCATCAGCTCACTGTGAGGCAGAGACAGTCCTTTGAGAGGTTGAACTCTGGCCTCTTCCTAACCGCATTACCTCCTCCATGAGAACATGGCCTGCTTTCTTCATTGTTATACATATCCCTATTTGGTCTCCTCCTGAGTCTCAGCCAAAGATACAGAAATGCATGGGGCACAAGCAAGGTCACCTTGTGCATCCTATTGTAGAGAACTTCTGGAAATCTCAACCAAGCAGGCTCTGCCCCCAGCCTCCCACCCACCACTTTCTTGAGTCAGCCCCAGGCTCTCCTCTCAGTTGGGTTCTAGCAGCAGTCCTTCTTCCAGGCACCTGCAATATCTTTGCCTGCCCTCCTTGCCTACTAATTCTTACTGTCCAGCAAAACACAGAGCAGACATCTCCCTCAGGAGCCTTCCAGGACCTTCCAGCTATCCAAGACTCATAAAAGGGCCTTCTTCTCAAGCATGGGGGCTTACTTTTGCCAATATTCTCCATGAGTCCACAGTCTCAGAACTATGAATGACTCCAAGCAGAGCCATGAATGACTAAAGGGATGAATAAATAAACCCAGTGATGGAGAATTTCTTGTCTCTTAGAACTCCAGAGAGTCATCTTGTTTCTTAGACAACATTTCATACAAAAGATGGAGGAGATGAAGAGGGAAAGGAGAAATGGAAAAAGGAGATGAAAAAAGAGAAGAAAGAAAAGGAGGAACCCCTTACCCCCCATCCTATACTTGATCACCCAGTTCCCAGATTCTCCAAATGACCATGCCCCTTCAGATATACCCATGGATCTTCCAAATCCCTCTCCTCATCCTGCATAGCTCCACTCACACCCCAGTCCCCAGCAGATCATGTGCCTCACAATAACATCAGCATGATTCTCCTAGGCCTACCTCCAACCCCTCCCACCCTGGGCATCTGCCTCTTACAGGACACTGAGCGGGCCCATGCTGGTGCTACATCAATCCTCTCTGCACAAGTCCTAAAGACCAAAATGTCACCTGATCTTCCTCAGCTCACCTTTTAAAAACTATTTTGGGGATCAAGCATGCAAAAATTGTATAAACCTTTAAAGGAAACTCTGATTTTAGCCAAACACTTTTTCTTAGGAAATGACCTAAACATACTTCTTCAAGTTAGAGGGGCCCATCATCTTTAAGTCCCTGGTGTTTTATCAACTTTAGCAAACAAGAAAAAGGCCTCAATTTGTGCTCTAGGGGCTTCTTTCATAAAAACAAATTTTTTTTCATCCTCTAATACATGAGATCCTCCTCTACTCCAGCTGTCTCCTACATTTACCTTAATTATTCCTTAATTAATGCATTCACTGCATTAATAGTCATTAATCTTCCATTTTCTAGCCCCTACCCTCTAGAAACCTACAACTGAGGTAGCAATAAGATCTTGTATTTAAATAAGTAGGATTCCCAATAACTATAGCAAATATCATATAAATAGCACCAACAATAACCAGTATGGGAGTTCAGAAGGAGGTAAATTTGTTTCTTGTTTAGATTAATCAGCAAAGGCTCTTGGAAGGGGTGGACTTGAATTCAGCCTTGCAGTATGCTTAGGGTTTCACAAGTCACAGAGAGAGAGGGCACCCAAGACAAAAGTGGCAGCTCACACCGAGGTTTGGATGTAGAGAAAACTGGGTGTGTTTGCTTTTACACTTTTCCTTTCATCCCCCTGGCTTTTATTGACCTGAGTTCTGAGAAGGCAAGGAGGCAGACCAACCTTGCCATATCCTGTTTTCTTGGTCACTGTGAAAACTCTGTAAATCCACTTTTAGAAATGACATAAATAAAAATTAAGAAGATGAAGATTACCTGTCTTCTCCTTTTCCTCTTCTCCTTCACCCTACAAGTAACAAATGAGTCCAATTTCTCTCAAGCCTTCTATGAGGGAAAATCACTCTCTTCAGGAGGCTGTAGGGCCTTTGTGCACTTGAAACCACAAGACAACCCATCTTCTTTGGGTCAGGAAGTGTGACTTTCCAGGCCCAATGAAGAGGTATCCAGAGGAAATGTCCGAAATAGGCCATACATGTCCTTGACACAGACAGACCCTAGGCCTTAGACATAAATCTCCCCATTGATGAAAGCAAGATGAATAAGGTGGATCTTATCTCTCACCACATCCTGAACCAGTTTGGACAGACAAGGAACCCAATACCAGTTTAACAGACTGAGATAACGTTTTATGAACATTCTTTTGCTGCTACCTTTAATGAGAGAGATCTAAGAGGAGCCCCTCCCTGCTGAGGTCTGGTGAGGACCCAGAGGCCCACATGGAGGCTGATTAACAGGCATCCCAAGCAGTGACTCAAACCATGGGCAATTTCAGAGGAAGCTCGTTATGGTGACTCCACAATTAGAACATTGTCCCACGTGACCAGTCAGTTCTGTAGGAGGCAGGACCAGGCACTATATAAAAGCCCCTACCTTGTCGGGCCCTGCAATCCACATCCTTTGTGGAGTCTTGTTGAAGACAGGTAAGTGGAGACATCTGTGCCCTCTCTCCCTCTCACTTCCTGCTCTACCTTGAGGCTGTCCTCTTCCTCCATTGGGCTTTATACTTTCCACTGATTTTTAGTGGTTTGCCACTTCCTGGGACTTCCACTCCATCCTGTGTATTCCATTTAGTATCCTGCATCTGATTTTCAAAAAGAAATTGTCAAATAGAAGAGAAGGGAAAACCTCTGGTAGAACTGTGGTGTCAGGTAGAATTGGGCTATGGGTATCCAGACAAGAGCTATGAGAATATTCCCAGTTAGGAGATGGGTGTCAGAGGGAGCTGACGTAGGGATAGAAAAGAGAAAAGAATAAAAAACAGCAAACAAATAGGTTATTAGGGTTAGTGATCAATTACTCCCCATTTCCCTCTACTAACCCTTCATTTCCCAGTTCCCAGCCTGATATTGTTAATGCAATTAATTTCAAATCTTGTGTTTGTTTCAGGTTCTGCTACCTATCCTAAGATGTCCCTTAATGAACAGCAGTGCAAGCAGCCATGTGTGCCTCCTCCATGTCTTCAAAAGTCCCAAGAGCAGTGCCAGGCAAATGCTGAGGAAGTGTGCCTTCCCCCATGCCAGGACCCCTGCCAGGAGAAGTGCCCAGTGCAAGTTCAGGAGGTTTGTCTTCCTCAGTGCCAGGGATTATGCCAAGAAAGTTGCCCACAGCAAAGCCAAGACCAATGCCCATCTCAGTGTGTGGAGCCATGCCAGGAGCTATCTCAGACAAAATGTGTGGAAGTTTGTCCACAGAAAGTCCAGGAGAAGTGCTTGCCCCCTGGCAAGGGAAATTAACTTCTCATAATGCCATCTGGGGTCAAGAAGATGGCCAACAGATGAAAACCCAACCCAAGCTCATGCTATGGTAGCCTTCACCTGTGGATACCTCTGTGTGCACCTTGTTCTTGCCTCCTGGTTTCCTCAGTATTCCAGGACCGGGTCTGTTGTCTCTGAAGACATTTCTCTCTGTATTTCATCAATCTTTGTGAATAAGTATTGTTCACAGCAGTCTAATAGAAGGTTGCCATCATAGGAATAGTGCAGTTATAAGGGGAGACCACAGAAGCCTAGTTCAGCTCCCTTGGGGCACAAACTCACCCAGCTTTGAGTGTGTAACAGCCAAGGGTGCTTTCGTTCCTCATTCAGAGTATCAGCCTCTCACTCAAGCCTCAAAAAAAGCTGAAATTTGATGGACCTTGTACGATCACCACCACCACCACCACCACCATGAATACGGAGAAGAGGTTGGTGGCACTACAGAAATAAAAAATTGAATCATTTAGTCTCTGCATTCTAAAAAGGAACAGCAAATTATTGGACATTGGAATGTTAGTTCTGCTTTTAAAAATAAAAAAAATACATATGTAAATGGTTGAATCTAAACAGGACAGATGAGATAGGATGTCTGGGATCCTGGTTGATCTTTGTGCTTGATGTCTGGTCTGCTTTGGACCCTGTAATTTCACGTACATTCTTTAGACATGTGATTTGTGTCTGTGTGGTGCAGCCTAGTCTTCTCTTCAGCTTCATTGCTTTCTTCTCCCTTGTGAAGGTAAAATACAGAATAAAGCTGATCCCAAGGCTGATGTCTGACTTAATGTGTGCTCTTTCCTTCCCACCACCCAATCACAGGCCATCCTTGTGATGATTTTGTTCCCCCTTTTATGGACAATATGGAGTAGGAATGAGAAAGAGACCTTACAGAAGCATAGAACAACAATGTTGACAGAGGCTCCATGACAGAGGATCACCTGGACTCCTCCACCCTCCCCCACAACACATCGTGGGCTCATCTATACACACACTTCACACCTGGGAGAATCCAACAGGGCCTGGGACCTGTCCTCAGAACTTTAGGTCCAGAATTCTTGCTACTATGGGTTCTCTCCTCTCTGATACTTGCCTTCAGAAGAAAGGTCTCAGATGGGGATGAGGAGAGTTGTATGGAAGAAGGGGTCCCAAGTGAATCCATGACACCTTATAAACATAGCATCCTTGTCAGAAGCAAGAATTAAGCATGCCTCTGAGATAGAGTCTGAGATAGAGAAATTGTCTGCCCTGCGACCCCAGTTTTAAGAAGAGCCAAGTCAGCCCAGGTCACCTCCCTGCCCCATGTAGTCCACTTCCCCTTACTGAAAGGGTCCAGCAGAAGCAAGACATATGAAAGAATACATAGATGCTTCCTCAGTGGTGCCCCAAGGTCTAACTTGGACCCTTATGTCAAGGGCCAGTCTCCTGAGAGCTAAAGGAGCCCCTCACTCACCCTCCTAGGCCCCTCTTCTGAGTCAGCCCATAGGGGTGTGCCCAGTGGAGAGCTGCTTGGCTGACCTGAGGGTCTTGCAGCACTGGAGTCAACCCAGTCTCTTAATCTTAGAGATTTTCTAAGGCAAGAAATGAGGGGTCATGGGGCAACTTGGGGAAAGATTTCAAACAGCAACACAAAGCCCTGAGGACTGCCTGAGTCTGCAGATGTCAAAAATGGACCCTGATCCCTGTGCACATTCTCGGAGGGAATCCTGGAAGCAGGGTTCATGTGTTGCCCTTTTATTAGGGAACTGGTCTGGCCTCACAAAGCAAGTAAGTGGTGAAGTCAAGATTCTAACTGGAGTCCTTCTTGACTCCAGAACAGAGCTCTTACTCGCATGAAGTGCCTATGGCACACAGGAAAGATTTCTGGAGCTGTCTGCACATTCATTCATTTATTCATCCACCTACCAAGTGCCACGTGCTATGCCAGGTGCTGGAGAACAGACAGGCAGCATCCCTGCGCAGGGCTAGAGAGCTTCTTTCCACAATCCACAGAGGGCCTCTCCAAAACCTGGATATCCCAAGTCCCTGAACATCTCCAGATGCCTGAATCACAGGGTTTTTTTGGGGTTTTTTTTTTTTTTTTTTTTTTTTTTTTTTTTTTTTGCCTCTCTACTTGGTTGGAATAAGTTTTCTCTTCCATTTTCCAACTTTGGAATAAGACTGTGTTCCCTCAGAGCCACAACCTACAAAGAGGCACCAGAGAACCTTCCTAGCAATAGCGTCCCTGACTGGGCTGAGGGAGGTTCATGACACTTCTCCAGCCTAGCTGAAGACCAAGAAACGTCTTTGTCCTCCAGCACTAAAAGAGTGCACCCATTGGAGTCCAAGATGGGACACTAAGATGTCAAGAGGAAGCATGGGGCTGACAAGCAGAGAGCCCAGCAATATCAAAGAAAGGACAGCCCTATGATTATATGAGAGGCCTCAGTAGATGGTAAGGAGAAAACCCTACAGATTATACATGAGAGAACAAGCAAGCCTTCATCAAACTCTGCCATGAAAACCACCACACCTTTCTCATGCTCACAGAGCTCTGACCTAGGCCCTACCCACACTGTTACTTTGGGGTCAGGACCCTAATGACATAGACCTGGACATGGGACAGCTAGGACCCACCTCTTTGTATCTGTGCTGAAGCTTTCAGAAAGAGGGAGAGGGATATCACCAAGGAGAGTCTGGATTTAGAAGTTCTAGTTGGTAATCACTAAGGAAAAAAGCAAAAATGGAGGCCATAGTTTGAAGACCAAACACCTATAGCCACATAACTGAAATTTACAATTACCTTGATTTCCCCCCCAAAATGTGGGCTCTGACTGTAAGTGAATTTAAATTTTCCTCATATCAGCATGACCTTACAGCTTCCTTAGCCAATTGGTTATAAACAAGTAAGTTTATTTATCACTGTTCCCCTAAAAGGAATGTAGGTGTCTAGTGGTCAGTCATTATTAGAGATCAACGTACTTCATTGGTCAACTGAGCTGTCACACTCATTTTGTGTGCTTCTTGCCACTTTCAGCTTGAAATCTTCCAGTTTTGTGAACTGTTCTTTTGTTCTTTTCTCTAACTTGATTTGGTCTCAGTTTTGACACAGTTAACTCAGTATGTGACAAGTGCGGACCTATGGGCTCCACAAGTCAAGAGGAAATGTGTCAAGAAAGCATCAGTGGACATTTATGGAGAACCTGCTTTGCGCAAGACACTGTACCAGGCTCTGGAGGCCCTGGTGGGAGAGACCCATGTGAAGACTTTCATATTAGAAACTGGTGGAATATATTTAGGCTAGAAAACACCCGAGGGAGCAGGAGAGCTGTTCTCAATATTCTAAGTGTTTTTATGAGAAAAGGATTGGATTTCTGTGACGTTCCAAAGGACACAGTTGGGACCAATGGATAGAAGCTATGGGTTTGGTTCAGTTTAAGAACTTTCTTATGAGATCTGTTTGCTGGTGACAGGAGCTGTCCTTGGATGTGTCACATTCCCATGAGTTGGAGGTGATCAACTAGAAAGTGATAGCAAGTGTGAGCACTAGGCCTCCTTCTAACCTGTCTGGCATAAGATTCATCTAACTCATCTAACTCTCCTGAGCAAAATTGGGACCCAGGGGCAGAGGACCTTAACAGTACAGCAAGAATCAGAGGATCTGACCCTAAGGTCGAGAGACAGAACATTACTCTGGCCTCTAGAACACCCCTGGGAAGCCCTGGGGACCTGGGAACCCTGGGGACAGTGTGGATCATGGCTTGATGCTAAAGGAAAGGAGGAGGATACATAAGTGATGGGACGTGACTCCTCCCATGTGTTTTGGGGCCCAAACACTTCATCCTTGAGTGGCACTTTACGGAAATTCCTCACTAACTTCCAAATTCAATCTTCCCAGTCCAGGTTTAGAATACCTCTCCCTTTATTCCTTGCTTCTTTGCCTTCTGGACCTCCTTTCTCTCCTGGGCCAGGGTGGACCATCTGTTCCATGTGCTTGTGCACCTGATGACCCATCGTGGCCTCCTTTCCATTTGCACCTGCCTCTCTCCCTCTTACCCAGGATTCTCCCTCTGCTTGTGTCTTTCAGCCCATGGGTTTCAAACTCTCCTCCTCCAGGAAAACTTCCATGTCAAGGAGCCAGCAGGTGTACCTGCACAGGTTCTGAGGGGTCTATTACACCCTTGCAGCTACCTTATATGTAATTACCTATATCTCCTGTCAGCATGAGAGTCCTAGATGACAGCCCTTGAGCCTCACTCTGCTTTTTGCTTGTCTTCATGGGACCAACTACACTGAAGTCTTAGGTACTCTCAGAGTCAGCCAACCAGAATGTCCTTTGACTCAGAGAGGAAAGAGGCTTTTTTTGTTTTTAGGGTGACCAACCATCATGGTTTGCCTGGGACTGAGGGGGTGTCCAGCATGCAGGACATTGGGCTAGTCCAAGACAAGTTGGTCACCCTGACTGTGTACCTGTGTTAGTAGAGAAGATGATGCTTGGGGCTGTGGGAGCATAGAGGGAAAGCAAATGAGAATTCTGGAGGAATTCAAACCCCAAGGTTGGAAGGGGGAGAACTCTCTGGAAAACTATGTGTGTACCGAGAAGGCTTAGTGACTACTGCCTGCCTTCCTCCACAGCTCCATTCTGTGTGTGTGTGTGTGTGTGTGTGTGTGTGTGTACATATGTATGTTGGGTGAGGGACACTAGACCAACAGGCAGGTCCCTAGGTTAGCCTTGTACAGGCACAAACTGTCAGGTCCTCAGCCAGAGAGTTGGGGGACATCCTCATGCACCACCCCCCTGTCCCCACTACCGTCATTAACATCAGGACACCCTGACCAGTAGGCAGCAGGTCTGGACTCACCCACTCCTGTTTTTCCTTCTCTCCCATGGACACTTGCTTACCACCCAGTGGTGGCTAAAAGAAGAGAGGGTGGGCTGGTAGGGCTCCCCATCTCCCCCATGCCCAACCAGTCTCAGAACCAACCAGCCCTCCTTTAAAAGCCCTGAGGACTGCTTTTCTCTTCCCAACAGCACCACCTACTGACCACAGAGACACTGGGCCTTCCATGGGCCATACCAAGCCTGGCCACATGTCAGAGATGGCTGCACTTGGGACTGGCCAATGCTAGGTGCTGGTGCAGGCAAAAGCAGAGATGTAGCATCTAGTAGAGCAGTAGGAAGGCTTAATGTGCAAGATAGAGTTAAATAACGTCTGGAGTGGGGGCAATAGGCATGGTGGTTCAGGACATAGGCTCAGGAATCAGACTGCAGGGATTCAAACCTAGACTTATTACTTCTGTTCTTTCTTTAAAAAATAATTGAGAGCCTTGGCAGTGCTGAGCATTGTTGCAAGCACTGAAGATACCACAGTGGCCTAGATGCATAGAGTTCCTGCCTCCCAGAGTCTATGCAAACAGGAGACAGACAAAAACCACCTAGGCAAATGCATAAAATTTAAAATGTAGGAAATAAAACAGGGTAAGACACTCTTCAGTCAGATAGTCTGGAAAAGCATCTCTGAGTAGGTGACATCTGAGTGGAAACATGAAGAACACAGAGAAGCCAGCCATGCGGGAACTAGGGATTGGGGGCAACTGCAAGGAAGGCCTGCAGGCAGTGGCCTCTGGAGTATCACTCTGGACACACTACATGATACGTGACACATGATACAGGAATACAGGTTTCTGCTGGTAACAGGAATCAAATGGCCCAACAATGAAATGGGCTGCTTATGCAGTAGTGAGTTCTTCATCACTGAAAGTATGCAAGAAAAGACCAAATGACTAGCCAAGGTAAATAGGACATTTATTGATTAGATTTTTATTTTTTATTTATTTTTTAATATGAAATTTATTGTCAAATTGGTTTCCATACAACACCCAGTGCTCATCCCAACAGGTGCACTCCTCAATGCCCATCACCCACTTTCCCCTCCCTCCCACCCCCCATCAACCTTCAGTTTGTTCTGTTTTCAAGAGTCTCTTATGGTTTGGCTCCCTCCCTCTCTACCTTTTTTTTTTTCCTTACCGTCCCCCATGGTCTTCTGTTAAGTTTCTCAGGATCCACACAAGAGTGAAAACATATGGTATCTGTCTTTCTCTGTGTGACTTATTTCACTTAGCATAACACTCTCCAGTTCCATCCACGTTGCTACAAAAGGCATTTCATTCTTAATTTATTGATTAGATTTTTAAAAATCTTATATCAACACTAAATGAACAAAGCTTTTCTAAAATTTTAAAGAGAAAGGAAAAGAGTTTTATTTGACCTCTAGTTAGGATAGCTTCCCAGGAGATGCCTGAATGTCTGACTCTAGATTTTGGCTCAGGTCATGATCTCAGGGTCGTGGGATCGAGCCCCATGTGGGATATGCACTGAGTGTGGAGCCTGATTAAGATTCTCTCTCTCTATCCCTCTGTCCCTTCCCTGCCCATTCTCTCTCTCTCTCTGTCTCAAACTAAAACAAAACAAAACAAAATAAAACATCACCTGCCATATTAATAAAAATATTTTGGGGAAAGAAAAAGGATAGCTGCATGGGACACACAATCTTCACAAAGAAGAGCGCTCTGGGGAAGGAACATTTGGTACAAGGTTATATACACATTTTTTACATAGTTACAAATCATCATGACAAGGAACATTCCAGAAGGCTATAGACTTTATCTTATGTTTTAGTATGTGCAAGACTTTGACTTTAATTTGATGGTTAATCAGACTTTAATCTGATATGAGGGTTTTTTTTTTTTGTTTTTCTTATCTTTATTTTTGGAATTCTCCTTTTTGTTTTTATTTTTTGTTTGTTTTAGGATGCAGAGTATAATGTGTGCTTGGGGCAGAAATAGAGCCCAAGCTTTGAGGTTTTGCCAAGTCATTTTGACCTTTGTAAATGTTAAGGTATAGCTTCCCTGGGGTCCCAAGAACAGAACCAGCAAATTTTGAAAGTTGAGAATTTCCTTTATCATTTTTAAGTCCCATCTACTCTAGCATTTGAATCACTTACAGATTGCTCTGAGTATAGGGAAAACAGCTTTTTCCAGCCAATCACTGAAGAGACATTTTTCCCAGAGTCCTAGGAACATGCCACTCAGGTGCAGAAAACTGGGTGTTGTATACAGAACAGTTTTTGCTCAAACACAGGGTAGACCCTGGCAAAGATGAGAAGTGGAAGTCTTCATCTCCCCTCTGCTCCTTGCCTCCTTTTTCTGTCACAGCACTGGAGACAGGTAAGAACATCCTCCCCTACAGTGGTCTGAGGAAACAGTAGTCCAAACTATTCAAGGAGATATCCTAGTCTTCCCGAGTCTTGAAACTTTTATGTTGCACTCCCTAATAAAAAATTTGTGCATGACCTATAAACATATGAAGACGGTGTTCAGCCTCACTACTCACCAGAGAAATACAAATTAAAACCTCAGTGGAATACCACAACCCACTGGAATGGCTGGAATTAAAACAATGGTTGGTGGAGTTGTGGGAGTGATGTGGTCTGAAGTGCTGTGTTAGGATTCAGAGCTGACATCTTCAGTACAGAAAGGTGGTTTTATTAAAGCACAGAGACAGGACCCATGGACAGAGGAGCTGCCTCAGGATTGTGAGGAGTGGCTGATTATATACCTGGGTGTTGGGGAAAGTAAAGACAGGGAAGTTTCCAAAAGGACTTTTATATGTTCAAGATTTGCAGGATCCTGGAGGCTAGCTATTGTCAAGCTAAGGTTGTTTTTCCCTCTAACAAAGCACTAACATTAAGACAGTATGGAGTTCTTGGAAGAGTGCTATAATCTGCCTGTCTTAAGTACTTGTCAACTGGCTGCAGGTTATAAGGAAATTTAATTTTATCCTAATTTCTTTCTGCCTTTGTTTCCCACATCAGGAGTGCAAATTGGTGAAGCCACTTTGGAAATCTCTTTGGTAATGATTACTGAAGCTGAGTTTGTGAGTAGCCAATGATGAAACAACTCCTCTCCTAGGCATACACCCTGTTCTAAGGGAAAGAATAACATGGAGTAAACATTGCTAAGAGGGCTATTTCAAATGGAGCTGGGAGCACGCTGAGGAGGTGGCATTTATGCGTATCTCCTGTCTCAAATTCTCACAACTGTTGCTGAACTCAGCTAAAAGCCAAGGCATCTGTTGCATGTTAGAATGGACAAAAATGAACTTTCTGCCCAGCACTAACCCTAGCAACCAATCACGCATAGATTAGTGTAACTGTATAAACCAGCACTAATCATATTTTGCTGAAAACAGTGTAGGTAAATTCTCTCTTTCTTCTTTGAAAGCCCTAACCTCCTTTGTCTTTCCAGAGCACACTCCATTTCAGTCCACTCTATCTCTTCCAGACTGCAATCCCTAATATGATAAGAAACATAGGATAAGACAGGAAGAGAGGGAAAGGTTAGGAACCTGAGGTCCCTGGATGGGGGGAAAACACATATTTTGGAAAAATGCTGGGAGCATCTGACCACAGCAAACTCTCTTGGGTGTAAGGTCCCTCTTAAGAATGTAACAGACACCACCTACTCCCCCTCAGGTTCCCCTCAGGAATTTTGCAATCAAAATACCTAACTAAAATAAGTAAACCATAAAACTTACATTATACGAGGGCAGTAGGACCATAGCCTGACTCCTCACACAATGGAGTCAAGCCAATCAAGAATGGACAACCCAGCACCTAGAGTTATCAAGTCATTAAGGGTAGAACCTGAGAAAGAACAAGAAACAGGAGGCTGGGAAGGGGGGGTGTCGACCAGAACTGTATAAAACAAAGACCCTTGCCTATAGTCAGGGTGAGGGGTGGTATTCACTTTCTAATACCCCCTTTCTGCAGAGAGAACTTTTATATTATTCTTTCTAATATTATCCTCTAATAAACTTTTGCCTGCTGTTCATTTTGTGTCTACCTTTTCATTCTTTGAAGTGGCAAGGCAATGAATCCTGAGTATTGAGGTAAAAAAAAGTCCTGCAACACTGAGACCCAAATAAATGTACACCTTTTATTCTGCAGCTTGCAGTTTTATCTTTGGCTGGTCAATATCCACATTTGATCCCTAAAAGTCAGATATTAGAATGTTCATTCTAGTATTAGTCATAATAGCCAAATATCAGAAACTACCCAAATTGTAATCAATGAATACACAAATTTTGGTATATTTGAATAGGGAAAGGGCTAACAGTAGGCAGGGATAGATAAGGGACCCCCAGCGATGCTGACTGCAGCTGTGGTGGCTCCATCCGGGCCATGCCCTAAACTTCAAGGCCCACCAAAGTGGCTGGCTTTGGCCCTCCTATTCCTCAGCGTGTCCACTGCGCCCTGCCCCCACAGTCCCTGGCTGTAGATGCAGGTGGGTTTGGGAAGAAAAAGGACAAATGCATTCCAGACCTGTCCATGCTAGCTGCCATGAATAGAATCTCACAAATTGTTGTTGAGCTGTGACAAGTAAATGAGATGATTCATTTTCAGAAATACTAAATAAAAGCTGTGCTGTCTAGTTAACAATAGGTTTACAACCTATTGGAAATATGTATGAACAACCCCCACTCCACAGTGGAGTCCCAAACCCTTAGACACATCACTTCCTGGTTCTTCTTCCCTCTCCATTTTGCATGTTTATTTTTGCAGGCTTTGCAATGGGCATGCACCAAAGAACAAAGGAGGGACCGAAAGTCTGGGGCATGTCAGGAAATGTACATTTGTTCCAATCAGACTACTTTTTGCCTTACATAGGCATAGGCAACTCTGGGTAAGGCTCTAACCTCTGTAGTACTCAGCCAATGAGGAACCAGAGGAAGGACTTGCATTCTAGGAGATAAACTGCCTGGTGTAACTGCCTCGGGTGTGCCTGTTCCTCAGACACCCACTCTTGCAAGAATGTTGATTAAAGCCTTGCTTTACTGTGCTCTGGGTCTCCGTGTCCCTCCTTTGATTGGGTCAGTGGACTTACTTCTCATACAGTTCCTGATAGGTCTCAATAAAAAGCCAGGGACAAAAATCCTTGGTGGCAACCCAGTAGAGAACCCACTCACCCTCAAGAGCTTTGTAATTTCCCTAGATAAACTCTATCAACTTACTCATTCTCTTTTGTCCTCAAGATTCATTCTTTGGATCCGCGAGACAAGGACCAGTGTCTCTCCTACCCTCCTGTAAAATATTCATATACTAGAACAACATTATTATAGTGGCCAGTGAATTGGGCAACAAAGAATTGTGAAGAGTAGAGTGACAAGCAGGAGAGAGTTTATTCACTCTCCAAGGGAGGAAAGGGGACAGACATCAAGAGAGATGTTGGCCCTGATCCTCTGTTCAGCTGGGCTTTTAACTTAATTTCTTATTTTCTTAAGGGTCTGAGAGTGTTGCATCTGTTCTCATGGGGGTGTGGGGAGGGTGTGGACTCTTGGCCAGGTGGAGCCGCAGGTGGCATGTTTCTCAGCAGGATTCTGTGTGGGGTTCCTCTGGGATGTGAGTTGTGGTCAGGCTAGAGAAGAATATGTTTTCTTCTTGGGGACTATTTTCTGAAAATGTAGGGCCCTGTGACCGAGAAAAATGTAGAATTAGGGTCAAGTACAGGCAGCTGTGAATTTTGTCTGTAAGCTTTCCTGGGGGGTGAGGGGAGCTTTGAATAGATTCCTTTCAAGCATACAGTGATATCACCAGTTGGACCCCAAGACATTACACTTATTTCCTACCTACTTGTACTCACTAACCATTGCCTTACATTTTTCCGTAACTCTTCTTTCTAGCTTACCTCTTGACTCAGGCAAATGAAACCAGAAAACACTCTTCAGGTGATGGTGACTGCCCTGACAAGACCTTCTGCTGACCCAGACCAGTCAGACATTTTGAGCTGAACCCCTGACTCATGCCTGCACAGATGTACCATGGAGTGACCTCTGGAATGACCTAACATTACCTTTACCTCATTATTATGCTAAAATCTCTGTTCCAGCCTCATTTGTGGTAGAGTCCCTCCCTAAGAAATGTGGTGAAAACCTCAAGACAAGGGAAGCCAACCTGGCTATGTGTGCATGCCTAAGATTCCTCAGGACTCTGTAACATAGACTGCCCATTCAGAATGAATGCTACCATATATGGGAGACAAGGTGAAAAATGGTACAAAAGAGAACCACCTCCCCCCACCCCCCGCTGCACTTGGGGCTCATCCTTTTGGGTCTTAGCCCACTGAGCCCGTGCTGGCACAAAGTGGCTTCCTCAAAAAAAGAACCTCAGTGTCCTCACTCTCTGTGTGTGACTCACCACTACATTTCATGGAAGCTCTCCCCAGAGGCAAAGATAATGTTTCACCTCCCTGTCTCCAGGCTGTGAACCTTGGAGCACCAGGAGAGGAGACCTCACCTGGAGGCAGCAGGCCACTTAATCCATAGGAGACTATCCCCTTCTGGCATGCCAGGGTGAGGGCCCTGGATGCACAAAAGAACTGGGTGAGGCCCAGGAACCAGCTCAGGGAGCACTGCCCATCAGACTGGTAAGAACTCGGGTTTGTTCTTATGCCCCTAGAAGGCATAATGTGAGCCTGATCACCTCCTAGAGTCACCTGAGTAGTTCCATAAGGAACAAAACCCCAATTCCAAGGCTCTGAGAACTGGGCAGAGGTTTGGAGTCACTGTGTGGCTTTGTGTGAATGAGATGGACAACAGAATGGTTCCACCTGACCAGTGGGTTGAAGCAAGTGTTGAGTCCCCATCCATGGTTCTGTGGTGACCTCATATGGCTTAGGGTGGCATCAGACTTCTCAGGAATCTGATCCAGGTCAGGGCTTGATAGTCAACCTGCCAATGCTCAGAGGAAATATCTCTGAGAGGAGAGCGACTGGAAACGGAGGAAGCAAGTGTGCATCCTTAACAAATCAGTCCCTCCCTTCCCCCTTTTTCCTCTCTTGTGCATGAAAGTTGTCAGTTAAGGGCAGGAAATGGGTGGAAAGCAGAGTAAACCGGCTCCCCTAGAGTGTATGTAGAGGAATTTCATAAAGGGATATTCACAAGATTATGGTGTGAAATTAACTCCCAGAAAGTTCCAGACTTTCTGTGAAATTGATTAAACATTGTTTTGGGTGGGCTGGCCCTCCAAGGGCCCACTTGATAAGGAACTAGTTGGCCAAGTGTTCAGGGTTGTTGTAGGGGATCCAGACCACCTTGACCAATTTCCTTACATTGACTGTTGGCAAGGCCTGGTCCTCCTATCCCAGCTGCCTTGGCTAAAAGTCTGTGTTGAGGAGAACTGTAAACTTATGATGCCTCATGTCATGGCTTCCTCCAAATGCCAGCCGAAAACTGAAAAACGCACACTGTCAGGAGGGCCTGAGGAAACCCCACTACCATATGCTCCACTGTACCCCTCACTGCCATCTGTGTCTCCAACCTCTCCAGCTGCCAAAACCCCATCAGAGCCTGCCCCTAGTCCCAAAACCTTGCCACCTTTAGCACCACTGGCCTCTCCAGATGGACCGTCTCACCCGGATCACCAGTCCTAACTCCATACACCTCTCCTCGAAGGTGATTAAAAGATCAGGTCAGTGGAGACAGTCCCTCCCTGCAGCAACACTTGGGAGCCCTACAGATACCACTGAGGGAAACTAGGGGACTCGTCTATTATGATCAGGATGGCCAAATCCAAGGAGGCCAGTGTCGTTTTGTATATCAACCCTTTGTCACCACAGACCTCCTAAATTGGAAGCACCATACTCCCTCCTATATGGAGAAGCCCCAGGCTATTATTCAACTAATGCAGTCCATAATTCAAACCCATAAACCTACCTGGACAGACTGCTGCCAATTCCTCTTGACCCTCTTTGACACAGAGGAGCATCACCGAATTACCCAGGCAGCCCTAAAATGGTTACAGAATTGTCCCATTGGGACACTAGACACCAAGCTTATACTCGGGCTCACTTCCCTGGGGAGGACCCCAAATGGGACCCAAATGACTCAAGTGTAGATGGAGGGCTTGAAAGGACTTAATGGTATCCCTTCTAAATGGCATGAAAGAAGGGTGGGGGGAAAGGCCATATATATAAGTAAAACATCAGAAGTGCTCCAGGGATCCAAGGAGAGCCCAAGCCAGTTCTATGAGAGACTATGTGAGACATTTCATCTCTACACCCCTTTTGATCCAGAAGTGCCCATTAACCAGCAGATGGTCAGTGCAGCTTTCATAGGTCAGGCCCAAGGGGACATCCAGGGCAAGCTTCAAAAGCTAGAGGGTTTTGCTGGTATGAATGCCAGTCAGTTGCTGGAAGTAGCAACTAAGGTGTTTGTCAACCATGACCAGGCGGTGCAAAGGGAAGAAGGCCAGAAGATGCAGAAAAAGGCAGACATGTTAGCTGCTGCCTTGCTGGAGCAGTTGAAATGCTCCCAGAAAGGTGCCTCACAGAGATGAGGTCGGGGCAAAGAAGGGAATGGCAAGGAGGATCATCTCACATAGGACCAAAGTTACGACAGAACCAGTGTGCTCACTGTCATCAGGACAGTCAATGGAAAAATGAGTGTCCCCTGCAGCTGGGTAATTCTCAGCAGGGCCCCAAGCAGAAGGACCTGTGTGGTCCAGGGCCAGTACCAACCATCATCATGGTGTCATGGGGCCACCGAAGATGATTTTGTGGGGCTAGCTGCCATGGAGGACCATGAGGAGGACTAGGACAGACCAGGTTTATTTTGTTAGGCCCCCAAGAGCCTATGGTTTGAATGAATGTGGGGAGCCTCGTTCAACTTCATGGTAGATACTGGGGCAAAACACTTGGTGGTGAACCAACCCGTGGGCCCCCTCTCACACAGATAAACATGTGGGGACCACAGGCAATAGGACACACCATCCCTTCCTGCTGCTGTAGCAATGCATGAAGTCATCCAAGATTTCCTGTACCTCCCCGACTGCCCCGTGGCTTTAATGGGTTGGGACCTGTTGAGGAGCTGGAGGTTCAGATTACTTTCATCTCCTGAAGACAAGCTGTTCTGACCCTACAGAAGCTGGAAACAAAGATTATGACTCTCACGACTCCCCAAGGGGAAGAGTGGAGCCTCTACAGTCTCAGGGAGGAGCCAAAACAGGGACCTGAGCTGCCCTTCAGAGTACTGGGGGTATGGGCTGAGGACAACCCACCAGGACTGGCCTGGAACCTATGTCCAATAATTGTAGAACTAAAGCCATGGGCAGAGCCCATTCACCAAAAACAATATTTCATCCCTTGTAAGGCACAGATGGGGATACAGTAGTACCTGGAGAGACTTCTAAAATATGGGATCCTCCAACCCTGTCCCTCATCTTGGAACACGCCTCTCCTACCAGTCCACAAGCTGGGCACCAATGACTATTGGCCAGTCCAAGATCTGCGTGCAGCAAATCAGGCTGCTGTCACCCTGCACTGGTTGTCCTGAACCCATACACTCTCTTGGGTCTCACCCCTGTGGAAGCTGCCTTCTTCACATGCCTAGAATCTACACCTTCTGCATCTACCTGGCCCCCCCAGAGTCAACCAATCTTTGCCTTCCAGTGGGAGGATCCTGAAAATGGTGATGAGGGCCAGTTGACTTGGACCAGATTTAAAAACTCAAGGTTTTAAAAACTCCCCATTTTTGGCACTGCATTAGCCTCAGACCTAAGAGCTTTCCCAGCAGATCAACATGGCTGTGTCCTGCTTCAGTATGTAGACGACTTACTGCAGCTGGAAGGTCTCAGGAGGACTGCATGGGAGGAACTCGGCAGCTCCTTACCCTCCTATGGGAAACTGGCTATAAGTTCTCAAGGAAAAAGGCCCAAATCTGTCAAAAGAAAGTCAAGTACCTTGGCTTTCACCTCTCCCAGGGGCAGCGCCAACATGGCCCAGAGGGAAAACAGGCCGTTTGTTCTATCCCAGTCTCATCAATGTGACATCAGGCTTGGGAGTTTCTTGGGCCACAGTTTTCTGTAGAATATGGATACCTAACTTCTTGGTCTTGACAAAACCCCTTTATGAGGTTTTGTCTCCCCCCCCCCACAAAGGGGGGGAGAGTGGGAACCTCTGTTTTGGGAGTAAGTACAGCAAACGGCCTGTAAAGAGAACAAACAGGCCCTCACCTGGTCTGGGGCCCCCAGACATGTCCAAGCCCATCTTGTACATTCATGAAAGTACTGACATCACAGTGGGAGTCCTAACCCAGATGTTGGGGTAATGGCATCCCCCATTGGGGTCATGGCATCTCTTCAAGCAGCTTGACTCTGTTGCCCAAGGCTGGCTATCCTGCCTATGGGCACTTGCGGCCATGGCGCTCTTAGAGACTGAGGCTGAGAAATTAACTATGGGACAAGAATTGACAGTCCGAGTGCCACATTCAGTATTAACATTAATAATTCAGTATTAACATAATAATTAATTAATTAACAAGGGACAATACTGGCTAACTAACGCCCAGATGATCAGATATCAAAAAATGCTATGTGAGAACCTGCACATTCACCTAGAAATAGTGCTGACCCTGAACCCTGCAACCCTACTCTCTTTTGGGCCAGGTCAAACAGATCATGACTGCATTGAAGTCATGGATGAGGTATTCTCCAGCCAACCAGATTTGAGGGACCAGCTCTTCAAGGACTGTGACACTGAGTATTTCACAGACAGTGGCAGTTTTGTGAAAGAGGTGGAACACCTTGCAGGATACTCTGTGGTGACCCTGAATTCCAGGGCCTCACTGAGGCCAAAGCCATGTCAAAGCCATGTCAAAGGGGATTTTGGCGCAGAAGGCAGAGCTCATCACACTAATTCGAGCCCTCCCACTGGCAGCAGGGATACGTGTTAATATATACACAGACTCTATGTCTTCACCACCTCCACATACATGGGACTTTATATAAAGAGAAGGGTTTCATAAACTCAGGAGGAAAAGACATAAAGTATGGTAAGGAAATCCTCGAACTCTTATACGCTGTGTGGGCCTCTAAAAGGGTGGCAGCCATGCATTGTTGGGGACATCAAAGGGGAGACACCTCAGCTGCCCAGGGAACCCATAAGGCAGACCAAGAGGCAAAGCTTGTGGCCTCCAGGGGAACAGCAGAATCAGTGGCTTCTGCTGCACTGTTCCCTAGTCCACTGGCAGAATGGGACCCTAATTACTTACAACATGAGAATACCTAGTTTAAGACTGAAAATGGAGCTACTTCTCAGGTGGATGGTGGAAATTTGGAGATGGCCCACTAGCGATTCCTGAGGTCCTGGCTCCAGCTTTTGTCAAGCAGTTTCATTAGGAAACCCATATTGACTGGACAACTCTCGAGACTACATTGAGCCGATATTTCTACATCCCTCGACGCCAGCATAGCTCAAGCAGTATGCCACCAATGTGAAATGTGTGCCTGGAATAACCCACGTCAGGGACCCATGGTCGCCGCTGGGGTGCAGAGTGTCAGAGGAGCCCCATTTGAAAATATGATAGTGGACTTCACTGAGCTTCCCTGGGTCCAACGCTGTAAATATCTGTTGGTCTTTGTGTGTAAATTCTCAGGCCAGGTGGAAGCCTTCCCTACTTGCACAGGAAAGGCACATGAAGGGGCCTGAACTCATTTCTTGATTTGGGATCCCTATAACTATAGGATCAGATAACAGGCCAGTGTTTGTGGCTGAGGTGGTGCAGCTGGTGGCAAAGGGGTTTAAGATCATCTGGAAATTACAGATAGCATATTGACCCCAGAGCTCCCCAGAGCTCCAGAAAGTTGGAATGAATGAACCGAACCCTGAAGCTGTAATTCAGTAAACTATGTCAGGAGACCCACCTACACTGGGACCAGGTGTTGCCAATCGCCTTGTCAAGAATCAGGTGTAGACACACTAAGCAGACAGGTTCTCCCCTGATTAAATCCTGTATGGGCACCTTCCCCCCATTAGCAAGGGTATAAGGGGGGGTTTAAATGAGATAGGCAATCTAACCCTAAGGCAACAGATGCAGACCCTTGGCTCTACCCTAACCACCTTACACCATTGGGTTAGGGAGGGACTACCTGTGAGTCTGACCACAGACACTCCTTTATTATACAGGAGATGCTGTATGGGTGAAGAAGTGGAATGTCCAAACCCTAAAACCGTTTGGGTTTTGGGAGGGGCCCGTTCAGTGTCATTTCATCCACCCCTACTGCAGTCAAGGTGGCCGAGGTGATCATGAGATTCACCACAGCAGTATGAAGCCAGCATCTTGAGACTGGGAGTGTGTTACTGATCCATCAACTCTGTGCAAGCTGACCAAACCAGAAGAAGCAATCTACAACTCCAGAGGTTCTGGGAGACTGCAGCCCTGCTTTAGTCACTCTGGAAGCTGACTAATCTATGCACAGCAGAAGCTTGAGGAATCAACTGTCCGATGAAACAGAAGACTGTCCTTATTTTGTAAATCTGTTTCCTTACTGTGATACACTGTCACCCCTTGTCCCTTGCTGTTATTGTGATTCTTCCTCTACTCTTCGCCATAGGATTGGCAGAGGCTGCCCCAGCTGGCTGGGAGTGTGTTGAGAGGTTTCTGTTAGTGCTCACCTTCCTTTTGTGGATAGGGTGCTTCACTGGTATTGGCTGCTTCTAATCTGGACCCCTTCTGTAGACCTAAATTCCTCATCATGTGACTCATGTGTTTGCATAAACCAGGTCAGGCCAGGGAGTCACTTGGACCTTACCATACCATACCCACTTCTCATGCCAAAGAAAAGTCCTGGGGCCCTGCAGACACAATAAGACCACCTATTCTAACTGCCAATGGGAGATTCAAAACCCTCATAGGGATTACCCTCTTGATTTTGGGAGTTTGCTTAATCCTACCTTGCCTAGCTCCCCTGGTTATAACATCATCTCCAGCCTCATTGAGGTAATGGTAGAAAGGAAAATGGCCACGCATGTGACATATAAAATATATGAAATATATGATATATAATATATATGAAATATAAACCTCTAAACCAAGATGATGCTCTTTGACCCAAAATAGGAGGTCTGTGCATCAAAGGGGGGAATGTAGTAAAGCCCCTCCCTAATGCATGTGGTGAACTGCTCAAGACAAGAGAAGGCAACTTGGCTATGTGCACGTGCATGAGATTCCTCACAATTCTGTAACATAGCCCATTCAGACTATTTGTTACCATATATAGGAGATAAAGGAGCAAAAATTGTACAAAAGGCAACCCACCCCCCATCCAGTTCGCTCAGGGTTCAGCCTTTTGCGTCTAAGCCCACTAAACCCGTGCTGGTACAAAAAAAAAAAAAAAAAAAAAAAAAAAAAGCTGCTTCCTGTAAGGAAAAGCCTTGGTGTCCCAACTCTCTGTGTGTGAGTCACTGCTACACATTTACATAGCATAAAATATATGTATAGGCACAGTTCCTTAAGGCACATGTGTGACCTTATGCCCACCTATATATACAATGACAAGGCTTCCCTTTTTAAATATTTATCCTAAGTCTAAACAAAAGGAGCCCATTCACCCTCTCTTGGGGAGTCATTGCTTTGGAAGCCATTCCCCTGATCTTCTTATTTGCTGCAAATAAAAGTTTTCTTTGTGTGACAACTCAAACTGGTGCAGTTTCTGACTCACTAAGGAACTCAGGTTGGTTTGGTTACAATGTGTGTGAATGATATACAGCTGCACACAGCAGTATGGATGACTCTCTTAAATATAAATTAAGTGGAGGAGAGCAAATAGACATGCAAAAACATTAGAGTGAACTCTATGAAGTTGCCTTTATGGAGGTCAACAACTAGAATATTGACAACTTCATGGTTCAACATAAAACATACTGTAAGGTTCCATTTGTATCATTTATGGTGGGGTTTCAGAGTGGTGGGGATTTGGAGCTGATGGCCAAGGCACCGTTGGTGCAAAAAGGTTATTTTATTAAAGCATGTCGATAGGACCCATGGGCAGGAAGAGCTATATTGGGGTTATGAGGAGTAACTATGGAGTCGGGGGAGGTAAAGGCAAAGGGAGGCCTCCCAGACTTTCATATATCAAAGAGGATTCCTAAGAGGCCTTGCTATTTTCAAGTTAAGGTTGTTTTCTCTCTAATAAGCTATTAACATTAACATTAAGAAGAAAAATGTTACTATCTGTATTTGCCTCAAGTATTTGCCAATAGGCTGCAGATTATAAAGGAATTTAATTTTACCTACCATTTCCTTCTTGGCTTTGTTCCCCACATCATTGTGGAGGGGAGGGTGACATTAGGGGCTCCAGGAAATTGAATCTATAGGTTTCTGGAGATAAGTCTATTGATAAGATTGCCTTTTTCTTGTAATTTACTAAGATATTTGCAAACTGATGGAGACTCATGTCCTGTATGACTGTGATCTCTATCAGTTAGCCATTTCTTTCCTTTCCTTTTTTCTTGGGTAGCCAGGAGTGCCTGAGGAATGTCACACACATCCCACCTGGGGGGGGGGGGGAGGGGGTTGCAGGGTGTCAGCTTGCCTTATGCTCCCTCATCAATTTATATAACCTACAGAAACTGGCAAAGCAAATCTATACCATAGAGGTCAGGACAGCGGTTATACTTGAACTGAGGACAGGATGGTAGTAACTGAAAGGGAGCAGGAGGGAGGTCTGTGTCATGCTAATATTCTGTTTCTTACTTGGTGGGGGGGGATGGGCTGCTTACCTGGTTGTGTTATCACTGAAAATTTTGTTGAGTTGTGAACTTAGGATATTTATACTTTTCTGAATGTATACTTTAATAAAAAGTTTGAATTTTAATTTCATCATATAATACATATATATAATTTATAAGTAATAGATTTGTACAATCATCCTAATATTTTATGTTATAAGCAAACACAAAACATAGATAATTTTAAAGGATGAGAAAAAGATAAACACAGAAAAACATTAAAATATTTTGTTCTGGCCCCAGTGGATGGTTTTATGCCTCTTCAGGGGACAAGCAGCCCCTGCTGGAGATTTTTTGTAGTGGAGTCCTGGGTTACCTAGCAACTGCATGACAAGGAGCAAATCTCCTAGTTTCAGTTTCTGCATTGGTAAAATTGAAACATCGATCACCTCTCCACCTTTCTCCTACATGGCTATCCTCAGGATCAAATGAGATATTTATGAAAACACACTGTAAATGGTAAAATGTGAGATATCATTGATTATTACTGTGATATTGTGATTTATAATAAAAAATACATATTTGGTCTTCGTTGTCTCTTACACAGAGCTCTTACTCCTTGTCCGGTTTCTGAGTAAGAAAGATCCTAAGGATATCTTTTGTTGTGTTAATAACCTGTGACTTTTGGACCACATCTAAGAATGCCTTTGTTCCCCATATCATTACTGAGGGGTGATGTTGGGGTTCCAGGAAACTGAGTCTATAGGTTTCTGGAGATTGCCTTTTTCTTGTAATTTACTAAGATATTTGCGAACTGATGGAGACTCATGTCCTGCACGACTGTGAACACTATCAACCATTTGTTTTCTTTCCTTTCCTTTGTCCTTGAGCCAGGAGTGCCTGAGGAATATCACACACATCCCACCTGGGGAGTGGGGGTGGGGGTTGTTACTAGCTTGCAGTTTGTCCTCAGTCTGCCCCAAGCTACCTCAGAACTATGCACCCCTTCCATCTGGCTGTTCTTGAGTTACAGCCTTTTATAATAAGCCAGTAATCTAGTAAGTGCAGTGTTTATCTCACTCTGTAAATTACTCTCCCAAATTAATCAAACCCAAGGAAGCGGTTGTGGGAACTTCTGACTTATGGCTGGTGGGTCAGAAGTACAGGGAACTATCTGGACTAGCTACTGGCTTCTGGGGAGGTGGGGAGGGGTATAGTCCTGGGGGACTGAGCCCTTAACCAGTGGAATCTGATGCTATCACCTCCAGGTTGATGGTGTCAGAATTGAGTTAAATTGTCAGGACATCAATTTTGTGTCTGAGAATTGCTTGTTAGTGTGGGAGAACCTGGACCACGTTGGAACTGGGATCCAGAAACAGCATGGAGTTAGCATTAGCAGAGTCACTATTAGCATAGTGTTACATGCTAATAAAGAAGCAATCTTACAACAAATCGTTGTGAATTCAGTTAGAAGTAGCTCAAGATTTCAGGAAGAGCTTTCCCCATCACTAGCATTGGCAAAACTACCTGCCAGGAATGTTGCAATCATTTTTTTTTAAGTTTATTTATTTATGTTGAGAGAGAGAGAGAGAGTGCAAGCAAGGAAGGGACAGAGAGAGAGAACCCCAAGGGGCTTCACAGTGTCAGCACAAAGCCCAATGTGGGGCTCGATCTCAAGAACCATAAGATCATGACCTGAGCCAAAATCAAGAGTTAGTTGCTTAACCAACTGAGCCACCCAGGTGCCCTACAATCATTGCTGTGCCAAGTAGAGAGTAGAGATAGATTAGATAGATAGATGATAGATAGATCGATAGATAGAAATAGGAAGAAAGAAAATTGTAATACTGGAAAATACTATGTAGCAGATATTTTCGAAGCACTTAATGTATATAAATAAATCTATTATAAATAAATAAATCTATTATAACCCTTATAACAACCAAAAAAAATAGGTCATCTTATTATCACTATTTTATAGGTAAGAAACTAAGGCTCAGAGAAGTTAATTAACTTAATTAGGGTCTCACAGATAATAACTGAGAAATCTGAGCTTCAAATCCAGGTTGCCTCATTCTGGAGTCTGTATCATACTTAAAAAAGATGTCTTCCATATTATCTTCTAAAGCTGATGCTAACATTTATAATCTCTTCTCATTCAATAAAGCTTAGTCTGATATAAAATAAACTTCCTTCATTAATCTATTATTCACAAAATATTTGTAGACACCAATTACATACCAGGCACTATACTTTCAATTGGGTGTGTCAAACTCTGATGGGTCTCTGACCCATCCCTGACACCCAAGGTTACTTTGGTGTGTGGATATGATGGCTGGGATGAATATGTACATGCATATGTGAATACTTGTTTACATGAATAAGCATGCACCTACCTGTGTGTCCCACTACACCTCAAACAACGTGTATATGGTGTTAGATTTTATCCAAAGTGCAGTGGGAATATAACTGAACTAACATGAGTTGGCTTCTTCATGAGTCACAGCAACTGCACCAGGTGAGCTGTTGCACAAAGAAAACTTTATTTGCAGCAAATAAGGAGATCAGGGAAATAGTTCCCAAAGCTGTGGCTCCCCAAGGGTGAAAGGTTTCCTTTTGCTTCGAGTTTGGATGAATATTTAAAAAGTGAAGCCTTGTCATTGTATGTAGAGGCAGGTATAAGGTCACATATGTGCCTTAAGGAAACATGCATATATATATATATATATATATATATATATATAGTATGTTATGTAAATGAGGCTGGGTCTCTTCCTGGGGCAGAGCTTTTAGTATTATAATGAGGTAAAGGTAATTGTAGGTCATTCCAGAGGTCACTCCATGGTCACTCCTGTGCAGGCATGAGTCAGGGGTTCAGCTCAAAATGTATGAGTGGTCTGGGTCAGCAGGAGGACTTGTCAGGGCAGTCACTATCACCTGAGGGGTGTTTTCAGGTTTCATTTGCATGAACTAAGAGGTAAACTTAAGCTGGAAAGAAGACCTTAAGGAAAAATGTAAGACAATGGTTAGTGAGTCCTAGCAGTTTGACAGTGTCAGGTCTTGAAGTCTAGCAGGTGACAGTAAGACCCTGAAAGATTTTAAGCAGAGAAGTGACATTTGATTTGACTCAAGACCTCAAAACGTGACTCAATCTGCAAAATGGATAAAGGAAGGATGATAGAGCATGCCTAAAAGGACATGTAGTTATGAGTAAAGACAATGGATGGCAGCAGCAGAGACAAAGAGGATGGACCTGAGAAGTGTTTTGCAAGAGAAATTAACAGCATTAACAGGTGGATTCACTATGTGGCACAAAAGAGGGAAAAACACAGAAGTACTCCCAGGTTTTTATCTTGAGTAGATGGTAGGGCATTTACAGAGAGGTGAAGACTAGGAGATATCTGGATATATAATTCTCAAGCTCAGAGATGTTTAGGGCAGAAATATAAATTTCAGAGTCGCTGAAATCACCCAAGGAGAACAGGGGACCCTGCAGGTCTCAAGTTTGAACAGTGGAGGAGAAGCCTGTTTGGCCAGCCAGCTAATAAGGAGCATGCAGTGAAGGCAAGTGAAGTCTCAGAAGACAGGAGAATAGAGGAGCGGAAGAAATCAAGGAGAATCAGTCAGTTGATTCAAACATCACAGAGGTCTCTGACACCTTTGACAAGACTGGTCTGAGTGACAGCAGAGAAGCCAGGATAGAACATGGTGCTGAGGTCTAAGGGACAAAAGGGAGACGCCAAGGTGAAGATGATCTGTGTGGACTGTTCTTTCAAGGTTCTTGGCTATGAACATGAACAGAGAAAGTAGGTGATAGCGAGATGGAAAATAGGAGTCAAGGACACTTGAACTGTTTGGTTTTTCTTAGGGTAAGTGACACTAAGAAATGATCCAGGAGAGGGGGAAGATTGAGGATAGAGAGGGAGGAGAAACTGAGGACTGAGGTACTTAAAATAGATACCTGGCAGCCTCACTGTTTAGGTCCCAGCTCATGCTAATTCTGAGAAATTCTTACATGCCTCCTAGCTGTACACACACATACACGCACACACATGGCTGTCACCATCACCATTATTACCATCATCATCATTCTGTTTTCTATGTGTTGAGTTTATTTTCTTCTTAGCACTTACGTAACACAATAATAATATAGGTAAAAAAACTTTCCTATCCCCCCATCCACCTCCCCTCTGGCAACCACCAGTTTGTTCTCAGTATTTAAGAGTCTGGGTTTTTTGTTTGTTTATCTCCTTTTTTTTGTTGTTGTTCATTTGTTTTGTTTCTTAAATTCTGCATATGAGTGAAATCATATGTATTTGTCTTCCTCTGACTGACCTATTTCATTTATCATTATACTTTCTGGCTCCATTCATGTCCTTGCAAATGGCGATATCTCACTCTTTTTTATGACTGAGTAATATTCCATTGCATATACACACCACATCTTCTTTATCCATTCATCTATTGATGGACACTTACGTTGCTGCCATATCTTGGTTATTATAAATAATGCTACAATAACCATAGTGGTGCCTATGTCTTTTGAATTAGTGTTTTTGTTTTCTTTGATAAATACCTAGTAGTGGAATTACTGGATTGTACAATAGTTCTATTTTTAATTTTTTAATACTGTTCTCCATAATGGCTGCACTAATTTGTGTTCCCACAAATTAGATTCCTTGCCCCCCACCCCAACCCCACATCCTCACCAACACTTGTTATTTCTTATATTTTTGGCTCTAGCCATTCTGACGGGTGTGAGATAATATCTCATTGTCATTTAGACAATGGTGATTAATGATATTGAGCATCTTTTCATGTATCTGCTGGCTAGATAATAATTCTTTGTTTGGATGTTTATTCTGATTTTTCCCATTTGAATATGAACTCTAAAAGGACATGGATTTGTCAGTCTTGTTCATGACTGTATTCATACCATCAGAACAGTAAGCTACACAGCAAGTATCAATAAGTATGTGTGAATTGAAGGGTTCATGTGGAGAGAGGGGAGGAACACTGGCTCAGTGGTAACAGGAGGGAGGATGGAGAAAAGGCAGCTAGCTGTTTGACTTGGTGGTGAGGAGACAAGGCAGTTCCCAGCTGAAGGCTTCTGTTTTCTCAATGAAGCCCACGTTGAGGTCTACAGTCATGGGCTGGGAGTAGAAGCAAGGGAGTATAGGAGATAGTATAAAGGACTTATCCAGTAGGCAGTACTTGACAGCCATAACTGTTCCAAATCATGGAAGTTCTCAAAACATATTCGACTTTACATATGTTCTTCCCTCTCCTGGGAATGGCCTTTTCCCCACTTGTCGCCAGGCAAACACCTCCAAGATTTAGCCGAAGTGTCACATCATCTGTGGGGCTCTCCAGCAGAGCTTCTTTTCCTGACAGCCTGAGCTTTGCTCACCTATTTTGTGTCCCCATTTGTACCTATTCACATAAAAGTCATCCCTTGGTGGTGGTCCCACTGGATGTAATGGTTTGTAGGCATGGTAGTCTCCCCGAACTGCCTGCAGGCCCCCAGAAAGCAAAGCCTATCATTTTCTTCCCTTCATCCCAAAGTTCTGCATGGGGACTGCCACACAGTGATGTTAAATACAGTATCTCTGGATTTAGTTGGATTTGTTTGCTGTTCAAAGAAAATTGCAGACCAGAGCTACCTTGGGACATAAGAGGCCTTAATGAAAGATGTGTGGCTGTGGGTGTCAGGTGTGGACAAGCTAATGGGCAGGATCATGGCTGAGCAGCCTGCTTCCCAAAACCAGGGGAGAAGCCAACCCTGAAGCCTGGGCTCCATTTATAGGGCTTTCAGGGTGGACCTGGAACTTGCATGAACATTGTGCCCCAGTTATAAATGCAGCCCCACCTGAGCCTTTAACACCATAGAGGCTAAATCAGGTACAAATGGTGAGTGTGCTTCAGGCCATAGTCAGATTCCACATGGAGCTGTACCATGAAGTTCACCCTATCCATCCCTGCCTCTCAGCCCCCACCATGTCCTAGAAGAGGGAGCACCACTTCCTCTTTACCCTTTAGAGCCTCATGCATACATGAGGTTTACACACTGTACCCATCACACCAAATGCCATGACACATGTAAACAAACACACACACACACACACACACACACACACACATCCTCCATGGGCACACACTACACTACACACACATGAACATAATACACAAGCACCCACATACATAACACATGTGCATTCACATACATAAACATAACACATAGGCATACACATGTGTATAAAATACACACACACACACACATACATACATACATACACACAGCTGGCTCTCCTCCAGAGCCAGTGCAGGTAACTCTGGATGCTGGCACCATGCCTGCCCCCTTGCCCTTTGCCTACTGCTTGAGCCTGAAGCACAAGCCACGTGGCCACAGAGGCAGAAGGAAAATTATGGTTCTATCATTTGGTAATGTACCTCTATCATTTTTGTCCATCACAGCGTCCTCAGTTGAAGGTCTGAGTGTCTACAGATTCCATCCAGCATTGGAGGAATCATTCCATCTGATGATCCAGCCATTACCACCAGAGACCCCCAGTTTAAAGACAGAACACAGCTAGCCTCAGAGAGACCCCAACCCTACCCTCTGGAGCCTCCAGAGAGACACACCCAGTTTGAAGGGCAAGGAAAAGCCCCTGGCCTCAGAAGCCCCCACATGCTAGTGACTGTACAAAGTTTGAGAGTACTCATTTCACACACCTCCACCTCACGTTTTCCAAACTTTTATTTTTTTTAATGTTTATTTATTTTTGAGGTGGGGGGGGATTCAGAGGATTGGAAGCAGGCTCTGTACTGTCAGCACAAAGCCCAATGCAGAGCTCGAACTGAGCCAAAGTTGGATGCTTAACCAACTGAGCCACCCAAGTGCCCCCAACTTTTTCTTTCAGAAGACATTCTATAGGGGCACCTGGCTAGCTCAGCCAGTAGAGCATATGACTCTTGATCTCAGGGTCATAAGTTTGAGCCACACCAAGGGCATAGAGCTTTAAAATTATAAAAATAAAAGTATTTTTAAAAAAAAAGACTATAAGAAGCATTATCAACAATAGCCAAACTAAAGGGGCACCTGGGTGGCTCAGTCAGTGAGCGTCCGACTTCGACTCAGGTCATGATCTTGCAGTTTATGGGTTTGAGCACTGTGTCAGGCTCTGTGCTGACAGCTGTGAGCCTGGAGCCTGCTTCAGATTCTGTGTCTCCCCCTCTCTCTGCCCCTCCCATGCTCATGCTCTGTCTCTCTCTGTCTCTCAATAATAAATAAATGTTTTTAAAAATAAAAAAAACAATAGCCAAATTATGAAAGAGCTCAAGTGTCTATTGACTGATAAATGGGTAAAGAAGATGTGGCATATATGCACAATAGAATATTACTCAGCCATGCAGGCACCTGGGTGGCTCAGTTGGTTAAGCATCTGACTTCAGTTCATGGCTCATGTTCAGTTCATGGGTTCAAGCCCTGCATCAGGCTCTATGCTGACAGCTCAGAGCCTGGAGCCTGCTTCAGATTCTGTGTCTCCCTCTCCCTCTGCCCCTCCCCAGCTCGTGCTCTCTCTCTCTCTCCCTCTTTCTCTCAAAAATAAATAAAACACTAAAAAAAAAATTATTCAGCCAAAAAAAAAAAAAAGAATGAAATCTTGCCATTTGCAATGATGTGGATGGAGCTAGCGTATATTATGCTAAGAGAAATAATTCAGTCAGAGAAAAACAAATATATGATCCCATTCATAAGTGGAATTTAAGAAACAAAACAGATGGACATATGGGAAGTGATAAAAAAGGGAGACAAACCATAAGAGGCTCTTAACTATAAAGAACAAACTGAAGGTTGCTGGAAGGGTGTTGGATGGGGGAATGGGCTATAGGGGTGATGGGTACTAACGAGGCCACTTGTTGGGATGAGCACTGAGGGTTATATGTAAGTGATGAATCACTAAATTCTACTCCTGAAACCAATATCATACCATATGCTAACTAGAATTTAAATAAAAATTTGAAGAAAAAAAGACAAAAACATGGTATAAAAAGCAAATGAAACACACAAAGAGAAACTTACTAAATTATTCATGTTTAAAGAACTGTGTAAAATCTGACAAGCATTTTTCCACCTATATGTTGAGTACTCAGCTGAGGTCCAACCCAGGCTAGGGTCAGAACACTGATTCTGACATTCCCAGTCTATATATAATTGCAGCTTAATACACTACTACCAACACCATCACCCACATTTACCTTGACCCAATTTTAAACTCAAGAATTTAAATTGCTCTCCAAATCCCAGGTGACATTCCCAAGACCAGATCCACTTGACTGATGACAAAGCTCACTACGTCTGACTCAGAATGAGTTGCCTCATGCACATTTGAAAGAAGAGGACAGTTATGCAACGTGTTTTGACAGACTGTGAGGAGGGCCGGATGTGTGGCAGCAAGAAGAACCAGCTGATAATTATCACTGCTTCTACTGGAATAACCAGGTGACAAATCCACCTTGGTGCCCATAGACCCAGATGTTGTGAAAGCCAGAAATGGGTGAGTCTTATTGGCTATTCCATCCATGGACTCACATGGCATAAAAGGATTACTCTGTTTCAGCTTCATCTGGGATCAAATCATCAGATCCATTTGCTGCCCTCTTTTCTATCTCTGGGGTGGGTAAGAGCCAAGGATATAAATAATGTTGAGCCCCTTACCTGTGAAAAGAAGAGATTGTACTAGATGCCCTCTAGCCACATCCAGTGCTCTAAGCAGGAGTCAAGAACGCTGGAGTGGGAAATCACCCATACATATATGAAGTATATGAAACAATGGGGGACCTACCCAGAGCACCTTAGTATAAGGTCCCAGGAGAGGAAGGCTGGTTTCCAGCTCCACACTGCAGAATAGTGGCAAATCCCTGGCATAACGAGTGTTTGACAGCTAAGTATGAATGCAAAGATTGCTCATGAAACTGGCATGGTGTGTTCATTGGTCTGTGCATTCATTCAATACACATCTAGTGGGAACCTTCTGTGCCTGGCTCAATGCCCTAGGAATTCAGAAAATAAGACAAAGTTGCTGCCCTCAAGGGGCTCGAAGTCTACTGGAAGAGGCAAACATATGAACAAAGAAACAAATACAATATGATGAAAGAAATACAATGCTAGAAAAGTGTCTAGCTTAAAAGGTGGCCAGAATGAGCAGGTGGATAAGAAAGTTATTTCATAAAAGCAGAGATAATTGAGCTATAACTTAAAAAAAATGGACCTGGGATCCCTTTAGCTTGACCTCGAATTCTTGGTACTTATAAGCTATGTGGAAGTCACCTGTGTCCTCAGTGTCATAAAAGGACAGGTTTATAAGATGAGGGTATGCCCACAATGCTCTTATCTAGTTCATAAAGTACTGAAAATCAAAGAATCAATACAGTGACTCCAAGTGCAGGCAAGGACCCAAAACATAAGTATGATTCAGTCTCTACAGGCCAATGTCAACCATGAGCTCAGGCCCTAAATAAGTTTCAGGTAAACGCTCAGTCCTTAATGTTTGGCAACATTCAAACCTCAATCTAACTGCAATATCATAGGTGTCATACATCTTCAAACATTGGTGAGTATGGCAATGTTTTAGCATCCCCTTAATGCCTATCTAATAATGCAACAACACTTTGGGATATAATAAATTTATGCCTTCAAGCCATGTAGAATTGGAAGGTGAGTGATACAGTTCTATATCATGGTTCAGGTAAGGTCTCAAGGGACCAGGTCTAGACTATAATTACCTCCAGAGCATATGGATCAATAGTAATTGATCATTACTGAAAATAGCTGTCTTTGGCAAATTTTCTCTAAAATTCAGTTGACTCAGTAATTCCATGAAGCAAACTTGTACATTCCGCCAAAAATGGTAGGAAACCATTTTGCAGCTAATTCAAAACCACGGGGTCCTGAGAGAAGCCTCTTGGCTCAGGATCAGGGGAATCTTGCTAAGGTATTCCTGTAATAAAACTTTTTGTTTTCAGAACAAATTAATTCTGCCTGTGGCTGTGGGACAGAAGACTGGGGCCTCAGTCAAGGACCTCTATAAGGGTTAGAGCTGAGCCTAAATTCTTCCCAGAGAAAACTCAGCCTTACCAGCAGGTGGCCCCAAAGCCTGGCTCTGTACAAACACAGGCCACCTACCATGTAGGTTTGAGCAGTGGTTTGACTTCTCAGTTTTCATAACAGATTATGAAGCCTGCTTCCTACTCCCTTGTTTCCAAATCCTGTATTTGCACAGTGCACAAGCACTTCAGGCATTTATCTGAAATGGTACCTTCTCATTCAGTGCTCCAGAATCTACTAGAAGGCTCAACCAAGAGTAGGGTGACCATAGGCAACATTGTTGTCCATGTATGATATGGATATCATCCACACCACAGCCCTCTCCAGTAGGGCCTATGCTTATTTCATCTGAGACTGGGACTCTGAACTTTAAAGATGTCAAAGTCAGAAAACTAGTGAGGAGGTGGAGCCAGGACTTGAACCTGGGCAGTTTGTCAGCCTTTACTTCTTTTTTTAAAAAAAATTTTTTTTTCAACGTTTATTTATTTTTGGGACAGAGAGAGACAGAGCATGAACGGGGGAGGGGCAGAGAGAGAGGGAGACACAGAATCGGAAACAGGCTCCAGGCTCTGAGCCATCAGCCCAGAGCCCGACGCGGGGCTCGAACTCACGGACCGCGAGATTGTGACCTGGCTGAAGTTGGACGCTTAACCGACTGCGCCACCCAGGCGCCCCTGTCAGCCTTTACTTCTAACACTGAAAAGAGAGTCAAAGGAAGCTGCTATCTAACCACTCCTGTCCTCTAAATTCTATGTAGGAGACAAGTTAGACAAGTTAAGACTCAAAAGTCAAATGCATTAACTTAGATGCTCAAAAAGTGACCTTTCTTGGACCAAAATGTCATTTGCTGACCTAGGATTTTATGCAGGTTTTAACAAAAGGGGGCTATGGGAAACTATGTATGTTACCACACTCTTACTGGAGACTGGGTGCTCTGGGTCACCCAATGCCTCTTCTGTAAGGTCCCACTGATATTTCTTTTTTAATGAAAAGTTTCCTTTGAGGAAAACAAGACTTCCATAATTTATTCTGATTTTCCTTTTTGCTCTAGCTACCATGACCTAAAACACAATGTTTAGTATAATCATGAAAAAAAAAAAAAATCAGACAAACCCAAACTGAGGAACATTCTGCAAGATATCTGACCAGCACTCCTCACAATGGTTGAGGTCATATAAAACAAGGGAAGTCTGAGAAAATACCACAGTCTAAAGACATGGTGACTAATGTGGTATCCTGATGCTGGGGCAGAAAAAAGACAGGTGGAAACAAATAGGTGGACAAATTGAGTATGGACATTAGTTGATAATAACACATATTGATATTTGTTTGTTAATTGTGGCAAATGTATTACAATAATGTAAGATGTTAACAATAGGGAAAACTGTGCAGGGTAACAGGAATGCTGTGTTATCTTTGCAACTTTTCTATAAATCTGAAGCAATTTATTTTAAAATAACTTGATTAAATAAGTTATAAAGATAAGAGGTTATCTCCATGTTTCTAGGTAGGTAAATAAACAAATAAGAGATAACCTCCATGTTTCTAGGTAGGTAAATGCAAACAGCAAAAATATCAATTCTCCCTAAATTAATTTATAAAATGAATACAATGCTAATCAAAATCAGTAGTGTCCTTAGAAGTGACAAATTATTCCAGAGTTTATTTATGGAAATAATCAGATGATAATAGCCAAGAAAACATTTCTTTAAAAATTAGTGAAGAGTGGACTTGTGTTAACAAATATTAAAGTATTTTATAAAGCTACAAAAAATTTAAAATACAAACATGGGAAAAGAATAGACAGCCAATGGGGCGCCTGGGTGGCGCAGTCGGTTGAGCGTCCGACTTCAGCCAGGTCACGATCTCGCGGTCTGTGAGTTCGAGCCCCGCGTCGGGCTCTGGGCTGATGGCTCAGAGCCTGGAGCCTGTTTCCGATTCTGTGTCTCCCTCTCTCTCTGCCCCTCCCCCGTTCATGCTCTGTCTCTCTCTGTCCCAAAAATAAATAAACGTTGAAAAAAAAAATTAAAAAAAAAAAAAAAAAAGAATAGACAGCCAAGAAACAAACCAAAAGATATAGTTTAGTCTATAATAATTGATAATTAAACAAAAAAGTGGGGAAATTAACTATTAAAATTCCAAATTAATTTCATTTGAATTCAAAAAGTAAAAGTAAAAATTATAAAAAAAGAAAAACTGGAAAAATACAGCAACATCTCATGGTACTCTTTTCAGTATGCAAGCATAATAGGCAAGAACAGCAAATAAAATACAATTTCTGTGTCTATAAGTAGAAACAAAATAATTGGGGAACCTGGGTGGTTCAGTCAAGCGTCCAACTTCAGCTCAGTCATGATCTCACAGCTCATGAGTTTGAGGCCCACATCGGGCTCTGTGCTGACAGCTCAGAGCCTGGCACCTGCTTTGGATTCTGTGTGTCTCTCTCTCCTCCTCCCCCCACACCCCCATTCATGCTCCATTTCTCTCTCTCTCAAAGTTAAACATTTTTTAAAAAAGAAACAAAATTAAATAGCACAAGAAAAACTGAAAACAATACATTTATAACATATGACCAGCAAAAGGTTAATATACATTATTAATAAATTAAAGAAATTCATAAAGAAAAAGATGAACAATTTATCCCAAACCAAAAAAAAAAAAAAAATCATGAGTAGAAAATTCACTAACAAATAAACAAATACCAACAAAGACATCAAAAAGAATGTTTATCACTAGTAACCAAAGAAGTAAAATTAAAGCAACATGTTTGCTTATCAGGTTGGCAAACAATGAAATAATAAGAGGAATGATAATACCCCATGTTGACAAAGGTGTGTAGAAATGAATGCTTTCATACAATACTTGTGGGAGTTAAAATTGAGACACTCTCTCAGAATGATAGGTTGGCACCCATAAAAACAATAATGATAATGATGATAGCCAAGAATTTTGTCCTTACTGTGGGCCAGGCCAGGATCTAAGGACTTACTATGTATTAGGCCACTTGCCTAATTGAGTCATGGCAACTCAATAAAGGAGGTACTGTTAATATCCACATTCACCAGGCAGGAAAACGCTGGCTAACAGGGTGGAGGTTGAGGGAGGTGGGAGTGGCTAAATTAAGTTCTTAAAATAAGGGAACAATGGAACTGCTCTATCAACTGACTTCCTTTCATGAATGATTTCTCTGTAGCATAGGATGCTATTTGATAGCATTTTACCCACAGTAGAACTTTCAAAATCAAAGTCAATCCTCTCAAACCCTGCTGCTGTTTTACTAAGTGTATGTAATATTCTGAATCTTTGTTTTCATTTCAACAATCTTCACAGCATCTTCACCAGGAGTAGATTCCATCTCGGGAAACCACTGTCTTTGCTCATCCATTAGAACCCGCTCCTCCTCCATTCAAGTTTGATCATGAGAAGGCAGCAATTCAGTCCCATCTTCAGGCTCCACTTTGGCATTCTCTTCCTATTTCTACCACATCTGCAGTTACTGTCGCCACTGAAGTCTGGAACCACTCAAAGTCATCCATGAGGGTTGGAATCACCTTCTTCCAAACTCCTGTTACCTTTTGACCTCTTACCATGAATCATGTATGATCTTAATGGTATTAGGATGGTGAATCCTTTCCAGAAGGTTTTCCATTTACTTTGCCCAGCTCCATCAGAGAAATCACTATGGCAGCTATAGCCTTAGGAAATGTATTTTTTAAATAATATGGCTTGAAAGTTTTTTAACTTTAAAAACTACTCCTTGGTCCAGGAGCCACAGAATGGATGTTTTTAGCATCATGAAAACAAGATTAATATTATTGTATATCACCATCAGATCTCCCGGTTGACCAGGAGCGTTGTCAATGAATAGTAACATTTTCAAAGGAGTCTTTTTTTTTCTGAGCATTATGTCTCAACAGTGGGCTTAAAAATGTTTTGTAAACTATATTGGAAACAGATATGCTGTCACCCAAGCTCTATTGTGCTATTTCTAGAGCACAGGCAGAGTAGATTTAACATAATTCTTAAGGGTCCTGGGGTTTGTGGAATGGTCAATGAGCACTGGCTTCCACTTACAGTCACCACTGCATTAGCCTCTAACGAGAGAGTCTGCTTGTCCTTTGAAGCTTAAAAGCCAGGCATTAACTTATGCTTTCTAGTTATGAAAGTTCTAGATGGCATCTTCTTCCTCTACAAGGCTATTTTATCTACATTGAAACCCTGTTGTTTTTTGTAGCCACCTTTATTAGTGATCTTAGCTGGATCATCTGGATAACTTTGCAGCTTTGACATCGGCACTTGCCTCTTGGTCTTGCACTTTTATGTTATGGAGGTGGCTTCTTTCCTTAAACCTCATGAACCAACCTCTGTTAGCTTTAAACTCTTCTTCTGCAAATTCTTCACCTCCCTCAGCCTTCACAAGAATGAAAAGAATTAGGGCCTTGCTCTGAATCTGGTTTTGGATTAAAGGGAGTGTTGTGACTGGTTTGATCTTCTATCCAGACCACTAAAATTTTCTCATATCAGCAAATAGGCTGTTTCACTTTCTTATCATTTGTGTGTTCACTGGAGTAGCACTTTTAATTTCCTTCAAGAACTTTTCCTCTGCACTCACCACTTGGCTGTTTGGCACTAGAGACTTAGCTTTTGGCCTATCTTGGCTTTCAACACGCCTTACTAAGTTTAGTCATTTTCTAGCTTTTGATTCGTGACTCTTCCTTTCACTTGAACACTTAGGGGCCATTGTAGGATTTTTAATTGGCCTAATTTTAATATTTTTGTGTCTCAGGGAACAGTGAGGTCCAAGGAGAGAGACAGAGGCAGTGGAATGGCTGGTCAGTGGAGCACACACACAAGTCAGAACACATATTTATGATTGTTTGCAATTTTTATATGGACGTGGTTTGTGGTTCCCCAAAACAATTATAATAGTAACATTAAAATCACTGATCACAGATCACCATAACAAATATAATAATAATGAAAAAGTTTAAACTATTGTGAGAATTAACCAAAATGTGACACAGAGACATGAATTGAACAAATGCTATTGGGAAACAGTGGTACCAATAGGTTTTTTCCATGCAGGGTTTCCACAAACTTTCAATTTATAAAAAATACAATATCTGCAAAGCATAGTAAAGCAAAGTGCAATAAAACGAGGTGTGCCTGTGTTTGAAGAACCAAAGAAAGTGTGAAAGGTATCCTACTTTCCTTAACTCAGAGGTGTGGCTGCCTACAGAAATGCCAAGACCCAGGGTCCTGATGCAGCAGAAGGCATCAGGGTGGGGTAGGGTTGCACCATAGCACCATCAACCCACTCATTCTTATGGCTGAGCACTTAAGAAATCCCTTTTTCTTGTCACTGAAACATTGCAGAAGAAAGGGAGCACCTGGGGGGCCAAGGTGCCCTGCTAAGCTCTGTTGCCAGTCAGTCATGTCCTGGGAGCAGTTTTTCCAGAAGTGATGATGGATTTGTGTTGGTCCAATCATTCCCTTGTGATGAGAGTCACAGGCCACTTGTCCTTGCCAGCCCTTGGAGGTCTCACCTGCTGCCTCCACCTTGGGAAGAGGGAACTGTCGGGAGAACATTTAGCTCTTCAGGTCCCTCACACACCTCCTCCTCAGAGGGATATCTGGCCATCACCTCACATACCACATGGGGCCCTGCAGGGCCACTTTACCACAGAAGGCATCAACTCTGGGCACTGAAGCTTTCTGCAGCCACACAGAGTGATGCCCCATTCAGGAACTCAGCATAATAAACTCTGTAGTCACTTCCCTGGCCTTTGGGGACACTCCTGGCAGCAAAGGAGTGCTGAATTGTGCCAAATGAATACTGGCACTCACACACTATGGGTTCTGAAGCCACTTTCTTGACTTCTGTGAGCCTTCATTTACTCAACTGCAGGGTGGGAGTAACAATGATGCCAAAATCACAAGTTATTTTAACGATTAAATGAAACAATTCTGTAACTACTGATCAGGATAAAGGTATTCTCTGATTTATTTGTTTGTTCCATGTGAGACTATCAGACCAGCCAATGTAGTCAGTCAAACTTGGTCATGGTTACAAGATCCACCTTCTAACATTTTCCCAGGCTGCTGCCAGCCCCTTCCTGGACCCCATTCCTGTTGTGCTCTCTCTCCCACAAGTCTGCTCCCACCTCAAGGCAGCCCAGCTTTTCCTCAGGGTGCCAGTATTTTAAGAAACACCTTGTGCAATTAAGATTTAATCAAGCTTTTTCTTTCTAAAAACAAAAACCAAACAAACAAAAAAAAGACAAAATACCTTTGGTGGCTGCCCATATCCTTTAAGATAAAAGTCAAAACTCCTTGACATGGCTTTCAGCCTCCTTCATGATGCCTCACCCCTCCCTCCTCACGTGCACCACACCACACAGTCATCCTTCCTGGCCCTGCAGTGCCCTACACACCCTGCTGTGTTACACTCATGTCTTCTCACATGCCTCTCCCTCTGCCTCAAATTCCTGCCCACACTCTGTTCCTATGACATATTCTGGAAGATTCTAGACCCCACCACACTTTGTATGCACCTCTAGAGTATGTTCCTGTGTGTCACCCGTGGTGCAAACATGCATCAACAATTCTGTCCTCTGGAGGTCAAGGGCTGTGTTTTCTTCATCTTAGTAACCACATCTTCTACCCCATAGTAGTGTTTAGTGCATTAATATATGCCATTCCCCCCAGAAGGGAATTGATTTCATAGTCTGCTTCCAGTGTTCCAGCATCCCAAGCCAACTGACCTGTCCTCCTCAAGGGCCAAGTATAGGCCTCCATTACTCTCTCATGGGCATCCAGTGCAACTCTGCTCCCCACCCACTGGCTTCTGCCCCATCACAAATGAGAATTTATGTGCATCCACACTTTATATTTAACTATATGTGTATGTATCTTATCTGTGGGTAAACACCAGGGTGCTAATTATGGCAACTTTCTCAAAGTTTAAGCATGTAGTTTGTGGCTATGGAACAGAATAAACTAAATTGGCCAACCAAGGCTTGAAACCACAATTCCATATCATTTTGTTAAGACAAATGAAGTGAACTCCCCAGAGATAAGCTTTATCACATTCTGAGAGTAGTAAAGTAGTGATGGTAATAATAATTCTACAGCCCTAATTATCACCAATTAATCCTAGAATAACGCTAACATCGATTGCATGTTTTCTGTATGTTGAGCAGAATACTAAGAAATTTTACATGTACTGATTCAATGTTCACACCTGTACAAAGGATCCACCACTTACGGTTGTGTGACCCTGAGTAATTATATTGCTTCTTTTTGCCTCCCATTTCCTAATGAGTAAAGTGGGGATAGTCATGCAGTCATTACTACCTCATAGTAATTAAATAAATTACTGTATATAAATGCTTAGTAAGCTTCCTCAAAACATGACCCCCTTACCCTCAAAATTCATCTGAACCTGAAGTTATCAGTCTTAACCAGTAGGGTCTATTACTTAGGAGCTGCTAATATGGCTCAGGCTGCCCAAGGGAATAACTAAAACCAACAGGTAGAAGAAAGAGAAAGCAGACTCATAATTTTCTAATAAAGCCTTTAAAATTATAAATGCAGCAATTTTACATCTTCTCTATCTTTGAGAAACTATTCTTCATGTGTAAAAGGAAGCATATATAAAAATACGCGTGGAAGCCTTATTTGCAAGAGTGGAAAATCAAAGCAATCTATATGGCCATCAATTTAGAAATGGCTAAATAGACTGTGGCAGAATACATACTAATACATTACTAAGGAATAGTGACAAGCAACAATGTGACTTTATGCCTCTCTACAGTATGTGCAGGGCACTGATCTAAGTGCTTACATAAATTAATTCATTTAATCCACACATGAACTTAATGGGTATAGGCCCACTGTAATCCCTTAACAAAGGAGGAGACTGAAGCTAAAGGAGGGTCAATAATTTAGATCATGCAAATAACAGATGACGGAGCTGTGATCTGAATCCATGCAGTCTGGCTCCAGAGTGCATCCTCTTCCCCATTCTACTAATCTGTTGAGTGAAAAAACAAAAACAAAAAAAAAAGCAAGGGTCAGACACAAAAAGTATGTGTACACACAAATGTACACACAATGCAATACTACATTGTTCCTAAATATGTGCATAAATTCAAGAGAATGACTTACTAAAAAAATCATAGCAAATTATAACATTGGCTGCCTGTGCAAGGCAACAAGACTTATGAACAAGAATTGGAAATGGTGTCTAGGAGGAATTTTACCCTAATCTAAATTTTACCCTAATCTAATTTTACCCTAATCTTAGCTTTTGAGAAGACAATGTATTTCAGTATTGTAGAATGATTAGAAACTTAATATAAAAATGGCTAGAAGGAACCAGCTACTTCAAGTTAAATGAGTTCCCTAATCCTAAAAGAATTGGTCATCTACAGCTTAGATTGCCACTTTTAAGGAATTCTTTAGAGAGGACCCAAGCATCAGTGAGTGGGATGCAAGGCCACCTACTGGCCCAATCCAGGTGGTTGACACCTTAGGCAAATAAACTTAACATGCTCCAAATTACTCATTATCTTTTATCATCAAACTTCTCACCCTTCTTGTCTGCCCTAGCTCCATGAAACACCTTGCTTATATTCACCAAGATTAAATTCTAATTCCTTTTAATTTCTGTCCATTTTTCTAACTTCTTTACCCACCCTAAGTAACTTTAACTATTCTACAGACTTTTAATCATTCAAAGATGACTATTCATTAACCCCTAAGTCTTCTCTTCCCCATGCTAGTTGTAATAGTGGTGGTGAAAATAAGTAGTGATGGTGATGGTGATGGTGGTGGTGGTAAGGGTGGTAACGGTGAGAATGAATCACAGTGGCAGTAGCAGGGGTAACAGTGGACATAGTGAAGATGGTAACTGATGGTGGTGGTGGTGGCAATGACTGTGGTGTCAGTAGTAAAGAAGATGGTTGAAGTGATGATGCTGATGACAGTGGTAGTCCTGCTAAAGGGAGTAGATGTGATAGTGGTGATGGCAGTGGGAATGGTGGAAGTGGTGACATTGGGGATGACAAAGTTAGTAGAGGCAGCGGAGCTGGTGGAGGTGATGGCAGCAGTGATGATAATGAGCAGAATCAGCAGGAGTAGTAGTGGGGAAGGTGGTAATGATGATGCTATTGAAGCACTTTAATATTGAAACTACTAGCACTAGTATTGAAACAATGCAATATAGGCATGGTGGCAATGGCATTGAAGATGATGGAAATAGATATGTTGAATTCAAACTAGGCACAAAGCAAAAATCACCTCTATATGTAAGGCAGGTTACCTGACTGCTTAGACCCAAGTCCCTCCTGCTTTATTGCTGCCATTTGGCAGGACAAGCAGAGGAGAAGCACATGGACTGAAGTTAGAGCAGCAAAGGGGATGACACTTCCCAGGAGGGGTGGGCTGTAGGATAGCACTTTCTCCTTCCCAGCCATAGCAGTTTTTTCTGCATCTCAGCCTCCACGTCCACTTCATTTAGGGTTTGTCCAGGATGGCAATTTCTGTGTGCATTTGAGAGAAAGAAAAATGGGAATACAGAGTAAGGTAAGCCCACCAAGGGAGGCTTTTCAGGTGTTTCTACCATGGGCTAGACTTGGCCAGACCTGTCAGAGCCTGGCCCTACTAGTTGTCATTTCCTGTGGGGAGAGGTCAACAGGCAGAAGTGTGAGGTCACATTCCAGTGGTGTTGGCAAGGCCCCACCAGCCACACCTGACTCAACACCCGCACAGACATGGAGCCCCGCTGAGGGACACTTGGCCTGTTCTGCCACAAATGGAAAGGTGAGCAATTAATCTCAGGAATCAGAACACAATTTATTTTAAAGGAAAAAAAAAATGCTGTGCCTATAACATCTTGTGCAGAGTAACCACAACAGCCATGGCATCTCTGGAATTCAGTGCATTTCTGAGACTCATTTCAGCAAAGGCAACATGTAAGTTGGACTCAAACCAATTTAATTCCATCCCCATCATCCAAGAGTTTGGCTGAAGCACCTCTATTATCTCAAATTTGATTTCCTGAAGGATTAGGCACACTAGGCAGCAATTACCATCACCTTGTTCTCATCTCTTTTTGTGCTTTCCCCTGAAATTACTGGCTTGCCAAGATCTGACACTTACTGAGCAAGGCTCAGGGTTAAGTGTGGCATCCATATATCCTGTCTGTAGCCAAGTCTTAAGTAGTGATGATAATGATGGTGGTGGTAGTAGCATCAGTGAAGGCTCCAAACATGGACTGGTGACCCATTCACCATGACAAGCTCATCTTCCAATGAAATAGCATCCTTCTAGAGCCCCAAATGCCAATCATCCTTAAAATCTTACTCTTTCCTCTTCTTCCCCTTCTCTTAAAGGTCTGGTTACCTGCTCCCTCGTGGGTACAATCACCTTGGTTATGACATTTCTCCACATCTATAAGACACCACTTCATAACAGACACTGCACTGAGTACTAAAAATTGGATGCTCAGTAAGTTTCAGTTCTACCCTCAATTTCTTAGCCCGGCAAGGAAGATAGACATTAACACATAATGTAAACACAATATGGCAGGTGGTTTTTAAAAATATAATAATAGCGGTGCCTGAGTGGCTCAGTTGGTTGAGCATCTAACTCTTGATTTTAGTTCAGGTCATGATCCCAGGGTCATGAGAACATGTGCCAGGCTCTGTGCTGAGTGTTGAGCCTGTTTGAGATTCTCTCTCTTTCTTTCTCCCTGTCTCTAGGATGGATGGATAGATAGATAGATAGATAGATAGATAGATAGATACATAACTCAGGCCATTTTAGGGGTTCAGAAAGGGGGCACATAACCTAGTGTTGGAAGAGGCTTCTTGGATTGCATAATATCTGGCTTGGCTGAGAACCTCCTTTCTATTCAGCCCAAAGCAAGGTCAACTTAGGGGTCCCAAACCCTAGACATCCCCTGTTGAAGAGAGCCACAATAATGTCCCCCATTCCATTACAGAAGCTAAGTAAGTCGGCTTTAATTCCAGCTTCTAAAGGTCCTGAATTTTCTGGGTTCCTCAGAGGTCTCATCCCAGAGGAGGATTTGTGTGTGTATGTTTTGCCCGTGCCTAGAGCGATGGGTGACAACTACACACCTCTCAGAAAACACTTGCTGATGCTGATGTTGATGTTGACTTGTATCCCATAGGATAGCATAGTCTGAAGAGCATGGGTTCTGGAGTCAAACAGACCTACCCATAATTCTGGCTCAGTTACTTTTCAGCATGTGACCTTGGACAAGTTCTTTATATTCCTCAGACCACATTTTGTCATCTGCAAAATGTGGGTAATAGGAGTACCTGGGCAGCTTAGTCAGTTGAGTGTCAAACTTCAGCTCAGGTCATGATCTCACAGTTCGTGACTTTGAGCCCTGCATTGGGCTCACTGCTGTCAGTGCAGAGCTTGCTTTGGATCTTCTGTCCCCCTCTGTCTCTGCCCCTCCCTTGCTCATGCTCTCTCTCAAAAATGAATAAACATTTAAAAATAAAATATGGGTAATAGTCTCACAGTACGTGGTAAGGTTCAAATGAAGAAACACTAAAATAGTGAACATAGTGCTTTTCACATAGTATGTGCTCAACAAATGGTCATTGTCAACATTGGTAATAATAGTATTAAGTACTGAATGAGTGACTCAGAGAGAAACATGGGAGAAAACTGGACAAAAGGGACAAGGCCAGCCAGAGCCCAAGCCCAACGTTAGCCTTAGGGAAGGCAACACCACTGGAGAAAATCTGCCCTGGAAAGATTTCCCCTGATCACATCTCCACCCTCAGCTCCCCAATGACACCTGACATTTTACCATAAGAGCAACATTCTTCCAAATATAATTCTGACCCTCACAAATCGCGTGCCCCCAGATGGAAAACCTCTTTGAACTAATATCAGATGTGTACACTCTGTTTTAAATGAATTGTACAATCTTTCCTTGAGTTTGACATTTAATCAAACACCTATTATTTTCCAATAGTATTTCCAAATAATAGATCTTGTTTAGTCCTCACAACACCCTCAATACATAGGCAGATAAAGCCTTTTATACCTAGAGATGTAGCCCTAAGAAGGTTAAGTAATGTATATGCGGCCCCACAACCAGTGACTCTGCCCCATGTCTCTGACACCTGTTCTGTCACCAAAGTCTTGCCACAATGCAGAGACATTTCTGAGGATGATCTGGGTATAGAATGGAAGAGTCTGGGGGCTCCAAAGGAAAGAGTACAACTCAGAGGACACACTGCCTGCTTCAGGGTGACTCTGGCCTGCCCCCGAAGGCAGAGCTCTGGGTCAGCTCCTGAGTCTTAGTGTTCCCCAGGTCCATGGTGTTTCAGTAGGACAGAGATGGGCCTGCTCTCATGGTTGGAGCTTCCCCACCCACAGCTGAACCTGAGGTCCAACTTCTACACCAGTCTATATTTCCCAGGAAGATGTTTGGAACCCTCCAAAGGAAAATAGCAGGGCCCGTGTTGTAACTTAGGGTGTCCAAACTCTCAGGAAATTCACATATTTCCTTCACAGTTTTCCCCATATCCATGTCATCCCTGTACTATTAATACTTTTCTCTAGATCAACTCACTGTTTTACTTAGCCAAATTTATTTCAAAGGTATATTACCACGGTATTACTTTATTTTACTTCATCCTACACAATAATATCCATAAAAATTATAAATTTGAAGTGCTTGTTCTAGTACACATTAAAAATAGTGCAAAAGTATAGATAAATATTTCTAGAAATATTTCAAATTTTATTTTATTTATTTATTTAATATTTTTTGTTTGTTTTTGAAAGAGAGAGTGTGAGGCAAGGAGGGGCAGGGGGAGAAGGAGACACAGAAGAAGGCTCCAGGCTCTGAGCTGACAGCAGAGAGCCAAATGTGGGGCTCAAACTCATGAGCCATGAGATCATGATCTGAGCCGAAGTCAGACACTTAACCTACTGAGGCAGGTGCCCCGAGAAAATATTTCAAATATTATAAAACTATAGCCTTTGTAGTCTATTCATGGCATGAAGAGATGAGTAAAGTATTTTGACAGTTTATCAAAGTTAGCAAATGAATGAAAATATTAAAACCATTAGGATCTTTTTGAAGGTCAAAAGTAACATTTGTTTGCCTTTTTTTTTTTTAAGTAAACTCTACCCCTGATGTGGGGCTTAAACTCACAACTCTGATATCTAGAGTCACATGCTCTATTCACTGAGCAAGATGGGCACTCCCAAAGATTCCCCCCCCCCCTTTTTTTAAAGTAACTCACAACCTTGAGATCAAGAATCATGCTCCATGGACTGAGCCAGTGAGGTGCCCCTAAAGTAACATTTTAATAACAGCTTATCTATTCCTTTTGAAAATTATCATCCACTTACATATTTACATGTGTGTAATAAAGGTTTTCTACCTTCATCCACAATCTCAAATGTGAAGAAGTCATTTTCATTTTTTAAAGGGAGAGATAGGGAGGAATATTTTTTTTCTATTCATTCTCAAATACACATAAGTGATTATATTCCCAGATTGTTTCCTAATCTTTCCACCTCAATTAGAAATATTCATTCCGTGATCCAGTGTTGAAACTTGGTTCTTTCATATACTAACCCAATAATTGTAAGGTTGATATTTCTTTGTACTTTTTACTTTAAGGTAAGGTCGAGTGACTGCCCCAAAGTCCAAAACTGTTTAAGGAAATAACTCAGAAATTGAATACATGGTCCAGCACAAATCTTAATATTTTCATATGGGAGGGAGGAAAGTAGTACACAGCTATTACAATAAGAAATGCTTGTGATTCACCAGTGGAAAGCACACCTCACATTATGTAACTCCTTTGTAATCCATATAGGATCTAGCAGTGATTATGAGGAGTAAAATGTCTTCATTAATCATGGAGAGCAATTAAATACCATGAATAATTTAATCAGATATTAATATCAATCTATTTGAAATGAAATCACAGCAAAAAGCCACAAAACTAAAACCTTCAGAAAACTTCTGAAATGATATAATGTCTGATTATTTCCTTCTTTGGGGGCAAATGGGTCTTATAACTTCATGGAGTTGCCAGAATTAGACCAGAGAACCCAAATTTGGGAAGGGAGAGAAAGTCAATATTCTGTTCAGACTCAAACCATAAAGCTTGCAACAATTCTCCTGCCCTTCCTACCTTCTTTTTCTCTCTCTCTTCCTTCCTTCTGTTCTCCACTTCATTCTTTCCTTTTTTCTTTCCCTTCAATAAACACTGACTCAGTGCCTGGTGTATCCATAGGCTCCAAGTTTACTGAGAGCTGCAATGCCACCCCTGCCCTCCAGGAGCAAACAATCTTGTCTGGGAAGTGAAAATAGGACAGAGACCTAATATGTTCCCCACCCAGGCTAAAACACAATGTCCAGGCCACTGACAATTCTAGACATGAGCTGGATTCTACCAGCATCCACTGCATGTTGTGCCAGGCATGTGCTGGACGCTTGGGATGCAAGGAGCCCCCAGTGTGGTGGGAGCAGGATTACTGTGCTGCAGATGAGGTGCTCCCTCAATCAGATGGGGTGTTGGGCAAGGTTTTTTGGAAGAATGATGTCTGATGGAATATTGAAAGGAAAATAGAAGTTAGACAAATCAAGGAAAGGGGGCATTAACAGATGTAGCAAAAGCACAGGAAAAATACAAAGTTATTAAACACAGCCTAGATCAGTGGCAGAGAGGGTCACTGAGTTTGCAGCAAAATGCTTCTACAAGGGAATAGTCAAACATGGGCAGTACTGAACCACAAAAAGCCCTTTGGACTAAGAAATCAGGGCTTCATCCTCATGTGGAGACACTGAAGACTTTTAGCTGAAGCATGACCTTATTGGGCAAATCTACTACCATGGCTAGAGAAACAATGGAAAATGATGTGGGCCAGTTTGACACGTAATACAGTTACTGTGGACACTGAGGGCTGGCTGACAGCAATTCCAGAGCCAACATTCCCAGGAGAGAGGGAACAGGTTCTATGAAGAAGAGTCTGATGTGAGGAAAGATACTGAAGTCTGTGGAAAGGAGACAGAAACACATATACACAGATATATATACACACATCGCACACATATATGTGTACACATAAACATGGACACATGGACATATGGACACACACCCCACACAGACTCAAAGACACATACACATATCACACATGCCTACACACGTGTATAAGCATATAATATGTACACACAAACATGTGTGCACATATATACACAGACAGGTACACACATTATACATGTCCATACACATCATTCATTCACACACGCATCACACATGGACACATACACATCACACGTGTGTACACACATCACACATGCACACCTAGCCACATACACATGAAAGGAAATATGAGAACCAAAGCTCAAATCTGGAGAAACCTATCTACAGTTTTCACTATTTTCCAATCCCAACTCAAAACACCTCTTCCATGAAGGCTTATCCAGCGACTCCTTTTCTCTGCATCCCCTTATCCCATGGGCACTTGGCTACTATTGCCCTAAGTGACTTGTTTTTCAAATGCCCCATTAAACTGCTGACTCTTCCTCTGCCCCTTACTCCTACTCTCCCACACATACACTAAAAGGTTTGCAACAACATGAATGGAGCTAGAGAGTATAATGCTAAGTGAAATAAGTCAGTCAGAGAAAAACAAATACCATATGATGGAATACTCATAGATGGAATTTAAGAAATAAAACAGATGAGCAAAGAGAAAAAAGAGAGAGAGAGAGAGGCAAACAAGAAAACTATAGTTAAGAAACACTCTTAACTATAGAGAACAAAGAGATGGTTCTGAGAGGGGATGGGCAAAATAGGTGATGGGGACTAAGGAGTGCGTCTGTGATGAGCACCGGGTGGAAGCAATCACTGTGTTGCAGACCTAAAACTAATATTTCACTGTAGACTAACTATACTGGAATTAAAAATTTTTTAGAAGGTATTGTTTCTGACTGCACATTCCCAAGGGAATCCTGGCCCTGTGAGGAATAGATGGAGACAAAATGAAAACATCTGATGGAAAATAATGACTCTGTGGAGTTAGAATCAAGGGGAACTGAGGCACTAGGTTCTGCACAAAGAGTCATCGGAGATGAGAACTAAAGGATTGGGGATTGGTTCTCATGCAACTAACCTTTCTCCTCACCTACTATGAAGCCACTCTGTGCACATAAAGGAAGATAAAGATAATTAGCAATCTGTCAGGGAGACAACAAATACCCACTGAAATTCAACAATGAGGTCTTAAGGGTAAAGAGGTTACAGGGCAGGTGGAAGTAAGATAAGGAGCAGGAAAAGCACAGCCACTAAAACTAATGGAGGGCCATGGGGATATGTGCATGATGAAAATGTCACGTGGAAAATCAGCACCCAAAACGGAGAGTTTATATGAAAGGAAGGTATAAGAAGGAAAAAGAGATGAAAGTACTAACCAAGACTTAACATTAATTGTATTTAAATACTGGAATTAAATGTAACTTGTTTTCTCTGCTTTACTTTTCAAGTTATGGTGAGGCTACTTGGTTTTTGTTTTTGTTTTGTTTTTCTTTGTATTTTACAACAGAATGATTTACTAGAAAGTAAGGGGCCAGTTCCACCACAAGGGGATTCACTTCCAGGGAACATTCAGGAGATAAAATAATCCTTCCTCTGAGACCCAAAGTGATCTTTGCTAATCATAGAAGGATCTAAGGCAATAGTAGCCTGCCCACATGTTTCTCTTAATCCCCAGCAATTATATCCACCCTGGGTAATGATACTCTGCAAAGGTTACTCATAGCACAGGCCAACTTTCCTCACCCAACCCTTCTGCTAAATCCCTCCCTTCTCCTCCACAGCAAGCTTGGTGGGGGGAAATGCTCTTGGGGAAGAAAAGTACCCAAAATGCCTCTCACTGGAACAAGGCTAGCACACAGGGAGGTATGAGAGTTTCTAACCTCTTTTCCCAGGGGCCCTTGATTCTTGTCATCCCACCTAGTTTCTTCCCTATTACTACCTCTGATCCTCATTTCTCCTTCCTCTCTGTCCAGAGTGAGGCCCTGGGAAGGAGGGACCAAAAGGAAACTGGACAGAAGTCAGACTGACTGTATGCGTGGAGAAATTGAAGTTAGGGGAGGGGGGGTGGGAAATGTGAGCCCAAGATCACAGGTTTAGAGCACAAGAACTCCCAAGACCCCAATACCTCAGAAGAGAAAAGATTCTAATCCTTAACCTTCAGAACAGACCAGAGACTGGCAAACCTCAGAAGTACCCCCGGGTGCTGCTTCAGGCCCCTCCAGAAAGCTGACCACTGGACCATGGGTGATTAGTATCTCTAGGAAAGCATGATCCAAGGGATATTCTGAAAAAATAAGAAAGGGAGATGATAGGGGAATCAGGCACCTTGAATGAAAGATGGGGGTGGCAGGGGAAAGCAGCTTGCCATGACCAATCTATTTAAAGTAATTTCCATGGAAAACTAAATCAGATTGTATTTTCCCTGGGATATGAGGCTAAAATTCTCATCATCTCCTTGTGAACAAGTACATATGAACAAGTACATATCAAATACTGAGTTAAATGGAGAAATGGAAAATTAGGAGCATCCAATCTTGCCTAGATGCTGCTCCTAGTCCAGGAGAGAAGGCCCTAGGAATCCACACCAGATGTGAAAAATGGTTCCATAGCCCTTCACCTTGGAACTCTCTGAGCATATGAAAGCACCCAATGGAAAAGTCACTAGAGGCACACAAAACAAATTGTGATTATTCTTACATTTCTAAGCAATCAAAAGGTTTCCCATAAATCATCCACCCAATTTGAACAGCTTCAACTATTGAAATAAGGCATAGTTTGAAGAATGAACAAAAATAAGGATAACCAGCAAATGTGATGAAAGAGCTTTCCTGGTCAAAACACAGGCTGGATCCAGATTCTGGTCTTCAGTAGTAAATCCCATTAGCTGTCTTTGAGTCAGAGAGTTCACATCCAAAGCCTGCTGTAGCCCCAGGGAATTCCTGAGAGACGCATGTAAGAGTTAAAATTAGATTTGAGACCAAAATGGAAAGAGCACTTACCTTACCTTGATTTTCAATGACTCCCAGTAAAGGAGAGGTATATTGGTGCTGGTCATCTAAAGCAGCATGCTCCTGAAAGAATTTGGGTTAAAGCTTTAGGCCAAAGAGCCTAGAAGGCTGTGGGTCTGAAATGTTTGTGCTTTTTCCTTCATATTGTTTTGATTTCCAGATTTTATTTGACTTGGGAGTCAGTTAAAGCAACGATGCATTATCTGCCCAAGGATAATCAGTGGATTAACAGTGGACGGGCTGAACCAACATTCTTGGGCCACCAACTACCACCAGGCGCAAAAGTCCTGAGAGGCCTCCTCTGACACAGCCTATCTCGGAGCAGGACAGGGCCCATAACTGCTGTTCACTGCTCCTCCCTGCTTGTAAAGTTTATATGTGAGCCCTCAGGCTATGCAGCAGCTGCCCACCTGTTGGAGGAACTCAGCATCAACAATTTCCTTCCAGGCCCAGAGGCTAGAGCACTCAGACCCAGGAGTTTACCTGAACATGTCAGCTCAATACTTTTACTGTCTTTGTAACTACTTCCTGGTCTCACTGCCAACACCTGGAGCTAATCTTGTCAGGAGAAATCACAAAGCCTCTGCGGAGTCTGCAGTGGGAAAAGCTTAGAATGGGAAGGCCGGAGACCCAGGCTCTAGTCCCGGGCCCGTTGTGTGGCCTTGGGAAATAGTTTGGCTTCTCTGGGCCTTGGGTTGTTCATCTACCTCCAACAATGGTAAAGGTCTATCAGATGACCTCTACCTCCTCTTGGCTCCTACAGTCCACTAATAGAACCGTCCTTGAGCACCTGGGAGCAACCACAAGAGTGAGATCTGTTCCCTGCCTCCTAGAGGGTGTGAACCTGAGCCTGCCTGGGATGTCATCCCCTCATTCTGCCCATATTGATTCAAAAAGAAGAGGCATGTAGTACTTGGAAAGAATGCAAAATTTGGAATCAAAACAACTGAGTCTGAATCCTGGCTTTGCCACTTAAAGGTTGGGGAAATGTAAGCAGTTCCATTAGCCTCTATGGGCTGATTGCTTTATCTGGGAAATGAGGATGACATCACTGAGCACCCTTGTGAAGAATAGACAAGACCCATATGCAGCAGCAGTCCATAAACACCAGAGTCTGTCCACACCAGAAGTGTCTAAGCCAAGCAAGTGCAGTCCCTGGGCACACTGCTCATCTTGCATGCATCTACAAGCTATTCAGGAATGCTGGAACAACTCTGCTGTGGGCCTCCTTCTCCATGCAGGGATGAGCTCCAGAAGCACCCAAAAGAGAGTCATTCAAAAGTCAACACGTCAAAATAAAGCTCCAGGATGCTATAAACTCTCTTTGAATCTTAGGATGCAAAATAAGGAATAATGGGGACCCAGCTGTCAAGGACAGTTATAAGTTGAAAAAAGGAGACAAGGCTACTGGATGTGTCATTAGCAGGCTGTAACTGGTACAGTAGTTCCTTAAGGGATTGGAAAGGGACAGTGGCAAAGAAAATGGAACCAGTGGGTGGATGGACCTAGGGAAGCTTCCTGGAGAAGGAATTCTAGCAGCCATGAACCACTAGAGAGCTGTCCTTCTCCCAGTTCTCTAACAAAGACAACCACCTCTTCAAACTGCTGACCCAGGAACATTGGAGAGAGGATGAATATGTACCCTGGAGCAGTGGGGGGCGGGGGGGGGGTAGGGGGGGGCGGCTGTTCTGAAGCTCTGAGGCACCTCCTGGGCAGGACTAGAAGAGGAAGCTTTCACAGTGAATGTAAACAATGTTACGTTTAGGGCTTCCAAGCTCTATGCCTGCCCTGCCAATGCTCCTGAGCCCTTGCCCTGTGTCTTTTTTTATTCTTTACAAACCACCTGTTGCCCTTTAACCCTCAGTTAGGTAGGTTGTCAGCACTCAATCATGAGGATGCATGTGTGTAGCTTTAGACACATAAAGACTGTAATGAGTAGGCTTCTATCAGGCTGGGGGGTCCCCATATTCAAGAGCTGTGATCTCCCTTCAGACTGAGGATTGCCTGGGATAAGGACCATGCCCCCCCCACCACCACCACCACCACCAGAGCTGTTAGTCAACAGGCATTAAGAATTCCTTTCAGGGGCACCTGGGTGGCTCAGTCGGTTAAGCTTTTGACTTCAGCTCATGTCATGATCTCACAGTTGGTGAGTTTGAGCGCTGCATCGGTCCCTATGCTAACAGCTCAGAGCCTGCTTCTGATTCTGTGTCTCCTACTCTCTCTGCCCCTCCCACACTCACGTTCTGTCTCTCAAAAATAAATAAATCTTTAAAAAAATTTTTTAATTAAAAATAAAAGAATTCCTTTCATTTCCACCAAGATTCAGTGAGCAGCTATTAATTCCTAGCACCACACTGAGCACTGAAGCATTTGCTTTCTGGTCCATCCCCTCTAAGGATACAGGTAAAGGCAAGAACAAAGATGTGATCTGTGAGGCTGCAGAACTCAGGTGTGCTAGCACACATTCAAGGTAAGTATATAAGGGTTATAAATCTTAAAAATATGACATATGAAGTCAAAAAACTTCAAATACCCAAGTGTAATAATTCTACAAACTTCCATCATTTCCTCACTGATTTGATGAAATGTGATCATCAATTGCTGTCCACACAGTATCTCATTACTTCTGGTCTAGAGGGATAAAATGGAGAAGCAAGCTCATATGTTCACCTCAGGCAAGGTTAACTTAGAGCCTACAAGATCTAGCATTGCTGTCAATACCATGTTGCATCAGCCACTTCTACATGTTAGCAAAGTAGAATGTACTAGTTAGAAAGGTTTTCTTACTAAATGCTACCTAGAATACCAAAGGCAGGCATGGAATATCCCTCTCCAAAATCCACCAAGGAGATCCGTGCACAGCTTTGACAAGGTTTCTGACTCTATTAATGTTCAGTGTAGTACCCAGTACACTGTGTTGGCTGGATTAATGCATAAAGCTCTAGAATCTCAAATCTTATATATAGAAAGAAAGAAAATATCATATCTTTACATACTCCAACTGACATGGGCAATTTGAAGATTATTAGCTTTATGGGATTACCTGCACTTGAGGCTTCCAAACTTGAGAATTTCATATAGTAACATTTCCCTCTCTTCTGTGATAGCCAATTTTTATAGTTTGACAAGTAAGGACTTGAAACAAACTACAACCTCCTGGAGTTTCCATCACTTTTAAACAAAATGATATTTTTAACACACACAAATGTAGGAAGGCCATGATTTCAAAATAAAAGACTTTTCTTCTCAAGAATACACTACTGAGGGGCACCTGGGTGGCTCAGTCAGTTAAGTGTCCAGCTTCGACTTAGGTCATGATCTCACAGTTCGTGTGTTCGAGCTCCACGTTGGGCTCTGTTCTGACAGCTCAGAGCCCGGTGCCTGCTTCGGATTCTGTGTCTCCCTCTCTCTCTGCTCTTGCCCCACTCATGCTGTCTCAAAAGTAAATAAACATGGGGGCGCCTGGGTGGCGCAGTCGGTTAAGCGTCCGACTTCAGCCAGGTCACGATCTCGCGGTCCGTGAGTTCGAGCCCCGCGTCGGGCTCTGGGCTGATGGCTCAGAGCCTGGAGCCTGCTTCCGATTCTGTGTCTCCCTCTCTCTCTGCCCCTCCCCCGTTCATGCTCTGTCTCTCTCTGTCTCAAAAAAAAATAAATAAAAACATTAAAAAAAAAATTTTAAAAAAGTAAATAAACATGGAAAGAAAAAAAAAAGAGTACACTGCTGATATCCTTTTACTTACATTTTCCTCCAGACTAGAGAACACACAGTAATGGGCCAACATGGGCCCACAGATCAGTGCTGGAATTGTACATGGTCTACACCCTCTCTCTTTCTCCAGTGCTTCCCAACTAAATAAAACCAACCTTTGTTATACCCATGGTAGTCATCTAGTTGGGGCTTATTTCCCTTCAAAATCTCACTGGTGCCTCAGCTTCAAGTTGAGAAACATGCTTTCTCCAATAGGTCCTGGCTTCTGCCTTCTGGCTAGTCTCTTAGGAGAGCATCTGGGTTTGCCTGGGTTCATGCCTTTCAAACTAAAACTAGAGCCACGGGTTTCTGAAGGCCACAGTCTAATCAGGACCACTTGATCATTAAAACTCCACCATAATTAACAGTCAATTTATTATTGGAGCTGTCATTTCAACACACAGATGGGTGGAACAAAGTTCAAATGCCATAATTTAGACAATAACAATTGAGTTCCAGTGATGAAAGAAGGGGGGGAGCATGCCATTCATACATAGAGGTGATGCTACTGATCCAGGGTCAATGGGGAATTTTTTAGTTATTTTCCCACTAAGAACTTGCCTCAAGTTACCCATGGACTCCCTTCTGGCCTTGGTGTCCAAGGGTAGGCCACGCTGGAGGTAAGACTGTGCTGTAATAGGAGAAAACAATAAAAACAAAAGCATCACCTTCTGCACTTTATATAACTATTCCTGCTTCCTGAGTCTATGGAACAGGTATTATTCTTATTTGATAGACAAGGTCACTGAGCATCAGAAACCTACTTATTCAATAGTCAACAAATAACTGCTAAGTGCCTCCTATGTCAGACACTGGGTAAGGTGCTGTGACTTTGTTCAAGGTGACACAGCTGACAAGTACCATAGGGAGCACCCAAACCCAGTCACTTAACCTCAAGTCCCCTCCATTCCACGGCTGCCTCATAGGCTGAGGTCACTGTTGCCACTTAAGACCTCAGGATGTCAGGGCCAAAGGCCATGGTGGGAAGGACCACATGGTCCTTCCTTGCTCCTCTGCAAGGAAAGTGAGGAATAAAATCTGCAGAAATAAATAAATGTAGATACCCATGTTCCATTAGTAATAGCCCTGTCTATGGTGTAGACTCTTGGGCCAACTCTTGGGCCAGTTATAGCCCTGTCTATGGTGTAGACTCTTGGGCCAACTAAGAGTCTGAGACCTAGTCCTCAAGCACGGACCTCTGTTCACAGCATGAACCCTTTGTCATAGGTTGTGGAAACAATGACTGCCATCCACTCTAGCCAGCCATCCCTGCTGCCACACAGTTGCATCAGAGAAGGGGCCAGTCACACACTATCTCAAGAATGCCAAAATCTTCATGAATGGGCCACCCTGTGCCTGTAATCAACAGACAGGTGGGGTGACAGCCATGGGTCACATAACTGAGGCCAAACATGAGAGGCTGGCCCAGATCAATAGATGAGTCAGGGCTCAGAGTATAAAACCTTGGGCGCTCCAGTGCTCCTAACATAAGCCAGCATCTCCTCTCCTCACTCAGCTCCTGGTGCTTCAAGTAAGTGTGAGTTCTCCTGACTCTCATCTTCCCAGCTAGTCTTCCCCAGGCCTGTGCAGGCTAGGTGGACTAGGGGACAGATTGGCAAGACCTCTGACCCCTTTGGAAACTATAGGACCTCTGACTTTCCAACTGCATTCATGTTTAGAGGGAATTCAGGCAGGAAGGCAGTGGGGGCTGAGCTGTTGCTGTGTGGATTTGTGTCTCTGATCTTCTGGCCAGAATAGGAACTCCACAAAGACAAGACTCTATCTCTATGGCACCCCTCTAGGAGCAGGCAAGTGATGGGCACAGAGTTCCATCTATCTCTATGGCACCCTTCTAGGAGCAGGCCAGTGATGGGCACAGAGGGACATTCTGCAGACTGCTCCTATGATTGGGCAGGATGGACCTTATGCACTGGTCAGGAGAATAGGCTGAGTCTTAGTTCCAGAGAGTAAGGGAGAACAAGGAGAGTAATGCAGACAATGCTGCAGATGGTGGATATTTGGGGAACCTCAGGAACCCAGTGCCAGTTTTTCAGAGATGTTCTGAGAGAGAAATGGCATGAGATGCCATGGCACAACTTCCTACTATTAATGGCCCCCCTCAACCAAGCTTGGCTGTAAGCAAAGCCTACATCTTCTGGTCAGAGATTCTGATGCAAAGGACCACTGGGTCCTTTCCCCTGTGTACAGACAGGACCAGACCAGGGGGAGACTGCTTTTTCTGATAACTAGCTTCCAGATCATGGCTAGGCTCAGTGGGACAGACCAAGAGTTTGAACTAAGAGCTTTTGCAGAGAAGGGGGGGGGGGGGGGGGCAACAGCCCTCTGACATTCGGACAAACCTCCCTCTGTTTTGTCAGGGATAGGTAAAATCCTCCACCCTAGGTGGAGGTTTGTGGAAATTTCTATTTGCATTCAGAGAATCCGTGTTGGGATTGGAGGAGGCATGAGTGATGAAGTGCTCGAACTGTCTCATTTTTTAGGAAGTGAGGATAGAGGTGGGACTGTGGGTCATTTGCTCCCAAATCACTCAGATGCCAAAGGCAGAGCTGGGAAAGAGAAATGCGAGCAGTACCTGGGCTATTTACTGCTTGGTAAAGACTTTCTGAGGGGGAAACGACTAATCCCAGGAGTCCCATATGAGAGTGCTTCCCGGTCTAAACAGAGGGCATCAAGCCCAGCCTGGCCGTGCTGCCCTGGAGGATGATGGGCGTTTCCACGGCTGTCCCTGCCTCTTCCATGCGCTTGCGGTTGGTCCAGTGATGCTCCCTGCTCTTTCTAGGCTTCTCTCTCTCCTTAAACAAGATGTCTCACCAGAAAAAGCAGCCCACCCCCATGCCCCCAGTGGGCTGCGGGAAGACCTCCGGCGGGGGCGGCGGGGGCGGCGGAGGCGGCGGAGGCTCCAGCTGCGGAGGCTACTCAGGAGGCGGCGGAGGCTCCAGCTGCGGGGGCTACTCCGGCGGCGGCGGAGGCTCCAGCTGCGGAGGCTACTCAGGCGGCGGCGGCGGCGGCGGCGGTTCCAGCGGGAGTGTGAAATACTCTGGGGGTGGTGGCAGCTGCGGGGGCGGCGGAGGCTCCAGCTGCGGAGGCTCCAGCTGCGGAGGCTACTCCGGGGGCGGCGGAGGCTCCAGCTGCGGAGGCTACTCAGGCGGCGGCGGTTCCAGCGGGAGTGTGAAATACTCCGGGGGTGGTGGCAGCTGTGGGGGCGGCGGAGGCTCCAGCTGCGGAGGCTACTCCGGGGGCGGCGGAGGCTCCAGCTGCGGAGGTGGAGGCTCCAGCTGCGGGGGTTACTCCGGGGGCGGGGGAGGCTCCAGCTGCGGGGGCTACTCCGGGGGCGGCGGAGGCTCCGGGCAGCAGGTTCAGTGCCAGAGTTATGGAAGCATCTCTAGCGGCGGCTGCGGCGGGGGCTCCTCCGGCTGCGGAAGCGGCGGGGGCTCCTCCGGCTGCGGGGACGGCGGGGGCTCCTCCGGCTGCGGGGGCGGCGGGGGCTCCTCCGGCTGCGGGGGAGCTGGCTACTTCTCGTCGCAGCAGACCACCCAGACCTCCTGCATGCCGCAGCAGAGCTACGGAGGGGGGTCTTCCTGCGCTGGGGGCGGCGGCTCCTCTGGAGGCGGCGGCTCCTCTGGAGGCGGCGGCAGCTGCTTCTCCAGTGGTGGGGGGTCGTCCTGCGGTGGGGGCGGCGGCTCCTCCGGGGGCGGCGGCGGCTGCTTCTCCAGTGGTGGGGGGTCGTCCTGCGGTGGAGGCGGCAGCTCTGGTGGGGGCTCCGGAGGTGGCAAGGGCGTCCCGATCTGCCACCAGACCCAGCAGAAGCAGGCGCCTACTTGGCCAAGCAAATAAGGCCAGTTGGACGCCGCGGAGACTGAGGAGCTGGAGCCGTTTTCCGTGGGCGCCTATGGGCTCAGCGCTCTCTTGATATTGCCGAAGTTCCCAAATGCTTCGTGTGTTACACCCAGACGAAGCCTTAGAGTTCTGGGGCTGCTTCTTGTTCTACAGGTTTTCCTCTTTGGTTTCTGTACAACTACCTCCCAACCCCAGTGCCTCCTCAGTCAATAAATTTGCAATTCATGAGAATTTCTGGGTTTTAGTCACCTTTGAATCTTCCAAGTCACATTTCATTCATTTCCTTTCCTCCGTTCACTCATCCGTCCATATATACATTCTTTCAACAAATACACTTATTTTGTTGGGGGAAGGGGGTCAGCAGAGGAGGGAGGAATGACTGGCAACCAGAAGCAAAGATGTGAGCTCTCTGTTTTATGGCTTAAGATGGTGAGGTGATCCTCAAACACAAAGATTCTGCGGACAGATTTCCATGAACATCCCCTAGTGGGTTGGATTGCCACTCTGGGTCTTCTTCTTGAGCTCAATGCTTTTTAAAGACAGGTCTGCCCTGGGGAGATGCTGTCTCTCATAGTCCAGAACTTGCTCTGCAAGGTCTGAAGGAAGGGTGGCTTCACATGAGGAGCACTAGCGTATGCTACCCAGACTCACAGGAGAAAGAATAATTGTACATATGTGACTCTCTACAGCGTGTGAGATGTTTACTAGGTACCTGTAGGGAGAGGAGGAAGTACAGGAGCTGTTTCCTGATCTCTTAAAGACGCTTCACCTAACTTAGGAACATACAGCATAAGTGTATGCAAAAAACATACCAGTACCAGAGAGGTCATGGGGAAACACAGGAAACATACCAATTAGCAAGGAAAAAGCTCTAATTGCTCTGTTAATTGCGTAGGTCTCAAAAGAGATATAGAGTATCAGTCTGGCCAGGAACTCTCCACGCCCCATTTCATATCTTGATTCTACTACCTCTAGGTAAATGTTAACTTATTGATTTGCCTGAAGCAAAACACCTGCTACACCAAAAATCCAAAGTACTCTCCTTACCCAGTCATTGCCGGAGACAAAAAGACAAATTATCCCTCCCCAGTTCTTCTGTTTAGAGAGACAAAGCAGATAACAGCTTTAAAGACCCAATAGTCCAACCACTGCATATTATATATACATATACATATGTATATTTTTTAAATAAAAGTAAGACATTTAGTTCTGTATCAGATGGAGTCGATGCACTTCTCTTTATTGCTCCAGTTAAATGTAACTAAAATATCTGGGCATAATATATTTAAAAAAACATAAGGACAGTCTAAAAGGTGGAGAGAAGAAGGCAGAGTAGCTAGGGTCCTCAGAACTTGAGGACTGACACTGTCTGTGGTAAGTTTCCTGGGTTTCCTTTTTGCTTCCTATTATCTTAGATTGGGCACTGCAAAGTCTGCAACCAAGAAATGCCAACAGGTGCAGACAAATACCTCCCACCATATCCAAAGGACCAAGAAACATGACCTAGAGAGGCAGAAATCTTTTATGATAATATCCACCCTACTATAACTAACCACCCTGGAAAAAAAGAACGAGAAGATTGGACTTCTCCTTTCCAGTGGTAAGGAGATAACACCCCCTATGCACACACTTCCTTCACTGGTGTAGTATTAGCAGAGACCTGCTGTAATATAAGATTTGAATAAGATCCAGGGTCTCAAAACATAATGCCTGGAATGTCTAGCACACAATAAAAAATTACTTACCATACCAAGAACCAGGAAAATCTCAACTTGAATGAGAAAAGACACAATACCAACACTGAAATGAAACAGATTTGGGACTTTAAAGATATTATAAAAATGCTTCCACAAGAATTTACAAACACACTTGAAATAAATAGAAAGTCTTGGCAAAGAAATGGAAACTATAAAGAAGAATTAAGCGAAGATTTATAATAAACAACTGTAGAATTAAATTTTAGAATTGAAAAATATAAAATTCACTGGATGTGTTCAGTAGCAGAATGGAAATCACAGAGTAAAGAATCAGTGAACTCGAAAATAGGTCAATAGAAATTATCCAGTCTCAATGACAGAGAGAAAATAGGCTGAAAGAAAGAAGAAGAAGAAGAAGAGAGCTTCAAAAGCCTGTGGGACAACACAAGATTACATGAAAGCAGGTAGAGAAAAATGACACATCATCTACAGGGAAACTATGGTTTAAATGACAGTAGATTATTCATCAGAAACCAGGAAGGAAGGAAGGAAGGAAGGAAAGAAGGAAGGAGAGAAGGAAGGAAGGAAGGGAGGGAGGAAGGGAGAAAAGAAGGAAGAAAGGAAGGAAGGAAGGAAGAAACCATGAAGGCCAGAAAGAAGTGGCACATTTTTCAAGTGCTGAAAGAAAAAATTGGCAACACCAAATTCTATATGCAGTGAAAATATTCTTCAGGAATAAAGGTGAGATATAGTCTCAGATGAAACAAAACAAAACAAACCAAAGATTGTTTCCAGCAGACTTACTCTCAAAGAATGGCTAATAGAAGTTCTTCTAACAAAAAGGAAATGATCAAAGAAGGCACCTTAAAATACCAGGAATGAAGAACAATGCAAAGTATAAAATTATGAGTAAATTTAGGACAGTATCTTTCTTCTCTTGAGTTTTTAAAAATAATATTGAGAGTTGTACCAATAACCAAAACATTGATGTAGTTCTCAATGTATGTAGAAGAAATATTTAAGATAATATAATTGGGGAATTTAAGTAAAGGACCAAAATGGAGATAAGGTCTACCTTTCAAAATGTCAATAGCAATAGTCTGTGATAAGTTATGTTGTATACATAATGTAATATCCACAGTAGCCACTAAAATAAAAAACTATACAAAGAGATACAGTCAAAAATATCATCATAGGTAAATCAAAATCAAATTCTAAAAAAAAAAAGAAAAGTAAAATTTTATGGTAGTATAGCATACATTTTCAGATGGTCTCTAACTTACAATGGTTTGACTTAAAATTTTTTGATTTTACAATGGTGTGAAAGCAATACTCACTCAGGAGAAACCATACTTCAAATTTTGAATTTTGTTATTTTCCAGGGCAGCTCCCGGTCAGCCACACAGTCATGAAAGTAAACAAATAATACACTTACAACCTTTCTGTACCCATACAACCTTTCCATTTCCCACTTTCAGTACAGTACTGAATACATTACATGAGACATGCAAACCTTTATTATAAAATAGGTTTTGCATTAGATTATTTTGCCCAACTGTAGACAAAAGTAACTGTTCTGAGCACATTTAAGGTAGACCAGGTAAAGCCATGTTGTTTGGTAGGTCAAGATGTAGTAAATGCATTTCAACTTAAGATATTTTCAATTCACAATGTGTTTACTGGGATATAACTCTGTTAACAGACTTGGGTCCCTGGTCCTAGCAAAGGTAGAAATGAGGCTGGACCCAAAATTTAAAAGCACAGGCAAAACTTTATTGGGGCTTATGCTGGAGCACAAAGGAAAGAGTCTTTAGGCTGACTCACTGAGGAGAGGTCAGGGAGGATTTTTTAAAGAAACTTAGGTGGGAAAAGTGTGCCATCTAAGCATGTAGAAGTGGGGATTTATTAGCACCTGTGCACTTAAACACCATGCTTCTTCATGAGTTGCATGTCAAATTAACATGTTAAATCTCCACACCTGAGAGTGACTTTCAGTATTATAATGAGGAGAAAGTTGGTGAAAGTTCAGCACTGGGGTCCATCTTGGTGCAGACTGGTTTGGACTGGTCTTGGCTTGCTCCTTAGCTGATAGTTTGCTCTGTAAGAAAAGTGCTAAGGGCCACCAGGCAGCAGGAGGCTTTCCAGGTGCACAGGGCCTTGCTCCCAAGGTTCCTGACTGTTTCAACCCTGCTATAAGTTGAGAACATCTGTGTACAAATGCACAAAATAGAAATGACAGATTAATTTTTACCAAGTGAACGCACCCCAATAACTAAACCTTATCCCTGTCTTAGTCATTAAATATGTCAGATGTATCATTATTCTGACTTCTAATATTTTAGGTTAATTTTGCTTATTCTTGCAGGTTATATTAAATATAGTCCTGTGGTATGCATTTTTTGTGTCTGGCTTTTTTTGCTTAATATTATCTCTGGGAAATGTGCTTGCTTTGAGCAGTAGCTTCTTATTTTTCATTACCATTTGGTTTACCAGTGTGTAAATATATCATAGTTTGTATTTTCTATTGTCATTAGAAATTGTTTTGTTTCTTTTTGTTATAGCTTTGAGACACTCAAGTCAGTGATTAGTTTTCCACAAATCAAATCTTTTTTTATTATATTTTTACAAATCAAATCTTAATATTCTGTGTTTTCATTACCACTTATTTCAAAATATTTTATATCTTCTGTGATGTTTTTTTCCTTAGCCCATGAGTTATTAGGAGTGCTTTACCTAATTTCTAAATCTCAAGGGATTTTCTAGATATTTTTTTTAAAAATTTAAATCCAAGTTAGTTAACATACATTGTAATAATGATTTCAAGAATAGAATGTAGTGATTCATTATTTACATATAACACCCAGTGCTCATTCCCACAAGTGTCCTTCTTAATGCCCTTCGCCCATTTAGCCCATCCCCCCCACCTGACATCCCGCCAGCAAGCTTCAGTTTGTTCTCTGCATTTAAGAATCTCTTATGGTTTACCTCCCTCTCTGTTTTATTTTTAATGTTTATTATTTTTGAGAGAGAGAGAGAGACAGAGTGTGAGCAGGGGAGGGGGAGAGAGAGAGGGAGACACAGAATCTGAAGCAGGCTCCAGGCTCTTAGCTGTCAGCACAGAGTGTGATGCAGGACTTGAACCCACAAACCGTGAGATCATGCTGAGCCCAAGTCAGAAGCTCAACCGATTGAGCCACCCAGGCACCCCCTCGCTCTCTGTTTTTATCTTATTTTTGCTTCCCTTCCCCTATGTCCACCTGTTTTGTTTCTTAAATTCCACATATGAGTGAAATCATATATTATTTCCCTGACTGACTTATTTTGCTTAGCAGAATACACTCTAGTTTGTAAATAGCATTGCAGTGCACATTGTTGTAAATAGCAAGATTTCATTCTTTTTGGTTGTCAAGTAATATTCCATTGTATGTATACACCACATCTTCTTTATCCATTTATCAGTCAATGGACATTTGGGCTCCTTTCATACTTTGGCTATTGTCCATAGTGCTGCTATAAACATTGGGATGCATGTGTCCCTTAGAATCACCACTCTACCCTTTGGATAAATACCTAGTAGTGCAATTGCTGCGTAGTAGGGTAGTTCTATTTTTTTTTAATAACAATCTTTTTTTAAAAGTTTATTCATGGGGTGCCTGGGTGGTGCAGTCGGTTAAGCGTCCGACCTCAGCCAGGTCACGATCTCGCGGTCCGGGAGTTCGAGCCCCGCATCAGGCTCTGGGCTGATGGCTCAGAGCCTGGAGCCTGTTTCCGATTCTATGTCTCCCTCTCTCTCTGCCCCTCCCCCGTTCATGCTCTGTCTGTCTCTGTCCCAAAAATAAATAAACGTTGAAAAAAAAAATAAAAGTTTATTCATTTATTTTGAGAGAGAGAGACTGCAAGTGGGGGTGGGGGTGGAGAGAGAGAGACAGAGAATACCAAGTAGGCCCTGCACTGTTAGTGCAGAGCCTGATGTGGGACTTGAACCCACAATCCATGAGATCATGAACTGAGCTGAAATCAAGAGTCGGATGCTCAACCAACTGAGCGACCCAGGCACCCCTGGGTAGTTCTATTTTTAATGTTTTGAGGAACCTCCATGCTGTTTTCAGAGTGGCTGCACCAGTTTGCATTCCCGCTAACACTGCAAAAAGGTTCCCCTTTCTCCACATCCTCACCAACATCCATTGTTGCCTGAGTTGTTAATGTTAGCCACTCTGACTAGTGTGAGGTGGTATCTCATTGTGGTTTTGATTTGTATTTCCATGATGATGAGTGATTCTGAGCATCTTTTCATGTGTCTCTTAGCCATCTGGATGTCTTCTTTGTAAAAGTGTCTATTCATCTCTTCTGCCCATTTCTTCACTGGATTATTTGTTTTTTAGGTGTTAAGTTTGATAAGTTCTTTATGATTTTGGATACTAACCCTTTATCTGAAATGTCATTTGCAAATATCTTCTTCCATTCTGTCGGTTGCCTTTTAGTTTTGCTGATTGTTTCCTTTGCTGTGCAGAAGTTTTTTATCTTGATTAGGTCCCAGTAGTTCATTTTTGCTTTTGTTTCCCTTGCCTCTGGAGACATGTCAAATGAGAAGTTGATGCGGCCAAGGTCAAAGAAGTTGCCACCTGTTTTCTAGGATTTTGATGGCTTCCTGTCTTAAATTTAGGTCTTTTATCCATTTTCAGTTTATTTTTGTGTATGGTGTAAGTGCATGTCACTGTCCAGCTTTCCCAACACTATTTGCTAAATAGATTGTCTTTTTCCATTGGATATTCTTTCCTGCTTTGTCAAAGATTAGCTGGCCGTATGTTTGTGGGTCCATTTCTCGGTTCTCTGTTCTGTTCCATTGATCTGTGTGTCTGTTTTTATGCCAGTACCATACAGTCATGATGATTAGAGATTTGTAATACAGCTTGAAGTCTGGAATTGTGATGCCTCCAGGTTTGGTTTTCTTTTTCAATATTACTTTGGCTATTCAGGGTCTTTTCTAGTTCCATACAAATTTTAGAATTGTTTGTTGTAGCTCTGTGAAGAATTCTGGTGTTACTTTGATAGAGATTGCATTGAATATGTGATTGCTTTGGGTAGTATGAAAATTTTAACAATATTTGTTCTTCCAATCCATGAGCATGGAATATTTTCCCATTTCTTTGTGTCTTCTTCAATTTATTTCATAAGCTTTCTCCAGTTTTTAGTGTATGGATTTTTCACTTCTTTGGTTAGGTTTATTTCTAGGTATTTTATGGTTTTTGGTGCAAATGGGATTGATTCCTTGATTTTTCTTTCTGCTGCTTCATTATTGGTGTGCAGAAATGCAACTGATTTCTGTACATTGATTTTATATCCTATGACTTTGCTGAATTCATGTATCAGTGCTAGCAGTTTTATTTTTTAGTGGAGTCTTTTGGGTTTTCCACATAAAGTATCATGTCGTCTGTGAAGAGTGAAAAAGTTTGACTTCCTCCTTGCCAATTGGATGCTTTTTATTTCTTTGTGTTGCCTGATTGCTGAAGCTAGGACTTCCAACACTATGTTGAATAACAGTGATAAGAGTGGGCATCTCTGTCATGTTCCTGACCTTAGGGAGAAAGTTCTAGTTTTTCCCCATTAAGAATGATGTCAGTCTTTTCATATTATGACATTTATGATCTTGAGGTATGTTTCTTCTATCCCTACTTTCATGAGGGTTTTTATCAAGAAAAGATGCTGTATTTTGTCAAATGCTTCCTCTGCATCAATTGAAAGGATCATGTGGTTCTTATCCTTTCTTTTATTAATGTGATGTATCACGTTAATTGATTTCCAATTCATTAGTTGAACCAGCCCTGCATCTCTGGAATAAATACCACTGGATCATGGTGAATAATTCTTTGAATGTATTTTTGAATCCGGTTGGTTAGTATCTTGTTGAGAATTTTTGCGTCTGTGTTCATCAGGGAAATTGGTCTCCTTTTTACTGGGGTCTTTGGTTTTGGAATCAAGGTAATGTTGGCCTCATAAAATGAGTTTGGAAGTTTCCCTTCCATTTCTGTTTTTAGAACAACTTCAGAAGAATACCTGTTAACTCTCCATTAAATGTTTGATAGAATTCCCTTGGAAAGCCATCCAGCCCTGGACTCTATTGGGAGATTTTTGATTACTGATTCAATTTCTTTACTGGTAATTGGTCTGTTCAAATTTTCTATTTCTTCCTGTTTCCATTTTGGTAGTTTATATGTTTCTAGGAATTTGTCCATTTCTTCCAGATTGCCCTATTTGTTGGCATATAATTGCTCATAATAATTTGTTATTATTATTTGTATTTTTGGGGTGTTGGTTTTGATCTCTCCTCTTTCTTTCTTGATTGTATTTATTTGGGTCCCCATACTGCTCCACCATCTTAACTCCTCTCTAGATATCTTAATGTTACTCATTTCTAATTTAATTTCATTGTGGTAAGAAAATATATTCTGTGTGATTTCAGTTCTTTAAAATATATAGAGATGTCTTATGGCCCAACACATGATCAATCTTGAAGAATGTTTCATGTGCATTTAAAAAAACTTTTTAAAGAATTTTAACTCTTGGATGTTTAAGTCAAATTGGTTATTGGTTAATAACATTGTTCAGTGTTCCTAAATCTTGGCTGATTTTTGTCTACTAGTTCTATCAATTCCTGAGAGAGAGGGTGTTAAAGTCACCAACTGTGATTGTTATTAGGTACAAATGCATTTAGAATTGTTACATCTTCCAGGTGAAACATTATGAAATGTTTCCCCTTACCTATCATTATCTCTTGTTTTGAATCCAGCTTTATGTGATAGCAATATAGTCACTCCATTTTCATTATACTTACTCTTCACATGGAATCTCTTTTCTCATATTACTTTCAACCTCTCTGTATCTTTATATTTAAAATGTTTCTCTTATAAATAACATATAGGAGGCCATCTTTTTAATCCAGTCTGAGATTCTTTGTCTATGATTGTTCCCCTGATGGTAATGTGTTCCTTTTCATTGCAGACTTCTTAATTTTTTTTTCTCTTCATCTTTGGTTTTCAGTAGTTTGACTAAAATAGACTGAGGTATGGTCTCCTCTTTATTTGCCCTGATTGGCATTCTCTGAATTTCTTTTATCTGTGGTTTGATGTGATTCATTATTTTAATGAATAAAAATATTATCTCCTCAAAGATTTATTCTTCCCCATTTTCCCTGCTTCTGTTCTTTTTTTTTTTTTTTCTGGCATTCTACACACTTGTTAGCTAATTTGATATTGCCCCACATGTCTTTTTTTTTTTTTTTAATTTTTTTTTTCAACGTTTATTTATTTTTGGGACAGAGAGAGACAGAGCATGAACGGGGGAGGGGCAGAGAGAGAGGGAGACACAGAATCGGAAACAGGCTCCAGGCTCTGAGCCATCAGCCCAGAGCCCGACGTGGGGCTCGAACTCACGGACCGCGAGATCGTGACCTGGCTGAAGTTGGACGCCCAACCGACTGCGCCACCCAGGCGCCCTTGCCCCACATGTCTTAAAACTATTCTGTTTTGTTTATTCTATTTTCCTCTTCTATTTCAGTTTGACTAATTTCTATTTCTTTTTCTTCAAGTTCCCTGATTCTTCAGCTGAAGAGAATATGTTCTATTCTTCTTAATTCTATTTTGAATATTATATTGTAGTTTTCTTAGAACATTTTCCATGGAAACGATGTTTTGTTTTGTTTTGTTTTTAAACCATGTTTTTGGAAACAAAGGGCATTAATATTCTGCTTATTATTCACCTTGTAAAAGAGCAGAACACTTGGCAATTCTTGTAGCATCTGAACCATTTTTCCCAAATGTAAAGGACAAATGCATTCCATAACTCTAGAGAAGGGCAAGTAATATTCTGCATCTTGCTAAATATTTGGCTTATTTCATTTGACATAAGTTTTTATGGCAACCCTCTATTACTATAAAAGTGTATGTTCTCTACAATTCAAAGCAGTAAATGCAACTTGTGTACAATATTTCACTATAGTTTTAATTTACATTTTTCTGATGAAAAATAAAGTTAAGGGTATTTTCATATATTTATTAGATATGTAGGTATCCTCTTTTGTGATTTGTCTATTCTTATCTTTTGCTCATTCTATTATTGAATTGTAGAGTTTTTCCTATTGATTTTTCAGAGTTTTTAAACCTATTTTTAATATAAATAACCATTGTCATTTCTTATTCCATGTCTGACAATTTTAATATATGATCCATTTATGGAGCTAATTCTTCTGTCTCTAGTTTCTGCTGATTCTTACTTTTTGTAAGAATTCTTACTCATTGTATCTTGTCTCTTTCTACGTCTTGTGATTTTTTTTACTGTGTCATGCTCAATTTAGTAGGAGCTTTAATATGTAGGAATATTTTGAGACTGAGGCTGAAGCTCAGCTCTATGGGAAATAGGTTTAAGAATTCTCTATCCTTAGGGGTGCCTGCGTGGTTCAGTCGGTTGAGCGTCCAACTTCGGCTAAGTTCACGATCTCACGGTCTGTGAGTTCGAACCCTGCATGAAGCTCTGTACTGACAGCTCAGAACCTGGAGCCTGGAACCTGCTTCAGATTCTGTGTCTCCCTCTCTCTCTCTCCGCCCCTCCCCAGCTCATGCTCTGTCTCTCTCTCTCTGTCAAAAATAAACGTTAAAACATTTTTTTAAATAAAACAAAAAGAATTCTTTACCCTTACACCAATGGGTTAACAAGGCTTAGGGTGGAAAGCCACCTCAGGGAGAAAGTGCCCAAGGCTAGTCACTAAGTAGAACAAAGCATAGAATGAAAAGCTGCTTCCACATGACTAAAGCATCCCAGAACAGCTAGAAGCAGAAAGCTGTCTTAACAGGATGATAGCTTCAGAGAACAGCTGATATACACGTAGTAATGGAATCTTGGGTAACTTATTGTTTTCAGGGTAGCATGCTTCATTTATCTTAGTCCTTAGAAAAGTCAGACAACCAGATGAAGTACCTGCAGGCAATGGCCTTCTGCTTGGTCCTGAGATGTTTTTTCTTGACCCTAACCTCTAACACCACATGCCTTCGCCTTCCAGACTCTATCTCTCACATAAGAGTTAATGATTACTCTTTTATTGTTTCTTTCTGCACGTCTATCATGTATGTAAACTTTCAAGATCCTAATAAGTTTGGAGAACAGACCCTTACTCAGGGCTCTTGTCTCCCCAATAGACATTAGCCTGTCTCGTATTCAATTCTGTGTCTACTCTCTTGGTGGACAAGAGAGAACTCTAGACTCATAGTCTGCGACACAGCTCCCCCTGAAAGAATGTATACCAGTTCTTCCAATCCCCTGGGGGGACTCCTAACATGTAATCGCTTTCAATTTTTCAATCACATTTATAGCATGCATTCATATCACAAACTCACGTGAATTCTAGCTGGTACTTACAAGTTCTGAAAGGATTTTTTTCTTGATACTACCAATTTTCAATAAAATATTTTGTTCTCTTCTTCAGGATCGGTTTATTTCTCATTCACCTTTATACTGAAGGAGTAGTCCTTTGGGATCTATGATGGTTAGTTTGAAGTATTTACTTGGCCATGCTATAATACTCATTTCATAAAGCACTCATCTATGTGTTGCTGGAAAGGTATTTTGTAGATATAGCCATTATCTATAATCAATTGACTTTAAAAACAAGAGATAACCCTCCATAATGTGGGTAAGCCTTCTTGGGAAGGAAAATTGTTTCTTTATACTTAAAGATTCTTCCAGCTAGTCCAAGAATTAAATTAGTTACCTTAATAACTAGCAAGAGAAAAAACACACACAAAGTGTAATTACATGCATATGGAAACCAAACAATAAACTTGAGACCCAAAGAAATGACCAACTCATGTAGCATTTATACATTTTAGACAAAAAGACATAAATCTCTGAGGAATTGACAGTACAAATAAAACTTATATTTGGGAGCTTCAAATAGTAAGAAATCCTAAACAGGATTTGGGCCTGGGGTAGTAAATTAGTAAAAGTACAAAGGTTATTTAGACAGCTTTCTTGGCCCTGTATTCCCTATTTCTGATGATAAGGATGTCTCTTTACCTCCTGGTACAGAAAGGGTACTTTTCACATGGGAGATCTATTTCCTGCTTTCTGGAGACAAAGGAGGGTCATAATGTTCTTCCTGCACTGGCTGTTTCTTAGGTAACTGTAACTCAAAATAATCAATATGCCATTGTGGCCTTTCTTGGGGCAAGCTGCCCTAGGCCCCTAGAGCTCATTCAATCAGTTAATTGAGCAAAAACTGAAATTTCTTGGGAAAGATGGGATTCTGCCTTTAGATTGTCATACAGCAATCCTACCTGAATTTTCTGTCATATAGATTTCACACTTGCCAGCCCTGACAATCACATGAGCTAATTCCTTAAGATAAATATCCCTCCTTCTCCCCTCACCCACCTTTCTCACCTACTTGTTATCTTTCTCTGGAGAACCCTGATACATTTATGCTATTGTCAAAGCAGATGCTCAGTACCTCTGTGGTTGAGCAGAAACCTTTAGGGCAAAAGCTAGCTTTGGCACTCAAATTTCTCCCATTTCCTGCTTTCACTTGATTTTTAATATTCTGCGGGTTTCTTGGTTTTGTACCAGTTCAGGACTACACTTTGATAAGTTTTCCTTTTAACTGTTGCAAGCATTTTAGTTGCCTCAATTCAAAGGATCATCCGGAGTATATAATCTGACATACTGACAGATATAAAGAAGTTTATTGGATGCAGCTATTATCTCCATTTACAGGGAATATGAGACTTAAAAGAATAACATGCCTAAATTCACACCCAGAACCACTAAGCATATTTCCTGTGGTTGAGTAATTAAAAATACCAAAAAATTATGAGATGACTTTGTCAGGGAGGAAGAATTCTTGCACCCTTCAAAGTCTCTCTAGCTGGACTAAAAATCAAATTGACATGAGGCAGATTCATAGAAGAAAATCAGATTTAGTAGCATATGTACAGGGAATCCCATACTGACATGGAAATTCCAAAGACAGTCAAGCAAATTAAGGTATACATGTAATCTAAGCAGAAGGGGGTAGGGGTTGGGAACTTTTATCTTCAAAGGGAAGGCATGTAATACACAGGACAACAAAAAGAAGAGAAGATATTTAATAATTAGATGTTTGCCCTGCCATACAGGTGAGTCACTCAGATAAAACTTACCTCTGGTAATGCCCATTCTGGAAAAGACCCTCAATTTAGATTCTCCTCTTAAAGGGGGGACAAAAGTTTCTCTTGAGCCCACAGGGTCTTGATTGCCTTCAGCTCAAAATAGTCGTCATGCCTAAGTGGCCCATCTTGGGACAGCCTGCCCTTGGCCCCTACAACTTCTATCAGGATGAGTAGAAAGAAGGTAGGAGTCCTAGATTTGTGGTTGGAGGAGACGGGTTCCAAATCTAGTTCTGTCACCTATCCTCAATATCTTTATTACTGAAGAGTTGAAATATAGAGACCATGCCTGATACTATTTAATGCTTGTTTACTGAATGACATGAGGGCCCAAGAGGATCCTGTATTATTTTGAGAGGGTGTGAAATGTTATTGGAGAAGAATATGTACAGTCATTTTTCAGAAGATTTTATTCTTCTGATCTTTCAAGGCAATGACAATTCTCATTTAGAAATCTTCCGGTTATTTGGTTAAAATAGCTTCATTTTTTGAACCAGGGAGTTTCCTCTTTAAAAAACATCTGAGCTCTCTCACTTCCTTGACTGTTGGAATCAGAACTAAAGACTTTTAGGAAAACTTTTGCAAGAATTTGGTTCTTAGGCAACATGGCTACTGGAGTTTTTCAATTTATGGGAGAAGCTAACTTAGAAGTCTTTCCTGAAATGTGCTAATTCTTCCCCATACATCAATTCTAAAGCCACAGCCCCTGACTCCATTTGTTTTGCCTCCATTTTCTGCTGAAAGCAAAATCTATTTTCATTGACTATGGATAAAAGAGGATGAACATATACACACATATACACATACATTCACACAGCTCAAGTTCAGCTCTTCTGGTCATTTTCTTTTCTTCACTGTGTCTATTCATTTGGAATGCTTTTACCTTTTTTGGCTACTCTTCTCTTGGTCTCTTGCCCTGTGTCCAGAGCTTTCATTTCAGATACACAACAATGTAATAACAACAATGACAATTTACAAAGCACCTTCCATGGCTGCATCCTATTTGACTTTTTACTCCTGTGAAGTAGAGTGGAAATTATGCCATCTTATCAATGAAGAAACTGAGGCCCAGAATAGTTAAACTCATTTAGCTAAGGTCACTGCTCAGGGCCAGAATTAGATCCAAAGCCCTGGGTGAGGTGATCTGGGAGACCCAAATCTCAGTGAAAATTCAAATGATTTAGATGAGGTCATGAGAATGGACCCTCATGATGTGATTAGTGCCCTTATAAGAAGAGATGTGTTCTCTTTCTCCTTGCTATGTGAGGACACAGCAAGAAAGCAGCTGCCTGAAAACCAGGAAGAGGCTCTCAGTATAACCCAATGCTGCTGGCATCCTGATCCAGGATGGCCAGACTCCAGAACTATGAGAAAATAATTATCTGTTGTTTAAGCCACACAGTCTATGGTATTTAGCCCAAGATGACCAAGACATAGAGTTTTTGACTACTCAGTAGATAACTAGCACTTATTTGATAAATGAATAAACAAAAACTTTCTCTAAACTCTGCAGCCAGACCCAGAAGAAGCAGCAGCACCTGGACAGTTTCTTTCAAACTTACCATATAATGGAATATATATATATATATATATATATATATATATAATGGAATATTACTCAGCCATCAAAAAGAATGAAATCTTGCCATTTGCAACTATGTGGATGGAGCTAGAATGTATTAAGTGAAATAAGTGAATCATAGAAAGACAAATATAAGATTTCACTCATGTACGGAATTTAAGAAACAAAACAGATGAACATAAGGGAAGGGGGAAAAAGAGAAGAGGAGGAAATAAACCACAATAGACTCCTAACAATAGAGAACATCAACAAAAGGGTTGATGGAGGTATGTAGGTGGGAGATAGGCTAGATGGATGATGGGTATTAAGGAGGGCACTTGTGATGAACACTGGGTGTTGTATGTTAGGGATGAATCACTGAATTCTACTCCTGAAACCAATACTGCACTGTGTGCTAAGCAAAATTTAAATAAATTTAAAAACTGAAAAATTTAAGCCAAAAACCCCTAAAATATAATGAAATAAATCATTGTTTTTGAAAAAATTTACTCTCTCTGCTCCTGAAGAAAGCATTTCAAGCTGGGGATTTCCCTGTTGCTGGGAAGTCTCACAATATTCGTGTGTGTGTGTGTGTGTGTGTGTGTGTGTGTGTGTTTAAAATTGACCTACCAGTGCAATGTGCCAGAAAGAGCCCAAGATGTGCAGTAAAATAATTGGATGTGGGGACACAAGGTTTGTAAGCCTGTTTGGCCTTAGACCACTCAACCTGAGTCTCTATAAAATAGGGGCAATAAAGTCCATCTCACATGACTGCCATGGCACTCTTAGCTATAAATCCCTATCAAGATGGAAGTCATTGTTACTGCTTTATGATATCAACCTACTTGAGAGTCCCTGACTCAGTGCTCCTGCTTCCTGCCTCCCACACTGGTGAGCACAGACTCTCTTGCCTCCTACTAGTAAGCAGCAGCCCTGCATCTTCTATGTCATTTGGAGCCAAAGTTTGGAGGTTTCCTTCCTAGACCTGCAAGTGTTTTCCTACATTCAACACTTTACAGGTACCCTTGTGGTATTTTCTGACAAGGGCTCATTGGTCTTTGTCATAGGTTCCGCAAGAGAGTGGTAGAGTACCCCTGTATCTCGACTGGACATCAGATTAGAAAAAAGTACACTGGCTTTGAAGTCAGATGGGCTTGTTGCCTGTTCCTTTAGTAGCTGGGCCATCTTGGACTCCTCATTGGCATTTATTGAGACCCACTTGGTCATCAGCTTTCTGAAGCCACTTGCATTTTAAAGAAAATACCAAAATATTAAGAGAAATAAAATGTGTCAATTAAGACCAACAAACATTTTCATACTACTAAAAGGATTGTCATTCCATCACTGTTGTAAACAGAATGAATTTCCCACAGCAACTATCTTATAGATGCAGATGAAGAAACTGAGGTTCCAAGAGATTAATCTAAGACACCAAGCTTATTTTTGTTTCTATTATTTTTGTTGTCTATTTTAACATCACCTTAAGATCAAGCAAAACCCCATCATGGTAGAGGAGGAATGGATGGGGGACAGGGTTTGGAGGGAAAAACCAGGAAGACATTCCCACGGACTAAGGCAATTCTGCTTCAAGGAACCTCCAGCAGACTCCCAGATCTTTTGCTGGGATCTAACTCAGCCTGAGCCCCTCATACTCTAGGATCATCCATGCAACTGTAACCTGAGGGCATCCTTTTGCCCTTATTCATGAGCTCATTTTCTCACTTTCCTGCTCACTCACACAAGCTATTAAGCAACTACCACATTCAGGAATGGGTTCGACCATGAAGACACAAAGGTAGATGGACACAGGTCCTAGCCCTTCTGGAACTCAACTTCTAGTGGGAAAGCAAATAGATAACAATACCATTAGTTTATGAACCATGCCACAGATGTTTATTGATCCCTTATAGACTGGAGGATCATCTCAAAATAATACAGAATGTCACCCTCCTCAAAGCCCACAACTTCACAGGTGATATTGGAAAATAAGGCAAAATCCTAACACAGAATGAAAAGCAAGAGTTTCCAGGGTCTCAAATCAAGGACCTCTCTCTTAGAGGATGGAGGAAGGATAAATAGAAGATGTGATGTTTGTGCTGGGTTTTTAAGTGCCATCAGGTTATCAGGCAGAGGAGCAAGGGAAGGAACACCCAAGGAGATGGAACAACATGTTCAAAGGCAGACCTGAGAATGGGTCTGGTATATTCAGGGAAGAGGTGTGTTGGCTCAGATAAGAGAGAATCAAGGGAATGAGGAAGGAAGGGAGGGAGGTCTGAGAGCAGAGAATGAAATGCCCGGTATCCCAAGATAAGAAGTTTTCATATCATACTATGAGTAACAAGACCCCAACAAGAGCCTGACAGATCAGGCTTTTTTGTTTGTTTGATTGACTGCTTTCTTTGTTTTAAGAAAGGTTGCATCATCAGCACTCTGAAAAATGAAGAGGCAATAATGGGACTAATGAAGTACTTGGCTGAGAAATGATGGAATTAACTGAGGCATGGGAAAAGAAAGGAGAGATTAGAGTCAGGAGACATTTCTTAGCTCATAACCAGAAGACTACAGCTAGTTGCTTGTAAGCACTTCATCTGCATTATCTTGTGCAGTCCTCATAATAACCTTGGGGCTTAGATGTGGCTTCAGTGTCAGTCCAGCTCCAAACTATAAGTCCTGAGCCAGTATCAGTACTGCCTTCCATTCTTGGTGTGGATGAAGAGGAGGAGGAAAGAGAGCCATGGAGTTTTCCACCTTGGAAAGGCTTTGGGGGAAACGAGGTACATTCACTGCTGGACACGTGAGAGCTAGGACGGTCATTGCTCAGTCCATTGCACAAATGGATCTGGAGCTCAGAAAGGGATCACCATCTATCATTAAGGAATTGCAAACTAAAACAGTGATGAGATACTACTACATATCTATTGGGATGCCTAGAATCTGAAAAAAAAAAACTGAGCTGGAGAGGATGAGGAGCAACAGACACTTTCATTCACTGCTGAATGCTTTGGAAACACAAAATAGTATAACTCTTTTGGAAGATAATAATCTCACAAAGTTAAATACAGTTAAATACATATTAACTAGTAGTCATGCTTCTAGGGACCTATCCAACTGATTTGAAAACTTATGTACAGACAAAAACTTATAGCAGTTTTATCCATAATCTCTAAAAACCAAAAGCAACCAAGATGCCCTTTGATAGGTGGCTACGTCACCTGTGGTACATCAGTTACTCATCAGTTAAAAAGAAATGGACTTGGGTGGCTCTTAAATGCATACTGATAAGGGGAAAAAGCTAGTCTGAAAGGGCTGTCTACTGTACGATTCTAATTATATGGCATTTTGAAAAAGGCAAAACTATAGAGATAGTAAAAAGATCAGTGGTTGTCAGGGGTTCAGGGTTTGAGGAGAGGGTTGAGTAGGTGAACCAGAGAGGATTTGGAGAGAAGTGAAACTATTCTGTGCGATACTGCACTTGTGCTTTGTCAAAACCCTTTGAACTTTATGTTAGCAAGAATGATCCTAAGTGTATGCAATTAAAAAAAAATAAGTTAGGAGGAAAGAAAAATTCCAAAATAGAATGCATAATGTAATTTTTAAATCTAACTGTATTACAAATGGATGAAACAGCATCACTGAGTGTGTGTGTGTGTGCATGCGTGTGTGTGTGTGTGCGGTGGAGGAGGCCAGTAAGGCTGGAGTGAAGTGAAAGAGAGGAGAGGTAGTAGCAGAGGTAGCTGGAAGCAAAACAAGGAGCCAGTTTGTGTAAGATCTTTGAGGCCTATAAGAACTTGGGCTCTTACTCTGAGCAAAATGGGAAACCATCAGAGGGTTCTGAGTAGAGGAGAATTGTGATCTGACTTGGATTTCAATAGATCTCTCTGGCTTACGTATTGAGAATAGGTTCCAGGGCTGAGGACAGCATATTTAGCAGATCAATTAGGAGACCAGCGCATCATTTCAAGTGACAGATGGTGGTGACCTGAACCAGAGTGGCAGTAAAGGAGGTGCTGACAAGTGGCTGAATGCTGAATGCACTTTGAAGGTAGAATCAGACAGATGAAGAAAATGAGAGAAAGGAAGGGGTTGCCCAAGGGCTTTGGCCTGAGCAACTAGAAGCATGGTATTTCCCTTTACTGAGCTGGGGAAGACTGGAAGGAGCTGTTTTAGAAGTTCTATCAGGAGCTCAGTTTCAGGCATGAATGTTTATGATGCCATTAGATATCCAAATGGAAAAAAGCACAGATTTAGAATTGGAACTTTTGCTCAAAATAGATGTTTTGGCTATAAATGTAAATTTGGGAGGTAAAGTGATAAGTTAAAAAGGCAGATCCCAAAGGAGTGCAGCAGGAAATCAAGGGAAGGTGTAGAAAGTTGGACCTTAACGGAAGTTGGACCTTAACGGAAGTCTCTCCCCCCAGAGACTGATATGAAGAGAACGTTGGGAATGGGGTTGCAGGCATATTTGCAAGGTTGCAGGAAGGTGAGAGTAAGAGGGTGGGGAGGGAAGCCTGGAGAAGGAAGTGGAATGTGGGGCTGTTTGTGAGGGCCCAGGAAGCAGAAGCCAACTAAAGCAAGCAGATTTGCCCCAGGGCAGTGCTGGGAACCTATCAGGATGGCGGGCAGGGCTCCTCTGTGACCTCCATCTCAGGACAGGCCACCTTGCCACTGGTCATCTGATGTGCCAAGAAGTTTTGTGGCCACAAGTACAAGATGCCGACACGCGATACACCGTGATACGCCCTTGCAGCAAGTGCCCCAACAGGTCTGCACGCGTCTCCTACCATTCTCCCTTCCTCCCTGTGCCTGCCAGGACCCATGTTCCGGCCTCAGATGCTCCAACTCCACACCCACCAGGGCTTGCATGCACTCCCCCACCCCCACCATAGGCCCGGCCAGGAAGCCAGCCCGCCTGCACCCTCTCCTGGTCACACTGGGGCAGGATTCCAGCTCCCTTCTGCTTTGTTTCTTCACCCACCTTCTACCCTAACCTCTAAGGGAGTCAGAGCACACACTGGGACCCCTATAACGGGAAAATACCCGGGTTACCTAATTCAACCCCACTGCTGCAGAGAAGATACCAAGGATATTCATTGGTTCCACAAATATGTGTTGGGCTGCCATTATGTGCTACTGTACCTGACACCATCTCAGGAGCTAGGGATACACTGGGGAGGTCCCTGGCCTCATAAATCTAATGCTTAGTAAGGAAAACAGTTATGAAATGAAAATCGCAGAATTAAAGATACAGTTCCTGGGGCGCCTGAGTGGGTCTGTTGGTTGAGCGTCCAACTTTGGCTCAGATCATGATCTCACAGCTCGTGGATTCGAGCCCTGCGTCGGGCTCTCTGCTGACAGCTCAGAAGAGCCTGGAGCCTGCTTCGGATTCTGTGTCTCCTTCTCTCTCTCTCTCTCTCTCCCTCTATCTGCCCCTCCCTCACTGGCACTCACTCACTCTTTCTCAAAAATAAATAAACATTAAAAAAAATTTAAAAAAAGATATAGTTCCAAATCAAGCAGTGTTGGAAAGTAGCAAGTTCTGAAAGAGTATGTGGTTAGTGGATGGTGGGAGATTTCCTCTCTGAAGACATGATGTTTAGACCAGGAACTAAAGAATGTATAGAAATTGGCCAGGCAAAAAAAATGGAGGGGGGTGTGGGAGAACATTCCAGAGAAGGCCCTGAGAACCACAGCCCATGACCAGTAGGACCCTATCTCAACTCATGTCACTTCCTTAGTGTATCCCCCCTCCTCCTATCTCCAGATGAAAACTTCCATAAGTTAGGTTACTCAAGCGTGAGAATATGTGGTATTTTATACTTCCTCTTAGTTGTAACATTGCAAGTTCTTCCTCTTTTCCCTTTTAAATACCAACCCAGAGAATTTCATTACCTAAATTTGACAGAATAACAAAGCAAAAGGGTTCAACAAGTATCCTTGGCTTCACTGGGCTAGAATCCAAACCAAGATTCTCTGATTTTAAGTAGCCACGTACCTTTAATTTCCTCAAACACCAGAAGTCTACAGATCATGAAGCTCTATCCACCCTCCACAAGCTACACATCACTCAGAAAAGTCCTTGGACCTGTCATATCTGGCTTACTATATATACATACACTATTCCCTGTGTGCCTGCATCAGTAACAGGCTGGAATGCCCAAAGACAACTTGAAGAGTTAAGGGGCCACATCCAGATCCATGGCCACCAGACCAGAAGATGTACACCTAATACATACCAGAAGATGCATACATGAATCTCATGACATGAGAGAAGAAGGGAGAATAGTTAAGAATGGAGTTAAATTTAGTAAAAAACAAGAATAAAAATTCCATATCTGTAGTTCATAAGAATACTGATATAAAGTGAAATGTCTATGGGTGCTCCATAATGAAATGGACTAATTGATAGGAATGAAAAATGGCATTGTCACACCACACACACACACACACACACACACCACACATACCCACACACACCCACATATACACCACACATACTCCACACACACATACCACACACCACACAGATACAACACACACAACACATATATATCATACACACACCACCACACACACCACACATACAACACACACACATATACGCCACACATATACACACCACACACACACCACACATATGTACCACACACATACCACACACACATATACACAACACATACACACACCACACATACACTACACACACCATACACACATATATACCACACACACACACCTACATACACCACACACACATATATACCACAGACACCACACACACATATGCACCACACACATATCACACACATCCACATCCACACACCCACTCCCCACACACCCCACAAACCACACACAGCACACCTCACACACACATACACTTTAGCCACAATTTGTGTCTCCCTTTAGCACTAGCAGAATTATAGGGAGTAAATGATCAATAGCACTTGCTATCATATTTGTAGTTTGTGCAACAAATAGCAGAGATTTGTGACTAGCAGATGATTAGCATCCTCAAGGTAGATTTCTATACAAGGCAATGGTGGTGCAGGGAGAGGGACCTCAATCTAGGTTCTTGACCACATCTCAGTTATTCATCTGGGAAATGGGAGCACAGTGCCCTCCTTGTACCTTTTTGCAGAGGTCAAATGGGGCAATGTATGTAGGAGTGCCTGGATCTGGTTGTCCAATGCCTGTGGATGTCTGGGAGGTGACCATGAAGGATTTGAATAAAATGCTGAAGAAGAAGGAGCTATGACTCATAGACAATGATGAAATAAAAATCCAAAAGATTTCAACAGATTTTAACTATGAGGAAATACTTCTTTAACACTAAATCAGGACAAACTGGAGTCCCACACTTAGGTTGAAAAATGGGCCTGGTGAGGGCAAGAAGTAGGTTAGAGGCAGTTGTGATAGAAGGATCCACTGGGCCAGTGGGACAGACAGTGTAACCAAGAGGCAGCCTTGGAATGCATTGCTAATATTATTTTTATAGAAGTATAATTGACATACAATGCTATATGAGTTTGGGTGTACAAGACAGTGATTCAACAATCTGTACATTACTCAGTGCTCTCCACAGTAAGTGTAGTCAACATCTGTCACCACATGTTATTACAATATTACTGACTATATTCCTTATGCTGTATTCTCATCTCCGTGACTTATTTATTTATAACAGGAAGTTTGTACCTTTTAATCCCCTTTATCTATTTCACCCATCCCCCCCACCAACCTCCCCTCTGGCAACTACCAGTTTGTTCTCTGTATATGAGTCTGTTTGTTTGTTTCTTTGCCGATGCTGTCACTATTACAACATGGATTCAGAACTACACCATTTACACAGGATTTTGCAGGTATCACCTTATAAATTAAAGAATATGTTGGATCAAGGGAAGTAATTGGTCCAGTGAACTTTGTCTGAGTAAGGGATCCCTGGGTATTTTTTCTACCCATTGTGAAAGGAATGTGAGCAACCTAGAGAACAACCTGGAGAACAGAAACTCACCTCAGTGCTGGCATGCACTAGCTATGTGACTTTACGAAGGTGGCATAGATCTCTTTTGCATTGCTGGTGGGAATGCAAGCTGGTGCAGCCACTCTGGAAAACAGTATGGAGGTTCCTCAAAAAACTAAAAATAGAACTACCCTATGACCCAACAATTGCACTACTAGGCATTTATCCATGGGACACAGGTGTGCTGTTTCAAAGGGACACATGCACCCAAATGTTTATAGCAGCACTACCAACAATAGCCAAAGTATGGAAAAAGCCCAAATGTCCATTGATGGATGAATGGATAAAGAAGATGTGGTATATATATACAATAGAGTATTACTTGGGAATCAAAAGGAATAAAATCTTGCCATTTGCAACTACATGGATGGAACTAGAGGATATTATGCTAAGCGAAATTAGTCAGTCAAAGACAAATATCATATGACTTCACTCATATGAGGACTTTAAGATACAAAACAGATGAACATAAGGGAAGGGAAGCAAAAATAATATAAAAACAGGGAGGGGGATAATATAAGAGACTCTTAAATATGGAGAACAAACAGAGGGTTACTGGAAGGGGGGATGGGCTAAGTGGGTAAGGGACATTGAGGAATCTACTCGTGAAATCATTGTGGCACTATATGCTAATTTGGATGTAAATTTAAAAAATAAAATTAAAAAAATCAAAAATCAAAAAAATTAAAAACAGGAAGGTGACATAATCTCTCCAAGCCCAGCCTCAGTTTCCTCAGCTGTCAAAGAGCCCTACAGAGCTGTCTTGAAGATTAAATGAAATCATGTATATCATGTGCCCAACTGCATAAAGAAAAGACCACTGAATACTAGTAGGCACTCAGCTATCTCAATTATCCATGTGTGGGTGTCCACTCTGTGGCTCTGTTGTGATCTGCTTTGACCCTAGGTCAGTTTCCTTCTGATCCCCCCATCTTCACACCCTGGCTCCTTCCCCCTCTCCCACCCTCCGTGTGATGAGCCAGTGGAAGGGACCCCATCCAGGACAGACCAAACACTTGCCACTTGCTCCAAGACAAGTCATTAAACAACCACAGCACTTGTTCCCCCCTGGAATTCTGCATGTCTAAAATGTTTACCAAGCACTTACTATGCACTAGGAAGAGATACAGACATGAATGGGGGAAACATGGTCCCCACTCTCATAACTCATAATTTAGTGGGTCAGTCAGACAATATAAAGCATATATACACATGGGTACACACACAGATTTATAATTATGTAAAAAATAATTACCAATGAACAGAGTGCCAAAGAAGAACCGAATAGGAGAATCCTAATTTTGGGGCCTCAAGAGATGGATTCTGAGCAGAAGGAACTCAACAAGCTGAGCCTGGGGGATGAGTTAAGAAATTTCCCAGCTTGCCGCACATACAGACAGCTGCATCACTCTTGGGTACCAAAGGGCTCCCAGACACCCTGAGAAGGAACTACCAGCTCCCTACCATGGGGAGGCACTTCTTACTCTAGCCTCTGCAGAAAGTCCCTCAGAAGTCCCTGCCACACCTCACAGGACCTCCCACCCCCACCTACCACTCTTCCCAGATAATAACACCTTCCCTTCTCTCCCAGCCAGCATTTCTAATTAAGGCCTTGCCCTTAGTCAGCCCTGCCAGGCAGAACCTGCTGAGCCAGAAACACCTGTCCCGCCTCTGCTTCTGTGTGGCTCTAAGCTCTGGAAAATGTGTGCATTCCCCAGAGCCACCTGGCAGCCCTGGGGCAGGGTGGGGTGAAGTGGCAGGGGTCTACAGTCTCAGACCCCTTTTGGCTGTTGCTTTCATGCTGCCATATTCTGCATGCTGGAGAAAGCAAAAGAGAAAAGGGCAAAAGCAGGGCGGACACAGAAGTAGAAGGGCAGACAAAGAAAATGAGAAGCACTGAGGAGAGAAGGGGAGGCAGCATGAGAGAAGGAGAAAAAGAGACAGGCACAGGTGGGAGGAAGACAGATACAAAAGAGAGAGGAAAACACAAAGTGGGGAAGAAAGAAGCCAAAGAGACAGAGGAAGAGCCAGGGAGCACAGGTGGGGGCTAGGCAGGGGAGTGGCCACCCCCAACCCTGGCTGTGGCCTCCACAGTGAGAAGGGCACAGAAGCCTCCAAGAGTAGTAAGGGAACTTTGGTGGTGAAGAATGTTTTTCCCCAACTCTCACTGGTGGGGATGGGGCACTGGAAGGTGGGAGCAATGAATGGACTGGAATGAAGATGGAAGGAACCTGTGAGAAATCTAATGGGCTGCAACAGTGGGTAGTTTCAGTCAGTGTGAAGACATGGGGATTTTCCAGTCTGACAAATATCTCAGGCCCAGGTGAGGGAAAAGCAGCTGCCCTCCCAGACTGGGAATGCTGCCTGTGTTCACTCAGCCCTGCCTGGGTGTAGCTCCTGCCCTTCCCTTCTTGCTCAGACACAAAGGTGTCCTCAGTGTGCTCTTGGAGATCCTGAGCCCTGACAGGTGAGGCACAGCCTGGAGAGTCAGGTTTGGGAGGGAGAAGGGGGTGAGCAGTGATGAGCAACCACAAGCCCCAGGTAAAGTTCATGGGCACTTGGGGGAGGAAAATGTGACTTCTGGTCTGAAGAAGCAAGAAGCCTTCTGGAAGAACGAGCCTGGATAAGTGTCTTAAAAGCTGGTGGAATTGCAGTAGTCAAGAGCAGGGCAGGGACAGCATGGGCAAAGGCTCCAAGATGGGCAAGCCCAAGAAGCGAGCCCATACCTTGACCACTTGGGCTCATTTGATGGGAAAAGGTAACTTGGAGTGAGATTGTAGAAAGCCCTGGTTGCCATGCTGAGTTTTTTACATTACCCTGTCAGAAAGGAGGGACCATAAAATGATTTTGACCAGAAGTATGAAGGAAATGGTGCCATGCTCCTTCTTTTCTTTAACTCACTGAATGAACTTGAACAGGTCGTCTGGCCCTTTTGGGTTCAGTTTTTAATAAAATGTGGGGCATTAGCCAGATTAGTATTTTATTCTGGAATCAAATAAAACTTCATTTGGCTTCCCCCCCCCCCCCCCCCCAGTTTACAGTTGTTGAAAACAACTGTCAAGATGACCTTTAGAGCCCCTCACAACCTGACAGCCAGACACTGTGAAAAAGGTGTCCCTCCTTCACCATGGACTCTGTCAGACCTGCCAAGGCCTGTGCGCCCCAAGCTTCAGGTCAGCCTGCTCTCCTAGGGAGTGCCAGACTCCTGGGGGCTGCCTCAGCTGGTGCCTGCAAAGGCACATCCTTCCTGCTGCAAATAGGACTAGTAGATACTGAAGGAAAGAGAAAGTTCTTCTCTACCCTCAAGGTCTTTGCTGGACTAACAATTAAATTTACAGGACACAGATTAACAGTAGGAAAAAAACCAAAGTTTTATTAAGTGTGCACAAAGGTCCAGGAATGAAATTAAGACCAAAGAAATAACCATGCAGGCAGTTTTTACACTTTTCAGACAAATAGACAATAAGTCTGTGAGGTATTGACAGGATCAAGAAAACATGGGGCGCCTGGGTGGCGCAGTCGGTTAAGCGTCCGACTTTAGCCAGGTCACGGTCTCGCGGTCCGTGAGTTCGAGCCCAGCGTCGGGCTCTGGGCTGATGGCTCAGAGCCTGGAGCCTGTTTCCGATTCTGTGTCTCCCTCTCTCTCCGCCCCTCCCCCGTTCATGCTCTGTCTCTCTCTGTCCCAAAAATAAATAAATGTTGAAAAAAAAAAAAAAAAAGAAAACTTAACACTGGGAGCTTCAATTCGTAAGGGATTCTAAACAGATTTTGGGCCGGGGTGGTAAATTAGTAAAAAGTAACAAGCGTTGTTATACAGCCTCCTCTCTTTCGCTCCTGCTACAGGGAGGGTACCTTTCACATGGGAGATGTATTCCTTCTCTCAGGGGGGCGGAGGAGGGTCTGAGTATCCTTCTTGCACAGGCTGTCTCTGAAGTGACTTTATTAAATGTTTATTTATTTTTGAGAGAGAAAGAGAGCGCGCGAGTGAGCGTGCAAGTGGGGGAGGGGCAGAGAAACAGGGGAACAGGATCCCAAGAAGGCTCCATGCTGACAGCAGAGAGGACTCTGCTAGAGAAACTAGAGAAACCTCGAGATCATGACCTGAATGGAAGTCGCCACTTAATGGACTAAGCCACCCAGGTGCCCCTGATGTGACTTCCAGTTAAAATAATCGGTATGCCCAAGAGGCACACTTTGGGACAGCCTGCTCTTGACCCCTACACAAGCTATTGCCTGGGACAAAGTCACAGCAATAGCAACAAGAATAACCATAGCTCCACAAACTTTAATGAAAACATTATCATATGCCAACCATGAGGTCTTAGACATCAACACATTTTAATTCACTTAATCCTCACAACAATCCTCTGATGTGGTGAGGGGTACTATGAACCCCGCTTCACATGATTAAGGGGAGTTGGGAAGAAATTTTCTATACCAAGGACTCAGAAGAGCCAACTGAACAGAATGGGCTGCCTCAGAATTTGCCTTTAAAAAAGCATTTGACAGCTGAGTGCTCTGCTTTTACTCAGATTGTGTGGGTGAGACCAATAAAAGTCAATAATATGGAGGAGACAGTAATCCAGACCATGCAGTGTTGTTGATTTGAGGCCCTGATGAGTTCTGGGGGAGATGGGGAAGTCTACAGCCCTGTAGACATAAGGCCAGTGGGCACAGGTGGGCAAGGGAAGGCTGCAGGCACAGGTGGCTTGTGTAGACACAGCCCAGTTGGGCCTAGAGGACTACTGTCTGCCCTCGGGAACTTGGGGTGGACAGGACACAGTACCCTAGTGGCACCATTATAGATAAGCGACAAGAGCTGGCTCTGAGCCTCAGACTGGGAGGGGCAACAACAGAGAGAGAATGGCAGGATGGGGGACAGTCCCAGAAGGTGTCTCCAAAAAGAAGGGCTGGTGGAACAGATTGGAAAGGGAAGCAGGGACTTGACACACACATTTGTTTATTCATCCACCTCTCCAACAAACATCTATAGCACACACAAGACTCCAGCCACTGCTGAGGAATCAAGGACATGGGGGCAAATAAACCTGGAGAGCCTCACAATCCAGTGGAGAGAACAACCACACCTGTAAGCAATGAGCCCTAAAATAAGGGCTGCATCCACATGGGGACAAGTGGGTGTGTGAGCAGATAGGGGCTTTGGGCCTTGACCTGGGTCGTGTGTGAAGCTTGGGGGCTGCTGGGTAGATGGCAGGGGAAGGTACATGGGGCAGAGGGGCAGCCAGAGATGGAATGAGAAGTCAAACAAGGATCAGCCCATCTTCCCACCTGGCTTAGGAGCTGGGCGCCCAGGGGAGGAGAAAATGAGCAGTGAGGAAGGTGGGGCTCACTCAAAGGCTGGGTATGCCCAGCTCTAGGGTTTGGGGCTGCTGGCGGGTGGTTCTAGCAGGAGAGGATCATCCTAACCTGAGAAAGGAGGGGCAGGATGGGGCTGACATGGAGGGGACAACACCAGGTATTGAGTCAGGATAGAGGGTGAGGACAGGGGAGACCTAGTAGCCCGGTGGGAGAAGCAATCTCAGAAGGAGCAGGGGCTCCTTCAGTGTTTGAAATGAGGCCAAGTCTTAATGATGTTGTACAAAGCTTTCCCAGGAGACAGTGTATTGACAATATCACTGTGCCCCACCAACAGGTAGTTGGGAGTTAAATACCCCTTGTCCACTGCACACTGGATCAGGTTCTGGGCTGCCTCCAGGGCTGCAGCATTGGGCGGCTTTTCTGCAAAACACATTTTCCCATCAGTTTTAGGGTCTTAAGGTTACATGCTTAGGGAAGGGACAAGCTCCTAGATTCCAGTCTCCCACTGTCCCCACCCCTACCATACCTACCACTACCATAACCAACAAATTCACATTAATTGTGGCAGTCAAGCACAAAGAGAAAACAAAGTCATTTTGTTCTCTGATTCCTCCTTGCAAAGCTCCTTCCAGAAAGTTCAAAACTACTCTAGAAGAGAGCTCCAGTACAACACAACACTCCTCAGCAAGCACCGTGAGGCAGACATGGCACCACTGGACCATCCACTGCTTTGCCATAGCAGGCAGTGGGGCTCCCCAACATTCACCAGGGAGGAGAATACATTTGCCAAATGAGCCAGAAAAACACCATATTTGCAAAGGATGGTGTTCTCTCTTGATCCATGCTTGCCTTGCGTATGGCTATAAAGATAGGGCTGAGTATGGGGACAGGTGAATTTGGGGGAAAGTTCTGCCTGGCAGGGACTCTGGGGGACCCGTGTCCTATATTGAGAGTCCACTTTAAAGCTGAAATGTTCTAAACACACTGCCAGGTACCTCAATGTTGCCTTTTCCCCCATGCTTCCCAGACATTGTATATTAAACTTCATCCCCCTAGAATGTTCTCTGCTTCATGCTCACCCCTTACCTACAAAGTTGCCTATGAAGGCAATTCCTAAGGCAATATCATTGTATCCATAGGTGTGAGAGCCTTGGATATTCCAGCCAACTCCTTCATACACACCACCATCCTGTCCCACCAGGAAGCTGGGGTTGGACAAAGGAAAATAGAGAAAGTCACTCCTGGAAGGAGAATTAGCTTCATTCACCCCTTAAATCATTAATTCAGTCTTTCTTCCATTTATCAGGTATAGAGTGAACGTCTCTTATGTTGCCAATGTGTATGAGACCAAACAACAACAGCAACAACAACAAAAACTCCATAATCGCTGAACCCAAGAAGTGAAGATAATCGCAAGCAATAACAGCAACTTCCGCCCATTCCAACATGGTTTTGTTCCCACAACTCCACTGAGTCTGACACCACCAAGGTGACCAGTGACTGTCTTGATACTAGTACAATGGAAACTTGTTTTTGTTCTGGTTACATTGACCCTATTAGCCACACTCTTCTTTAAATGTTCTCACCCCAGCGCTTCCAGGAGCCCACACCCTCCTATTTTCCTCTACTCTGCTGCTCCCCCCACCTAGGGCTCTCTTCCATCCACCTCCTTTTCCTAAAATATGGTGCTCCTCAGGATTCTGGCCTTCCCCTTCTCTCTTGTCACTCAGCATATTCTCCTGGGACAGTTGCCCAGTCCAATGGCTTTAATTACTATCTATAAAAATCAACATGTCCAAATGAACCCATCTTCTGCAATTTTCTCAGCCAAAAAAGTGGACATCATCTTACTGCCTCCCCCTCTCTCTCCCTCTCCCAGTCCCATCCAATCATTGGTCATGGTTTATCAGGATACGTGGCTATATCTCTGACCTTGATTCCTCCATTTCTCTATGCTAACTGCTATCATACTGCTCCAAGTAACCATAACCTGTTGTCTGGATTACTTCAATAGCTCCCTGCCCAGAGGTTTACCTCCTTCTAATCCATTCCTGAAACAGCACCTCAAGTGCTTTTGCTAAAATACAAATCCAATCATTAGGCATGACTTCCAGTTGCCTTTCAAATAGAGTCAGTCTGTCTGAGTTCTTCTGATATGGTCCCTGTTGGCTTCTCCAGCCTTACCTCTCACCAGTCCTCTTGCTGAAATGTATTTCTAGATATGAATTAAGCTCCTTTAGTTCCTCAAGGATATGCCCTCTCTGGACCCCAGAGAGCACGCTGCTCCCCTTACCTGGAGCACTCCTCACCCTTATTTGCCCCACTAATCCCCATTCCTTACCCACATCAGAGCCTTGATACCCCTCCCTCTGGAAGCCCTTTCCTATTACTGCCAACTCCACCAAAGTCTTGTTAGAAGATCATCCTCTGCATATCCTGTTCCTTATCTGTCACAGTGTCTAACATGAAGGATTGTCATTACTATTCACTGTCTTCTCTGTAGTACTCCATGAGGGAAGGAGCCATATCTATCTTACCAAGCACCAGGCACATAGCAGACACTCAATAAATATTGGTTAAAATGTTAGAAAATGGTGATCAAGAAGGTCCTAACTGGAGCCCATTCAATGTTAGAGATAACACACCATGAGGCTGGAGTGAAAGGGAGATACCGTAAAATCAAGGAATGAAGATGAAGTCCTTGAAGACTGAATGAAAAGGGAAAACTAACATTCCCTGAGCATTTGCCATTTGGAATTTCCAAATTTATGAACAACTCTCTCGTCTGTGTTAATTAATCATAGCAAGGCTGTGGGAAATCCTGCAAAATGCAGCAACTGTTTCCTCCTGTTTGCAAAGGCTGCTTTTAATTTTTTAATTAAGTCTTTAATTTTAATTTTGGTACATTTAACATATAGTGTTATATTAGTTTCAGTTGTACAAAATAGTGATTCAACAATTCTGTACATTACTCAGTGCCCATCATAAGTGTACTCTTAATCCCCATCACCTGTTTTACCCATCCCCCGTCCACCTCCTCTCTGGTAACAAACCATCAGTTTGTTCTCAATAATTGAGAGTCTGTTTCTTGGTTTATCTATCTTCTTTTTCTTTTGTTTATTTTTTTGTTTCTTAAATTCCACTTAAAATTGATTAAATACCTAAATGTGAGAGCTGAAACCATAAAAATACTATAAGAGAGCATAGGCAGTAATTTCTCTGATATCGGCCATAGCAACATCTCTCTAGATATGTCTCCTGAGGCAAGGAAAACAAAAGCAAAAATAAACTATTGGGACTACATCAAAATAAAAAGCTGCATAGAGAAGGAAACAATCAACAAAACTAAAAGACAACATATGGAATGGGAGAAGATATTTGCAAATGACATATACAATAAAGGGTTAGTATCCAAAGTATATAAAGAACTTATACAACTCAACACCAAAAAAATAATCCAATTTGAAATAGGCAGGAGATATGAACAGACATTTCTTTAAAGAAGACATCTAGATGCAAAGGCTATTTTTAAAATGGGAGTTAAAAGGAGAACAGCAACCAGCCCAGAATGACACATATGCAAAAGACACATATCTATCTGAGACTATGGTTTTATTGTAACTAAGTCATGGATGAGTAATTGAAATTTATCATATGCTAAACCTAAATTCTTTCCATGAAAATTCCAAGTCATCTTCCAAGTGGCTTCTGCCATTCCACTAACTTAATGTGTTTCTTTATTATAGATCTGGCATTAAAGGAACCAAAAAAGAACATTTTTACTTCACTCTGTATCTTCAAATAGATAAGGTATTATTGTTCCTGTTGCAGAGATGAGGCAAAAGAGGCCCAGGAAGGTGAAAAGTTTGTGTATCTATAAAATGGAGTAAACTATACCAGAGTTATTATAGGATTGTAACATCAGAGGGAGCAAGTTTGAGGTTGGGCCAGAGTAAGGTAGGAGGTGAGTAGGGCCTGTGACCCTGAGTGGTTGGAAGGGATTGCATAAAAAGGCACAATCCTCCAATGGCCTTCCGTAAGGGTCTCATGGTCTTGCTTTATCATTATTGTTGTTACTGTCTTTTCAGAGTCTTCCCAACCACTCATAGAGAATATGCCCAGGAGAGATAACTAACCCTTAGCTATGATCTAACTGATACTCAGTCCAGAGACTTGCTTGAATAAAATGTGATGTTTTATGTGAAGCACCCACTACCAAAGAAGGGTTCAATAAATATCAGTTCCTTCCCCAGCCTTCCTCCTACAGTCCTGAAGAATAGAAGAGCATGTTTTCTTTTCTTTTTTAACATTAATTTATTGTCAAATTGGTTTCCATACAACACCCAGTGCTCATCCCAACAAGAGGAGGGCATGTTTTCAATCCCACTTACTGATATCCAATGTCACAGAAGTGCTGTGTGTCCATGTGGAAGGATTGTATATCTCGGACACGAATATGGCAATCCATGGATACATTGCAGGTTGTACCAGCGGTATGGATGATGATGACATATTTCGCTGGGAGGCTCATTTTAGGGCAGTGTGTCTCTCTGGCTTCCCATACTGACCGTGAAATGATGTTGGGGCAAGCTGTGGTAAGGTAAAAAACCAAGAGCATGGGAACACACCTACTTATAGGCAAACTCATAACTGCAGGCTGGATTCCTTCTCAGTCTCCCCAACCTCTGGCACCCATTGCCACTTCCGGATGTAAGCTCAAGCTTTGGAATTTAGGAAAGTCCAGACAGGAACTTTCTGGGTCATGTGCCTGGAGCTAACGGACAGAGGCAAAAATTTATAGCTTCTGATAACAACTGTGGAAATCATTATATGAACATAAGGGGAAGGACTGTTGATTGTACAGAGGCATGGCCATTTTATTCAAAAGACAAAGTATGCCTACCTGCTTGATGTATTGCCTACCTACTTGATATATTGCACATTTATGCAGGTGTGCGGACCTATGAAACAGGACAATGTGAAGAAATCAGCTGTGACTCTGAACTGATCATGTGTATATGGAAATAATTCAAAATATATAAAAAACTCTACAAATGCTAAAAATATCATTATTGAAGATAGCATCCATCTGAAAGCCAGCAGCATTTTATTAAAAACTTAGTTTAAAAAAAAGCTTAATAAAAATATCCTTGAGTCCAAGAAAAGGTCCACTCTAGCAGAAAGCTAGATATATTGTACTGTTTTTAGGTCACTGCTTGCTCACTCCAAAATAGCACATGATTTTTATTACCCTACTTCTTGGAATATTCACTCTGATGTCAGTGTTACCTGCTGACTCATTTTTCTCAGTGTGTGGTCATGCTGCAGGATGGCTGGGTTTTGCTCTTAGAATGCTGTGTGTGTGTGTGTGTATGTGTGTGTACTCACCTGCTATACACAAAACTGTATAAATGTTTACCCCATCCCATTATCATGTTTCCTTTTTCTCCATAGCTTTGATGCAATCTGACATCATATGTATTTTACTTGTTGAGTTCTTCATTTTCTGTCTTTCTTCAGTGAAATGTGCAGATTTGTATATTTGTTCACAGCTGTGTTCTCAGTTCTCAGCTGTGTTCTCAGTTCTCTATTCCTAGAATAGTGCCTCGTATTCAGTTAATATTTGTTGCTTGAATGAAAGTGTGTGCACATATATATTGCTAACAAGAATGGTCTCACGGCTATATCACACTAGTGGGAAGGAGAGGAGGCCAGGAAGCTAGCCTGTCAGAATTTTTTGGATCTCAGCATGAGGTGTTCTTGATCCAAGAAGCCAGTGAACACCAATAGGACACAGCATTCCCTAATGAGGTTGAGTGATAACTGGCAGGAAGGTGAGGCAAGATTGAGGGTCTTACCTTTCCTAGGCATCACTGGCTTTTGAGGGACCAGACAGACCTCTTCATTCAAGATGAGTAGCTGAATATACCTGGGTGACAGATGACCCTTCTGGATGGCATAGGATATCAGGTCCTCTGCAGCTGATAAGGCGGCAGGGCTTAGACTGCTTCCTAAAAGAGGATAACGTGGGACCAAGAACTGTCAGCAAGACATTCCATCCTGATCTAGACCTGGGAGAGGATAAGAAGTCACCTAGGTCTGAATAACTGATAGATTGGAAGACAGGAAACAAATCCAGTAGCCAAAATGGGGCCTAAGGGACAAGGAGCTACTTGGACAGAGCTCTAGAAGCCAAATTGGTGACCTCTTCCAATTGCCAAACTAGGACCTTATTTATACTCCATCTCTAGGTGAAAGAGCTGGGCAGCAATTAAAGCTACATGCAAAGGAAGGCCAACTTGACTAAATCAGGTATGCCTTAGCATGCAGGAAAAGGGAACAGAATTTAGGAACTCCCACAATCAGGCATGTGGCAAGTGCACTTTATATCCATTAACTCATATAATTCTCACTGAAAACCTCCAAGATAAATGCTATTCCTAGCCCCAGTTGGCAAATGAGGATCCTGGTAGGTTCCAGTTATTCACTTACTAGCTCTTAACTCCATTTTTTTCTTGAGCTCTCCTCTGTTTCACAGGGGCTAGAAACCTCAAACTACATTTCCCAGACCTCATTGCTGCCAGCTCTGGCTGGGTTCTGCTGTTCCAGCAAGAGAGAAGCCATGTTTTTCTGCCTCTGCCATCCATAGGTATAGACTCAGTGCCATACAACATCAGACTCCAGAAGTGATGGTAAGAACTGAGAGCTTAAGCGGTGTCAGTGATGGCTTCAGCTACCAAACAGGAGTGCAGACCAGAGAGAAAGAAGAGAACAACAACAAAAAAGCTATATCATAGAATCCAAGGGAGAAAAGAACTCAAAAGAAGGAATGGGGCACCTAGGTGGCCCAGTTGGTTATGTGTCTGACTTCAGCTGAGGTCACGATCTCACAGTTCGTGGGTTTGAGCCTTGCATCAGGGTCTGTGCTGGCAGCTCAGAGGCTAGAGCCTACTTTGAATTCTGTGTCTCCCCCCCCCCGCCCCTCCCCCAGTCATGCTCTATTTCTCTCTCTCAAAAATAAACCTTAAAAGAGAGACAGAGAGAGAGAGAGAGAGAGAGAAGGGTGATGGTTAGAGAGGACCAGTATGTTGTAGACTGGAGAGACAAGAGTGTTAAGACAAGGGAGTGGAGGAAGAGAGTGTGGAAAACTCTCTGGCAGAAGGTCCGAGGGGACAACCGTTACCTATCTTATTGCCAAAGAAGGCAATTCCCAGGGAGATGTTGTTGTAGCCCTGGGTATGCATGCCTTGGACATCCCAGCCGACACCTTCATACACCCTGCCATCGTCCCCAATCAGGAAGCTGCAGGGCAAGGAAACATGGATTTAAAGGCAAATTAAAGACCTCTCACCCACCCTCAGAGTGGAAAAGTGTTTTAAACGCTCATCAATAAGTACTATGTTTTAATTACCTAACAGTGGGACATAGATAACCCATTTAAATTTCCAAGAGATGTGGGAATATACTTTAAATTATGTTGTGACTTAGCTTACTTGTCTGTCCCAGAACCTCACTTTAAAAATACTCAGTTGGTGGGGCGCCTGGGTGGCTCAGTTGGTTGAACGTCCAACTTCAGCTTAGGTCATGATCTCATGGTTTGTGAGTTCGAGCCCTGCATTGGGCTCTGTGCTGACAGCTCAGAGCCTGAAGCCTGCTTTGGATTCTGTGTCCTCTCTCTGCCCCTCCCCACTTGTGCTCTGTCTCTCTGTCTCTCAAAAATAAATAAAGGTAAAAAAATTTTTAATTAAAAAAATACTCAGTTGGTTCTAGGGTGCCTGCGTGGCTCAGTCAGTTAGGCATCCGGCTTCGGCTCAGGTCGTGATCCCCCAGTTCATGGGTTCGAGCCTTTATCCGGCTCTGTGCTGACAGCTCGGAGCCTGGAGTGTGCTTCAGATTCTGTGTCTCCCTCTCTCTCTTTCTCTGTCCCTCCCCTGTTCGTGCTCTGTCTCACTCTTTCTCAAAAATAAATAAACATTTTTAAAAAATTAAAAAAAATATATTCAGTTGGTTCAAAGTGGAATTCAAATGTGTGACTCTTAAACACCTGAGAACATTATTTCAACCCTTTTCCAGGGCAATGAAAACTCATCCATCCTGTTTTTTAATTATAGGAGAAAGCATATGAACATTTAAAATAAACAACTGGATAAAAATAAACGTTGAAAAAAAATTAAAAAAAAAAAAAGGGGGCGCCTGGGTGGAGCAGTCGGTTAAGCGTCCGACTTCAGCCGGGTCACGATCTCGCGGTCCGTGAGTTCGAGCCCCGCGTCAGGCTCTGGGCTGATGGCTCAGAGCCTGGAGCCTGTTTCCGATTCTGTGTCTCCCTCTCTCTCTGGCCCTCCCCCGTTCATGCTCTGTCTCTCTCTGTCCCAAAAATAAAAATAAACGTTGAAAAAAAAAATTTTAAATAAACAACTGGAGGGGTGCCTGGGTGGCTCAGTCGGTTGAGCGTCTGACTTCAGCTCAGGTCATGATCTCGTGGTTTGTGAGTTTGAGCCCTGCATCGGGCTCTGTGCTGACAGCTCAGAGCTTGGAGCCTGCTTCAGATTCTGTGTCTTCCTCTCCCTCTGCCCCTCCCCATCTCATGTTCTGTAATTCTCTCTCTCTGTCAAAAATAAACATTAAAAAATCATAATGATAAATAAATAAAATAAACAGTTGGAGTTCAGGAATCCCTTAATATTGGCTTTATCTTCAGTTTCTCCTTAGGAATACCTGTAAGCTCTTTTGTATCACAGAAATTTGTTTAGAATATTCCTTTTTTTCAGTTTCTTTTAAAAACAATATATCTATTATTTTGCTCTACCTCCTGCCTCCTTTCTGTCTCTCTAACTTTCTTACTCTCCACTTCCCAACTACACTCTTCAGAAATTATGTTTTCACAGCTCTTGCCATATTCTACTCTTAATAGACTGTGAGTTTCCATAGCGAATGGAGCACAGAAAGAACACTTTCTCAAGGATGCCTAAAGACCCTGAATGGAGGTGAGCCCACCTCCCACCCTGTACTGACATGGCCTGGGGATCGGGTGGGGCCTCAGTATGCCCACTGATCTGGGAAGACTTTGCTGCCCAGACTTTCAGTAAGTATCTCTGCCATTCTTCAGCAGCCTTTGGTTAGTCCAATGTGAACTGTCCCTTATGGCAACAGTCAGCTGTACCGTACAAACTGGAGATTATGTGTGTCTATATACACATCCTCATAAAAAAAAATTTTAAGTTTATATTTATTTATTTTGAGAGAAAGATAGTGGGTGTGCATGTGGGGAGGGGCAGAGAGAGAGGAAGAGAGAGAGTCCCAAGCAGGATCACCACTGTCAGTGCAGAGCCCAATGACTGAAGCTCGCTCCATCTCACAAACCATGTGATCATGACCTGAGCTGAAAACAAGTCAGATGCTGAACCAAATGAGCCACCCAGGCGCTCTTATCCTCATTATTAAGGGGAAAGGAAGAGTTTCTGGGCCTCCACTGGTAATCCTGAGTGGACACTTGATACACAACCTCAGGATCTCTCCATGCATCACATTTGTTTTAACATGGGGCTCTCCCCTCTCGATCCCCACCACCATTCCCTGTGAGATCAGACCTCAGTGTGACGTGGCCCTCCAAGGAACCCAGTGGGAGAATGCTCCTCACTGTCTTTGTGTAGACTGCTGGATCAGTAGGCAGCCTAGAAACAGCTCTAGGTCCCACTCCCTAACTTAACAAATTCTCTGTCTTCTCTAGACCATGGCATCCATACCTTTGACACAGGGGGTGGTAAAGTTCCCCCATTCTCTCACCCATTCCTCAGAGTGGATGGGAGGGCCTAGGTAATGCTTGTGAAGACCTTTGTAAACTGTAATATTCTACATGCTCCATGGGCAACTGTAGTTATTACACAACCTCCCTTACTTATTCCAGAATCCTCCAGTGTCTGAGACCATCTTTGAATAAATGGCTCTGAGCCATCCTTCCTAAACACCTCTGAGGATTCTGGATTTTGTTCATTTGTTTTAACATTTTTTATTCATTATAAAAGCAACATGAATGGGAAGATGGGAAACTAGATGAGGGAAATTGGGTGGCCCCCTCAGAGGCAGACTTGAATGTGGCCCCAGGACCCACCCATTTGCTTACTTGTAGACCACATCGCACCAGCCTTTGGTGTAGACAGAATGGGACTGAAAGCCCCGAAGCCTCTGGCTGCAAACATCCTGCTCCTGGCACTCCATCCCTGTGATCTGGTTCATGATGACATAGGCCACAGGTTGTGTCAGCTGGGCCCTGCAGGTCTGTGATCTCGCTCCCCACTCCTTGCGGGAGACAATGGTGGGAGCTTCTGCAAGGGGACCACAGGATGGCATACAGCAAGCACTACTATTTCTTCTGCAGGCCTGGGAGAGTCCCCTGGATGCCTCCACCACCCACAGCCCCCCTTCTCATCTCCATAGCCTATTCTGGCTAAAATCAGTCCCCATGCAGACTCTACATCAGCATCAGAAGTAAAGCTGTCTTGGTTTTCATATACTCCCTCATTGTATATCCTAAAGGACAAGCCCCCCTCAGCCCTACCCTGGCCTGCTTTGCACTTCCCACCTCCAGAAAGTAGCCCCTGTGACACTCTGTGCTAACCATGGGACTCTGAGCTGCCATCTCTTAAAGCACCCCAGTATGAATGCATTGTCCTCACTGGCATTTGCCCTGGGTCTCTGACCTGTCTATTGTCTGGGCCTCCCCTCAGAACGGTGACTCTCTGAGGAAAGCTCTGTTTCTCTCCTCAGATTCAAGCCCTTAGGAAGTTCCCTGAGCATCAGGTACATGTCTTTCTCCCATGTGAAAATGCACTGTAGACAGGGCTGAGAGCCCTGCACAGGACCCCAGGACTCCTGAGGACTCACTTACTATCTTTATGTTGGAAGCATCTGGGAGCTTTCTGAGGGATAGGGTGTCTCTACCCTTCTACTGACAGCTGGAGACTGGGGGCCTTGTTCTTAGTCCCTGGGTTTTCCCTCCTTCCTGGAACCCACCTTTGCCTGAGGATTTATGGCAATCCATGGGAGCTTTGTGGGATTCAACCCCACCTACCAACCCAGCCCAAGTATAATTAAGTCCCGAGAAACACTTCTGGCTACCTGAGGATCCCTAGCTAACCCCAAACCACCTCACCATTTTGACCCTTGTGAATGAGCTGAGAGATGCCAACAAAAAAGTCTAGAAGCCCCTCTGATAATCCTCTGGCTTGGGTTTCATTCCAGGAGAACAGTGGGGAATCCCCTGCAAAGGAACATTGCACTTAGTGCTGGTCCTTGGAGAATACCTGGACCAGTGAAGAGGAATAGACTCGACATCCCCACCCCAAAGTCCACAGCCTCTCCACTCCCCCAAGTCCCCTGACATCTTCTAGGAAACAACACAAAAGAGAACTACAGATGTTTCTGGCTTCACCCCACCTCTGCCTCCCACATCTGCCCCAGTGAGACCTTCATGCCCTCCCAAATCCCCTCCATTCCAGGGGAATTGCCATCTCTCCTGCCCCCTCATCTGAGCAGCTCTAGCTCTCCTGGCTCACCTACATACCTTTGTTCAGATCAGAGGGTCACATACCAAGGTGGTCATCATTATTTGGTAGTAACATGTACACATGTATCAAGCATGTATTGATCCAGACAAGGTTCTTGAAATACAGAAATTTGCAGATTGTTGTGACTGTCCTCACAAACTAGATTTTTGAGATGGGATTAACTGAGGATTAGTCATCATCAACATGCCTCATTCTCCTCTGCCTGTTTAGTACCAGAGATCATAGGAGCAAAACCTACTAGAACCAGCAGTGTCACCAACATCACCTCCCACAGGGCAGCTCTATAGTTTACCAAGCACTTTCAAGAGCCTTACCAGATCTGTGGCTTAAAACACGTATATGTGATAAGCAAAGAAAATTAACCACTCCCTCAACACAGAGGAGAAACTAAGGCTCAAAGAAGTTAAGTTACTTGTCTAAGATGATATGGGTTTAAGCCATGGGCTTGGTTCCAACCTAGGCTGTCTGACCCAAGCTGCGTTCACTGCCACTATACTTGGTGACCTCTCCAAAGCTGTCAGATGACCTTGGATAAGTCACTGCTGCAATGGAGCCCAGCTCGTATCCTTGTCTGTAAGTCAAGGTCACTAAGGGCCTCCATTCTGTCCTTCTGTGAAATCATCAAGGAGCAAATTCATGACCATGAAACTAAAGCCAAGGTGTGCTGGGCAGACTGAGGAGACTACTGAGGACTGGCGCCACTCTCAGTAGGGCAGGGGACACCTGAGCTAGGCTCTAATGGGGAGCCAAGGACTGGCCAGAAGGAACAATCAATGAGCGATAAGGAGGATGACTTACAATTAGTATGAAAAACACTTCTGACTCAATGAAAGAAAACTCACCCCAAGCCCCAAAATCCCACACAGGGAAAATAAGAAGCCACAGCAGCATCCTCATGTGGTCCCAGGGTACCAACAGGGTTAGTGTGGACCTTGGCCCTGGAAGAGATGTCAACAGTTAACCCAGCTGTGCTCACTCCTCAAACAGGGTATCCACCCCACTGCATGGCACCCCTGCCTGCCTCTCAACCAAACTGAGAGCCAGCACCTGCCTAGAGGTCTCAGGGTCCTCAGCACAGAGCCTAACCCTCAGCAGGTGCTCAGTAAAGTTGAGGGTGCTAGCAGCTCTTGCCCAAAGTTACCCAACCAGTAGTGGCAGATCAGGATTCATACCCAGGTATGTCTCCACAGCCTCTGCCTGGAACTTCGCCACAGTCTGTCCAAGTTTTTGATGCTGGAGATTCTCAACGTGGGCCCAAGAAGTTAAACCCCAGTATCTCTGTGGTCTCTTCTGGCTGCAGGAATCTTTTTGGCTCTCTTGGGCAGAAATGAATTGCTTGCTTATGCTCAATCAAAATGAAATACCAGTTCCCCAAGATGACAACAAAACATCAACTTTTCTCCTGGTTATCCTACTGAGAAATGAGAGAGGGAAGTTTCAGATAAAATGAGGTATATCATTGTCCTCCAGAGTTTTTATATTATAATCAGTAGTCCCCAGATGGAAAATGTTTAGAACCATGTTCTAAGACATGAGCATATAGGAACTTCCTGGATCAGGACCAGCAATCTCTTGGTTAATAATACCCAGTATTCCATTCATTTGGGAAAAACTGTCACTTAAGAGGAAGTGAGCCAATTGCAGATGAGAGTAGGAAACATGTGGGAAAGTGTCAGGCTTCCTCTTTAGCCAAATCAGAGGTAAGGATTAGCTTGTCCAATATGGAGCCCTGTGGCTGGCCTCCCAGAAAACAGGTTGGCCTTTTGCAAAGCTATTTAGAAACCAGCAATCAATTCTGGTCAACAGAAGGTTTGGATACTTGCCACTTGCTCATGGTACTTTCCCAACCATGAGTGTTTAAGTGGCAAATGCCGTCCTGAGCTTGTCACATCACACAGCTGAAATTACAAGGCTTGAGCCCAGACCCTCGTCACACCAGGGCAGAGACTAGTGGCACCTCCCACCCCCACCTCCAATCACAACCCTGCCTGGTGCCAGAGTTCATCTGCCTTGGTTCACACTGCTATGCATTCTGTATCCTTAAAATAAAGATGCAATAGCAGAATAAGGACCAAGTGAAACATAATCAATAGGGATTCAGAGCTAGACAGAAAGGAAAGAAATTGAGTAGAGTTAACTCCAGGACACACAACCTTGGCAGGAAAGATCCAGGCATGGTAGAACTAAACTCATTTAGTATAATTTAAAATAGAATTTTTTTATTTGGAGGAAGAGTTCAAAAGGGAAGATCAAGGAACTTTCTCCACCATATTAATATTTTAGCCAGATAGAAGAGTCCAGTCCCTTCCAAGGGAGAGGGCTTCTCAACAAGGAACACACTCACACTCACACTCAGAAATACCTATGGGTCCCGTGCTGTCCCAGCCCCACAGGTCAGGGTACAGGCAGCCCGCCCTTCATTGGCTGGCAGTTCCTTCCTTCAGATTTGGCTTCTGGCCCTGCTCTCCTCCAGCTGCCACCTCCCAGGCCTTCAGGACGCCTCTCACCAGAGGGCACTCCCTCCCTGGTAAGGGAGCACCTGGGTCCTGGCTTTCTGGATAGAAGAACACCTGGGTTCCTAATAGAAGGTGAAGAGGGGACAGAGTTCTGAGGCTTCCAGGAGGCTCCGTGCAGGGCACCCAGAGTAACTGGGAGAGACCAGACTCAAACTGAGAGCAAGGCGTCACCCTGTGAATAAGCCCAGGTTCCGCCTCCCTGGGAAAGAGCATAATTGCCCAAGGCTCCCTGAGCTGCTTCCTCATCCCCAGCCTTTGGGAAGCCCAGCCAACCCAACATCTGGGAACTTCTTGGCCTTGAGTGGGTCAAACTTTGCTACCCTAAGATATGCCTTTTTGGCATATTGGTTATTCCAGGCTGGTTATTTTATAAGGAAATACACAAGAGCCATGAGAAGTTCTGAAAACCAAGAAGTCACGCTTTTGTAAGAGACACTTACATGAATAGGGAAATCTCCACTTGTAAGGGTGTCTCCTTCAGCACTAGGATGCAGGTGTGACTGTCAATCTCCAGAAGCTGCTATCACTGGAGAAAGCAATAACTTATATCTGCTTAACTTTGCCCTTGTTTGCTGTACTTTTCCTGGGAACCTCCCACAACTGAATTCCTGCCCCCAACATCTTTTGTCTTTAGTTAATGATGGTATTTAAGGTGATGGCTTTGGCCATTTCAGGGAGTTACTCAGTTTTCCTGGGGCTCTGCCATGTATATATAGGAAGTATACAATTTCTTAAGCTTTCCTTGATTTTCTCCTATTAATCTGTCTCATGTCAATTTAATTTTTAGTCCATTTAATGAACTTTGAAAGGCAGAGGAAAACTTTTCATCCCCAACAAGACAGACCTGCTCCAGGAGTGTCAAGGTTGTGGATGGGGGCCACTGCCCCACCCTCCTTCCACCAGAGCCACCTGCACAGGTAGGATGGAGGCAGAGGAACAGAAAGGTACATTCCAGAAGGCACAATGTGCTATCCACAATGTGGATACCCACAATGTGCTATCATCACTAGTACTTATTTTGGCCCATGCATCCACCAGCCCCACCAAGAACACCTGGTCCCTCAACCACTCCAAGCTCACTTCCCATGAGGGGAGTATCTCCGCAAGGACCTGCACGGCTCTCACCTCCCAGGGGGTAGGGGCAGCCTCCTGAGACTGCAGAAAGGACCCCTCTGAGGGAATGCCCCAAATCCAGACGGGTGGCCCTTAGTGGGACTGCAGTCTTGCTCTCAGGCCTGTGGGAACTGGAAAAGCCCCCTCAAGGGGGGGTCGCACAAATAAACCACTTCCAAATGCCATTCTCCCCATTTAACCGACAAGACCCAAGGCTGGGGAGAAAGGCCCCAGGAGCAGTGTGAAAGAGAGCAGGGGGCTACTTTAGCTGTAGTCTGGGATAATACTATAGGGACCCCATCAGTTTCCCAAACTTTGCTGACTTGCTGTTTCTCCTTACCTCTGCTATATCCCCACCTTGACTAGTAATAAAGTTCTTGCAATGAGAAGCTCACCTCTGGGGCATCCAGTTCCACAGTTGAGGAGACTGGTCCCCTTCTGCAGGTGGGCCTGCAAATGAGAACGTCAGGGATGGGATTGGAATCTTGGCTGGTGAAGGAGGGATGGGAATACTAGGCAGTGGCTGCCAAGAGGAAGCAAGTAGCACCCAGGCAGTGAATACTTAGGGCTAAGGGACCCATTCTGTATGATGGCATCAGGAGGGAGAAAGAATGTGGGCTGTCCCTCTCTGGTTCTGTGCATTTAGGACTAAAATGCTAAGTTCTGAATGACTCAGGTCCAGTTATCCTCCCCAGCCACACTCACCTCTCTTGGCCAGAGCAGCTCCTTTCCTGAATGTTCTCTGAACATAGTTGTCTCAGGGAAAAGTTCTTGTGTGACTGCATGGTGAGCTGAACTAGCCACTTTTTTTCATGTAGCACCATTTCAAGTATATTGAAAGAACAATTAACAGCCAAACCATGGATATTCATATGTGTGTGTGTGTGTGTGTGTGTGTGTGTGTGTGTGTGTGGTGTGTGTGTGTGTATCTATCTATATATATATACATATATGTATATATCTCAGACATCTCAAAAATGAACAGAGTGTACCTTTTACTTCAAGGAAAACAACGAATGAAATTTGTTAGCAATAATGAAATTGGAGCTTTCAAACAAAAATTAGACTTTTGGAAAATTTGTGTTTGCTATCATGAGTTTGACAGTCTCCCAATACTTTAAGACTTTTCTGATAAGATCAGTGATGATATTAATTTATCTGATTTATATATGTACATATTAAAGATTGAAATGTGTCAGCATTTGGAAAGTGTGGATAACTCAGTGAATCAATATTTTTCAGTGACCAATATATGAACTTACAAAATGATGCCTGAATAAAGACCCATTCAAATTTCACAATAGACAATGGATTTCAATGTAACAGAATACAAAGGACTCATTGATATGGTTTCAGATTCTACATTGCAACTAACCTTAAGAAACCTCTACTTGTTGAGTTTTGGTGTCTTATCAAAGAAGAATATCCACACTGATTTTTATTTTTTTTAAATTTTTTTTTTCAACGTTTATTTATTTTTGGGACAGAGAGAGACAGAGCATGAACGGGGGAGGGGCAGAGAGAGAGAGGGAGACACAGAATCGGAAACAGGCTCCAGGCTCTGAGCCATCAGCCCAGAGCCCGACGCGGGGCTCGAACTCCCGGACCGTGAGATCGTGACCTGGCTGAAGTCGGACGCTTAACCGACTGCGCCACCCAGGCGCCCCTTTTTAAATTTTTTTTTTAATTTTTTTTTTCAACTGATTTTTAAAGACTATTAATATATTCCTCCCCTTTCCAACTACTTATCTGTGTAAGGTTGGATTTTCTTCATATCTTCAACCAAAACAACACAGAAAACATATTGAACGCAGAAATGAATATGAGAATTCAGGAGTCTTCTTTTAACTCATGCATTAAAGAGGTATACAAAAATGTAAAAAGTGATACCACCCATTTGCTTTAAAAAATAGTATTTTTCATTTAAAAATGTGTTAATATGGGTTTAGTATACTAGTGTAAGTGAATCAGTATTTTGACTTTAAAATTTCTGATATTATACGTATTAATACACATAATCCACATAAACAAAAACTCTTTGGTATCTTCAATATTTTTTTTAGTGTAAAAGGGTCTTGAGAGCCAAAAGTGTAAGAATTGGGATCCAAGGAATGTCATGGGCTGACCTGTAGCTGGTAGGCCACAAGGGGGCAGCATGCTGTGCAGTAATTCCAAACGGGCCTCCCCACATCCCTGTCCACTGCACCTCCCACTTCTTTTCTTTCCTTTTCTGCACTCTCCTGGGAGGCACAACCTCTCAACTACAGGAAGTAATCTCCTAAGCGTGCGTTCCGTCAAAACCAAGGCAGGCACGTATAATTCTGTAAATGTTTATCAGATGTCTCAAATGCAAAGCTTATCATCCAGGACTGGGTAAATATGAGAACCCCTGCTCTCGAGGAGTTAATAATCTGGTGAGGTAGGCTGAGTCATAGGATCAGCGTCTAGGGTGATAAGGGATATGCCTAATCTCAAGGCATAATTTGCATAAACGAGCATATTTTTCCTGAAGGCAAAGCTGGAAGATACTGGACTGTATTTCCAGGGCAGTACAGGTCAGCTAGGCAGTGATTCTTCCAGTAAGAGACCCTTAGGTTCTCTGATTCAGAAGAGTACTTGACCTGATCAGGCAACAAGTCCAAATAGGACTGACTGTTGCCAATTTGCAGCTGCTGCCTCAGGGTCATTTGCAGGGAGTGACCTGGGGACTGTGAATTGAAATCCTGGGCCCAAGGCCCTCCCTACCTCGCAAGCCCTCTGAACCGTCTTGCAAGCAGGTGAGCTTCAGGTGAGACCAGTAGCTTCTGAGGCTGAAGTCACACATTTCCCATTCTTGGTCGGCTTTCATCCATTTTTTGTTCACAGCAAGTCTCCCCAAGATGGGGTGCATGGGCCCCATAATGGGAAGGAACTAACCAGCTGTGCCCCCACTGCACCACCCGCAGGTCTCCAATGGAGGCTTCATGGTGCAATGACCTAGGGTTTACTCACCAAGTGGCCAGAGCAGGGCTTGTCACCAGGTAGGCACCCATGAAGGATACATTCTGCCACGGGGCCTGGGGTGGAGTACTAAGAACTCTACTGCGGACTCTTAAGTCTTCAGTCTTAGAGGAACCCTGGGATGGGGTCAGGTGAAACGTCTTTCAAATTGGCTGCTCTTAACATCCTTTATTCTAGCAGCTGTTTAGAACCAGGTAAAAGTTCTATAGATGTCTAGAGGGCTTCACCTGGAAAGACAATGGGTTTCCTATTCCGAACACGGCAGTGCAGCAGCCTCAGTCTGAGTGTGTTGGTGGCAAGGAGAGGAGTAAAAGGGAAAGTTGAAGAGGAGAAAGAAGGTGAGGGTAGGCAACCATGAGTAGGAGGAAGAGGGAGAGAGCAAGGGAGGGAAAGAAAGGGACAGAGAAAGGACAGAGTGAAGGGGGAGGGAAGGAGGAGAGAAAGAGGGAGGAAGGAAGGTAGAGAGGGAGACTGGTTCAATTCTAGCTGCTACTGACCTCAAATGCTGAGATTCAACTATAGCACCGCAGGTCATGGGGGGCATGTAGTGGTCATGGTATAGCTGGTGTGGGGTTTGGAACCTTGGTAGCTTGGGTTTGAATTCAAATTATAACAGAGAAAGAGCTCTCTATGCAAGTGTGTGTGGTTCTGCCTTTTGGGCTTGGTGGCTTCCCCTTTCTGCCCAAGGAGCAGGAGGGTGAGGTAGTGTCATGCACACACTAATAAGGCGCACACACAGAATTGTGTCTTTCCACGATGTCAGCTTTATTCGATCATAAAGCAAAGTTAATCACTATTATAAAGCAATTTCAGGGTTCCAAATTCAATGACATTTCACCAAGTGATTAAACTTGGCTTCTTACCCAACACAGAGAGCAGAACATAAGACAAACCATACAACAAACAAGATGACAGAAAGTGTAGAAGCCAGTCTGTGGGCATGCAGTCCTCTGGCCTTGGTCCGGTCCAGGACAGTTCATGCCACTTATTGCTTATTATGTTTAAGCAGTGAAGGATCGCAGTTCTGCTTGAGGATCAATTGGGCAGAGCCTTCAGCAGTAGCTGCCTTTTTGAAGTGGTCTGACATAGAGAGGTCATGTCTGAAGAGTCTGACAGTTTGCTGTAAAAATCCTCTCCTTTTTAAAGGGATTTAATCAGTCTTGCCCCCTCCTCTGTTTCTAATTATTGTCAGTTCTGGGGTGTCAGCTGATGCTGGTCCTAGCAGTACCTCCTAGCTGCAATATCTTTAACTGCTTGTGTTATTGCTTGACCCAGGCCCCTGCTTGAGTGAGAGATCCCATTTTGCTCTCTACAGGTGGAATTAGGCACAGCTTTCAGGGGCCCCCCACGGCCTGGAGTCAGCAGCCACCCCAGCCCCTTCCCTTTTCTGACTTCTCACTTCTGGGCCATTCCCAGGTCGGGGAGGGGCAGGAACCTTCCCTGTAGGAGCCTCAAGGGGTCTTTTGGTCCTTCTCATTTGAGGCGGTTGCAAAGAACAAGGACTCTATTTCCCTGGCCAGGCTGTGTGTGCTCATCCAAGACCCCGGGCTGAGGTGACCCAAAATAGGCAACCTCCTGTCACTGCTCATCTCGGTCCCAAAAATCCAGGGGTGGCCTGTGGTGGTTGTTGGCTTCCACACCCAGCCCAAATATCTTTCAGAATTGAAGTTGAGCAAAAATAGTGTGGAAAGGAATAAATAAAATTATTTCTATTTGTGGAAGGCATCCTCCTATCTAGAGAAAAATCCCAAGTACTTCACAAACAAAAATGCTAGAGTCAATAAACTAATTCTATAAAGTTGCAGAGGACAAGATAGACAAAAATCAGTTTTGTTTCTCTATACCAACAAAGACCAATTTGAAAAGGAAATTAAGAAAACAATTGCACTTACAATAGCACCCCAAACAATAAAATATCTCTAAATGAACTGATTCAAGGAAGCAAAGACTTTTACAGTGAAAACTATACAACACTGCTGTAAGAGATTAGAGAAAACTAAAGAAATAGCAAGACATCCTGTGTTCACGGATTAGATTTTATGGAGTGAAGGCGGCAATAATAACCAACGGGGTCTACAGATTCAAAACAAGTCCTATGAAATGTTTTTCTTCTGTGTTTTCTAATGGAGTGAAGGGGGCAATACTAATCGACAAGGCCTGCAGATTCAAAACAAGTCCTATGAAATGTCTTTCTTCTGCATTTTCTATTGCTGTCAACCCCTTGCAGTACACTTCTCTTCAGGCATTGTGGTTTTCATCGCTTAACGTGAGATTGGGTCTTTTTCACACTTTCCATTTACCTGTTGAACATTCTGAACTGATGGAATACAATTATAAGAAACACCTTAATGTCCTCCTCTGGTGATTCTCATACCTGTGTCAGCTTTGTGTCATTTTCAGATGATTGAACTGTCTCCTCATTAAGGGTCATTTCCCCTGTTGCTCTGCACACCTCAAAATCTTGGATGGAATGGCCAAGTTACCTTGTTTGGTTGCTGGATATTTTTGTGTTTTCTATAATCCTGAGCTTTGATCAAGGATGCATTTCAGTTACTTGGAAACAGTTTGATCATGTCTGGTGTTAGTTTAATGATTTTTCAGTGGTCCTGAGCAGTGCTCAGCAGAGGGCTAATTAGGAGTTCCCAACACTGTGGCAAGACCTCCCTGAGTCCTCCTGCCTCGTGAGTGAGGGGGGTTACTTTTTCCAGTCTATCTGTTGGCAACAGGCTGTATTTCCAGTGCTGATGTACAGGCTCTGTTCCCTCTAATCCTTTCACAAGATTGCTCCCTGACTTGCTGGAGTTGGCGCCCATGGAGGCACAGAGCAGGACTGTGCTGCACACTTAGGACCCCCAACAGCTCTTGCTAATTGACTTTCACAGCTCTGCCCTCCCCACCACATCGTCCTGTGGACTCGCAGCTCAGTGTCCTCAACTCCACATAGTACACTGGGCTCCTCTTCAGTTTCCCCTCCCTGCACCTTACTTGGAAACTCTCTCAAGGCAGCACATATGTTGTGTAGGGCTTGGCTGACCTGTGTGTTTCCAAGTGTCTGGAATTGCCGTCCTCTTTTGCCTGATGCCCAGTCTCTTGGAAATCTGCATTTTGTATATCTTGTGTGGTTTTGTTTTGTTGTTATAGACAAGAGAGTAAATCCAGTTTCTGTGAGTCCATAATGGTGTGGTTCCCCTAAGTGAAAACCAAAGTTGGAAACCATCAATGTAAATTCTCAATAGAGACTTTTACAGAGTAAAAGCCACAGCCCCAGTGAAAACGTAAAGCCAGAAAACCCTTAAAACATATATTTACAGGGGCGCCTGGGTGGCGCAGCCGGTTAAGCGTCCGACTTCAGCCAGGTCACGATCTCGCGGTCCGTGAGTTCGAGCCCCGCGTCGGGCTCTGGGCTGATGGCTCAGAGCCTGGAGCCTGTTTCCGATTCTGTGTCTCCCTCTCTCTCTGCCCCTCCCCCGTTCATGCTCTGTCTCTCTCTGTCCCGAAAATAAATAAACGTTGAAAAAAAAAAAAAATTTAAAAAAAAAAACATATATTTACAAATCAATGCAGGGTTGTAAGGACAGTTTTTACTTAAGCCTGAAAGCAAGCACAGGGCCCACCACCTTTTGTCCCAGAGCTGATGGTGAAAACCCATCCTTTGTCCATGTGGCCAGAGTTGCCATACCTCTTTAGAGGTGTGTCAATCTCATTAAATCGTATTCTCCTGAAAGTCTTTTAAGGAAGGCCCAACACAAATGCTGTGGCCTGATGGGAAGTCTGGGTTTTGTCTTGAGTTTTCTGGGGATTGTTGTACAGGTAACAGCCAACCCCAACTAACTTCTCTTCTCTGGGAAGAGACACACAACAACTTCACCAAAGTTACACTTTCCTCCTAAAAGTGAACCCGTTTTCTTTACTGTCAAAAAGTAATTAGAAAACTACAAAAAGAAAAAAGGGGGGAAGAGCTATATATACCCAAAGGCTTTATTTTTATTAAAATAAAACAGAACAAAAAAATTCAACAACTTTACAGAACCAGAACCAACTTTGATCTCCAAATCCCTAACAACCAAAAAAAAAAAAAAAAAAAAAAAAAAGCATAAACTCAGCACTCAGCACACTTCTGTCACAAGACACACAACCAAGTTGCCCACCTTTAGGGAAATAACTGGCACAACAAAACGCAATGGAGAAGCACAGAAAAAGTACCTCCAGGGGTAGTATCTGTCCTGACTGGGTAGCATAACCGCAATTTCCTCCCACCCCCATAGCCTCACATGCCTGACACTGAACACACACGGTCACTTGCCTCCCTGCACCCCAAAACCCTCTGCACCCACTCCCGTCTCAACGATCCTCACCCCACACAAGTCTTCCTCAGACAACCCAAGCAACAGCTCTGGGACTTCCACAGCCCCAGGAATTCTACCGCCCAGAACCGCCTGATTTACATAAGGTCACGCCCCATTCATGACGCAACAGGCCTCTCTTCCCCCTCCCCTCTTCCCCAGTCGCTCTCCCTACCCCTTCCCCCCAAAACCAGCGCGGGATGATTCAGCGTGGAATTGGGAAGATCTCCATGACATTTCCAAAGCAGGGTCGTCGACTGCGCCAGGAGGAAAATGAGGCCCGACCTACGCGTGACCCACACTCTAGATGGGCCCTTGAGGGCGGAGACAAAGCCTGACCCGCAACCTCCCATGTGTCCTCCACTCAGCCCCCCGGGGAGACCACTTCACTGAGGGGGTTCGGCGCCTGGGGCCTCCTGGGACCTAATCCTAACTCTGGCCAGGGCTCTGGCCCTAAGGATGTCTGAAAGATCGGATGGGGGCCAGTGACCAACGGGAAAGATCTCCCCGTGGAAGCCACATTTTCGCCATGACATTTCCACCCCGGGATGGAGCTGTAGGAGGGGATCCTGAGACGTGGTTCAGCCTGACCACCACCCCCCCCCACTCCACCCCCGCCAAACGTTTGGCTCCTTACTTCCAACCCTAAAACTGACCCGCACCCGCGCATTGGGCCAGCCAGCACCACTACCCCCAAAAATAAATATGCAAAAATGTAAAATCTCCTTACCAAAGACAAGGTTGAAACGAACTTGAATCATTTAAATACAAACTCCGTCCTGGACGTTACTCTAAATTATCCTCTACATAAAGCAAATGAGAAATTGAAAATGAATCGCAAACTAAAAGTAAGCGAACAAGTGAACAAAAGTAGAGGAGAAGGACCATTTTGGTGCTTACTCACTAAGGATCTCTGACACTGGGGGGGGGGGGGGTAAAACCCTTAAAAGAACAAACCAAACAAACACACGGCAAAACAAACACCAAAACGCATCCGACATTTTGAACACCGATTACCATAAGAGCGCGAATGCAGTCGGGACAGTTCCATATTTAGGAAACTACGCAGGGATCACGAAGTCCAAAATGTAGTGAAAAAGCCTCACTCTGGGAAGTATCACGTCCTTCGTTCCGCTATCTCTTACCAAGAAAATGTACCGTGTTCTCAACCCGCCCCAATACAGCCTCACAGGCCTCACACTCTACAGACACGGTCACTTGCCTCCCCGCACCCCCAAACCCTCTGCACCCACTCTCGTCTCAGCCATTCTCACCCCACACACGTCTTCCTCAGACAAGCCGAGCAATCGCTCGGGCATTTCCACAGCCTGTGGAATTCTACCTCCCGGAACGGCGCCCACCGCGGCCTCATTTACATAAGGCCACGCCCTGCTCAGAATACAACCACCCCGTCTCACTCCCCGCCCCTCTCCGCACCACCCAGCTCCACACACCCGGTCTCCCTGACCCCAGCTCCCCTCCCACCGGGATCTCAACTCTGATGCTTCTCCTCCTCCTCCCGCCCCCCCCCCCCCGCCTCCTTCCTCTCCTTGCGGGTCTCCTCCGTCTTCTCCCTTCCACACTGATTTGCTTACAGCTCGTCTTCTCTCTCCCTGCAGCTCCCGCCCCGCCCCCTCCGCCCGTCGGGACGCTCAGGCGGCGCCCAGCACCAGGCTGACTGCGCTCGCCTGAGAGAAACACGAGGGAGGACGTCCCCCAGCTGGAGAAGCGCCCACACACCTCGCGCTCTCTCTCTGCTCAGAGCCCGGTTTGAAGGAGACACAATGCGATGACTCCACCTGAGGGGCTCAACCCCCAAGCCAGTCCCCCCGCCCCCCCGTGCCTGGACACCCGCGCTGGGGGAACCGAACGTCTGGCAGCTCTGGGCGCGCGAACCCACACCTGCCGGCTGAGAACTGCCGCGGCCTGCTTCTGCACAGGTGCATTCGCGGGGCGGGGCCGCGGCGCCCCCTCGTGGCCGCCCAGGAGGGGCGCACCAGGATCCCTAGGTTGAGGCGAGGGAGGGTCCACGAAAACTTGCCTTGAGCTCACTTAGACCCTCCCCCGCCCCCAGAGGTCACAGCAGAGGTTAGTGGGGTCCCGGCGACCCACTCTGCCTCCGCCTTCCCTTCCTCCCCCGCTGCGCGCTTCCCCTTGGAGGAGATTTCCGCCAGCAAAGTCCGCCTTCCGTGGGGAAAAGCCAGGTCTGGAAAACAAAGCAGCACCTACTCGGAAGAGTCTAGTCCTGGGGCAATTTCATGGTCCTGTCCCGCGCGCTCTGGTTTCTGATTTGCCTTTGTCTCCCTTGTGCCTTGACGTGTATTTGACTTTTACTAAATTGCTGAAATTAGAAAAGGGCGCCTGGCTGGCCCAGTTAGTTAAGTGTTGGACTCTTGCTTTTGGCTCACGTCATGATCTCATGGTTTTGTAAGTTCGAACCCAGCATCTGGCTCTATACTGACAGTGTGGAGCCTGCTTGGGATTCTCTGTCTCCATCTCTTACTGCCCCTTCTCCACTCGTCCTGTCTCTGTTTCTCTCAAAAATAAATAAGAATTTTTTTTTTAAAACTTAGAAAAAAAAAAGATTTGGGGGTAGGGGGCATCCAACATTAGTTGTCACCTGAGTTGATAGTGTGGTGGTTGGCAGAATGATGCCCCCTGCCTAGGAGGTCCCCAGTCTCATCCCAGGACCTGTGAATATGTTACATCATACAGCAAAAGGGACTCCCAGTGTTCATCCCAAGTGCCCTCCTTTATACCCGTCACCCATCTATCCCATCTCCCACACACCTCCTTCCATCAACCCTGTTTGTTCTCTATTGTTAAGAGTCTCTTGTGGCTTGTTTCTTTTTCTTCTCTTCCCCCGCTTCCCATGTTTCCCTGTTTTGTTTCTTAAATTCCATATATGATTGAAATCATATGGTATTTGTCTTTCATTGATTTATTTCACTTAGCTCCATCCACTTTGTTACAATTGGCAAGATTTCATTCTTTTTGATGGCTACATTATACACACACACACACACACACACACACACACACACACACACCACATCTTCTTTAGCCATTCATCAGTCGATGGACATTTGGGCTCTCTCCATAGTTTGGCTATTGTTAATAATGCTGCCATAAATATTGGGGTGCATATACCCCTTCAAATCTGTAATTTTATATTCTTTGGGTAAATACCTAATAGTTCATAGGTATAGGTCTATTTTTCCAGATCATAGGGTATCTCTATTTTTAACTTTTTGAGGAACCTCCATACTGTTTTCCAGAGCAGCTGCACCAGTTTGCATTCCCAACAGTGCAAGAGGGTTCCACTTTCTCCGCATCCTCATCAACACCTGTTGTTTCTTGTGTTGTTCATTTTAGCCATTCTGACAGGTGTGAGGTGATATCTCATCATGGTTTTGATTTGTATTTCCCTGATAATAAGTGATGTTGAGCATGTTTTCATGTGTCTGTTAGCCTTCTGGATGTCTTCTTTGGAAAAGTGTCTATTCATATGTATGTTTTGCTCATGACTGGACCAAGCACACCCTGGCTGATGGTGTCCTTAACTGTAGGAGAGGCTCTCTGCCTTTCGCCCTCCTGCACCAGGCCACACCTGTGACTCCTGGACCCTCCAGCAGGTGTGGAGGAGTGGGGCCCAGGTCTCCTCAGCAGGTGGGATCTGCACAACAAGGGGGCGGGCCCATCCTTCCTGCTGCCTGAAGGACCTCTGGAGGCTTCTCCTCTTGAGTGACTCCTGGAAGGCAAGGGTCACAAGACTGGGGTACCTGGCAGAGCCCTTGGGGACTTCACCTGGAGACAAAAATGCAACAGGGTGAGTCCATTGTCAGGCCCTGCTGGTGGCTCCTTGAGCTGCAGTGAGAGCTTGGTGGTCGCAGGGCCAGGTGCAGGAGGATGAGCTGAGGGGAGGGGCTGCCGTCCTGAGGAGCCTCTGGTGCCACTGGGTTAGAGTGAAAGCTTCCCCACCACCTCAGGTGATGATGGCCCTGCTCAGAGCCACTGCCCGGATCCCACACTCCCCCTTCAGGAGCCAGTTCACTCCCCAGTTCACTTAGAGCAAAATGATGGCTTCTTTGAACTCCCAGGAACAGAAGCGCCTAGCATGAAACATGCACATGTAGAAACAGCCTGTTGTAGGACAGAGAGGTCACGGTGCAGGGAAGTCCCCTGTGAAGTTCATGTCCAGCTCACTTAATGAGGAGAGGGAGGGGCAAGGCAGCTGGGCGCTCAGAGATCCCCTGAGTCTAATGCCACCTCCTACAGATGAGGGGTGGTGGGTTCACAGAGACTGAGGGGCCAGCCAAAGCCACAGGGCCAGTTAGTGACAAGCCTTGGATGAGCACTCAAGCCTTGGTCCCTTTTGCGTGGCCTGGGAGAAGGCAGACGTAGCCATGGACATCACTTGGGCTGGGAGATGACTTTTTTTTCTGACCACAGGGCTCAAACTTCGTATGTGAATGAGGCACAGACATAGGCCTGCTTGACCTGTGAAACCTTTTTCTAACCTGGAAGCCCAGCATCTTCCACCTTAGCAGTGACTATTCGGATCAGGACTGGGTGTCTGGCTGTTATTTCCTCTAATAACTGACACCCGGGAGCCGTGGTACAGGGACACCTGGGACCAGATCAGGCTGCAGGTCCAAATGGGGACTGACTGTGGCAAATTTGCAGTTTCACTGCCTCAGAAAAATTTTTGGGAGGTGAGCTCCCACTACACCACTATGCAGGTGTTTGGATTCAGGCCCTGGATGCACAGGAGTGGAGGACCTTATCTAACCAAGACCTCCTGAAGGAACATGAACAGAGCATAGTGGTTTATGCAGGTCTGGGTTGCCAGGGAGCTGGAACAGGGCAAGAGTCTGCAGATTGCAGGTCACAGGAGATAGCTTTGGGGGAACAAGGGGTACGCCCATTCACAAGCCCTAGGATGGACAAATGTGCCCATTTCCCCTGTAGGCAGAGCTGGAGGATAGTGGACTTCTTAATGTGAGGCAGGAATCCTCTTATTGGTGAATCCTCCAATAAGAGACACCTGGAACCTTAACAGGACCGACTGTCACCAATTTACAACTGCTGCCTGAGTGATTTGGGTGGCTGGGCTTCCACCACCCTATAGACCATGCAGTCATTTGGAGCCAGGCATCAACTCCCCAGGCCTGGAGGTCCCCAGTGTCCAAGACCTGCTGAAGGAGTGTATACTGGGCATTAGGGCTGGCAGGGATCTGGAATAGGCAAGGGTCTATAGAGGCCAGGTCTCAGGATCCAGCTCTTGCAAGGCCAAGAGTGTGCCTAACTGCAAGCTCTACTCTCCACACATGTGCATATTACCGCTGAAGGCTGGGATGGAAGAAATTGTACTGCATTGCCAGCATCAGCGCAGCCAGTTAGCTGGGTCATCCTTTATTAAGGCATACCAGGGAGACTTGATTACTGTAGGTAAGCCCAGGACACCATCAGGCAGCCAGTCCAAATGGATACTGACAGTCTCCAGTTTAAAGCTGCCATCTCAGGAAGATTTTTAGGAAATGAGCACTGTCCACCCTGAATGATATGCAAGTTTTGGGGACCAGCTTCGGCCCAACAGACCTGGAGGGGCCCAAGAGCTAAAGGACAGCTGACAGAATACATGCTACACATGCATGGGTGGCACAGGTCAGGGGAGTCTGGGATCTGAACCAGGGCATCTGTAGGGAGAGGCTAGGTTCCATTAGCGAGTTACCTGGGGGACCTGACCACTGCCTAATTCTAAGTGCTAATCTGCACAAATGTGCATATTCCCCCTGATGACACAACTGGAGGAATATGGACTGCCTTCTCATGGCAGTGTGAAATGGATTGAGATACCTTCTGGTAACAGCTGATAGCCTTGATTACTGGTAAGCCTGGGACCCCATCAGGCAGCCAGTCCAAGTGGGGGGTAACTGTGTCAGTTTAAAGGTGCCATTTCAGAAAGATTTTCAGGCAGTGGGCACTGCCCACTGTGGGGGTTCTACAGGTTGGGAAGACTGGCCTGAGCCCAACAGGCCTGGAGGGCACAGCAGCCAAACTCTGCTGGCTGACACAGTGCAGACACTCTTGGAGCACACTACTTGTCTCTCCTGGTTTAGTGTCTGAGAGGGCTGACTGAACTCCTATATCCTCTCATATCTTTACTAGCTAGACCTAACTGGCCCCGTCTGCATGTCTCCATACTTACTACCTGTATCATTTTACATATGCTTCTTGGATTTAAGGACCCTTTGGGTCTTCTTTCTCACCTCCTTCTGCTTTTTCTTCCTCCTCACCTGCTTACCTGATTCTGTCCATTCATCATTTGCTCTCTGTCAGCCTACCCACACCCATCTACTCAGTGCTTGCTGTGTGCCAGGCAGTAGGATGGGCACTAAGTATACTGAGGTCTTTAGGAATACTTGTTTACCATTATTTTTAATTTTTATTTATTTGTTTATTTTTCTTTAGGTGAGTCATCTGAACAGGAATAATCTTTTTTTAAATTTATTTATTGTTTAATTTACATCCAAGTTAGTTAGCATGTGGTGCTACAATGATTTCAGGAGTAGATTCCTTAATGCCCCTTACCATTTAGACCATCCCTCCTCCCACAACCCCTCCAGCAAGCATCTGTTTGTTCTCTGTATTTAAGAGTATCTTAGGTTTTTTCACTCTCCCTGTTTTTATATTACTTTTGCTTCCTGTCCCTTATGTTCATCTGTTTTGTATCTTAAATTCCTCATAAGAGTGAAGTCATATATTTGTCTTTCTCTGGATAATTTCGCTTAGCACAATACCCTCCAGTTCCAAGCCATATGATATTTGTCTTTCTCTATTTCCCTTAGCATAATACCCTCCAGTTCCATCCATGTAGTTGAAAATGGCAAGATTTCATTCTTTTTGATTGCCAAGTAATACTCCATTGTATATATATACAACATCTTCTTTATTCATTCACCCGCCGATGGACGTTTGGGCTCTTTCCATACTTTGGCTATTGTCACTAGCGCTGCTAGCAACATTGGGGTGCATGTGCCCATTCAAACCAGCACACCTGTATCCCTTGGATAAATACCCAGTAGTGCAATTGCTGGGTTGTAGGGTGGTTCTATTTTTAATTTTTTGAGGAACCTCTTTTCCATTTTCCAGAGTGGCTGTACCAGTTTGCATTCCCACCAGCAGCACAAAAGAGATTCTCTTTCTCCACATCCTCGCCAACATCTGTTGTTGCCTGAGCTGTTAATGTTAACCATTCTGACAGGTGTGAGGTGGTATCTCATTGTGGTTTTGATTTGTATTTCCCTGATGATGAGTGATGTTGAGCATATTTTCATGTGTCAGTTAGCCATCTTGTTTACCGTTATTTTAAACAGCCAACTTGGGTGTCTAGGCTTTATACTGGTAACTAACACTAGTTGAATTTAAGGTAGAAAATTACTAACAGTTTTGGTTAGTTGAAATTAGTTATTTTGATTGAAGTGTGATTTAATCAATGGTGAAGATAGAATGATACTTTGATAGAACTTGTGTGGAGAGAACATCTATTTCTATTTTTGTCAACTGATTTTGAAATAGCAATGATAATATAGTAACTGGGTTTCTAAATACAAATTTATTGGCAATAAAAGAAGAGATAAAGTAAATAGAAAATTCTACTACTCTGTTCATCCCTGCTTTTGCATTATAAGTAATAATCTAATGTTAATAAAATTTAGCATTAAGGGACCATTAGGAAGAAACAAGTATTGCCTGTGACCTGATAGCTATAGGATACAATTTTAGTGACTGAAAACATTCTAAGTTTTGGGGCACCTGGGTGGCTCAGTCAGTTAAGTGTCTGACTCTTGGTTTTGGCTCAGGTCATGATCTCTCAGTTCATGAGTTTGAGCCCAGTGCAGGCTCTATGCTGACAGCGTGTACCCTGCTTGGGATTCTCTATCATTCTCTCTCTACCTTTCCTGTGCTCTCTTTTTCTCTCTCAGAATAAATAAACTTTAAAAATTGTTTAATAAAAATATCCTGTCTTTTTTATATTAGAAGTATAAATATGTGGCAAATATGACTTCTTATCATTTGAAATGAGTGAAAGGTGAAACAAAATGGGGTGATTTATGTCAAGGGATTTTAAAATGGAGCCAGGAGGCCATTAAGGAGGTGGGCCTTAATAATGTCCTCAGTGGGTGGACCATGAACATTTGAACAGAACCAAACTATGAATACTCCAGGGATTCTTCAGAAACACCTGCAACTTGCAAACGTAATGGACTTTTGCTCAGTGATGGTCTTAATTCTGTTTAGCTGAGATTAGTTTTCTGCCAGCAATACCAATCACAATTATTTGTAAAAAACGTATACAAGCATTTCCTTTTGTCTTTAAGAGCCCTTAACTTTTGTTCCCTAAAGAGACACAATTTGGGTTGCTACCTGAATCTGTGCTTCAAATTGCAATTATAAGACCCTAAATAAATGCTTCTGTTTTACTTCAGTTCTGCCTCTTTTCTCAGTTGACAAATGGTAGTTAGTAAAGCAAGATATTATTACATCCAAATTATAAGAATAAATAATGATAGTTATTGAATGCTGTAAGAGGACGCTGACCATTCTGGAGAATTGTTACCCTTCGACATCTCCACTATGGGTGGGGGCAAGGGAAAGTGTATGTCTTCCCCGTTTCCAAAGGACACCATCCTTGGAGGTGTTGATTAGATAGGAAAGTAGCTGCCATGCTTCTGTGATCCAGTCAGTGTCCACATCCCCTGGACCCACTGGAAGTTTTATTATCTGTTATGCCAAAGCTGCATAAAAGTAGTCCTTTTATTTTCAGGAGGATGGAATATTTTTTTAAGAAAAGTTTTAAAGTTATGCTTAAAAATGCTTAAACACTACTTAGGTGGGTCATATTTTATACTTCAAGAGAAGGGTGATTTGTTGTAGTACACAGTGAGATAAGTGGACATGAATACAAAACAATTTTGTGTCTTTACAAAGAATTACATAGAGGGGAAAGAATGATGCTTATTAGTAAGTCTGTAGCAGTGCTATGGCAATAGTGCAGGCTGACAGTTCTTCAATCTGCCTCCCTTTTATTTATTATTATTATTTTATTTTTAAGTGTTTATTTATTTATTTTGAGAGAGAGAGAGCAGGGGAGGAGTAGAGAGATAGGGAGAGAATCCCAAGCAGGCTCTGCCTCAAAGAGGGACTCAATCCCAGGACCCTGGGACATGACCTGAGGTGAGATCCAGAGTCATGCTTAATCACATAAGCCATCCAGGTTCCCTTGACCTTGATAGTTCTTATCAATGGTTAACTGATGCTAAAGGAGATTTGGATCATTTGGCCTGCCCTCACCTGATGTGAACACTAAGTGTGAACTTGTGTGTTTGAACACTAAGGTTGGGATTGTGAAAATATAGGAAAAGCAAAGATGTGTTGTACAATGGGTGACCCAAAGATTTAGAATATATGGAGCCTTTCTAATGTTGGCACCAAATATTTCAAGCAAGCTCTGTTAGATTCATTATCTACTATATAAGTTATAGTAGATATTGGATGGATTCTTGTATGGATTATAGGATTTGCATTTTTCCCTGTAGTTTAAACTCCACAATAAAAGTAGTACTATTCATATTCTTATTTTAATATACTTTATTGGTTATATTGGTTTTTGTTATTTTTTTTAAATTTTCCCTGCTAGTATATATGCTTAGTCACATAATTTTTATGAGTTGATGGTATTCCATTTAGAGATTTGCATTGGTGGTAAACATTTCTTAGGGACCAGAAGGCTAAATGGTTTGGAGAACTAGTAGGGTTTTTTTTTTTTACTTTTTAATGTTTTATTGGCTTTAAAGAAGTGCAGCTTGTTTAAACTCATTAAGAAGCAAATGGACTAATATAGAATTGTTTCAGGCCCCAAATAAATGAATTTGAATACTCTGTGGAAAGTTTTGTAAGCAATGAGTCTCTTCATTATTTAAAAAAAGATTTTTTGATGTGTATTTATTTTTGAGAGAGAGAGAAAGAGACAGAGTGAGAGTGGGGTAGGGGCAGAGAAAGAGAGGGAGACACAGAATCTGAAATAGGCTCCAGGCTCTGAGCTGTCAGCACAGAGCCCAACACGGGGCTCAAAACCCATGGACCGTGAGATCATGACATGAGCCAAAGTCAGATGCTTAACCGAATGAGCCACCCAGGTGCCCCATGAGTCTCTTCATCATTAACAACAAGTCTTATCCTTTTAAAGAGTAATAGATGTAGGAGTTAAGATGGCAAAGCAGCTCGGGGACCCTGAATTTGTCTTGTCACTGAAACACAGCTAGATCAGCATCAAACCATTTGGAACACCTAGGAAACTGATCTGAGGATTAATGAAACATTCTGCATAACTTAAGCCACAGAACTTGGCAGGTACATGGTGTGGAGAGGTGAATTGGGGGAGAGAAAAGCCACAGAGCTGTGAGGGTAGGGAGCCCTTTTTGTGGAGGGAGAACAGAGAGAAAGAGAACGGGGCAGGTGGTACATCAAGGTCATGAAAGAAAAGCAGTTCCCCCAAAAGTAGCTAGAAAAAAAGAGAGAGAGAAAGAGTGAAAACATTTACAGGGGACTAGACAAGAAATCTGTTTCCCAAAACCATTGTGGGGGAGAAAGGAGAGGATTTCAATAGCATCAGTATATAAACAGTAGGGTGCAGAGTCTGAAGGTTCAGAGCTCAGGTGCTTTGGTGAGGAAGTAGGGTGAAACCCCAGCAGCAGGCATCATGGTCTCAGGAGTCCATGTGCGACATCGGAATAAGTGGTTCTCCTGCTTGGAGTGCATTTGGTAGAGGCCATATGGCATCCCTGGGGGCAAACGTGTCGGTAGACCCCAGAGAGTAGCCATGTTTGCTGGTATCAGGACAAAGATGCAAGAGTCCAGTGAGACCTGGCACCAGGTATGTGTTGTGATTGCCATAAACTCTGAACCTTTGCCACTGCACAATTGTGCAAACATTTCTGGGGCAGGCTGGTACCTGGCCATTGCTCAGCAAGACCCTCCCCCAGGGAATCAGCACAGGACCAAGCTGTGGGGGTCCCAGAAGTGTGGGGTTTTGAAGACACACCTATCTGAGATAAAACTCTGGAGAGAGGTACCATCTGGCAGGTGGACAGCTTGGAATGGACGGAGGCCTGAGACAGAGGAGGGGTGCTTGATCACAGGTCTATGAGAGTGCAAAGTTCCTATGCTAGAGACTAGGGAGCTGGGTGGGGGCATTTTCATCCCTGCACACACCCTGCCTGTACACCCACTTGCACTCAAACACACGGATCCACTCCAGTAAGCTAAGCAGCACCACCAAGTGGAGAACAGAACCATTACACCAAGCCCTGCCCAACTGCAACCTCCAGGCACATCCTCCAGAAGACCAGCACAAATCCTTCCACCTGCTTCATCGATGGACTATACTGTACTTTAAAGATTCAGTTCTAGGGAAAACTGGATATAACCTCATTTGGGTTTCATTGTATTTGCTGGTTCCTTCATTTGTTCATTTTCTTTGCTTATGTTTTTGCTTAAATTGTTTTCTTTCTTTTTTTCTTTCTTTCTTCCTTTCTTTTCCCTTTCCTGGATACAGAATGAGCAAATTCTTTTTTATTTTTTTAATTTTTTAAAAACTTTAATTCTGTTTTCTTTATTTTATTCTACTTTACTATTTAATTTTTTTAAACTTCTTTTTCTTTCCTTTCTCTTTTTTCTCTATTCTATCAAGCTTCTTTCAACAAGCAGACTGAAACACACCAGGGATATAGCTTCCTTTATTTGATTTTATTTTGTTTTGTTTGTAATTTTTAAATTTTTATTTCTTCTTTTATTAATTTTTTTCTTCCTCCAAAGTGACAAGATGGAAGAATTCACCCTAAAAGAAAGAACAGGAAGAAATGATGGCCAGGGACTTAATCAACACAGATATATGTAAGATGTCTGAACTAGAATTTAAAACCATGATTATAATAATACTAGCTAGGGTTGAAAAAAGCATGGAAGACAACAGAGAATCCCTTTCTGTGGAGATAAAAGAACGAAAGTCTAGTCAGGCCAAAATTAAAAATGTTATAACTGAGATGCATTATCAAATCAATGCCTTGACAGCAAGGATGGATGAAGCAAAGCAGCAAATCAGTGAGATAGAAGATAAAATTATGGAAAATAATGAAGCAGAAAAAAGATGGAAACAAAGGCAAAAGATCATGATACAAGACTTAGAGAACTCAGTGACTTATTAAAAAGGAATAACATTTTAATCATAGGATGATGAAGAGAGAGAAATGGGGCAGAAGGTTTATGTGAGCAAATTATAGCAGAAAGCTTTCTTAATCAAGGGTAGCACACAGACATCAAAATCCAAGAAGCATAGAGAAGACCTATTAAATTCAACAAAAACCTACCTCACCAAGACATATCATAGTCAAATTTACAAATTACATTGACAAGGAATGAATTAAGAAAGCAGCAAGGCGGGGGTGGGGGGCGGGGTAGTCCTTAACCTACAAGGGAAGACAGATAAGGTTCATAGCAGACCTATCCACAGAAACTCGGCAGGCCAGGAGGGAGTGGCAGGATATATTCAACGTGCTGAATTGGCAAAATATGCAGCCAAGAATTCTTTATCCACCAAGGCTGTCATTCAAAATAGGAAGATAAAGACTTTCCCCAACACACAAAAACTGAAGGTGTTTGTTGTGACCACTAAACCAGCCCTGCAAGAAATTCTAAGGGGGACTCTTTGGAGAAAAGACAAAACAAAGCAAAAAAGATCAGAAGCAATAAAGACTAGAAAGGACCAGAGACCATCATCAGAAACACCAACTCTACAGATAACACAATGGCACTAAATTCATATCTTTAAATAATCACTCTGTATGTAAATAGACCAAATGCTCCAATCAAAAGACATCAGGTATCAGAATGGATAAGAAAACAAGATCCATCTATATGCTACCTACAAGAGACTCATTTCAGACCTAAAGACACCTGCAGATTGAAAGTAAGGGTATGGAGAACCATCTACCATGCTAATGGACATCAAAAGAAAGCCAGAATACCCATACTTATATCAGACAAACTAGATTTTAACACAAATACTGTAACAAGAGATGAAGAAAGGCATCTTATTATAACTAATGTGTCTATCCACCAAGAACATCTAACTTATAAATATTTATGCTCCCAACTTGAAAGCACCCAAATATATAAATCAATTAATCACAAACATAAGGAAACTCATTGATAGCAATACCATAATAGTAGGGGACTTCAGCACCCCACTTACAACAATGGGGAGATCATCTAAGCAGAAAATCGACAAGGAAACAATGGCTTTAAATGACACACTGGACCAGATAGACTTAAAGATATGCTCAGTAAATTTCATCCTAAAACAGCATTCTTCTCAAGTACACATGGAATATTTACCAGAGTAGATCACATACTGGGTCACAAGTCAGCCCTCAACAAGTACAAAAAGATTGAGATCATACCATGTATATTTTCAGACCATAACACTATGAAACTTTAAATCAACCACAAGAAAAAAACTTGGAAAGACCATGAATACTTGGAAATTAAAGAACATCCTACTAAAGAATGAATGGGTTAACTAAGAAATTAAAGAGGAAATTAAAAAAGTACATGGGAGCAAGCGAAAATGAAAACACAACAGTCCAAAACCTCTGGGATGCAGCAAAGACAGTCATTAGACAGAAGTATATAGCAATCCAGGCCTTCCTAAAGAAGGAAGAAAGGTCTCAAATACACAACCTAACCTTTCACCTAAAGGAACTAGGAATAGAACAGCAAATAAAGCCCAAAACCAGCAGATGAAGGGAAATCATAAAGATTAAAGCAGAAACCAATGATTAAAAAAAAAAAAAACAGATCTACAAAACCAGGAGCTGGTTTTTTGAAAGAATTAACAAAATTGATAAACTTCTAGCCAGATTTATCAAAAAGAAAAATGAAAGGACCCAAATAAAATCATGAATGAAAGAGAGGTCACAACCAACACCACAGAAATACAAACGATAATAAGAGAATATTATGAGCAATTATATATTCTACACACATAGAGTCAGATACATCTCACAAGCACCACTCATATACACACATATATCACACCCACACACCACCATACACAACACAAATACCACAGATATACACCACACCCACACCAATTCATACCACACATACACCACACACACACAACACACCTGCCACACACACACAAATTGCACACTGAAAAACAACAGATACAGCACACACATTCCACACACACAACTCACATATACCACAGAGAAAAACATTGCATGCACAGGCCAAACACACACTACACATACACAGCATATAAACCTCACATAACCTCACATACACACAATACACAATACCACTCACATATTAGAGATATACCTCCCACATCCCACAAATATATGACAAACACTACACATATACCACAAATACACTATATACACACCACACATACAAGATGTATATTACACAAACATACATAACATACACAGAAGAGGTACACAACACAGACACCACACACTAGCCACACATACAACATACACAAACACACATATGACACATAGGTCACAAAACATGCACACATATACCACAAACACAAACAACACATACACCACACACATGATATACAAACCAAACACAACACAAATAGCACACATACACTGCACAGCATACACATCACAATAACCAGACATAAAATACACATATACCACACAATCACCACACATAATGCATAGATATCTCACATACACTATACATATGACAAGCATATATTACTTAGATATACCGCTCTCTCAACGCACACAAACACATAAGCTACACACTTACGCCACACATAATATAGATAACTCACATACACATCACACACACACCCACACTTCAAACCACGTATACACCACACAAAAAACACTTTCGACAAACACCAACCACACATACCAAACACACACCATACATATCACACACACACCACATATATCCCACAAACACCACAAATAACCATACACGAACATCACATATATACCACACACCAAAGATACATCATAAACACACGACACAATACCAAACACACAACACACAAAGAACACACTTGTAACAGACTTATACCACACATACAGCTCAGGCATGTCACATGCAACAAATGTACACCACACACACCTATGTATACACCACAATTTCACCACACTCACACACATGTCACACACTGCACATAAATCACACCTACTCCACACATGCACAACACTTATACTATACACATCACACACCAGACACACATCACACACATTAGCACACATATGCCACACACACACAAACCTCACAGGCATCAAAAAAATCTATAGATACAGCACACGTTTTCCCCTTATACACCACAAACATACCAAACACAGACACTCTACACTCACACCATAAGCACACCATACATACACAACATATACACCACACATTAACCACACATATACCACACACACACCACTTAAACATCAAACACACATCATACATACCATATATACCACATACACACACCATACATACACTACAAAATGTGCACATATATGCCACCCAAACCACACATATACATGAGAAGCCACACAAACCAAACATTCTACTCATAGCACACATATGCCACATGCACAATTCATATGACACACACCACACATGTACCACACACAAACTACAGAAACAATGCACATACAACAATAAGCCACACGTGCATCATAATTACACCACAAACACACCACACATATATAAAACCATATGCCAAAATATACTACACATCCTACATATACAACACACTTCAACCACAATTAAACACACACACCACACACATCACACATATACCCACACATATACCTCACACATACACACCACATATGCCACATACACAAACCACACACACGCAAACACCATAAACTAGAGATGCAGCACACATGCCACACACATATACTACACGTGCAGCACACATGCCATACACATACACATACAGCACACACATACCACACAGGAAAACACTCTACACATGCCATATACACACCAAATATACACAACACCTACACTACATGAGACATATATGTCACACATACAAAACACACATCACACACACCTCATATACCATATAAGCACACCACACAGAAGCTATAAAACTTACAGCCATATACTACCATCACATTCAGATACATGACACATATACCACACATGCCACACAGACACCACACAGATACCATAGACAGAAACCATAGAACTCCTCACATACATCATACACACTGTACACATACCACAACACATACCACACATACACTGCACACATCACAGACACAACACACATATACACACATATACATATACACAGATAACCCAAATGAACCATACACACAAAACATTTATACCACCCAAAAACACACGACCTGTATACCACTCATACCACAAAGATACTACACAACCCACACATACACAACTTAAAGACCATACATATGCTGCAGAAACTCAACACATATATTATACACACATCACAAATAAAACACAGAAACACAACATGCAGATCACACATATACAACACACACCGCACATACACTACACATACACCACATATACACAACATCCATACCACTTGTACAGTGCACTTAAACCACACATGAATGTCACTTATACTACACAGACACCATATACATGCCAAACACACACAACACACACATTATACAAACCAAAAACACACACCACACATACAACACACATGTACCACACGTTCACCACTCAAATACTGCACATATATTACACAAAACCCATACATGTATATCACTAACAGCATACATACATGGCACATACCACAGTCACTTCACACAACACGTACACCATGCATATATTACCTACATACACACCACACAAACAAAACCCATCCACCACATGGTAATCACACACTCACAACACACCACCAACATACTATGCACACCACACATGCACAAGCACTAACCACACGTATAACACATATACATCAAACTCCACACTCACACATCACATAAACAACACACATACTTTACATACACCACACAGAAACACACATACACCTCACATACACACTGAACATACAGCACAAACACCAAACATACACAACACACACGTAATAAATATACCACCAAAACATACAACATGGATACCCTGCAGACACCACACATATGACACTTGCACAAACACCACATGTGTACCAAAGGAAAGCAACACACATGCACACACGCACACACACACACACACCATACATAAACCCTATACACACCACACATACCACACACACATACATACAAAATATTCAACACACACTGCACACATACAACACAGAGAAAACCCACAAACCCCACACATGCAGCACACTCAGCACACATTCACCAGACACATCACACACTGACCATATACACACTATACGTAACAAACTATGCCACACAAATGCACACTAACCTCAGATATACCAACACACAATAAACATATACAACACATAGACATCAAACATACACTGTACACACACCACACATATGCCAAAACATAGCACAGATACAAAACACAAAACTACCATGCACAACACGCAACTACCACACACACACTCACACACACCACAGATAACACAAACTAACAGAACTATCAAACATGCAGCACATACAACCACACATACAACATACTCATCACACATTTAACACATGCACCCCATACAAAACTCACATATCACAAACCACAGTTGCCACACAAGTGCCACATACACATTCATACCACACATTCACCATATACATCATACATACATTACACACACACCACATATACAATACTCATTCACCATGTTTATACCACAAACATATCCAACATAGATCATATGCGCACCACACACTCACACTTATACTTCCTCACACAAAATGACCACATACAACACAAGTATACCAAAAAACCAACACATTCATACCACAGACACTCCACAAAGGTACCACAGGCACTAAACATACACATACAACACATATACACAATACACACACCAACATACTCTACAAACATGCCACACATATACCACACACAAACACATCACATGCACAGCACATGCTATACATATAAACATGAACATCACACATATACTATACAAAATCACCAAAATACCACACAGGACAGATATACCACACACACACCACACATCACACAAATACCACACCAACACAACACACACACCACATGTACCACACACACATTTATTATTATTATTATGCACACACACATCACTTTTACACCACATACACACCACACATTTATTCCACACACATACAAACAACACACATAAAACATGTGTATACTAACCATACACACCACACAATACACATGCACTGAATATATATCACATACACACAATACGTGTACCACACATACACTACATATGCAATGAACACACGCAATGATAATTCACACTTATACCACATACAGACACAACACACATGTCACACAAACACCACACATACAACACACAACGCACATGCCACACAAATACCACACAAACACAGTAAACAAGGAGCACATACACACCATGCACATACTACAAACAACACATACACTATACATACAGCACACAAACAACATATATACAGTACTTATGCCACACAATAATCACACAACACACAATAATTATACCACATACACACCATTTACACCACACAGACATCACACATATACTTCACACACCAAATACATCACATATACGTCACATAGAAAACATACATATGTTACACACATACACACTCAACACACTCAAAGACCACACATATACCAAATACACATGCTGCTCTGCTCATACACCACACATACATCACACACACGACACACATCATACACTCACCACATGTATCCATGGATATGTCACACACCTCATACATTTGCCACATACATTTCACACACCTCAAATACAGCACACCTATACACCATACACATATATACCACACAAACACACACACCACATATACACCACACAATAACCACATATTTGTAATATTCATACACACTACACATATAACATACTCACACTCATACACATCACATCTACATCACACACACAAACCACAAATACACCACAAACATGACAAACCTCCACACACACTCCACAGATATACCACACACTCAACATACATACAATACACACCCCATACACATACCACACACACATACACACATACACCACATATACCACACACATAATATATATATATGTATATATGTAATATACATAATATATACATAATACATAATACACATATATATCATACATTAGCACTCATTCCAAACACAAGTACACATCCCACATACACATTAAACACAGACCACACATGTTACAAACACTCCAAACATACACCATACTTCACAAACATATACCACAAACACACACCCACACCACACAAGAACCATACACATAATACATACAACACACAAAATCATACATACCACACATCCAGGAGATAAGTACACCACACACTCCATACATATACCACACACACCTACCACACAAAATATAAGCAGATAACACACACTTCACCCACACAACTCATATACCACCCAAACCAAACATATAACATTCATAGACTACACATATACTACACACACACAGCACATATCTATGACACATACACCACACAACCACCACACATATAATAGCAACCCACAGCACACATCACAACCCACACTCAAGACATACACCACACACACACATAATACACTTGATCTTAGCCAAAAGGCCGAGAAGCGATCACACACACACATAATAAACACAACACATACACCACACACACCACAGAGAATCCACACACACATAACAAAAATATTACATACAAACACATACCACAGATACAGGAAACATCATCACACATACACCATGCTCATGTGCACAAGCCCTACACACAATATACATAAACCAAACATAGATCATAGGTATACCACACACAACAGATATATACCACACGCTACACATACACTTCACAATAACCACACATATACACACACACAAACCACACATACACCACACACAAACTACACATATACTACAAAACAGACTACCATAAAAATAGCCCCTACACACACACACACACACACACACACACACACACACATTGGGGAATAAGCTTAGGAATTCCCTGAGCTTACACTGATGGGTTAACAAGGCATAAAGAAATAAAAAGCCATAGGATGTACACACCCAAGTTTGGATAGACAAGATTAGGTAAATAAGATTGGGTAAACAAGGCAAAAGCTCCCAGAATAGGTAAAGTGGGGCAAAGGTCCCAGTATAAGACAAAGGTATAAGAATCGGGAATCTCAGGATGAAAACATCCAAGATGAGGTAAAGAAGATTAGGTATTCAGGTTGGAAAAACCCCCCAACTTAGTACAAAGCACAAAGCTGCTTTCACTGGAAGGAGGCACCAAATTAGGTGAACAGGTAAATAGGGATGTAGACTGCTATAGGACGTCCCAGAGCAGAGCTAATTAGCAGAAGAAAGGTGCCTTATTGACCCTGAGGTAGCATGCTCTTTCTTGTCTCCTAGACCAGTTTAGGTAAACGGGTGGTGCCTCACATCTGCTGTACACAACCTTCTGCCCAGTGCCAGGATTTTGTTTTGTATTAACCCAAACCCCTAACCCCGAATATCTTCAAGACCTCCTTTCCCTCACGCCCTGAGTTATGTTCACAATTTCATTGTCTCTTTGTGCATGCCCATCACCACGTTTGTGAGCCTTCCGATCCTAATAAAAATGGAGCAAGGACCCTTACTAGGGGCTCTTGTCTTCTCTGGGAACTTTGCCTCCCTTGCATTTTTAATCCTGTGTCCTGCTTTCTTTCTGAACATGAGAGAACTCCAGACCCAGAGTCTAACATACACACACACACACACACACACACACACACACTACCTATTTCACACACACATACACCACAGAAACACCACTCAAACACTACACATATACCACATTCACACAGATGATACAATTACCAAGTACACTACTCATGCACAACACATGCAACACATACACTACATATGTACCACACACATGCCATAAACAAAATACATATAACATGCACACATAAGCAAAGCATGCACCATGCACAAACTATATACAAACTTTCACCACACAGACACCACACAACATCACACATAAAATACATATTTCAGACACACACCACACACACAAAAGACATGAAACACATATACCATATATACCACATGCACCACAATGTCACTAAACACACATTACACATATACCACACATATAACTCAAAATTACCAATCCTTACCATGACACACCACATATAACTTGTACACACCACATGCATACCATACACAGGACATACAAACCACACATAGCACACATATACCACACAAACATGGACACACTTTCACCACACATACATGACATATATACCACATATGTTACTAACATGCACCACATGCGACACACAAAAAATACATAAGCCACACACTCACCACACACACCATATACACAAGACACACAAGACTTAAAAAACACACAAACATGACATGTACATCACACACACAACATATATACCTCACACAAAACACATATAACTTCCAAAGAGTTAAGCCTATAGCAAATTTCATTTTCTTCTACACACAGGTTTGCAAATATATATAACTTTTTAAAATAGAAATGAAACATTTATTGAGTACATATTTATTTAGCATCAGCAATGCAGGTTCTCAAGAAAAAGATGAATTGTACTCTCACAAAACAGAAGAAAACAATTTTCCATCTCCAGGTTTCCAATCACTTGTAACTTAATGAAAACTGATGTCTGTTAAAGGATGCATTATACATAGTGTAGTTTCAAAGATTTAAGCATATGGACTTTCCCATATGCTTCTCAATATTGCTAACACGTATACCTTAATGAAAGAAATGGTACTTGAACAATGGTTTATACACAGTGCAGTGTTAATGAGTGAAGCATATGTTTGCAAACATTTATGACTTAATAAAAGATGTTACTTGAAAGAAGGTATATACACAGTGTAGTTTCAGAGACTTAAGCATAGAGTTATTCCCATATAATTCTACACATACATTTACAAATACTTGTATCTTAATGAAAGGATATGTTACTTTAAGGATGGTTACAGAGTCTAGCTTCAATGACTGAAGGATATGACTATTCCCATATGCTTCTATATATAATGTTACAAACATGTAATTTAATAAAAGTAAATAATACTTGAAGGAAGTATTATATACAGTGTAGTTTCAATTAATTAAGCATGCAGCTATTCCCATATACTTGTCCCATATACTTGTATTTGCTGAGCACTTATATCTTAACGAAAGAAGATGTTACCTGGAAAACTGTTCATATACCATTTAGTTTCAATGAGTTAAGAATGCAGCTTTTGGGGTGCCTGGGTGGCTCAGTCAGTTGAGCATCTGACTTTGGCCAAGGTCATGATCCTGGGCTTTGTGGGTTCAAGCCCCACATTGGGCTTTTGCTGATGGCTCAGAGCCTGGAGCTTACTGCAGATTCTGTGTCTCCCTCTCTCTCTCCCCTCCCCCACTCCGTCTCTCTGTTTCCCAAAAATAAATAAACATTTAAAAAAATTTTTTTTAAAGAATGCAGCTTTTGCCATGGGCTGCTACATGTAAGTTTCCAAACACTTGTCTCTTAAGGAAAGATGTTAATTTTAAGAAGGTTAATACACAGTGTATATTCAGTGAGTTAAGCATACAGTTATTTCCATTTGGTTTACACAGAGGTTTACAAACACTTTTAATAAAAGTAGGCATTACTTGGGGCGCCTGGGTGGCGCAGTCGGTTAAGATTCCGACTTCAGCCAGGTCACGATCTCGCGGTCCGTGAGTTCGAGCCCCGCGTCAGGCTCTGGGCTGATGGCTCAGAGCCTGGAGCCTGTTTCCGATTCTGTGTCTCCCTCTCTCTCTGCCCCTCCCCCGTTCATGCTCTGTCTCTCTCTGTCCCAAAAAAAAATAAATAAACGTTGAAAAAAAAAATTAAAAAAAAAAAAAGTAGGCATTACTTGAAAGATGGCTTATACAAGTATAATTTCAATGAGGTTAACACAGGGCTATTCCCAAATAGCCTTTGCAAACACAAATATCTTAATGAAAGAAAATATTACTTGAAGGAAGGTTATAAACAGTGTAGGTTCAATGAGTTAAGCATACAGCTAGTCATATATACTTCCACACCTTCTTTCACAAATACATATCTTAATGAAAGAACATGTTACATAAAATAAGGATTATACACCATGTACTCTCAATTAGTTAAGCATAAGGCTATTTTCATTTGCCTTTACACACAAGTTTACATGTGCTTATATCATAATGAAAGAAGATATTACTTTTAAGAAGGTTTATACACAGTGTAAGTTCAATGAGTTAAGCAGAATACTACACCTAAATGCTTTTATACATACATACCTTAAACACTTGTATCTTTAAAAATTTTTTTTAATGTTTATTTATTTTTGAGAGTGAGAGAGACTGAGTGTGAGAGAGGGAGGGGCAAAAATAGAGGGAGACACAGAATACAAAGCAGGCTCCAGGTTCTGAGCTGTCAGCACAGAGCCCAACACAGGGCTTGAACTCACGGACTGTGAGATCATGACCTGAGGTGAAGTCAGATGTTTGACAATGAGCCACCCAGGCACCACCACTTGTATCTTAATGAAAGAAAATTTACTTGAACAACGGTTTACACACAGTGTAGTACAATTGAGCTAAGCATATGGCTGTTCCCACATGTCCCTACACATATGTTTAAAAACATTTATAATTTAATGGAAGATGTTAGTTGAAGGGCATATTATACACAGTGCAGTTTCAATGAGGTAAACATATGGGTGTGCCCATAAGCTTCTACCTATAGGTTTCCAGACACCTGTATCTTAATGAAAGCAGATGCTAGTTGAAGGATGAAACATATACAGTGTAGTTTCAAAAAGCATATGGCTATTCCCATACGCTTCTACATATGTTTGCAAACACTTATCAAAATGATATTACTTGAATGAAGTTTATACACAGTGTAGTTTCAATGAAATAAGCACAGGGCTATTCCCATATGCTTCTGCACATACATTTACAAACATTTGTATCTTTTTTTTTTTATTTTTTTTTCAACGTTTATTTTTTTGGGGGCAGAGAGAGAGGGAGACACAGAATCGGAAACAGGCTCCAGGCTCTGAGCCATCAGCCCAGAGCCCGACGCGGGGCTCAAACTCATGGACCGCGAGATCGTGACCTGGCTGAAGTCGGACGCTTAACCGACTGCGCCACCCAGGCGCCCATCATTTGTATCTTAATAAATGGAAAAGTTAGTTGAAAGACGGTTTAAATACAATGCAGTTTCAAAGAATTAATCATAGAGCCATTCCCTTATGCTTCTACACATACATACACACACATATATCTTAATGAAAGAGTTTACTTGAAGGACAATTTACACACAGTGTAGTTTCAGTGAATGAAGTATATACCCATTCCCACATGTTCGTACACATACATTTACAAATGCTTATGTTTAATGAAAGAGGATGTGGCTTCAAAAACCCTTTGTACACAATGCAGTGTCAATGCATTAAGATATGGTTTTTCCCATATGCTTCTATACACCACTTTACAAACACTTATACCTTAATGAAAGGAGATGTCACTTGACAGCTTATGCACAGTGTAGTTTCAAAGAGTGATCACAGGGTTCTTCTACACATGTTTTCAAACATGTATCTTAATGAAAGAAGATGATAATTGAAAGAAGGTTTATACACAGTATAGTTTCTATGAGATAAGCACAGGGCTATTCTATGCTTCTACACATAACCTTAAAGAACTTGTATCTCAATGAAAGAAAATGTTACTTGAGTATGCATTAACACAGTACAGTTCAATGAGTTGGGCATGTGGCTATTCCCGTATGCTTATACCCATATGTCTCCAAAAACTTATATCCTAATGAAAGTGCTGTTATTTGGAAAGCTGTTCATATACACTGTATGTTCAGTGAGTTAAGTATGCAGCTTTCCCATAGGCAGCTCCGTATAAGTTTCCAAGCACTTTTATCTTCATGAAAGAAGCTGTCACTTTAAGAAGGTTTATACATAGTGTACTTTCAATATGTGAAAATATGGTTTATATACAGAAAAATTTCAATGAGATAAGCACAGGACTATACCCATGTGCTTGTATACATACCTTTACAAAACGTATACCTAAGTGAAAGAAGACATTACTTGAACAATGGTTTATACACAGTGTAGTGTCAATAGATGAAGAAGGAATAGAGTCCCATGTGATTATAACATAGGTTTACAAACATTTATACCTTAATGAAAGATAGTTGAGGATGCATTATATACAGTGTAGTTTCAATAGGTTAGGCATATGGCTACACCCATAGGATTCTACTCATAAGTTTCTAAAAACTTGTATGTGGGGGCACCTGAGTGGTTCAGTCAGTTAAGCATCCAGCTTTGGCTCAGGTCATGATCTCTCTATTCATGAGTTTGAGCCCCACATTGGGCTCTCTGCTGTCAGCACAGAGCCCGCTTCAGATCCTCTCCCCACCCCTACTCTCTACCCCTTTCCCGCTCACGTGTTTTCTCTCTCTCTCTCTCTCTCTCAAAATAATAAATAAAAAATTAAAAACTTGTATCTGAATAAAAGATGTTAAGTGAAGGATACATTATACACAGTGTAGTGACAATGAGTGAAGCATATTCCGGGTCACATAATATATCGATACATACTTTTATAAACACAAACCTTAATGAAGGAACATGTAACTTGAAATAAGGTTTACACACTGCGTATTTTAATGAGTTAAGCATACGGCTATTTTTTTTATTGTAGTTTCAAGTTTTCATTTAAATTCCAGTTAGCTAAAACATACTGTAATATTAATTTCACGAGTAGAATTTACTGATGAATTTACATTAACACCCAGTGCTCATCACAAGTACCCTTCTTCATATCCATCACCGATTTGACCTATGCCTTCACATATCTCTCCTCCAGCAACCCTCACTTCATTCTCTATAGTTAGGAGTTGTTTTATGGTTTGTCTCTCTTTTTTCCCATGTTCATATGTTTCATTTTGTAAATTCCACATATGAGTGAAATCGTATGGTATTTGTCTTTCTCTAACTGACTTATTTCACTTAGCAAACACTCCAGCTCCAAACAAGTCATTGCAAATGGCAAGATTTCATTCTTTTTTATGGCTGAATAATATTCTTCAGTGTGTGTGTGTGTGCCACATCTTCTTTATCCATTTATCAGTCAATGGACATTTGGGTACTTTCCACAATTTGGCTATTGTTAATGCTGCTATAAGCATATGGCTATTTCCATTTGCTTCTACACTCAAGTTTACATACACTTACATGAAAGAAGATGTTACTTGAAAAAAGGTTCATACCTGATGTAACTTTATTGAGTTAAGCACAAGGCTATTCAAACATGCTTCTACACATACCTTATGAACAATTGTATCTAAAGAAGAAGTTAATTGAAAGATGGTTTACACATAGTGTAGTTTCAATGAGTTAGGCATATAACTATTCCCATATGCTTCCACACACAACTTTACAAACACTTATATCTTAATGAAAGCATATGTTACTTAAATGACAGTTTACATACCATATCGTTTCAGAGAATTCAGAATAGGGGTATTCCCATATGCTTCTACACATAACTTTACATACACTTCTATCTTAATGAAAGGAGATGTTATTTGAATGACAGTTTTTGGACAGTGTCATTTCAATGAGTTAAGCATACAGCTATTCCCATACACTCATTTCCATATATTTCCCAACACATATCTGAATGAAAGATGTTAGTTGAAGGATGCATTATAACCAGTGTAGTTTCAAAGAGTTAAGCAAATGTTTCCATATGCTTCCAAACACTTGTATCTGAATGAAAGCAGCTGTCTTCTAAAAGAGTCTTCATACCCAGTGTAAATTGGGTTAAACATATGGCTACTCCCATAAGCTTCCATGCACAACCTTATAAACACCTGTATCATAATGAAAAAAGAGGCTAGTTGAATGACAATTTACAAACAGTGTAGTTTCAGAGTTCAGCATCGGGGTATTCCCATATGCTTCTGCACATAACTTTACATACACTTACATCTTAATGAAAGGAGATGTTACTTAACGATGGCTTATACAGTTTAGCTGCAATAAGTTAAGCATACTGCTATTCCTATATACTTGTTCCCATGTGTTTCACAACACATATCTAAATGAAAGCAGATGTTAGTTGAAGGACTCAAAATACTCCGCATAGTGTCGGAGAGTTAAACATATGGCTTATTCCCATATGCTACTGCCCATAATGATACAAACACATATATGTCTCACTGAAAGATGTTACTTGAAAAATGCCTTATACAGAAATTTCATAAATTAAGAAAATTCTATTCCTATATGCCTCTACATATACATTTACAAATTGTTATTTGTAAATGAGAGAAGGTATTATTTCGAGGATCCATTATATCCAGTTTCATTGAGTTCAGTACAAAGTTACTCCAATATGCTACCATACACTTACAAACACTTGCAACTTAATGAATGAAGAGGGTAAATGAAAAATGCATTACACACACAGTTTCAGAGTTAAGCACATGGGTATTCCCATATGCTTCCTCGCGTACCTTTATAAACGCATATATCTTAAAGACAACATGTTACTTAAATGACCGTTTATGCATGGTGTAGTGTCAAAGAGTTAAGCATATGACTATTTCCATATTCTTGTACTCATATGTTTGCAAAAATGTATATCTCAATGAAACAAGATGTTACTTGGGAAACAGTTCATTCCCACTGTAGGTTCAATCAATTATGCAAGCAGCTTTTTCCATAGGCTGCTACACATTAAGCTTCCCCACCCTTGTAGCTTAATGAAAAATGCTACATATAAGAATGTTTATATACAGTGTACTTCCAGTGAGTTAAGAATACAGCTACTGTCCTTAACGTCTACACAGAAGTATGCAAACACTTCTGTTGTTGAAAGAAATTGTTACTTGAAAGAAGGACACTTCTAACTCACTGAAAAAAAAGATGTTAATTGCAATATGAATTCTATACAGTATTGTTTCACAGAGTTAAGTATATGGCACTTTCATTAGGCTTCTAATTTACTAATTTACTAATACTTCTAACTCACTGAAAACAGTTAAAGATGCTTTCCACACAGTGTTTTTTCACACGGTTAAGTATATGTCACTTTTCTTATGCTTCCACACAAATGTATGGATGAAACATGTTAGTTGAAAGATTCTTTCTGGACAGTGTTTTACCACAAGGTAATGTATAAGTACTTCCATTATGCTTCCACACATATGAAGTTGTGTTGCAAACACTTCTAACTTACTGAAAGAAGGTGTTAGTTGAAAGATGCTTTCTGTACTGTGTTGTTTCAAGGAATTAAGTATATGGAACTTACCAGAGGCTTCGACACACACTTTTGAAAACATTTCCAACTTATTGAAAGAAGGCATTCATTGGAAGATGTTTTCTACACAGTGTTTCAAAGAGTTAAGTACATTGCACTTCCCTTATATTTCCAAACATACATTTGCAAACACTTCTAACTTACTGTGGGATGTTAGTTGACAATGCTTTCTACACAGTGCTCTTTCACAAAGTGGAGAATATGGTACTTTCCTTATAGTTACACACATGTTTCCAAGCCATTCTAATTTAGTGATAAAAGGTGCTGGTTGAAAGATGCTTTCTCCTCAGTGTTGTTCCACAATGTTGAGTATATGGCACTTTCCTTTCATTTCCACACATACATTGCAAACATTTCTAACTTGCTAAAGACGTTAGTTGAAAGATCCTAGCTCCACAGTATTGTTTCACAAAATTGAGTATATGGCATATTCCTTATAGTTCCACACATCCTTTTTCAAACACTTCAAATTTAGTGAAAGAAAATAGTTTTAAGATGCTTTCTCCACAATGTTGTTTCACAGAGTTGACTACATGGCACTTTCCTTACAGTTCCACACATATACTGTGAAACATTTTTAATTAGGTGAAAGAAGATGTTAGTTGAAAAGGGCTTTCTCCACAGTGCAGTTTCACAGAGTTGAGAATATGGCATTTAACTTGTATACTTCCACACAAGTGTTTTCAAACAGTTCAAATGTAGTGAGAGAAGGTATTGGTTGAAAGATGCTTTCTCCTCAGTCTTGTTTCAAAGGGTTGAATATATGGTTCCACACATATTTTATTACCAAAGGAAAGATGACCTTTAGGCCCTGAGTGCTTCGTGCTTGGCCTGCTGTGGTATGGAAGGTGAAGGAAAGCCAGTATGACTCACTCACCTGGATGATTGAGGTGCCTTCATTCTGAAAAGCAGACAGTTTGCATATGGGCAGTATGGACAGGAAGGGGTTACCACAGGAAGAGCGCTGTCCAGGGAGAGGGCATGAACTTGTTCCAGACTCCTGAGCAATAGCCAGTGGAATGCAGTAGCTACAACTCAACTACTGCCGCCTCCATCAACTAATGGAACAAGTGGTAGGGACAGACAAACCCAGAAATTTCTGGCTTTTGAATAAAGAATGCAGGGTTCTTGCCAACAGGGATCCCAGGTGTAGCCCTGTACAGGGCTCCCTTTGCCTAAGCCCACAGGCCTTTCTTATTCCTGATACAATCAGGTTGATAGGAGATTGTGCTGGGTAATTCATTCTCAACATTATCCAAATCTCATCTCTGATGAGGAACTCTGGCACTCTGTGTCTCCATTTATACAACTTTGCCCTTTTGTTGAAGAAGAGTTCTGCATGGAATAGCCAGTGTCTAAAAGTAATATCTTCTTTCAGCTTGGTAGTCTGGTGGTGTCCCTGGGATGGTGATATAGGTTTTTCATTGGGCCCTACTCAATTTTGTTTCAGAACTATGTGGCCATCCAAAACACCTAGGGTATCTGAAGGTGCCCAGGGAGAATACTTGTGGGTAGGTTAGGCCAGAGGTTAGGGGAGGATCTTGCCTCCTGTGTGGGACAGGAGGAAGGGAAAATAGATATCTCCTTCCTAGATTTGACCCATGCCCATTTGAAAGGCAGGACATTGACTCACCTTGTAGTCATCCCTATCCCATTGCTGCTTTTCTAAATTGGTCTCAGTTCACACACCAAGACCATGGGGCTGTCACATACACAGCCAGAGTCCAAGGATTGCTGGTGAGTCTCCAGTCAGTACCTGAGCCAATAGAGGGCTCTCAGAGTCAGATGTACCAGAGGAAAGCTGGCCCTCCTCTCCCTGAGCCCTCGGTGCTTAGCAGGCTACAGTCATCTTAGGAATGGGTAGCCACATTGACTCCAGTCCCTAACTGATGACAAAAGCCTAATTTGGAAGAACATACAGTCTGTGCATGTGCAGTACACTCCAGGACCTGGTCAGCACACAAAACTCCTTTGAAGAAATAGTGTCCCAAGTCCTCGTTCTCACCACTTGATCAGATGGAATCACATACTTCATAGTTCAGAATCACTCCTGCTCCACTCTATTGATACGATGGTTAGAAGCACACATAAAGCCAACGTTTTCCCTATCTTAAGGTAGAATGTGGGCCTCTTGCTCAAAGAGGCAGCCTGTAGAGGAAGCCCACAAAAGGTTCTTCTGATTCCTGAGCAAGCCAACTTGCTAATACACTGTGCTAGTCATTTCATTCTCAGCATTATTCAATTCTCATCCCTAATGAAGAACTCTGGCCATCTGTGTATCAATTTTCACCAAATTTGTTTATTACCAACCTAGGTTCCTATTGGGATCCATGCATATTCAATCTTTCAGAGTAATATCTTCTGCTAGTAAATGTCAAAAGTAGTCCAGCCCTTGTGACTGTGGGCCAGGTTGAGCCAAGGGCCCCTGGCATTTTGTTTTCATGACTACATAGACATGCAGAGCCCTAGGACATTGGAAAAGGTCCAGCAGAGAACTGTTTGTATGGAGGCTGGTCCTGAGGTATTAGAGGGATCTGCCTTTGTTTCTGGGCCTAGGGAAAATTAAGTTAAACATCTCCTTTCCAGATTGATCACATTCCCACTGAATGGAAATGGTGAAAAAAAATGTGGTCCAACCTGTAGCCATTCCCATCCCCTTTCTGTATTTCTATGTCTTTGTTCTCCCTTAGGAGCCATGGAGCTGACACTTAGCCAGCACCAAGGGATCGGTGGCAGGTTTTCACACAGTCCCACACTCAGTGACAGCCATCAGCATCTCATATCCCAAAGGAGAATAGCCTTCCTATCTATGAACTTGGTGCTTGGCTCTTTGTGGAATGTGAGGGGTTGTGAAGTGGAGCTAGATTCCCTCATTGCCCTGCCTGATTGAGGTGACTTAATGCTGAAAAACAGACAGTTCACACAGGAGCAGTAGGTTCCACAAGCTGGCCAGCACAGAAAGAGCCCTTTACAGGAAAATGGCACCAAGGCCAATGTCCACACTTTTGAGCAACAGCTGGTGGCACCTCACAGCTACATCTCAGTACTGCTCACTCCATTTCCTGATGGGAAAAGCAAGAAAAACAGACAAAGCCCCAGGACTTTCCAGGTCCTTCTGAAGGAAGAAGGCAGCCCTCTTGCTGAGTTCTCAAATGGAGACTGTAGAGGGCTCTTTTGCCTAAGCCCTCAGGTGTTCTTCTTTGGAGAGCCAGGTTACCAGGAGCTGGTGCTGGGCACTTCCTTCTCCATATAACCCCCTTCCAATCTCTGAAGATATCTGGACCTCCTTCGACACCTTTAAACATCTTTGCTAATTTTTAGAACAAGGTTCTTCCTGGAATCCAATCTAAGTCAGTGTCTCAGAGTCATATCCTCTGCCTTCAACCTGGGAGTCTGGTCCAGTCTTGTGTCTGTGGGAGAGATTTTTCCCACAGAGCTCCCTCAATTAATTAATTGGGTTTCAGAAGTATGTGACCATCCTGAGGCCCAGAGCATTTGAAGATGTGCAGCAGAGGGCGTTTGAGTGTAAGTTGGACCAGAGATTTGGGGAAGGAGCTGGCCTCCTTCTGACCTGAGGGTAAATGAAGGAAGACATCTCCTTTTTGAGTTGATTCCAATCCCTAAGGACTTAGCACCCAAGAACAGTTGAGTCCTTGAATCCCTGAGTCCTTGGTGCTTAGCAGGCTATTAGTGCAATTGTGAATAATTGTACACAAGATTCTCCCCAGATTCCATTCAGATCCAGTGTCTTGGATTCATAATCTTGCTATTAAGTGGGAATCTGGGAATCTGATGAGTGCATGAGAGGTTTGGGCACAGGGCCCCTTGCGGTTGGGTTTCAGAATTTGTGGACATCACCAGGCCTGGGCATCTGCAGTAGCCCAGTGGAAGAGATTTGTGTGTAAGTCAATCCAGCAGTTTAGGGAGGAAGCTGGCCTGTCTGGGGTGAGAGGAAATTAAGAAATCTATCTCCTTCCCAGATAGATGCCATTACCATTGGAGATGCAGAACTTTGGGCCTTCTTTTACTCATCTCCATCCCATTGTTGCATTTCTAGCTAGGTCTCAGTTCACATTCCAGGACCATGGTGCTTTCAGTTTCACAGCCATAGTTGTATGACTGGTGTCTGGTTCCTAGTCAGTTCCTGAGCAAATTGAAGGCTCACAAGGTCTGATGTCCAGAGGAAAGCTGGCCTTTCTGTCCCTGAGCAGACGGTGATGCTTAGCTGGCTAGGGTAGTCAGTTGGCCTTGCTCCACTCACAAATGGAGATGCTTACACTCTAAAGAGCAGCAGGTTTGCATGTGAGAAAGATACCCCAGAGCCTGGTCAGCACAGGAGGTACCTTTGGATGGAATACTGCACCAAGGCATGCTTCTAACCACTTTCCCTTCCTCCGAAGTTTATCCCTGCTACAGCTGTATCACTGCTGCCCCTATGTACTGATGGCAAGGGCAGGACACATATCCAAAGCCATGACTTTCCCTCTGATTCTGAAGGAAGAATCTATGTAAGCTTCTTGCTGACAGGACTCCCAGGTGTCAAAGTCCACAGGTGTTTCTTATTCCTGTATCAGCCAGCTAGCTGAAGAAGACTGTGCTATTCCTGTCACTCTCTACATTATCTCATTCTTATACCTGATGCATAACTCTGGCCCTCCCTGTATCTATTTTCAGCCCTTTGCTCTATGTTCACTGTAAGCCCTCCTTGGGGTCCATTCATGTAATTGTTCAGAGTCATCATCGGACCTCAACTGGAGATTCTGGTCCATTCCTTGTGACTGTGGCATATGTTGGCCAAAGAGCCCCTGACTCTTCAGCAGGAGAGTTTTCCCTGTATGATTGTTCATCTCTGCATGAGCCTTGAAGAACTCATATTTCTGGCACAGTAGGCCTGTGTTTTTGTTTTTGTTTTTCCAGAGACAGAACCTCAGATACCTCAGGTTTTCAAGCACCCAGAAAAGATAAGAAAAACTGTAAAATTGGACGTTGTTACAATATCCGAATATTGTTCAGGACAAGGTCTATTTATTTTAAATGAGTGCAACCTTAATGATATATAACTAGACAAGGTAACCCTGCTCTAGTACCTCCCTCTGCATTTCTTCCAGGCATATTGCACACTGGCCAGTATCTTGACTCAGTATATTCTCATTATAGGTTATTCGTGGCTTTTTGTGTGTGTGTGACACATCACATCATGCATAACCATTTCATGTGAGGGTACACATGTGAGGGCACTTTAATCCCCCAAACATGGGCTGGGAGAAGTGAACTGAGTAGGAGGCAAACACCAGGTGCTTCCCGAATGGGTTCTACCCTATCTGCCAATCTCTGCCTTCTGCCACTGTCCTTGGGGCTGTTATGGACAGCCAGAACTGTCACTGTTGCTACTGCTAGGTATGCTGAAGGAGGACAGTGCTGCACAGGCCAATGCCATGGTTGCCACTCCATGACCACAGAGTGGCATCGCTGGGCCACTGAAGCTGCTATGACACTGCCTGGTGAACAGGGATGTTTATACCTTGGCACCTGACCCAGAAACCTCCTTGTGGCCATGGCCTGCACTCACCACTGATGCCCATGGTCCCATTGTCCCCTCTGTGTCCCAGCTGGAAGGTAAATCCAAGTCTAAGTGCAAGTGCTGCCATTAGCAGGGGCTGGGCTGCCTTGCATCATGCCCACCTCCAACATGCATAGGCTTGTGTGAAAATGTATCCCTGGTCATCGGCTGAGTGACTGACCGCTCCATGGCTCCTCAGTCTCAATGGGGGCATAGTTAGACATACAGCCATGGGAAGGGAATGGCCATAAGGAGGGCCAAAGTTCAATATTTCTAATGGGAAGGGGATCAAGCTGGAAAAGGACTGTGTAACTTCATGTCCCCTCAGCCCAAGAAAGGAGGCCAGCTCCCTTCCCAGCCTTCTGGCCCAGCTTAAGTGCAATGTTCTCTTCTGGGCCCTTCCAATGCCCTAGGTCTCTGACTGCCTGCATGGTTTTGACACCAACTTGTCAGGGGTCCTGTGGCCAAACCTATCCCACAGTCACAAGGACTGGAATAGGATCCCCAGCTGAATGCTGATATTCATCTGAGAGACTATGTGGAACGAACCCCAGAGAGGATCTAGTTTGAAAATAGAGCAAAGAGGTGAAAATGGATCCATGGAGGGCGAGATTTCTTCATTAGGAATGAGAATGAGATGATGTAGAGAATGAAGTGACTAGTGCCATCTCCTAGCAAGCTGTGCACTTTTGTGGGCTTTGGTGAAGAGAGCCCCTACAGGCTACACGTGGGAGCCCTGTCAGCAAGGGGCCTACATTCTTCCTTCAGATAGAGAAAGAAAGCCCTGGCTTTGGGTGTGTCTCTTGTGCTTCCTATTAGTAGACGGGCATCAGTGATTCACCTGCGGCTGTTTGGGGCTCCTGGCTACTGGTCAAGTGGTTAGAACATGGCCTAGGTGCACTATTCCCTTAAAAGTCTCTTTGTGCCCTGACTAGGACCTGGAGCATGATATGCATGCATGAACCATCTGCTCTGCAGGATGAAGGCTCCTCAGCCAGGGAACGGAGGCCAGCTGGCTACCCTTCCCCGCAATTACCCTAGCTGGCTAAACACAAAGACCCAAGGGAGAGAGGGGCCAGCTTTCCTCTGTTATACTAGAAACTGAGAACTGTAAATTGGCTCAGGAACTGACTGTGAACTCCAGACCTATGTTTGAACCTGAGCTGTGTATCAGACACAGCCCCAGGGATCCTAGAATGTGCTAGTTTAAACAGAGTATATTCTTCTGAGGTTCTTGCTCTGAATGACTCTTGTTTGAAAAAAAGCAATAAAGTCCAGATAAGCACCTGAAGGACAAAAGTTCTTCATTAGAGAAGAGAATGGGCTTATTTTTTTTTTTTTAATTTTTTTTTCAACATTTATTTATTTTTGGGACAGAGAGAGACAGAGCATGAACGGGGGAGGGTCAGAGAGAGAGGGAGACACAGAATCGGAAACAGGCTCCAGGCTCTGAGCCATCAGCCCAGAGCCCGACGCGGGGCTCGAACTCACGGACCGCGAGATCGTGACCTGGCTGAAGTCGGACGCTTAACCGACTGCGCCACCCAGGCGCCCGAGAATGGGCTTATTTTAAATTAAGTTCCTACTCTTACTGCCTGGCAGGCTGGCTGTCTGGAGAGTTGGCTGTTAAGGAAATCAGTTAACAGCCTGAGGGCTGTTGTCCAAGGAAACCTCCAGTGGCTACATCTGAGAGTGAAATCTGCAGAGGCGGTCTGTATTCTTCCTTCAGAGAAGGAGAATTGGTTTTGGCTGTTTTTCTTGACCTTCCCACCAGGAAATAGATGCAGCAGTGATTCAGAGGCAAGGGGTTCCTGCTCCCAGCTGGTGATCAAGTGTTTGGAACCTGGACCTGATGCAGTAGCTCTTGAAAGGGCCTTTCTGGGTCCTGAAGCAGAGTGTTCTAAAGGGGAACCATCTGTGATACAGAATGAAGGCATCTCAGCTAAGGGAGCAAAGCCAGCTGGCTACCCTTCACTGCACTTATCAGAGCTGGCCAAGCACCAAGCACTCTGGGACAAGAAGCGCATCCTTTGAGAAAAAGTTACTGTTTACTCTCACAGAACACAGGACCAGAGTGGAAGTTTAGTACCAATCTTTGATCTCTGTTTGTGAGAGTAAACCAGTCATGCCTGAAAGTGACCCAAGACTTAGTAAATGCCAAATTTGTGGGAATGGCTACAAGGGAGGCCAAGGCTCTACATACAGATGGCTATTGGATAATGCTGCAGGGCACATCTATCTACCTTCATTTCTTCTTACTGCGTGTGTAAGGCCAGTCCCTCCCTAAACCTCTGGGACAGCCTACACACATCCTTACATACACAGCTTGGCACCTTCACATGCCATAGGCCTCTCATTGTGCACAGAGTTCTAGTGGGAAATTGCAAGAGGTCCTGTTGCTAATCTATACCAGAGTCACCAGGACTCAGCCAGAGCCCCCAGGTTAAAGTGGAGGATATTGCTCTGAGACACTGACTCTGAATGGACTCCAGTGAGATCCTAGTTTGCAAAAAAAGAGCAAAAGGATGGAAATAAATACACAGAGGGCCAAAATGCTTCATTACAAAAGAGAGTGGGATGAAGCTGAGAAGGAAGTGCCTAGCACAATCTGCTGCGAAGCTAACTGTTGTCTGTAGTAAGAAACACCTGTGGGATGGTGCAAAGGAAATCTTCATTGTCTACACTTGGGTGCCCAGTTGGCATGAGACCTGAATTTTTCCTTCATAAAGAGAGGGGAAACTTCTGACCTTGGCTCCTTTTAATACCCTACCCCTCAGGGGTTAGAAAGAGCAGTGATTCAGTGGTAACAGGTCAGTGTTCACAATTGGTGTTTCAGTTTTTGTAACCAAGTCTTGGTGCAGTATTCCTTGTAAGGGCTTTTTTTGTGCTGAATAGTCCTGGAGTATACTGTGCATGCTTGATCCATCTGCCTTAGAGAATGAAGACATGTCAATCAACCACAGGAGGGAGACAAGCTGGCTACACACCAGAGACATTACCAGTGCCAGTCAAGAAACAGGCACTCATGGATAGGAGGGTCATCCTTCATTTGGGAAAAAGTCTTCAAAATGTCTACATATTTCCTTCTGAAAGGGTAAAATCTTCTGGCCTTGGGTTTTTTCCTGCCCTTCCTATCAGAGGATCAATGTCACAGTGATTCAGAGGTAGTGAGTCCATAACCCAGGCTATTGCTCAAGAGTTTGAAACTGCTCCTGTGGTGCATTAGTGCATTAGAATGGCCACTTTCCACACTAACTAGGTCCTGGAACATACCTTGTATGTGTGGATTGTGTTTTTCAGAATGAAGTCATTTAAATTGCCTGGTGAAAAAGTAAACCTGTCTCACCATCACTGCTCTTACACCAGCCAGCCAAGCACTAAGTGCTCTCTGATAGGAGGGCAATCTTTCCTTTGGGTTGTCAGAAAATAATGACTCTTGGTTAGCACAGAACCAGAGTGAGAACTAACAACCAATCCCTGGGAGCTCACTGTGTGACTGACAACCTCACTGCCTTAGCCTGCAAACAAAGTCCAAGTTAGAAATAGCAATGGAATGGGAAGGTCTTTATGAACAGCCAGAGTTTTCATTTTAGATGAGAATGGAATAAAGCTGAGAGTGAAATGTCTCACTTGATCTGTCCTTGCACAGAAATGAGGCCAGATCCCTCCCAACACCTCTGGCCCTACCAACACACAAATATTCTTTGCTGGGTACTTTCCACTGATCTAATCTAATGTTGTCAATATAGATCTGGAAGGCAAGTTGCCAGGGCTCCTATGGCCCAACCTATTCTGTTATCACATGAACTCATCCACAATCCCTAATTAAAATAGGAGGGAATTTTTCTGAACAATTGGCCCTGATTGGCCCATGGGAGATTCTAGTGGGTTTTTTTTTTTAATTTTTTAATGTTTGCTTATTTTTGAGAGAGAGAGAGACAGAACATGAGTAGGGGAGGGGCAGAGAGAAGGAGATACAGAATCCAAAGCAGGCTTAAGGCTCTGTGCTGTCAGTACAGAGCCCAGTGCAGGGCCCAAACTCATGAACTGTGAGATCATGGCTTGAAATGAAGTCGGACACTCAAGTGTTTGAGCCACCCAAGGGCCCGGGAGATTCTAGTTTTAAAAATAGTAAAATGATGGAAATAAATATACAGAAGGACAATGTTCTTTACTAGAGATGAGAATGGGACAAATCAGAGGATGAAATGCCTAGTACAACCTCTCAGCAAGCTGAATTTCTTATAAATAAGAGTCACATATGAGCTAAGGCAAAGGGAAACCTCCATGGTTTACTGTGGGAGCCCTATTGCCAAGATAACTGTATTTTTACTTCCAAAAGAGAGAGAAAGCTTCTGGAGTTCACTGTTTTCCCTTCCCATCCTGTAAGTTAGAGGCAGCAGTGATTCAAGGATAGCAGGTTTATGCTCTAAGCTAATGCTCAAGTGTTTGGAACTGGGCTGTGGTGCAGCAGTTCTTGAGTTGTCTCTTTCTATGCTAAAAAGGTCCTTGAGAACACTGCACAGAAGAAAACCAACTGCTTTTAGAGTGAAAGAACTTTTAATGGCCAGGGAGAAAGACAAGTTGGCTAACCATCATTTCTTATATCAGCCAGCCAAACACCAAATACTCCCAGGAAGGCAATTTTTCCTTTGGCATATCATAAAATGATTGCTCTTGGTTAACAGACCAGAGTCAGAGCTCATTAGTAAGGGCTAGGTGTTCACTATGTGAGGGACAGCATCATTGTGTTTTCGTAGGATCCAATACTTAGTTATCAATACAGCAAGGGAATTGGGACAGGTACAAACAGGGCCAAATTTTTTCATTTCAGCTTACAATGGCATAAATCTTCATTTATCCTATGTGTGTAGCTCCATGTTCCTCTTGTCCCATAAGTGAGGATAGATCCCTCCCAATATCTCTGACCCTGACAGCACATTAGCACTCCTGTTGGACTTGAAATGCCCTGGACTTACCTTTGTCAACATAGGACTGAAAGGCGATTTTTGAGGGACTCTGTGGCCGAATGTATCCAAGACTGACAAGAACTTGTGCAGACTCTCTAGTTAAGAGCAGAGAAAATGGCCCTGAGGCTCCATCCCTGAACAGACAACAGAAATAACTTAGCTTGAGAAAGAGCAACATGATGAAGACGTATACACAGAAGGCCAAGTTCTTTATTACAGAAGAGAATGGGATATAGCAAAACATGAAATAACTAGCACAACCTCCTGGCAAGATGGTGGTCTCAGGAGTAAGACCAATTTGTGGGCTAGGACAAAGGGAAACCTAGGTACACCTGGAACCCCTGCGGATAAGAATCTTCCATTGTTTTTTCTGGCATTGACTGTTTTTTCCCTGTCCTTAGAGGCAGTAATTATTACAAGTTAGCAGGTTCTGACTTGTGACTGACTCTCAGGTTTTTGGGAAATGGCTCTCTGGTACACTAGTCCTTGAATGGGTTGTTTCTGCACATAGCAGGTCCTGAAGAATACTGCAAATGGTTGAAGTGTCTGCTTCTCAGAATGAAGGCATCTGTAGCAGCCAGTGGTTGGAGTTCTGCCTCTAACCATCACCATGCCATCTACAGCCTTTTTAAGCACCAAGTCATCAGTGACAGGGCATCAATTAATCCTTTTGTATATTAGAAACTCTTTGCTTTCAGTTAGCATGGGAGCAGAGTGGGAGCTCTCCACCAATCTCTGATTTTTTACTGAGTTATTGACAGGTCCACTATGCCTGGTGGCAACCAAAATACAATTAGAAAAACAGGAAATGGGAATAGACACATGGAGGGTCAAAATTCTTCATTTCCTATGAGAGTGGGATCAAGCTGAGAATAAAGTGACTAGTATAATCTTTTTGAAGCTGGCTGTCTTCAGAATAAGAAGCACCTCTATATTGGAGACAGGGGGAAATATCACTGGTTCTACCTGAGAGCCCAGTCCAGAGGTAGCCTTCATCTGAAAGTCAAATGAGAATGGGATAAAACTGATTCTGGGAGCAGAAGATGGCGGCGTACGAGGACGCTGGGCTCACCGCGTCCTGTGGATCACTTAGATTCCACCCACACCTGCATATATAACCAAGAAAACCACCAGAAGACTAGTAGAACAGATTCTCTGGAGCCAAGCATAGACGAGAGGCCCACAGAAGAGGGTAGGAAGGGCAGAGAGGTGGTGCGTGCTACATGGACTGGCAGGAGGGAGCCAGGGCGGAGGGGCAGCCCACCGGCAAAGCAGAGCCCCCGAGTCTGGCTTACAAAAGCGGAGGGGCAAGACGGAGTGTGTTCTGACAGCAAGCAGAACTTAATATCTGGAAGGTTATAAGTTAACAGCTCTGCTCGGAGAGCGAGAGGGCTAGAGGACAACGGGAGGGAGAGTTGTTGAGCTCTGGATGACAGAGCGCAGCGTGGCGGGGAACAAAGCCGTTCGCCAGCGCCATCTCCCTCGCCCATCCCCCAGTCAAAATCCCAAAGGGAACCAGTTCCTATCAGGGAACTTGCTTGCAATGCGCAGACACCCAATGCTGTGCTTCTGCGGATCCATCCCTCTGGTGGCAGGTCTGACTCCTTTCCGGTGCCACAGGACCCCTCCCAAAGCGGATCACCAAAGGAAAAGCGAGCTGAGCCTGCCCCTCCCGCCCCTGTGCACCTTGCCGATCCACCCCAGCTAATAGGCCAGATCCCCAGCACCACAAGCCTGGCAATGTGCAAGTAGCCCAGACGGGCCATGCCACCCCAAAGTGAATCCTGCCCCTAGAAGAAAGGAAGAGAAGGTACACACCAGTCTGAATGTGGCCCCAGCGGTGGGCTGGGGGCAGACATCAGGTCTGACTGCGGCCCCGCCCACCAACGCAAGTTATTCAAGACAGCTCAGGGTAAGTGCCCCACAGTTCCAAACCACTCCAGGGACTATCCAAAATGACGAAATGGAAGAAATCCCCTCAAAAAAACCTCCAGGAAATAACGACAGCTAACGAACTGATCAAAAATGATTTAAACAATATAACAGAAAGTGAATTTAGAATAATAGTCATAAAATTAATCGCTGGGCTTGAAAACAGTGCAAAGGACAGCAGAGAACCTATTGCTACAGAGATCAAGGGACTAAGGAACAGCCAGGAGGAGCTAAAAAATGCTATTGAACGAGCTGCAAAATAAAATGGAGATGACCACAGCTCGGATTGAAGAGGCAGAGGAGAGAAGATAAAAGAAGAACTAGATAGAAGAACTAGAAGATAAAATTGTGGAAAAAGAAGAAGCTGAGAAAAAGAGAGATAAAAAAATCCAGGAGTATGAGGGGAAAATTAGAGAACTAAGTGATGCACGAAAGAGAAATAATCTACGCATAATTGGTATTCCAGAGGAGGAAGAGAGAGGGAAAGGTGCTGAAGGTGTACTTGAAGAAATAATAGCTAACTTCCCGGATCTGAGGAAGGAAAAAGGCATTGAAATCCAAGAGGCACAGAGAAATCCCTTCAGATGGAACTTGATCGTCTGCACAACATATCATAGTGAAACTGGCAAAATACAAGGATAAAGAGAAAATTCTGAAAGCAGCTAGGGATAAACGTGCTCTAACATATAAAGGGAGACCGATAAGACTCGTGACGGATCTCTCTACTGTAACTTGGCAAGCCAGAAAGGAATGGCAGGAGATCTTCCATGTGACGAACAGAAAAAATATGCAGCCAAGAATCCTCTATCCATCAAATCTGTCATTTAGAATAGAAGGAGAGATAACGGTCTTCCCAAACAAAAACTGAAGGAATTCGTCGCCACTAAACCAGCCCTACAAGACTTCCTAAGGGGGATCCTGTGAGACAAAGTACCAGAGACATCGCTACAAGCAGGAAACCTACGGATATCACAATGACTCTAAACCCATATCTTTCTATAACCCTGAATGTAAATGGATGGACTAAATGTGCCAACCAAAAGACATAGGGTATCAGAATGGATTAAAAAACAAGACCCATCTATTTGCTGTCTACAAGAGACTCATTTTAGACCTGAGGACACTTTCAGATTGAAAGTGAGGGGATGGAGAACTATTTATCATGTTACTGGAAGTCAAAAGAAAGCTGGAGTAGCCATACTTATAGCAGACAAACTAGACTTTAAATTAAAGGTTGTAACAAAAGATGAAGAAGGGCATTCTCTAATAATTACAGGGTCTATCCATCAAGAAAAACTAACAATTATAAATGTCTATGCACCGAATGGAAACCCCCAAATATATAAAACAATTACGAACATAAGCAACCTTATTGACAAGAATGTGGTAATTGCAGGGGACTTTAACACCCCACTCACAGCAATGGATAGATCATCTAGACACATGGTCAATAAAGAAACAAGGGCCCTGAATGATACATTGGATCAGATGGACTTGACAGATATATTTAGAACTCTGCATCCCAAAGCAACAGAATATACTTTCTTCTCGAGTACACATGGAACATTCTCCAAGATAGATCACACACTGGGTCACAAAACAGCCCTTCATAAGTATACAAGAATTGAGATTATACCATGCATATTTTCAGACCACAATGGTATGAACCTTGAAATCAACCACAGGAAAAAGTCTGGAAAACTTCCAAAAGCATGGAGATCTAATTAGAAATTAGTTGTTGTGAGGGTAGAAAACAACCTTCAGGTATGCTCACTGGGAATTAATCAGTGCTCTCTGTGTGACTTTTTTTGTTTTGTTTTTTTACTGCTGACTGTGGCCCTGAAGGCCCCATATCCATCAGCTTTTGCCACAAAGTGAGCCTGTCTCCCAATATCACCTGCCCCTATGGACAAACGATCCTCTTGTGCTGAACACATTCAAGTCCTCCATACCTCCGGTTCCCAAGGTAGATCTGGCAGACACCCCAGGGGCACCTGTTCCTCATGATATTCAAAGTTTATGGTAACTTGGCGTGATTCCACAATTAAAATGGGAGAAAAAGCCTGACAAACTCTGGCACTGAATGGCTTCCAGTGAACACACGGTTAGGATAAGTTAAGGGAGTTGAAAATGATATACTGAGGGCTAAATTTCTTCATCTCAGATGAGAACAGAATGAAGCTGTAGATAATGTTACGAGCACAATTCCCTGGGCAAGTTTGGTGTCTAAGGAGTAATAAAGACCTGTGACTTGCAGAGAAGGGGATCATCCACCAGCTATGCTAACCATGGAGTCCTGTGGACAAAAGTCATGCACACCAATCTCAGTAAGGTCAGGAATGTGTCAAGCTATATCACCAGATTTCAAGCCCTTTTCATCTGTGGATAGAGGCGGTTGTGACTCCAAGGTAGGATCTTGCTCCTGGAAAGTCTGCAGGATCTGGCTCTGGTATTTTAGTCTTTGAGTATTTTTGTTCCATCAACTGCTCCATGAATGGACTTAACATCATGAACCCTGAGTGTCTCAGGTGGTAGGGAGCTCAGGCTTTCCTGAAAGGGGTAGAAACATAGGTCAATATCCCATGCCAACAGAAACCTGCCAAACACAGAGTTCTTACCAAGAGTAGGGCAAGCTCTACTTTCAATGTCAGATTAATTGCTATGTGAGAGCATATGGTATAAGTGGTGGCAGAATTACTGGACGCTGTCTGAATGACAGCCCTGTAGTTCCTGAATTTGACTCTGGGCCCTTACTCCAGAAACGAGACCAGATCTTTTCCAATATCATCTTCCCGTGTGTACATGCAAGCCTCTTGGGCTGAACAGTTTCAAATGCCTTGTGTCTCTTTTTGCCAAAGTAGGTCTTGCAGAAGGGTTCCATGGACTCTTGTTGCCCAGGCTCTCCTAGAACACTTGGAACTAGTCACAACTCCATAATTAAAATCACAGAAAATGCTCCCAGATTATCTCTGCTAATTCCCCATAATGAAGTCCTTATTAATAAAAAGGCAAAGGAGGGGCACCTGAGTGGATCAGTTGGTTGGGCATCCGACTTCAGCTCACACGTGATCTCATGGTTCGTGAGGTTGGGCCCCGCATCAGGCTCTGTGCTGATGTCTTGGAGCCTTAAGCCTGCTCCAGATTCTGTGTCTCCTCTATCTCTGCCCCTTCCTGGCTCACACTCTCTCTCTCCCTCTAAATAAACATTAAAAAATTAAAAATAAATAAATAAAAAGGCAAGAGAATCTGAAGGGATGCACTAAGGGCCAAATTTCTTCATCTCAGATTAAAATGCTATAAAGTTTTGAATAAACTCACTAGGAATTTTTCCTGGACAGGCTTGGTGTCATTGGAGTAAGAAACTTCGGTGGGGCAGGTCTAAGGGGGCTATCCATTAGCTACACTTGGGAGCCCTGTGTGCAAAAATCCTGCATCCTGACATCAGACAAAGCAGGAAGGCATTGGGCTATCACTATTTTCCATTTCTTCTCCTCAATGATAGAGCAATGGTGATTTCGGGGCTCTTTTCTTGCTCCTGGCTAACACCCAAGTCTGTGGAAACAGGCTTTGGTCTTTTAGTTATTGAATTTATTTATTCCATCCTCTTGTCTCTTCAAAGTATGGACTTTGCGTGGGCAAACCATTAGTATAGCTCAGGATATAGGAAGCTCAGGCAGTTCAGGAGGTGGGTAGAGAGCAGGGAGTGACCAATCTGGGACAACGCAATCCTGTCAAGCACTGAGATCTCAATAACAGGACAACTTTTCTTCCCCAGCATCAAAACTGATGTGTGGCAGCACACTACCAGAGTGGGAGCTCACCTAGAATTTCTTGTCACTGTCTGAGGATAGACCAGTTGCTCCTGACTCTGACCCCTGATCTCAGTCCCTTCTTGCCCCTGAAGAGAAGTATGCTCTTTCTGGCACCACCTGCATTGAAAGTGCATTTTTTTATATTCTCGACTCTGTTTGAAATCTAACCTGATTGCTTTGCAGTAGGATACCTTTCTTTGGATTGTATTAAACACACAGAGACACATCATTCTTTGTTTTTATGTCTTCAGCTATATGGACATGGTAATAACACGTTTTACTAAAGTGGGAACCCTTCCAGAGGTTGAGCTCTGAGTAATTCTGTGTCATCTCCAAACAGGTAACTGATTTCTGACACAAATAGAGAAATATTTAAATTCACTTGAAAGACAGTATGTCATTTGTGTTTCCTGGATTTGTCAAATATACTATCACCTAGGAATGATGAGTTTTTATATTTTGAAACACTTCTGACTAGAAAATGTCATAAAGAAACATTGAAACTTCGTGATAACACATTTTTCTTTCATTTTGTTCATTTATTCTAGATATTTTAGTGGCAAATATTTGATTTTATTCTACTCCTGCTGAAATGTAAGCATAAAAACAAAATAAAAACAAGCATTCTTGGGATGGGTGAGTCAGTTGCAATAAATCTTTAGGCATTTTTTCTTTTTTTTTTTAAGGGATTTTTTAAATATGTTCAACCATAATGCCTCCAGCTTTGCTTTTTTTCCAGGATTGCTTTCGTTATTCAGGGTTTTGTGATCTCATACAAATTTTTTTTTTCAACGTTTATTTATTTTTGGGACAGAGAGAGACAGAGCATGAACGGGGGAGGGGCAGAGAGAGAGGGAGACACAGAATCAGAAACAGGCTCCAGGCTCTGAGCCATCAGCCCAGAGCCTGACGCGGGGCTCGAACTCACGGACCACGAGATCGTGACCTGGCTGAAGTCGGACGCTTAACCGACTGCGCCACCCAGGCGCCCCATGTGATCTCATACAAATTTTAAGATTGTTTTACATCTGTGAAGATTCCGGTGGGTTTTGATAGGGATTGAGTCTCGTTCTTGATTGTCTATTCTCTATCTTTCTCATTTTTTCCCTTTGCTTGTTTGTTTCTTAAATTTCTTATATTATTGAAATTACACAGTATTTTTCTTTCTCTGACTGACTTATTTCACTTACTGTTTATACTGATAGTTCCATCCATGACCTTGAAAATGGAAAGATTTCATTTCTTCTTATGCCTGAATAGTATTAATTGTGTGTATATATCACATCTTCATCCATTCATCTAATGATGGATACTTGGGCTATATCCATATCTTGGCTATTGCAAATAATGTTGCTATAAACTTACAGGTGCATGTGTCCTTTTGAATTAGTGTTCTTTTATTCCTTGGGTAAATACCCAGTAGCGCTACTGCTGGATCATAAGGTAGTGTATTTTTAACTTTTTGAAAAATCTCCATATTGTTTTCCACAGTAGCTGCACCACTTTTATTCCCAAGATAAAGGAACTCCTTTATCTCCACATCCTTGCCATCACCCATTGCTTCTTTTGTTGTTTTTAGCCATTCTGACAGGTGTGAGGTGGCATCTCATTGTGGTTTTGATTCACATTTCCCTAACGATACATGATGATAAGCATCTTCTCATGTATCTGTTGGCCATCTGTATGTCTTCTTTGAAGAAATGTCTGTTCACATCTTCTGCACAATTTTTAATGGGATTATTTGTTTTGCGGGTCTTGTGTTATATCACTTCTTTATATATTTGGATATTAGCCATTTATCAGATATGTCATTTGCAAATATCTTCTCCCATTCCATAAGTTTCTTTTTAGTGGTGTTGTTTCCTTCACTGTGCAGAAGCTTTTTATTTTGATATAGTCCCAATCATTTATTTGCAATTTAGTTTCTTTTGCCTTAGGAGACATATCTTCAAAGCAGTTGCTGTGGCTGATGTCAAAGAAGTTACTACCTGTGTTCTCTTGAAGGATTTTTGTGGTTTCAGGTCTCACATTTATGTCTTTAATCCATTTTTTGTGTTTTTTTGTGTATTGTGTAAGTGGTTTACTTTCATTCTTTTGCATGATACTGTCCAGTTTTCCCAACACCATTTGTTTAAGAGACTGTTTTTCCACACTGTATATTCTTTCTTGCTTAGTTGAAGATTAATTGGCCACATTATTGTGTTCACTTCTCGGTTTTCTTTTCTGTTCTATTAATCTGTCTATTTTTGTGCCCATACCATACTTTTTTGATCACTACAGTTTGAAATACCACTTGAAGTCTGGAATTGTGATGCATCCAACTTTGCTTTTCTCTTTCAGGATTGCCTTGGACATTTGGTGTCTCTTATAGTTCCATAGTATATTACTTTGGGAAGCATAGACATTTTAACCATAATTTTTCTTCTGACCTATGAGCATAGAATGTCTTTATATTTCTTTCTGTCATCTTGAATTTCTTTCATCAGTGTTTTATAATTTTCAAGATATAGGTCTTTCACCTGTTTGGTTAGGTTTATTCCTAGATATGCTGTTATACTGGTAACAAGTGCTACTCCATTCTCTCACTTTCAATCTGCAGATGTCTTCAGGTCTAAAATGGGTCTCTTGTAAGCAGCATATGGATGAGTCTTTTTTTTTTTTTATCCACTCTGCTTCCCTATGTTTTTGATTGGATCATTTAGCCTATTTACATCTGAAGTAATTATTGATAGGCACATATTTATTGCCATTTTATTAGTTGTTGCATCATTTAACTGAACACATTCCCTCCACAGGGTTTAGGTATATGTAATATATTTTATATCTTTTTTTGTGAGTTCCTTGACTTTTTTTTACAGAAAATTTCATTTAATCGCTTATGTGTTTCCTACCTTTATACTGACACTTTTGGTCTCTCCATTCCACTGAAAATGTCTCTTTTAATATTTCTTGAAGATCTGATTTAGTGATCATGAACTCTTTAGATTTGGTAGTCTGGGAAAGTCTTCTATGTTGAGCGATACCTGTGCTGGATAGAGTATTCTTGACTACAGAACCCGACCTTAAGGCTGACGCTTACACTGACAAATGCACTCAACTAAACCCTTCTTGTAAGCATTAGCACAGCCAGCAAATAGGCCTTTACCATTTCCCTTGCATTAGCTCTAACCCAAGCTATGGCAAAGGGCGCTCCTATGGCCTGAATGCTAGTTCTGAGGAAACAATGGATTTGGGACACATGACTAATGCAAGATTACTCAGCCAATAACAAAGAAGGATACAATGCCATTTTCAATGAATGAGATCCAGCCAAAAAATATGATTATGAATGAAAACCTAACTGTAAACCACAAAATCAACCTACTCTTGAATCCATAACAAAAGTCTGATGCAAACCTTAAATTTAGACCTCAATTTAGCCTTTCATGGAGGGTTCTGCACTGCTGAGGAATATATCCCTGCCACCTATTGGGCCATAACCCCAACCCTAGTCATGACTGTTACTAACCAGGCCCAATCCAAGGTAGAAAAAAAAGGAATTTTGACCACAAGACAAATGCAAGATTACTCAACCGGGAAAGGAAAATAAAGCTGTGCCATTTGCAATGGCTAGGATGAAGCCCAAAGGTAGGACTGTGGACAAACACCTACCCCTAACCCACACCATCACCCTAACCCTAAGTAGGATCAATAGGCCTGACCCCCACCCTAACCCTAGCCCTCAACGCAGCCCTTTGAGGAGTGCTCTTCACTCCTGGTGGATAGACCGCTGCCATCTCCTGGCCTCTAATAGCTAACTCTAGCCATGGCTCTGGCCCTACCCAGGCCCAAATCTCAGGTCAGAGGTAACAACACACTGGGAGCATATGTCTGACCTAGGATTACTCAGTCACAAACCAAGAAGGAAATCGTTCCATTTACAACAACCAGGATGGAGCCAGAGAGTTTGATTCTAAGAGACAATATTACACAAACCCACACCATCAGCATAGCCCTGAACTCGAATCCTAAGCCTGACCCTCTCCCTAAAACTGACACCCAACTCAGCCTTCAAGGGATGGCTTGGCTTTGCTGGCAGATAGGCCTCAATCATCTCCCCAGCCCTAAATCTAACCCTGAGCCATGGCTCTGGCCGTACCTGGTTCCAGATTCCAGATGTGAGGAAACAAAGGAATTGGGACACAGAACTGATGCAAGTTTACTCAGCTGGGTGCCTAGTAGGAATTGCTGCCATTTTCCATGACCAGGATGAAGCAAGAGAGTAGAATTGGGAGCAAAACCCAAAACTTAACCCACACCAACAGCCTAGCACATGAATCTGACCCTTAAGCCTCGCCTTCACCCTATCACCTCATCTTCTTGCTGGCAGATCTGCTTTACTGGCAGATAAGCACCTGCCATTTCCTGGGTGCTAACCATAACCCTGACATTGGCCTGGGGTTCTGACCTGACCTGAATTCTATGTCTGAGAAAACCAATTTGGGACACATGACCATGGCAAGATTATTCATTCAACTAGGAACAGAGAAGATATCACTGCCCCTTACCACAACTGGGGTAAAGCTAAAGAGTATGATTTGGACTGAAAATCTAACCATACTGCCCCCAATCATACCATCCCTGCACCTGAACCCTGTCTGACCCAGACCCTAAACCTCCCCATAAAATGAGCCCTCAGGGAGGGGGTACAGTGCCCTGCCAGCAGATAGGCCACTACCAATTCCTGGGCCTTAACCCAAACCCCTGGCCATGGATGTGGCCCTCCCTAGGTCCACATTCCAAGTCTGAGGAAACAAGGGATTTGGGACACAATACTGATTCACTTTGCCTTAGCCAGGGACACAGTGGGAAACTGTGCGATTCATTGGCCACAACCAGGATGGAGATAGTATGACTCTCTGCAGAAATGTGGCCCTAACCCACAATATCAGTCTGGCCCCAGAAGCTGAAACCTAAGCCCAACCCTTACCTGTCACCCTCAACTGAGCCTTCCAGGGAGGGTTGGGCACTGCTGATGAATAGGCCCATGCCATCTCCTGGGCCCCAACCCTAATCCTAATCAGGGATCTGTACCTGCCCAAGCCCAAATCCCAGGACTAAGGAAACAACGGATTTGGAACAATGACTGATGCAAATTTGCTTGGCTAGGCTCATAAGAAGAAATGGTGCTATCTGCAAAGCCTGAGGTGGAGACAGAGAATATGATGCTAACTGAAAACCTGACCCTAACCCACACCATCAGCATACCCCTGAAGTCAGCTGTGAGGCTGACCCTCACACTGGCACCTGCCTTCAAATGGCTCCTTCATGTAGGTCTTCACACTGCAGGCTAATAGGGCTTTACCGTTTTCTTCACCACAACCCTAAGCTTAGTGATGGCCCCGGCTCTACTTCGACCTGAGTGCTAGTTTGGAGGACACAACTGATTTGTGACACATGACTGATGCAAGATGACTCTGCCAGGAACAAAGAAGGATACGGTGTCATTTGCAACAATCAAGATGCAGCCAGAGTAAGATTCTGAGCAAAACCTTAATCATAGAGCACACAATGAGCCCAGCCCTTGCACAAGAAATCGAAGTCTGAAGCACACCCTGACATTCGCCCTCAACTCCGCCCTCCATGGAAGGTTCTGCACTACTGGTAGATCAACCCCTACCATATGCCTTGCCCTAACCCTAACTCTTGTCATGATTCTGTCCTTATTCAGGCCCGAATCCCAGATATGACCAAAAAAGAATTTGGGACACAAGGCTGACAAAAGATTACTCAGCCAGGAAGGGAAAAGTAAATGGTACAGTTTTCAATGACCGGGATGAAACTCAAGCATAGGATTCTGGGCAAACTACTCCTAGCCCCTACCATCACCCTAGCCCTGAACACAATAACTAGTCCTGACCCTCATTGTAACCTTAGTCTTCAACTCAGTCCTTTTGAGAGTGTTCTGCACTGCTGATGAACAGGCTACTACCATTTCCAAGTCCCTAATGCTGTGGCTCTGGCACTATCCAGGCCTGAGTCTCAGGTCAGTGGTAACAACACGTTGGGGGCACATGACTGATGCAGAATTACTCAGCCACAAACCGAGAAGGAAACTGTGCCATTTTTCTATAACCAGGATGGAGCCAGAGTGTTTGATCCTGGGGGAGAATCTTACCCTAACCCACACCATCAGCATAGCCCCTGAACCCAAATCCTAAGCATAACTTCCCTCTAAAACACACTCAACAGAGCACTCAGGGGAGGGTTCTTCACTTCTGGCAAGCCATGGTTCTGGCCCTACTTGGTTCCAGATTCCAGATCTGAGGAAGGGGATTTGGGACACAAGACAGATGCAAGATTACTTGACCAGGTGCCCAATAGGAATAGACGCTATTTGCCATGACAAGGATGGAGGGAGAGAGTAAGATTCAGAGTGAAACCTTAACCCTAAACCACACGAACAGCTTAGCCTCTGAATCTGACCCTTAAGCCTGAACTTCACCCTGCTCATCGTCCTCTGGGTAGGAAACATAAGAGAAGAAAGAAATTTTTGTAAAAAAAAAAAAAAGAACTCATAAAAGAAGTATATGAAATATAACATATCCCTAAAACTTGTGGAGAAAATCACCAAAGAAAATCAGCAAACTAGAGAATGTCAAGAAAGGATCAGAGAAAATCTTCAGAAAAAAATTACAAAACAAGTAAGAAAATGAGAATGAATATGGAAGTATCAAAAATTACTTTGAATGTAAATGGGTAAATAATTGAATCAAACACAGGGATGTAGAATGGATAAAAACAGGACCCATCTACATGCTGCCTACAAGAGACACATTTTAGACCTAAAGACACCTGTAGATGAAAAGTGAGAGGATGGAATAGCATTTGTCATACAAATTGTTGTCAAAAGAACGCTGGAGTAGCAATTAGTATATTAGATAAAATCATTCTTTAAAACAAAGACTGTAACAAGAGACAAAATGACACTTTCTCATAATAAACGGAAAAATCCAACAAGCAGATATAATAATTGTAAATATTTATACATCCAACTTAGAAGAATCAAAATACATGAAACAGTTAATAACAAATGAAGGAATTAATTGAATACAATTAATTGAATACAATTGAATACAATAATACAATACTAGTAGGGGACTTGAACACCCTACTTACAGTAATAAACAGATCATCTAAACAGAAAATAAACAAGGAAATATGGCTTTGAATGACACACTGGCCCAGATGGACTTAGACATATTCAGATCCTTCCATCCTAAAACAGAAAAATTCATATTCTTTACAAGTGCACATCACATCACATGTTAGGTCACAAAACAGATCTCAAAAATACAAAAAACTTGTCATTCCATGCGCCTTTTCTGACCAACAATGCTATGAAACTAAAAGTCAACCACAGAAAAGAATCTGGAAAGATGACAAACACATGGAGGTTAAGTAAAATGCTACTAAACAATGAATATATCAGTCAGAAAAAAAAGAAAATTTAAAAATGCATGGAAAAATGAGAATGAAAATATAATGGTCCAAAACTTCTGGGATGCAGCAAAACCAGTACTAAGAGGGAAGTTATACTCATATAGGCTTTACCTCAAGGTGAAAGGGAAATCACAAACATCTTAACCTTGCACCTGAAGAAGCTAGAAAAAGAACAAACCTAGATACAGCAGAAGGAAGGAAATAAATATTAGATAGTGGATATAAATGATATATAAATTTTAAAAAGGAAATAAAAACTAAAGAAGATAAGAATGAAACCAGAATCTGGCTCTTTGAAAAAAATCAAAGAAATTGGCAAACTTCTAGTCATACTTATCATCAAAAAAAAAAAAAAAAGGAAAAGAAAGAAAGAAAGAAAAAGAAAAAGAACTAAAATACATACAATCACAAATGAGAAATGAGTAATAACAACCAACTGCACAGAAATACAATCAAAAGAGGATATTATGAAAAAATACATGCCAACATACACATATAAACAACCAAAACTGAAACAGGAGGAAATAGAAAATTTAAACAGACAGTAAAGAATCAAGTCATTAATTAAAAACTCTCACAAGTAAAGTCCAGAACCAGATGGTTTTCCAGGCAAACTCTACCAAACCATTAAATGAGACTTAATACCTATGCCTTTTAAACTAGTCCCAAAAACAGAAAAGAATGAAAACTGAATCGATTCTTTGAGGACAGGATTACCCTAACAAAAGAGGTGAAGACTCCACTAAAAAAGAGAAGTACAGGCCACTATCCCTGATGAACATACATGCAAAAATTCTCAATACAATAATAGCAAGCATAATACAACAATGCATTAAAAAAAATCATTAACCAAAGGGGCCCCTGGGTGGCAGAGTCATAAACATCCATCTTCAGCTCAGATCACAATCTCACATTTCGTGGGTTCAACCCCCGCAATGGGCTCTGTGTTGACAGCTTGGAGCCTGGAGCCTGCTTTGGGTTGTGTCTCCCTCTCTGCTCCTCTCCCACTCATGCCGTGTCTTTTTCTCTATCAAAAATAAACATTAAAACCATCATTCGCCATGATCAACTAGGATTTATTCCTGGGTCACAAGTGTGGTTTAATATTTGTGAGTAAATCATAGTGATACATGTGTCCACATACATGTGATGGATCAAAGGGTATACTTGTCATAATGAGAGCAGGGTGATGTATGAAATTCTACACTGGTAACTAATATAATTTGCATATTAACTAACTAGAATTAAGGGGTGAAAAATGAAATATCTTCTAAAAAGAAAATTAAAAGAGGACCTACCGAGTCATTTACTCAGTGAACTACACGAGAACAGAGTTATGGCACTGTTGTCATGCCTGCAGTGGGTTAAGAGCTACCTTGGAGGAAGTTACAGTGTCCTCTAAGGCATATAGCACAGAGACTCCTCCACATGTGGTCTATTCCTGCTATCTTGCATGCAGAAATAGCAATCATTGTGCAGGAATTGAAGAAGGATGACAATATTTTGCAGATAAAGGAGAGTTAACAATTGAAAGTCAGTGGGAAATATTCTGTGCATGCCATCCTGGGCCTTTAATTGTGAATTCTCTTGACCCACCTCAAATACAGGGTCATTTTGCATGAATTTCTTGAATCACCATCCATCCTTGCTCTGTAACCAGCACTATATCTTTATTAGTGACCATGACAAAACATGATCTGTGCCCATATGGAGATCACTTCCAATGAGGAAGACAGAAGTGAAAGGGGAGGGAGTCCATGTGGTTAGCAGGGATATATATATTATATATAAGCAGGCTACAGGCTCTGAGCTGTCAGCACAGAGCCCGACGGAGGGCTCAAGCCCATGAACCATGAGATCATGACCCGAGCTGAATTTGGACACAACCAAGCCACATCAGTTGCCTCGGAAAAATATATTTTTATATTGGACAAAAGTGTGATAATATCACCTGTGTACTTATTCCTAGAACAAAGACTGAAGCTGGAGTAGACCAAAGATCTGTCTGGCAATTTGTCTCACCAAATTATAACAATTTGGCAGAAATATTCTAGGTTTCTTTAATTTTTCCAAGGGCTTCCCTAATCCTGTGGCACTTCTCTTGGGAAACCTCCATTGTGTCATCTTCCTTATTGACTTTCCCTTCTTTGTTCATGAAACAGCTCAAACATCCCAGGTTACATTTCCCAGCAGCTTTCTGTATTACTTGGAAGGACAAAATAAGGATAATGATGAAAATAAAAATCCTGACATTCAAAGACATTCACAGCATAAACATCCAGTGCTCTTTTTCTACATATGAGAATTTTTTCTACATAACTATTTTTCTACATATGAGCAGTTTTTTTTTTCCACAGAGTGGAATAACAATGTGAATTTGGTTATTTTGTTGGGTAAACTGTTTTTTTTTTTTGTTTTGTTTTCATTTTAACTGAGTAAACAGTACTCCATATCTTTAAATATCGAATTATATTGGTGTTAAATTTTTCTTTTATTCTAATCATAGGAAAAAAGTCACCCTGCTGACAGTGTCCTAAATAGTACACAGAAATGAGAACAAGCAACCATGGAAGGAGGAGTGCTTTCCAGCATTTTCCTTAAAAAATCATAACAGAGTGGCTGCACCATTTTGCATTCCAACCCACGGTGCAAGAGTGTTCCCCTTTCTCCATTTCTCACTAACAACGGTTGTTTCTTGTGTGATTAATTTTAGCCATTCTAACAGGCGTGAGGTGGTCTAATTATGGTTTTGCTTTGCAATCCCTAATGAAAAGTGATGTTGAATATCTCTCCATGTGTCTGTTAGCCATCTGGAAGTCTTTGAGAAAGTGTCTATTCATATCTTCTGCCCATTTCATAACTGGGCTGTTTGTTTTTTGGGTGTTGAGTTTGATAAGTCGCTTTTAGATTTTAGATCCAACCCTTTATCAGATATGTCACTTGCAAATATCTTCTCCCGTTCTATAGTCTGATTTGAGTTTTGTTGATTGTTTCCTTCCCTGTGCAGAAGCTTTTTATCTTGATGAGAATACCCAGGCATCAAAAAGCATGGATTCTTGCCATTTGTAACTGCATGGATGGAATTAGAATGTATTATGCTAAGGGAAATGGGTCCATTTGAAAAGACAAATATACCATTTCACTTCTATGTAGAATTTAACATATGGGAAGGTGTGGAAGAAAAGAGATGGAGACTCTTAAGGATAGAGAAAAAACTGAGGGTTAATGGATGGAGATGAGTGAGAGATGGGCTAGATGAGAGTTGGGTATCAAGGAGGGCACTTGTGATGAAAACTGGATGTTATATGTAAGTGACTGAATTCTACTCCTGAAAACTACAAGCTACATTTAAGAAAAGAAGAAAAATTAACAGCCCACTCACTTGTTCATGGTCCATTAAAGAGTTTTGACAACAGGGTGAGATATTCTGACACCATCATTTTACATGGCTGTATCATGGTCCTGCTGCCAGAGGAAAGTGCTCATCTCTGTCTAAGGAGGTGTCCCATTCAGGGCTCTTAGTGTCAAAGTGAGAAGACACATGCCTACATGAATTCTTTGTGCAAATCTCTAATCACTGTCTTTGGTTTCTAGAAGCGGGCCCCTCCGCACCAGAATCAAGGTAATGGCAGCTGAAATAATGGCAACAGCCATCCTCCAGTAACAGAGTTGAGGCCCCTCTCACTATTAAAAAATGAGTGCCCTTATCTCTAATGTACAATAAGGGGTCTAGTTTTAGGGCTCTGTTGAAATATTTTTGCTGGTTTGGTGGATGAGAAATTACACCAAATCTCTTGTCCTATATTGACTTTTCTAATGATGAGTGAGGCTGGGTGCTCATTGCTTACAGCCATTTCCAAAATGTAACCACTGTTCTCAGTTCTCGGGTGAACCAGCTGAAAACACAGCACTGGAATTCGCCAGGGGACACAGACAGTGATCCATGCCCAGCCAGTAAACTTTACTCCTTGTGAAACCGCTAAGCTGTTAGTGACTGCCTCTTAACCAGTGGAGCACAGTTGGAGTGATGGCAGGTCAGTTTCAAGATTTCAAGAAATAAATTCTGTCACTGTCTTCTTTGTTCTGTGTTTGTTCCATCTCTATGTCCTCTCTACTCCTTTTTCTCTCTCCATTGTTTCCTTCTCTCTCTCTCTCTCTCTCTCTCTCTCTCTCTCTCTCTCTCTCTCTCCTTCCCTCTGTCTCTCCTCTACCCATGGAAATGGGGGATCAAGCACTTAAGGCTATAAGACCCTTATAGAGGAGAGAAAGATACAAGTTCCCTTGTCAAAAGTTTGGAATAGGCTCTCAGTTCAAACTGAATTCTGACACCCATGTGAGTGAGCTTGGGAATATCACCCTGTTGAATCTCCTTTGAGACCACAGCCCTGACTTCATAGAGACTTTGAGGCCACGTGTTACACAGCTATGCTATGCCTGGATTCCTCTCCCACAAAAATTGTGAGCTATTAAATATTTGTAGTTTTAAAAGTCAAGGTATTTAGATAATGCTGTCACAGTGGAATGAACAAGTAACAGTTTACTAGGTCCCAGCATCTGGTTTATGCTTTGGATCCTCCCTGCCTCTCTCCTCCCAGGAACCCACAGCCACATACTCCACCTTTCTAATGTTTCTAATGGACAAATTCAATTCTGTCTCCTAGTCTCTGCACCAGCAGTATCTTCTCCTAGACACATGGCAGACTTGTGCATTGTGGTTTCCTCTTATGCTGGCCCCAGCAAATGTCACCTCTGTGAGGCCTCTCATACTCTCCAGTGACTCCCCAGCTTGTCCCCACAGCACACTTGCTCTTTTCACTATTATAGTTCTTGCCTTTTCTTCATATGTCTTGTCTTTCATACCATGGTCCATCTCCCCTCCAGACTGTGAAGACCTGGCAGGCAGGGACCTCTTTGTAAGCCTTGCACTTAGATGCACCAGATCCCCAAGCACAAGGTGAGTGCTTGGAGCAGTTATTTAATGAAGAAATAGAAGGACTGTAGAGCCCTCCATCTAGATTTTGACAAGCTTACTTTGTGGAGATAACTGCTAGCAAATGGAGATTCCTGTTGTATCTGAGGTAGGGGAAATTCAGAATGACCTCCACATGAGCTTTCCCTGATCCAGTTCCTCCAGCAAAACTCAGTGGGTACCATTGACACAGGAGGCTGCACTGGAACACCAGGGAACAGGTGTCCAGCACTAGCACTGGAGCCACAGGCATGAAGATCCCCAAGCAAAATCAGCACCTTTGTGCAGCTGACATGAAGGCAGTGGCCCCCAAAAGTCCCAGGGTAAAGCTCTGGAATACAGGCTCCAGGGTTGAACAAGGGATCTCAGGCTTCTGACATTCTCATTTCTCTCTCCATCCCCAGTGTATACTCTTGACTCATGAGTCATCCTCATGTCAGCCAGGACAATGACGCCCCCCCCCCCCGCGCATTTCCAAATGAAGACCTGGGGTGCAACAAGGACTGGTATTGTGCTGTGACTCTAGACTCAGTGTACAGTGCTCTTACATGTCCTTCTCTATCCCAAGTCCTCACCAACCCAAAGACTTCCAGCAAGTATTTCTCTAGTAAATCAGAACACAGTGAGTCACTGATGGAGAATGAAGGCCAATTGACCCTTCGTGATTATATGGAGCTTTGGAGAAACAAAACACTCTACAGGAGAACACCGAAGACTTTTCTTCTGTGGCTATTGTCTCACCTAACAGAGTTAGCTAATCATATTTCCAGGTTCCCACAGACTTGGACTTCAGTACCCAAGTCGTTTCCTCTGGAGGCTGGGCCAAGGATGGCCTTGGGTCGAGCAAAACCTATGAACATTAGGAAATCCTTGCCCATCTTTGGGTCTTTGAGCATGTAGCTAAGAAAATGGATGCCACTGCCCCATGGCAGAGCTCTCTCTAACCTCTTCTTTTTGTCTTGTCTCTTCCCCAATGTCTGCTCTTTCTTGAACACACCATCATGTGTGTGCCAGTGCACATGTAGGGATTTGGATAGTAAAATGACCCCAAATGGAGAGAAAATGGACATGATTCCTTCCAGAAGAGTCTCTCATTTTTAAAGCACACAGGATTGGAGGGATTTGAGCCATGGCCTAAAAGAGTTCATCCTTCTCCTCTGGACTCTTCCCACCTCCTATGATATGGGCCAGTCCTAGTTTCTTGATGATTTGCGTCACCCCACTGTATCATGAGAGCTTGGGTATATAAACAAACAAACAAACAAAAAAAAAAAACAGTTCTCCAGAGGATGTGATGTCAGGCTCCATTAACATTGGATAGGATGTCAGGTCGGGAGTCTTCAGCCACACCTGTATAGTAATTATGCTGGTTTCCTTTAGACAGGCTTAAAATCCCGCATAAAACAGGCCAGTTTTTGGAGCCAATGAGAAAAAATCAGTTCTGTGTCCACCATCAGATATGCAGGGCATCACTCTCCCAATAGTGCATGTGTGCTCCCTGTATTACAAGGCATGGTAATGCAGCAAGGCCTCTGCTCAAGAAGTAGGTCTTAAGCAACCACCCCACCCCACTACCACCTACTGTTCCCAGTAGAGAAGGCATGGATATCAACCAAGAAGGAGCACTATATCTCAGAATCATTGTACTTCCACTCCTGCCTCTGCTGCTAGGCATACAAAGATATGTCCTTAGACAAAGATCATTCCAAAAGTCATACAGTGCTCCAATGGTAAAGTTATGCTTGGTGAAGTGTGAGATTTGGGCACCTGCAGTAGATGTCAAAGTAACATGGCACAAACAGAATAGAGATGTGTTTCTTTTTCATATAAATGGACCCTGGATGTGTCTAGTCTAGAACAGATTATGGATTACCCACCATGGGAGATCACATATTATTGATCTCCTTCCTGTAACATTTCAGTATATATCCTTTCTTAAAATTTAAAAATTTAATGCATTATGGTGTGCCTAGAACATACAGAAATTTACATAAAAATGAATTGGACCAGGGGGAAAGTGGGTGATGGGCATTGAGGGCACCTGTTGGGATGAGCACTGGGTGTTGTATGGAAAACAATTTGACAATAAATTTAATATTAGAAAATGAATTGGACCTGAACAAAATTCCATTAATTATAAAATAAGTTCAGATAAAACTGGAACGTTGAGCTATACTTTTTAAAATTGATCAAGTGATTGAAATTACTTATTATTTTACCCTGACCAGCACTTTATCTACTACCCTCCCATGTTTGTATATTTCTGATTTCAATGTTAATTAAGAACAGCACCAAAACAAAATTGTTTGTGTGTGTGAGCTAAGTTCTCCAAGATAAAATGTCTGAATCAGGATAGAGGGGTCAAAATAGAGTTGTAAAAATAGCAAGACCAAATCATCTGCTCATTATATTCCTAGTTTTGTCCCCAAATGCTTATTTAGGGGCGCCTGGGTGGCGCAGTCGGTTAAGCGTCCGACTTCAGCCAGGTCACGATCTCGCGGTCCGTGAGTGCGAGCCCCGCGTCAGGCTCTGGACTGATGGCTCAGAGCCTGGAGCCTGTTTCCGATTCTGTGTCTCCCTCTCTCTCTCTGCCCCTCCCCCGTTCATGCTCTGTCTCTCTCTGTCCCAAAAATAAATAAAAACGTTGAAAAAAAATTAAAAAAAAACCCAAATACTTATTTAATTCTCATTAGTTAACATACAGTGCAATATTGGTTTCAGGATCAGTGATTTCTCACTTATAGAAAACACCCAAGACTCATCATAACAAGTGTCCTCCTCAATACTCACCACTCATCTAGCCCTTTCCCCACCAACCCAGAAAAAGAAGTCAATGAATCGATTCCATTGACAGTTGCCCCAACGATACTTTGTAAGATACACAGAAATCAATCTAACCAAAGAGGTATAACATGTGTACTCTGAAAACTTATGAAGGAAATGGAAGAGGATGCGAAGAAACGGGAAAACTTTCCATGTCCATGGTTTGGAAGTAAAAACATGTTTAAAAAATCTATCCTACCCAAAACATGTTTAAAATGTCTAAACATTTAAGGCAATCCCTAAAATACCATCAGCATTTTTCACACAGGTAAAACAAACCTAAAATGTGTATGGAATCACAAAAGACCCCGAGGCGCCAAAATAACCCTGAAAAGAAAAAGAAAGCTGGAGGTATCATTGTTGAACATATTCCAAAGAGCACTTAAGAAAAGAAAAAGAAAAAGAAAAAAAATTCTAATGATTTTTTGTGACTGACTCAGTCCAAGAATGCTTGTTTTTATTTTGTCTTTATGCTTATACTTCGGCAGTAATATCATAAAACCAAATGTTTGACACTAAATTGTTTACAATAAATGAAGAATTAATGAATGCAGAATGTGTTGTCATGAAGTTTCAATGTTTCTTTATGGCATTTCCTAATCAGAAGAGTTTCAAAATATTCAAACTCCTCTTTTCTAGGTGATAGTAGAATTTGACCAAGTTCAGAAGCCACAAATGACAGACCGCCTTTTAAGTGAATTTAGGTATTTCTATATTTTTGTCTGGTATCAGTTGCCTGTTTGGAGATGACAAAGAATTACTCAAAGCTCAACCTCTGGAAGGCTTCCCACTTTAGTCAAATTTGTTATTATAATGTCTATGTAGCCGAAGAAAAAACAGAGTGGTGAGTTCCTGTGTGTTTAATGCAATCCAAAGACAGTTATCATACTGCAAAGTTGTCGAGTTAGATGTTAAATGGAGTAAAGAATATAAAACCCAAATGCACTTCAATGCTGGTGGTGCCAGAAAGAGCCCACTTCTCTTCAGGGGCAAGAAGAGACTGAGATCAGGGGTCAGAGTCAGGGGCAACTGGTCTGTCCTCAGTGACAAGGAATGCTAGGCAAACTCCCACTTTGGTGGTGTGCTACCACACAATTCATTTTTGATGTTGGGGAAGAAAGGTTGTCTTTCTGTTACAGAGAACTCAGTGCTTGGCAGTAATGTGTTGGCCCAGATGGTCACTCCCAGCTTTCTACCCACCTCCTGGAATTCTCGAACTTCCTTCATTCTGAGACACCAAAGGTTTGTCCATGTTATGCCCATGCCTTGAAGATATAAGGATAGAAAAAATAAACACCATAACTAAAAGACCAAAGCCCATTTTCACAGACTTGGATGTGAGCCAGGAGCCATACAAGAGCCCCCAAATCACCATTGTTATATTACTGAAGAAAAGGAAGGGAAAACAGTGAGAGCCCTTTTGTGCACAAGGCTCCTACTTGTAGCTCAAGGATGTTCCCCTTAGGTCTGGCCCATTCATGCTGGTGAGGACACAACCCTTGCAAGGGAAAAGTGCTAGTGACTTCTTGTGAAGCTTTATACCATTTTCATGTGAGATGCAGACATTTGCCCTTCAGTGCATCCCTTCAGATTCCCTTGTTCTTTCAATAATGAGGACTTTATTACTGGACATTCACGGATATAATCTGGGGACATTTTCTGATTTTAATCATGGAGTTTTGACTAGTTCTCAGTAATGTGGGATGGCCTGGGCAACAGGAGTCCATGGAATTCTGCAAGCTCTACCTTGGCAAAAAGAAGCATAAGGCACTAGAAACTGTTCAGAGGAGGTTTGCATGTGCACAGGGGCAAGTGATATTGGGAAGGATCCGTTCTCGTTTCTGAAGCAAAGGCCCTAGGGTCAAATACAGGAGCTACAGGCTATAATTCAGATAGCACTCAGTAATTGTTGGGGATCTTGCACTCACACCATGTGTCATCGTATAGCAATTAACTTCTGATATCAAAAAGGAAAATTGACCTCTTACCAGTAAGAACTCTGTGTTTGGCAGGATTCTGCTGGCATGGGACCATTGCCCTACCCTCTGTCCACCCCTTTCAGGAAAGCCTGAACTACCTACCTCCTGAGACACTAGGGTTAATGCATGTAAAGTCCATTCACCAAGGACGTTAAGGCACAAAATACTCAAAGACTAAAATATCAGAGCTGAATCTGCAGACTTGGCAGTAGCAAGATCCTACACAACTATGTCTGTCAACAGAAAGCAAAGGCTGGAAAACTGGTGAGAGCTTGACACATTCCTTACCTTATTGAAGTTGGGGTGCATGAGTTTTGCCCACAGAACTCCCTGGTATAGCTAGTGCATGCACCATTTCTCTGCAGGCCACAGGTCTTTTTAACTCCTTGGACACCAAATTTGCCCAGGGAATTTTGCTGGTGACATTATAGTTTCAATCTATTCTCATCTGAAATGAAGAACCTTAGCTCTCAGTGTATCCTTTTCAATTCTCTTACTCTTATCCTAACCGTGTGTTCATTGGGAGACATTCAGTGCCAGAGTCTGGCAGCATTTTTCTCCAATTTTAAATTTGGAGTCATGGCAAGTTCCCATACATTTGGAATCACTTGAGGAACAGGGGCCCTTGGGGTGTCTGCCAGATATACCTTGGGAACAGGAGGTGTTGGGGACTTGAATGTGTTAAGCTCAAAAGGATTGTTTGTGGGTAGGGGCAGGTGACATTGGGAGACAGTTGGCTTCACTTCTGTGGCAAATGCTGATGGGGATGTAGCCTTTAGGGCCACAGCAAGAAGTAAAAAATAAAATAGTCACACTGATAAGACTGCTTAACTCATAGTGAACATATATTAAGGTAGTTTCCTACCTTTTCAACAACTAATTTCCGATATCAAGGGAATAATATGGTCCTCTTAAAATTGGGGCATTGAAATCTTATGTTTGTGTAGTGACTACTATTGTGCTCTGTGCCCCTGCCATAGACTGCCTGAACTTACTGCTTTAAGAGTCTCTCTAAGGGTTGCCACATGCTCAGTCCATTTCCACAGGACGTTATGTGAAAGAAACTACTCAAAACCTAAAATATCAGAACCCAGTCCCACAGACTTGGGTACCAGTCCATATGGAGACTCTGCCCTCCAAATCATAGTGCTTTCACCCCCTGGCAAGAAAAGTTGCAAAGTTGGCAAGTGCCTCAAGCCCTCCTACACTGAAGTCAATTGTAGAGTTTTTATGCTACTTTAGGATTCCCAGATGTAGCTAAAATATGTTCCATTTCTTTATAGCCCACAGTTTTTCCAAAGTCATAGGACACCAAGCTTCCCTGGGGATTTGTGCCAGTCACTTCATTCACAGCTCTATTCCATTATCACCTGAGACAAAGAATTTGGACCCAAATGCATCCCTTCTGACTCCCTTGCTCTTTTTCTAAACTACTTTTCCTGTCAGGCATTGAGAGTCTGAGCCTGGAAGTATTTTTCTCAGATTTTAATTGTGGAGTCCTTCCAAGTTCCCCTAAATCCAGGATAACATGGGCAACGGGATCTCCATGGGCTCACCTGTGAGACCTATCTTGGCAACAGAAGGCAAAAAGCCTTGGAAAGGGGAATGTGTTACTGGGAGAGAGCCATACCCAGCAAGGGGAGATGGAGATCAGAGGTCAGAGTCAGAAACCATGTGATTGTTACAGAGTGCCCAGCATTCACAACCAGCTAACACATGGTGATTACTAAAGACATATTGCCCTCCTTTATGGAGACCTATGTGCTTGGCAAGCTTCTGTTGGCTTGTGCGGGGTTAGTTACTCTGATCCCCTGGCCCCTGTTAAGTTCCTGCATTCTGAGAATGTTAAGGAACCAGGCTGGAACACTGGCGGAAAAACCAAGTGGCCTCGGAGATCTTGGTGGATCAGAGATTTATTTAACACCGACGTGCTCAGAAGAGACCATTTCTCCAAAGATATGAGCACCAAATGCAAGTGGGGAGGGTAATTTATAGTCATCATCTTCCATATCTGTGGGGGTTTTCTCACGCATAGCAAAGGAATAAGAACACAGAGGAGGGGTCTCTAAGCTGGAGACCGGAGTTAGTTTTAGCCCCATCAGCCATCTTTGGTGTACTTTATTCGCTTCTCCAACAAGAAGATCAAAGTTTGAGCATGAGCATTGTTCTTACCCAGATGTCAGGGCAGAGAGTTCATTCAAGGATTCTAGGACCAGAAGCCACAGACATGGCTGCCAGTCAGCATAGGGAAGCCAACATTCAGATAGATGATGAGTACCTCTACCCACTGAATAGAAGAGTAAGACAAGAATCAGAAGCCTTCCTGCCCCATCAAGGTTTGGATCCAGTGTTCTTGTGGCTGGTGTTTCCTTTCATCCCTGCCCCACAGGTGTTTCCTTCTTACTCTCAGGACATCAAGTTGCCTAGGAAATGGTGCTCATGTCAAATGTCTCAGCTTCATTCAATTTTCACCCCAGGTGAAAAACTTTGGTCCTCAGTGTGTTTCTTTGGATTTATTATTATTAATTATTGCTGTTATTGTTAATAGTGTGAAGAAAGACCTGTATATAATATGGGCTTGGGGAAGGTAAAGTCAAATGGCAAGTTTACAAGGAGACTTCCATATGCTAAGGACTCACAGATTAGTGGAGGTTTAACTATTTTCAAGCTAAATTTGTCTTGTTTTTCCCTCTGGCAAAACATTAACATTAAGACAGTAGGGAGATCCTGGAGAAGCATTTTACTCTGACAGCCTCAAGGAATTGTCAATGGGCTGGAGGTGACAAGGAAATTAAATTTTAATTTTTTTAATTTTTATTTTTTGAGAAAGAGGGGAAGAAAGAGACAGAGAGAGAAAGAGCGCGAGAGAGAATATACACTGAGAGAGGGGCAGAGAGAGAAAGGAAGACACAGAATCTGAAGCTGAGTCCAGGCTCTGAGATATCAGCACAGAGCCCCTACAGGCCTAGAACACAAAAACTGTGAGATCAGGACCTCAGTTAAAGTCTGAGGCTTAAGAGACTCAGCCACCTAGTCCCCCCAGGAAATTCAGTTTTATATGCCATTTCCTTCTTGCCTTTGTTCCTCCCATCACTACGGATGGCAGGTGATGTTGGAGCTCCAGGGAACAGAGTCCACAGGTTTCTGGAGATAAGACCTCTGCTTTTTACTTGTAATTTACTAAGATACTTATAAATTGATGGAGGCTCTATCAGTTTACCAATTTGTTTTATGTTCTTTCTTTTGTCCTTCTGCAGCCAGGAGCGCCTGAGGAATGTCACACATATCTCTCCTGGGAGTGGGGAAGATAATGTTGTTTGGCTCTCCGCTTTCCTTCTACTCCCTCATGAAGCAGATGGATATTTCCCATTTACCCAGCCCATGTGTGTTTGTTCCTTCAGAAAACAGCTTGCCAGGAGATTGTGCTATTCTCTTTATTCCCAGAAGTATCCTATTCTCATCTGATGGAGACATTTGGCTTTCTATATATTCATTCCCATCCCCTTGCTCTTCTTTTAAGTAAGTCCCCACTGTGAGGAATTCAAGGACAGACCTAAGAGCAATGTCCCCTCATTTTAACTAGGGAGCCTGACCATTATCCTGACTCTGGCATAAGCTGGGCAAAAAGCCCCTTGGGACTTGCCTTTTAGAAATATTTTGACAATAAAAATACATAGGGTACATAGGATCCTCACTTATGGGGAGAAAAACAAAAGAGCTAGTCACTTTTTTCTCAGTTTTATCCCATTACCTGCTGAAATGAAGGTCTTTGACCCATCAATATATCCATTGTGATCTCCTAGCTGTTTTTCTAAGGAGGTCTTGAGTCACACTGAGATGGAACAGGGCTTGTTCTCACAGAGTGAATGTCCAGGTATTAGCTGGACATTAGCCAGCTCTCACTCCATTCTAGGCTATGCTAACCTAGAGAAGTCAGTTTATGATAACGCCAAAGAAGGATTAACTACCAGTTACTGAGATTGTGGGGCTTGACACTGAGGGGAGTAGGCACAGTGATGGTTACCCAGTGTGCCTCCTTTCCCTCGCTGCTTGAGGTGACTTCACATGGAAAAGCAAATGGTTCTCAGATGGGCATTTAGCTTCCAGAACCGGCCAGTGCATTGCCTGTTCAAGGAATACTTCTACAGAGCCAGATTCCAAACACATAAATGTCAAAACTCATTACACCAAAAACCACTGGTGACCCTCCACTGTTGTTCAGGGTAAGAAATCCACTCAGTGCCAGAAGCTTCTCATCCCTTTCTGAAATCCCAAAGGAAGAATTCTTGCAAAACTTTTTGCCACTGTAGCCAATGGAGGATTTCTTTGGCCCAGTCAAGAGGTGTTTCTCATTCCTAAGACAACCAGCTTGCCCAAAGAGTGTGCTGGTCACTTCATTCTCAGATTTATCCCATTCTGATCTGATAAGGAGCACTTTGGCACTCCTTTTATCCATTTCCATAATTTTTCCCTTATTCAAACTCGGTCTTCCCTGTGAAACTTTCCTAGCCAGCTTCCAAAAGAGAACTCTTCGGCTTTTAACTGGGTAGTCTCGTTGAGCTCATCTTATTCAGGTGTAGGTTGAGCAGCAGGGCCCCTTGAGACTTTCATTTCATAACTATGTTGACAATGGGAAACCTAAGGCATTGGAAGGTTCCCAGAACAGAACTGCCCATAGACCAAGTTCAGAGGAGCTGGGAGGGATCTGGCCTCCCTTGTGGGGCAAGAAGAACTTAAGCTGCTCATTTCATTCTCAGCTTTATGCTCTCCTCATCTGTAGTGAAGAACTTGGGCCATTGGTATCTCCATTCCCATCCTTTGGCACTTTTTCTACCTAGGCATTCACCGTGGGGATAGAGGCCCCCTCATTATGTGCCTTTCAGAAGTATGTGGACAATGGGAGGCATAGGGCCCTTGAAGGTGTCCAGCAGAGTGTCCATGTGTAGGCAATGCCAGGGTTTGGGAGGGAGCTTGCCTTACTTCTGCTTGAAGGAGATGCCATGTTAGATATTTCCTTCCCAGCTTTATCCTAATCTTATCTGTAATGTAGAAGCTTGGCCTTCCTTATAGACTTTCCCATCTATTTTCTGTTTTATTAACTAGGTCCTGGGTCACAACCAGGTAGAAATGGTCTGTCGGCCACATAACCAACATCCAGGATTTGTGATGCAATACCACTCTGGTACTGTGCTATGTGAGAGCAGTCAGTTCCTTTATCCCAAAGAAGAATGACCCTCCTGTCCATGAGCACCTGTTGCTTGACTGGCCCAGTTAATCTCTGTAGTGGGTAGCCAGCTTGCCTTTCTCCCTTGGCTGATTGAAATCTCTTCATCCTCTGGGGCGCCTGGGTGGTACAGTCGGTTAAGTGTCTGACTTCAGCCAGGTCACGATCTCGCAGTCCGTGAGTTCGAGCCCCACGTCAGGCTCTGGGCTGATGGCTCAGAGCCTGGAGCCTGTTTCCGATTCTGTGTCTCCCTCTCTCTCTGCCCCTCCCCCGTTCATGCTCTGTCTCTCTCTGTCCCAAAAATAAATAAACATTGGGAAAAAAAAAAAAGAAATCTCTTCATCCTCTAAGGCAGATGGATTAGGCATGCCCAGCAGACTGCAGGATAATTCAGCCCACAAAAGCCTTTAAAAGGAATATTGCACCATGACTTGGTTATGATACCTCAGACACCAATGGGACCCTGCTACCTGCTACCACTGAATCACTGATCTTTCTGTGCCCTGAGAGGTCGGGCATACAAAGGAGCCAAAGTCAGGAGCCTTCCATCTCTTTCTGAAAGAAATGTGTAGGCCTCATGCCAAATGAGCACCCAGGTGTAGTCATTGGATGTTTCCCTTTGCCTCTGCCCATGGGTGTTTCTTACTATAGACAACAGTTAACTTAGGAGATTGTGCTAAGTGTGTGCATCTCAGTCTCATTCTGCTCTCCTTTTTAATGAAGCATTTTGGCCCTCTGTAGATTGATTTCCATTCTTTTGCACTCTTTTCTTCAACCCAGGATCGTTGGCCTCCATTCACAGTGTTTCAGAACAATGTCTTCCACTTTAACCTGGGGTCTCTGGCTGAATACTGATGACTCAGGCATAGGTTGGCAATGGGAACTCTTGTAACTACCCATCAAAAGTCTTTTCAGAATGAGAGGGCACATGAAGTTACCAAGCAGGGTATGTATGGATGTCTGCAGGCAGTCCCAGATATTTGGGGAGGGACAAGCCTTACACATGCAGCAAGGACAAATGAAGTAGATGTACATGCCCAGGATTTTCCCATCCCCATCTGTAATGTAGAGCCTTGGCTTCCTTTGTTGACATTCCCACCAACTGACTATTTTCTAAGTTTTGGGACACATTCAGGGATGATTGGGCTTTCACTCACCTCACACAGGCAGAGCCCAAAGATTGGTGCTCAAATCTCAGTCTGCTCCTGTGCTCCTGAGAGCAAACAATAACTTCAAATCCAAGGAAGGATGACCTTCTTGTACCTGAGTGCTTGGTGCTTGGCCAGTAAGTGCAGTGAAGGGTCGACCTCCCTCCATTGTGTCTCACAGATGGTTCCCATAGGCAGAGTATGCTTCAGGACCTGGTCAGCACAGAAAGGGCTCTTTAAAAAAGAATTGCATCAGGTCCAGGTTCCAAACACTTGACCACCATCTGGGAGCAGGAACCCTTTGCCTCTGCATCAATGGTGCATCTATTTCCAGATGGGAAGGACAGGAAACACCACCAAACCCAGTTTCCCTTCTGTTTCTGAAGGAAGAACACAGACCTCCTTCAGAATTGCCCTCTCGGATGTAGCCAGTGGAGGTTTCCTTTGACCACAGCCCTCACGTGTTTCTTACTCCACACACAGTCAGCCTGCCAGGAGATAGGAGTAGGCAGTGAATTCTAACTTTAGCCTATTCTCTTCTGTAATGAAGAAATTTGGTCCTCGGGGTACTTATTTGATTTTATTGCTCTATTTCTCAAACTATGATCTACCTGAGAGCCATTCAGAACAAGAGCCTCAGAAGAATGCACTCTGTTTCAAGTAGCACATTGCAGGATCCTTGGGTCTGTGTGAGGTACACAGCCCAAGTCCAAACATTGGTGTGGATTTCCCCATCAGATCCTGAGCCAATTGACAGCTCTCAGTGTCAGATATGCCAGAGAAAAGCAGGCCCCTCTGTCTCTGGGGTCTTGGGGCTTAGTCAGCTAGAGTCAATGCTGGGATGGGTAGCCAACTGGCTTCCCTCCCCTGGATGACAGAGGTGACTTCATCTTACAGATTACTTGGTTCATGCATGTGCTCTCTGGTGCAGGCCCTGAATCATGCCCAAAGGGACTTTGAAAGTGAATATTGGACTCAGACCAGGTTCTAACCACTTGATCATCAACAAGAAGCCCCAAACAGCTAGAGTTGAACCACTGCCGCCCCTGTCCTCTAATGAGGAAGGACAAGAAACAGACCCAAGTCCAGAGCGTTCCCTCTCTTGGTGAAGGAAGAATGCAAGCCCCTTGCTCACAAGGCTCCTGGGTGTAGCCTGTAAAGGGCTCCTTTCACCATAGTCCACAGGTGTTGCTTATTCCTGAGACAGACAGCTTTCTAGGAGATGGAACACAAGTCACGTCAATTTCCACATCATCCCTTTCTCATTCCTAGTGAAGAACTCTGGCCCTCTGTGAATCTATTCTCACCCTTTGCTCTATTTTCAAAGTTCCTCTCTGAAGTCCATTCCATATAATCTTTGAGAGGAATATCCTTGGTGTTCAGCTGGGGATCCTTGTGACTGTGCGATAGGTTTGGTCACAGGGCCCCTGGCAAGTTGGTGTCAAAACCATGCAAGAATTCAGAGGCCTAAGGCATTGGAAAGGCCCAGGTTAGAACATTGGCACTTAGCCTGGGCCGGAGGACTGGGAAGGGAGCTGGCCTCTTTTCGTGACTGAGGGAACATGAGGTAACACAACCCCTTTCCAAAGTGGTCCCATTCCTGTTGTTAATATTGAACTTTGTCCCTCCTTATGGCCACTCCTTTCCCATGGCTCTATGTCTAAATATGTCCCCATTAAGGCTTAGTAGCCATGGAACTGCCACTCACCAAACCCAAGTCCAGGGATAGATTTTCACACCAGCTTGTACATGTTGGAAGTGGGTCCAAAGCAAGGCATCCCAGCCCCTGCTAAAGAGAGCACTTGCACTGACTCAAATTTGGATTGACCATCCTTCTGGGCCACAGAGGGGTCAGTGGGACCATAGGCATCGGTGGTGGGTGCAAATCACCACCACAAGGAGGTTTCTGGGTCAGGTGCCAAAGCATGAACAGCCCTGTCCATCAAGGCAGTGGCCAAACAACCTCAGTGGCCCAGCAAAGCCATTCTGTGCTCATGGTGTGGCAACCATTCCATGGCCTGTGCAGTGCTGTTCTCCTTCGACATACTCAACAGTAGCAACTGTGACAGTTCTGGGTGGCAGGACTAGGTTCACAACAGCCCCAAGACCGTGGCAGAAGGGTGGGACTGGCACATAGAGTGGAACCCGTTACAGAAGCTAATGGATGTTTGCCTCCTTACCAGCTCACCTCTCCCAGCCCATGTATGGAAGATTACCATGTATGGAAGTGTGACCCCCTATGAAATGGATAAGCATGATATCATGCGGTGAAAAAAGCCAGGGATAACCTATATTAAGGATGATGTGAGTCAAGATGCTGGCCAGTGTGCAATATGCCTGGAAGAAATGCAGAGGGTGGTACAAGTGCAGGGTTGCCTTGTCTATTCATATATCACTAGGGTTGCAAACATTTGAAACAAATACTTCTTGCCCTGGGCATCATTCAAATACTGTAAAAAATTCCCATTTTATAGTTATTCTTGTCTTTCAAAGTGCGTGAAACCCGAGAAGCTCTGAGGGTCTTCTGTGGCAAAAGAAAAACAAAACCACAGGAATACTTGGCCAGAAATCTGAGTTCTGTGAGACTCCTGCAGATGAACCACCATACAGGGAAAACTATGCTGCTGAAGAGCCAGGGCCCCTTAGGCCAATCATCTGCCACAGTCACAGTGACTAGACCAGAATCCCAGGTCAGGGCTCAGGGTATGCCTGTTAGAGTTAAAATAGAGCAAAGGGGGGAATATGGGTAGAGGGAGGGCCAGAGTTCTGTATCAGGGATAATGAAGTTACATGAATGGAAGAGTCTTCCACAGCTCACTGACTCAGGAAGGAGAAACACCTGTGGGCTTTGGCAAATGGTGGCATCCACAATTTCCACCTGTAGGCCTCAACAGCAAGAAGCCTGCCCAGATTCTTCCTTCAGGATCAGAAGGAAGGACCTGGCTCCGGGTATGTGTACTGCCCTTGCCATCAGTACATAGTGGTATCAGTGATACAGCTGTAGGAGGGCTGTGCTGCCCGATGATGGAAGTGTTTGGAAGAAGATCTGGATGCAGGATTCCATCCAAAGGTACTTTCTGTGCTAAGATCCTGGACCATCCTGCCCACATGAAAACCTGCTGTTCTTCAAAATGAAGGGAACTCTATTAGTGAGGGAAGGGAGGCCACCTGGATACCCATGCTCATGCCTACACTAGCCAGCTAAGCAACACCTTGAGTTCAGGGAGAGAAGGGCCAGGTTTCATCCGGGATAATAGACCCATATACCTTCAATTTCCTCAGGAGCTGACTGGGAAAGTGGCACCATTCATACGGCCATGGCTCCTGGACCTTGAGCGGAGACCTAGCTAAGAAAGCAGCCTTGGGATGTGCATGAGTACAAGCAGTGCCATGTTCTGCATCTCCAAGGGGCTGGCATCCATCAACAAAAAAGATACGGTTCTTAATCAACTCTCTAACCAGACAGGAAGCCAGCTCCATTACTAAAACCTCTGGCTTAGCCTACACATGAGCATTCTCCACCAGTCACCTACAGATGCTCTAGGCCTGGTGACGTCCACAAATTCTAAAACCCAATCGCAGGATTCATGTGGCCAAACTTATTGCCCAGTCGCCAGGATTGCACCAGACTCCCAGCTTAAAAGGAAAGTATACGACTCTGAGGCAAGGACTCTGAAAAAATTCGAGAAAGAATCTTGTTTCCAAAGAGAGGAAATTGCTATCTCTATACAAGCTTACTAAGCAACAAAGCTCAAGGACATGAGGATCAATTATCCTCTGGGACATCAGACACTCAGGTCCCTCCACTGACCCAGGAACTGACTGGAAACTCCCTTACAAAGCTTGTAACTCAGTTGTGTATGGGAAAGTCACATGGTCCCAGTGTGTGAAGTGAGAAACCAAATTAGAAAATCAGCAATGGGAGAGGGATGGCTAGAACGTGAGTCAAATCTATCCATTCAAATGGGCATGAGGGAATTCCAGGAAGGAGACTTCTACTTTTCCTTCCTTTTGTCCCACAAAGGAGGCGGGATCCACCACTAACCTCTGGCTTTGCCTACCCACAAGCATTCTCCCTCGGCACCTTCACACATCTTAGGTTTGGAGAAGGCCACATTATTCTGAAACCAAATTGAGAAGGACCCAATGAAATATCTCTGTTACCAATCATAAGGACACCACGAAAAGTGCAACCGGAAAAAAAGCGGCTATTACTCTAAGACTCTGTTTGGAATAGAGTCCTCGCAAACCCACTTTCATCAAAAGGGCTAAGGGGTGGCAATGGAGACACCCACTGCCAGAGTTGTTCATCACGCATGAGATTTGGAAAATGTTGAGAATGAAGTACCCAGCGCAGTCTCCTATCAATTGGGTTGTATGTGGAATAAGAAAGACCTGTGGGACTAGCCATGGGAACCCACTGAACTACTACACAGGAGAGCCATGTCAGCAAGAAACCTGCATTCTTTCCTTGGGAGCCAGTGATTTCTGGACTTTTTTATCCCTGCTATGTTTCCCATTATTTGAGAGAGGTAGCAGTGCTTGAGCTGTAGCTATTGGGTTCTGAGGGCTCTTGGTCAGGACTATGCAACAAGAACTTGGTTTCCTAATTCCTGGCAAGGGCTCTTCCAATGCTGATTCCTCCTCTTTCATACTGCCTGTGTGGAAAGTGCTTCTCAAAATGAAGGCAAGTCAATCATCAGGTCAGTGGGGCAAGCTGGTTCCCCTTCCACCATAGCACAGAAGGCCAAGCACCATACACCTAAGGAAGAAAGTCCTTCTTTTCTTTGGTAGAACAGGGCCTGATAGCTTTCACTGAGCACAGGAGGAGAGTGAGAGTTTGCAGCCAACCCAGGAGTGCCAGCTGAAAGAGTGATGGCTCCATGTCCAGAAAAGGAGAAAAAAAAATGGTCAGAAATATAGCAAGGGGAAGGCACTCAGCGCCAGATAGGGCAATTCTCGACATTTCGGGAAGAGGTTTTTGCTTCACTTGCCCTTGGCCCAGAAGCCAGCTACCTGCCCAAATCTCTGGCCCAGCCTACACACCAAACATTCGCTACATTGCCACTTCAAATGCCCTGGGCCTCTGAATGTCCACATACTTTTGAAACCCAATGAATTAATGAAGATGGAGCCCTGTGGCAAAACCTCTCCTCCAGTCACATGGACTGGACTGTACTCCCATGTGGAAGACAGAGGATAAGACTCTTGAGTCCCTGACTCTGAACAGATTCTGAGAAGTACATTGTTTCTACCAAACAGCAAAGATGTGTCAAGGTGGATAAGGAGGTCCAGAGTTCTGCAAACATTACATTGGGAATTGTATGGAAAAGGGAGTTCTCAGCACCAGCTCCTGGCAATCTGGCCCAGAAAGGAAACACCAGAGAGTTTAGGCAAAGTCGCCCTCTAGTGTCTCCATCTGGGAGCCCTGTCATTAAGTTTCTGTCTTCTTCATTCAAAGGGACCTAGAGAGCCGTGGGACTTGGTCTGCTTTTCTTAATTTTCCCATCATTGAATGGAGTATGAAGTGAAAGTGCTGTAGCCGGGAGCTTCCCTCATCTGTGGCCCCAAAGAGTGGAAAGGAGGCATTGGTGCTTAACACCTTCTGAAGCCAACAGCTCCTGTGGGACCTTTCTGCTTTTCAGAAGGAAAACACCTCAGTCAGGCAGAGCAAGGAAGCGATTTTTCTCCACATCCTCCACCCCTTGCAACAAACAACGAAGCACCAAGATCAGGAGTAGGTGGACTATTCCGCTTTGGGATATCTTAAGCTCATACTTGTTACTGAGCAAGGGACCCAGTGGGAAGCCAATGTACATCCCTGGATACCTGCTGACTGTCATCTTCATGGCTCCTAAGCTTAAATGAAGAGGCAGTCAGAAACACAAAAATGGCTTAGCCAGGACCAAAGGATGTTCAATATTTTCATCAAAAGGAGTCGAATAAGCATGGAAAGGAGATGATTACCTTCAATTCCCCTAGGCCTAGCAAGGAGGCCAGCTCATTCTAATACGTCCGACCCGTCTTCCCACGAACAGTTCTTAACAGGTCCCCTTATGATGCTCATGATTCTTGATGTTCATGGAGCCTAAACCAAAACTCCTGGGCTCCTTTGGCTGCAACACTCCCAAAATCATTAGGGTTGGTCACTATTGGACATGTCCAAGATGGTGAGGTATTCTGAAAGACTGAATCTGTATAGAAATTAAGACGAACCATGTGGGATGACAAAGCAATGTCATGAATCTGGAAACAAAGAGGGACAGAGTTCTTCATGTTTAGAAGAACCTGAGTGGAACAATTTATCAGAAACTGGATGCTCAGTACTCAGAAGAATATTTGTAGGCATTCTGTACAGGAAATATCGAAAGGATGCTTACTGGGGACCTAGGAACCAAAGGCCACGTTCACCGTGAAGAAACACAGGGGATCATTGGTTTCTCATGTGCTTCTGCCCATCGTATCCATCAACAGCGGAAACCTCACTATGTGACATTTTTCACTATAGGCATCCCATAATTGTTCCACACCTTTCTTACTAAGAAAAAGGAGATGTTATTTGAAAGACGCTTTCTCCAGTGTGGTTTCCCACGGTTGACTACACAGCACTTGCCTGATACGTCTGCATGTTTTCAAACTCTTCTAACTCAGTCCAACAACATGTTCGTTGAGAGACGGTTTCTCCGCAGTACTCTTTCAGAGTTTCGAAATCATGCCACTTTCCACAGAGTTCCCCTCATAGGTTTTCAAACAATTTTAACTTGAACCTGTTAGTTGAAAGATGGTTGACCCCAAAGTGCAGTTTCACAGGGTTGAGTATATGGCACTTTCGGCATAGGCCCCGCGGGGGCGGGAGGGTCGGGGGGTGGGTGGGTTCCGACACTTCCAACTCAGTGAAACATGATGCTCATTGAAAGATGATTTCTCCACAGGAATCTTTCCCAGTGGCTGGTGAGCATCACTTTCCGTATGTTTCTCCGCAAAGGTTTTCAAACACTTCTCACTGAGGGATACAAGATGTTAGTTGAAAGATGGTTTCCCCAACGTGCCGCCTGACAGAGTTGAGCACATGGATCTTTCTTCATCGTCCCCGCATACGATATCAAACACTCCGAACTCAGTGAGACGGGGTGTTAGTCGAAAGTTGGTCTCCCCGCGGTGCAGTTTGACCATGTTGAGGATACGGAACGTTATTCATAGTCCCCGCGTTTGGTTTCAAACATGTCTAGGTTCGTGACACGAGATGACAGTCAAAAGATGGCTTGCCCGGAGTGTTCTTTCACACTGTTGATTCAATGGCGCTTGCCTTGTAAGGCGCCTCAGAGGTTTCCAAACAGGTCTCGGGGAAACAAGATATTCTTGGAAATAGGGGTTCATCACGGTGTTGTTTCACAGAATTCAGCGTATGGCCCTTTTTCCACTTGGTGCCCCGCATAGGTTTCGAAACCCTGAGTACTTGGAGAAACCCAATGTGAGTGGAAACCCACGGAGTCTGGTAGGGTTGAGCGTATGGCACTCCCGGTGTAGTTCTCGCTGGTTTTCCAACACTTCTCACTTTGTAACACAACACGTTCGTCGGGAGATGGGTTCCCCGCTGTGTGGTATCACAAAGTTGAGGGTATGGCACCCTCCGCGTAGACTCCGAACAGCTTTCAAACAAGTTTAGTGTAGCGAAACCCGATGTCAGCTGAAAGTTCGCTTCTCCACCCCACTGTTTCTCGCAGTTGGGTTTACGGCGCTTTCCCGTTAGGCTTCCCTTAGGGTTTCAAACACTTCTAACTTCGAGAAACCATCTGGTAGTTGAAAGGCTCTTTCCCCACCGTGGTGTGTCACAGAGTTGAGGGCATGGCCCTCTCCGCGCAGGCCCCGCTTGTGTTTTCACACCCTTGTCACTGAGCGACACCAGATGGGAGGAGAAAGATTGTTTCCCCGCAGCTGTTGTTTCCCAACTTGATTTTGCGGCACGTTCGGTGTAAGCCCCGCGTGGCTTTCTCACACCTCTAACTTGGTGAAGCAAGAGATTCGTTGGAGGATGGACTCCCCCACAGTGTTCTGTCACAGAGTTGACTCTCTGGGGGGTGGGGGGGAGGTGTCCTCATACATAGGGCCCGCAGAGAGAGTATTCACGCGAGTTTCACTCTGTGAAACCTTATATGTGAGTCGGAACATCGTTTCACCACCCTCTTTTCACAGAGTTCAGTTTATGGCACTTCCCGTGTAGGCCCGGCTGACGTTTTCAAACGCTTTTCACTTAGTGAAACCCTGGGGTAGTTCAACAGCTGTTTCCCCACAGTGTTGCCTCACAGAGTTGAGAGTCTGGCACCCTCCCCATAGGCCCCACTTGTGTTTTCACTTGTTTAGCGAAATCATATGTTCAGTGAAATAGTCTTTGCCCAAGTGTGGCTCCACTGAGTTGAGTACAGGACACTCTCCCTGTAGGCCCCGCACGGGTTTCCAGCTCTTCTACCTGTGAACCATGTGGTTAGGGAAGGAAGGTTTCACCACACTCTCTTTTCACAGAGTTGAGTAGATGGCACTTTCCGCATAAGCCCTGCTTGGGTTTTACCACACTGCTAACGTAGTGAAACAAGATGTGAGTGGAAAGACGGCCCTTTCCAAACAGAGTGTTGTGTCACAGACCGTGTGCCGCTCTCCACATAGGGCCCGCAAGGGTTGCAAACACTTCACTTTTGTGAAACGAGATGTGAGTGGAAAGATGGTCTCACTTCAGTGTTGTTTCCCAAAGTGGTGTAGAAGGCACTTGTTGCTGAGGCTTCAACACAGGTTTTCAGGCATTTCTAACTTCCTTAGACAAGGCGACACTCGAAAGACGGCTTCCCTACAGTGTTTTCTGCTGTTGGCTAATATGGCAGTCTTCAGGTAGGACCCACGTGGGTTTCCAAAGCCTTCTCACTCAGTGAGTGACCAGGTGTTACTTGAAAGACGGTCGCCTCACCGTGTACTTTCAGAGTGGACTCATGGGCCCCTTCCGCCTACGCCCTGCATGGGTTTCTAGCACTTCTAAATTTGTGAAACCAAACGGTAGTTCAAAGATGGTTTCACCACGTTGTTGTTTCCCAGAGTTGAGCGCATGGCACTTCCCTCATGGCTCCCTGCGCCGGTTGGTAAAACGCTAACTGACTTAGCGAAACCTGACGTCAGTTCAAAGATGGATTCCCCACAGTGTCGCTCCACAGAGTTGAGTTTAGGGGACTTTCTGCATAGGCCCCGCCTAGGTTTTCAAACACGTCTCACAAGTGAGGCCAGGTGATATTTGAAAGATGCTTTCACCACAGTGTTTTTCCACCGAGTTGAGCAGGTGGCACTTTCTGCATAGAACCCGCCAAGGTTTTCAAACACTTCGAAAGAACTAAGTGAAACGGGAGTTTGGTTGAAACATGGATTCCCCCCGGAAAATCTTGTTTCACCGAGTTGGACATACGGCACTTTCGACGCAGGCCCTGCATGCGTTCCCAAAGACTTGTAACTTTGGGAAACGAGACGGGAGTGGAAAGAGGGTTTCCCCACAGTGTCTCATAGGGTTAAGCAGATGGAACTTTCGGTGTCGTCTCCGGATGCTTTTCACACACGTCTACCTTAGTGAAACCACATGATAGAAGAGGCTTTCCCCACTGCCTTTTGTCACCGAGTTGCGTAGGCGGCCCTTCTGCAGAGACACTGAATAGCTTCCAAACCCTTTAAAATCAGTGAGGCCACATGACGGTTGAAAGGTGCTTCTACCACACACACACACACACACACACACACACACCTTTGTTTCTCACAGTTGAGTACGGGGCACTTCACCGTTAGGTTTCCCCTGGGGTTTCAAACACTTCAAACAGGGGAACCCAGATGGTAATTTCAAGGGGGTTTCCCCACCGTGGTGTTTGGCAGAGTTGAGTATAGAGCCATCTCCTTGCAGGCTCTGCTTAGGGATTTCAAGCCTTTGTACCTATGCACAATGAAAAAGCTAGCTGAAGGATGGTTTCCCTTCAGTGTTGTCTCACAGAGTTCAGTGTATGACACGATCTGCATGGGACCTACATAGATTTTCAAACACTTCCAACTCCGTGAACTAAGATGCCAATAGAGGGAATTCCCCAGGGTTTCATAGTTTCGAGTACAAGGCACGTTCGGGGTAGGTACCGCATTTTTTTCTCCTTTTTCAACTTGGTGAAACAGGAGGTCAGTCGAAAGATGTTTCCCCCACAGTTTGGTTTCACAGAGGTGAGTGCACGGCAGTTTCCTTGCAGGACACACTTAGGCTTTCAACTTCCACTTAGTGAAACAAGGTGTTAAGGGGAAGATGGCTGTTTGCCCCACAGTGCTGTTCGACAGACATGAGTATAGAGCCCCTTCCACCCAGGCCCGGCATGGGTTTCCAAACGCTTCTCCATTTGTGAAATTAGAGAGATGTTAGTCGAAAGACGGTTTCCCTAGAGTGCTGTTTCTCAGAATTGAGCATACGGCACTTTCCGCCTAGGCCCCGCATAGGTTTTCCAACACTTCTAACTTAGAGAACCGAGATGTTCGTTAAAAGATGGTTGACTCAACGTGCTTTTTCACACGGTACTTACCTTGTAGGAGCCCGGTGGGTGGGTGGGGTGGGGGGGGGGATGTTTCCAACTGTGTTCCCTCGGTGAAACAAGATACTATTTGAAAGACCAATTCATCACCACAGGGTTTGCTTGGATTGGGGATGTTTGGTGCCCCCTCCCCCCCCCTCCGCCCACACACCTGAGCGCATGACACTTTCTACCTAAGCCCCACAGGTTTGCAATCACTTGTAACTGAGTGAAACGAGATGTCACTTGAGAGATGACTTCCCCGCAGCGTTGTTTCACAGAATTATGTGGCGCTTTCTGCATAGGCCCCCACATAGGGTTTCAGACTGTTCTCCCTTTGTGAGACAAGATGTTAACTGAAAGATGGTTTACCCAAAGCGCAGTTTGACCGAGGTGAGGATACGGCACTTTTCAGTATAGGCCTTCCATAATTGTTCCACCGCTCCCCCTTTTCCTTAGACAAAGGAGATATTAGTTGAAAGACACTTTCCCCAGTGTGGTTTCCCACGGTTGACTACACAGCACTTACCTGATAGTCCGCATCCGTTTTCAAACTCTTCTTAGTCTAACAACATGTTCCTTGAGAGATTGTTTCTCCGCAGTATTTTTTCAGTTTCGAAATCATGGCACTTTCCACATCGTTCCCCGCCTAGGTTTTCAAACACTTTTAACTTGGTAATGCAACATGTTAGTTGAAAGATGGTTGGCCCCAAAGTGCAGTGTCACAGGGTTGAGTTTATGGCACTTTCGGCATAGGCCCCGCGGGGCCGGGGGTGGGGGTGGGTTCCGACAATTCCAACTTGGTGAAACATGATGTTCATTGAAAGATGATTTCTCCACAGGAGTCTTTCCCAGTGGCTGGTGCGCGTCACCTTCCATATGTTTCTCCGCATGGGTTTTCAAAGACTTCTCACTGAGGGGTTCAAGATGTTAGTTGAAAGATGGTTTCCCCAACGTGCCGCCTGACAGAGTAGAACACATGGAACTTTCTGCATCGTTCCCGCATACGATTTCAAACACTCCGAGCTCAGTGGGACGGGATGCTAGTCGAAAGTTGGTTTCCCCGAAAAAATGCTCTTCTTGCTGAGGCCTCCAGGTTTTCAGGCTCTTCTAACTTCCTGAGTCAAGGCGACACGTGAACGATGGTGTCACTTCAATTTTATTTTGTAATGTGGTGTCTAAAGAACTTTTTCTTAGGACTCACAGAGTTTTCCTATCACTTCTAACTGAAACAAGTTGATAGTTGAATGTTACCTCTCAGTTTTGTTTCACAGAACTGAGCGTACGTACTATTCTCTTAGGCTCCACATGGTTTTTCAAACACTCCTTTGTGAAACCAGATGTTGCTTGAAAGTCGGCTTCCTCACATTGTGGTTTCAGAGTTTTGAGTGTATGTTACTAAGCTTTTGCTCTTGCGGGTGTCTTTTCGTAGACTTGTGGTTTTTGAAACCAGTTTTTAAGAAAAATATTGTTTCTCCACAGTGTCTCTTGACAGAGTTGAGTCCATCGCTCTTTTGTTTTAGTTCCCGCATACTTTTCAAACATATCTTAGCGAAATAAATTGTTGTTTGAAGAAAGGCTTCCTCAAAGTGTTTCTTGACAGAATCGAGTGTAAGATACTTTCCGATCAAGCTCAAGAGAGGTTTTCAAACACTTCTGACTTGTGATCCCAGATGATATTTGAAAGATGGTTTCACCATAGTGTTGTTTTACAGAGTTGAGCCTATGACACTTTCTGTGTAGTACCCGCTTAGGATTTCAATAGCTTCTCACTTAATGAGTCAGGGTGTTCATTGTAAGACGGTTATGTTGTTTCAGAGTTGAGTATATGGCCCTTTTCATCTATGCCCTGCATGGGTTTCAAACGCTTCTATATTTTTCAGACCAGGCAGTAGTTCAAAGATGGTAGGTCCATGTTGTTTCACACAGTTTAGTGTATGGCAGTTTCCTCATAGTTCCCTGCATGGGTTTTAAAACAATAGTGACTTAGTGAAACATGATGTTAGTTAAAACATGGATTTCCCTCAATGTTGTTTGACAGACTTTAGCATATGGCCCTATCTTCATAGGCCCCACAAGTGTTTCAAACAAGTTTAACTTAACGAAATGAGATATGAGTTGAAATATGGTTTCCCCATAATGTTTCACAGAGCTGTGTATATGGAACTATTCTTATAGGCCCCACATGGTTTTTCAAACACGTCTAAGTGAAACCAGATTTTAGTTGACAAACCGCTTCCTCGCAGAGTTGTTTCACAAAGTTGAGTGTATCTCACTATCCCCATAGTTCCCACCCGGGTTTTCAAACCTTTCTAACTTAGTGAAACCGGTGTTTAGTTGAAACACCTTTTCCCCACAGTGTGGTTTCACAAAGTTAGGTATAAGGTACTATGCCCGTAGGCCTTCGGGAGGTTTTTTTTTTTTTTTTTGTACATTTGTAACTTCTTGAAACCAGAGGCGAGGAGAAAGATTGTTTCCCCAGAGGTGACTATATGGCAGTTTCATTGTAGGCCCCACATGGTTTTCAAACACATGTAATTTAGTGAAGTAAGGTGTTAATTGAAGGAAGGCTTCCCCAGTGTGTTGCTTGACAGAGTGAGTGCAAGCTACTTTCCATGTAGGCTCCGCATAGGTTTTCAAATACTCCTAACCAGTGAACCCAGATATATTTGAAAGACTGTTTCAGCACAGTGTTTTTGTACACATTTGAGTCTTTGTCACTTTCTGCATAGAACATTCATTGGTTTTCAAACGCCCTTAAGTGAAATGAGAAGAGAGTTGAAACATGTATTCCCCACAGTGTTCTTTAATAGAGTTGACTACCTCGCACTTTTGACGCAGATTCTACATGGGTCTTCAAACACTATCTTTGGGAAAACAAGATGTTAGTTGAACGATGGTTTCCCCACAGCGTTGCGTCACAGAGTTGAGTAGATGGCACTTTGTAGTCTCTGGATGCTTTTCACACACTTCTAACAGGGAAACATTTTAGTTGGAAAATGGATTCCCCACAGTCTTCTCTCACAGGGTTGACTGTGCTTTTCTCACAGCTCCGCAAAGTTTTCCATTTTAACTCAGTGAAACCAGATGTTAGTTGAAACATTGTGTCACCACTCTGTTTTCACAGAGGTCAGCATACGGCACTTTCTGTGTAGGCCCTGAATTGGTTTACTAACATTTCTAACATTGTGAAATGAGCTGTTAGTGGAAAGATGGAATCCCCACGGTATTTCCTAGAGTTAAGGATATGGCACTTTTGTTGTATGACTGGTTTTCAAATAATTGTAACAGTAAACCATAAGGTGAATTACAACATAGTTTTCTTAAAGTTTTGCCTGATAGATTTGAGTATAATGAACTTTCCACCTAGGCTCCACGTGGGTTTTCAAATGCTTCTTAGAGAAACCAGATTTTATTTGAAAGAAGGTTTCCCCACAGTGTTGTTTCATGGACTTGAGTATATGGCACTCTCCGTGTAGGCTCCACTTAGGTTTGCAAACGTCTGTAACTGTATGCAATGAGAAGTTAGTTGAGAGTGGGTTTCACCACAGTGTTGTTTCATTGAGTGTATGGCACTATCCACCTAGGACCCGCATGTGTTTTCAAACAGTTGTAACTGAGTAAACCAGATATTAGTTGAAAGAGCATTTCACCACACTTCTGTTTATTTACACAGTTGAATATATGGCACATTGCGGTTAGAACTTTCCTAGGATTTCAAACACTTTGACCTTAGAGAAACAAGATGCGAGTTGAAAGACGGTATGTTTTCACAGAGTCGGGATTTTGTCACTCTCCTCATCACTCTTAGTAAAGTTTTTCAAACTTTTCTACATTGGTGAAACAAGAAGATGGTTTCCCCAAAAGCTGCTTGACCAAGTTTAATATATGGCATTTTCCGCATAAGCCCCCGTTGTTTATGAAACATTTCCCACAAGTGAACCCAGATGTTACTTGGAAGACGGCCCATCGTATCCATCAACAGCGGAAACCTCACTATGTGACATTTTTCACTATAGGCATCCCATAATTGTTCCACACCTTTCTTACTAAGAAAAAGGAGATGTTATTTGAAAGACGCTTTCTCCAGTGTGGTTTCCCACGGTTGACTACACAGCACTTGCCTGATACGTCTGCATGTTTTCAAACTCTTCTAACTCAGTCCAACAACATGTTCGTTGAGAGACGGTTTCTCCGCAGTACTCTTTCAGAGTTTCGAAATCATGCCACTTTCCACAGAGTTCCCCTCATAGGTTTTCAAACAATTTTAACTTGAACCTGTTAGTTGAAAGATGGTTGACCCCAAAGTGCAGTTTCACAGGGTTGAGTATATGGCACTTTCGGCATAGGCCCCGCGGGGGCGGGAGGGTCGGGGGGTGGGTGGGTTCCGACACTTCCAACTCAGTGAAACATGATGCTCATTGAAAGATGATTTCTCCACAGGAATCTTTCCCAGTGGCTGGTGAGCATCACTTTCCGTATGTTTCTCCGCAAAGGTTTTCAAACACTTCTCACTGAGGGATACAAGATGTTAGTTGAAAGATGGTTTCCCCAACGTGCCGCCTGACAGAGTTGAGCACATGGATCTTTCTTCATCGTCCCCGCATACGATATCAAACACTCCGAACTCAGTGAGACGGGGTGTTAGTCGAAAGTTGGTCTCCCCGCGGTGCAGTTTGACCATGTTGAGGATACGGAACGTTATTCATAGTCCCCGCGTTTGGTTTCAAACATGTCTAGGTTCGTGACACGAGATGACAGTCAAAAGATGGCTTGCCCGGAGTGTTCTTTCACACTGTTGATTCAATGGCGCTTGCCTTGTAAGGCGCCTCAGAGGTTTCCAAACAGGTCTCGGGGAAACAAGATATTCTTGGAAATAGGGGTTCATCACGGTGTTGTTTCACAGAATTCAGCGTATGGCCCTTTTTCCACTTGGTGCCCCGCATAGGTTTCGAAACCCTGAGTACTTGGAGAAACCCAATGTGAGTGGAAACCCACGGAGTCTGGTAGGGTTGAGCGTATGGCACTCCCGGTGTAGTTCTCGCTGGTTTTCCAACACTTCTCACTTTGTAACACAACACGTTCGTCGGGAGATGGGTTCCCCGCTGTGTGGTATCACAAAGTTGAGGGTATGGCACCCTCCGCGTAGACTCCGAACAGCTTTCAAACAAGTTTAGTGTAGCGAAACCCGATGTCAGCTGAAAGTTCGCTTCTCCACCCCACTGTTTCTCGCAGTTGGGTTTACGGCGCTTTCCCGTTAGGCTTCCCTTAGGGTTTCAAACACTTCTAACTTCGAGAAACCATCTGGTAGTTGAAAGGCTCTTTCCCCACCGTGGTGTGTCACAGAGTTGAGGGCATGGCCCTCTCCGCGCAGGCCCCGCTTGTGTTTTCACACCCTTGTCACTGAGCGACACCAGATGGGAGGAGAAAGATTGTTTCCCCGCAGCTGTTGTTTCCCAACTTGATTTTGCGGCACGTTCGGTGTAAGCCCCGCGTGGCTTTCTCACACCTCTAACTTGGTGAAGCAAGAGATTCGTTGGAGGATGGACTCCCCCACAGTGTTCTGTCACAGAGTTGACTCTCTGGGGGGTGGGGGGGAGGTGTCCTCATACATAGGGCCCGCAGAGAGAGTATTCACGCGAGTTTCACTCTGTGAAACCTTATATGTGAGTCGGAACATCGTTTCACCACCCTCTTTTCACAGAGTTCAGTTTATGGCACTTCCCGTGTAGGCCCGGCTGACGTTTTCAAACGCTTTTCACTTAGTGAAACCCTGGGGTAGTTCAACAGCTGTTTCCCCACAGTGTTGCCTCACAGAGTTGAGAGTCTGGCACCCTCCCCATAGGCCCCACTTGTGTTTTCACTTGTTTAGCGAAATCATATGTTCAGTGAAATAGTCTTTGCCCAAGTGTGGCTCCACTGAGTTGAGTACAGGACACTCTCCCTGTAGGCCCCGCACGGGTTTCCAGCTCTTCTACCTGTGAACCATGTGGTTAGGGAAGGAAGGTTTCACCACACTCTCTTTTCACAGAGTTGAGTAGATGGCACTTTCCGCATAAGCCCTGCTTGGGTTTTACCACACTGCTAACGTAGTGAAACAAGATGTGAGTGGAAAGACGGCCCTTTCCAAACAGAGTGTTGTGTCACAGACCGTGTGCCGCTCTCCACATAGGGCCCGCAAGGGTTGCAAACACTTCACTTTTGTGAAACGAGATGTGAGTGGAAAGATGGTCTCACTTCAGTGTTGTTTCCCAAAGTGGTGTAGAAGGCACTTGTTGCTGAGGCTTCAACACAGGTTTTCAGGCATTTCTAACTTCCTTAGACAAGGCGACACTCGAAAGACGGCTTCCCTACAGTGTTTTCTGCTGTTGGCTAATATGGCAGTCTTCAGGTAGGACCCACGTGGGTTTCCAAAGCCTTCTCACTCAGTGAGTGACCAGGTGTTACTTGAAAGACGGTCGCCTCACCGTGTACTTTCAGAGTGGACTCATGGGCCCCTTCCGCCTACGCCCTGCATGGGTTTCTAGCACTTCTAAATTTGTGAAACCAAACGGTAGTTCAAAGATGGTTTCACCACGTTGTTGTTTCCCAGAGTTGAGCGCATGGCACTTCCCTCATGGCTCCCTGCGCCGGTTGGTAAAACGCTAACTGACTTAGCGAAACCTGACGTCAGTTCAAAGATGGATTCCCCACAGTGTCGCTCCACAGAGTTGAGTTTAGGGGACTTTCTGCATAGGCCCCGCCTAGGTTTTCAAACACGTCTCACAAGTGAGGCCAGGTGATATTTGAAAGATGCTTTCACCACAGTGTTTTTCCACCGAGTTGAGCAGGTGGCACTTTCTGCATAGAACCCGCCAAGGTTTTCAAACACTTCGAAAGAACTAAGTGAAACGGGAGTTTGGTTGAAACATGGATTCCCCCCGGAAAATCTTGTTTCACCGAGTTGGACATACGGCACTTTCGACGCAGGCCCTGCATGCGTTCCCAAAGACTTGTAACTTTGGGAAACGAGACGGGAGTGGAAAGAGGGTTTCCCCACAGTGTCTCATAGGGTTAAGCAGATGGAACTTTCGGTGTCGTCTCCGGATGCTTTTCACACACGTCTACCTTAGTGAAACCACATGATAGAAGAGGCTTTCCCCACTGCCTTTTGTCACCGAGTTGCGTAGGCGGCCCTTCTGCAGAGACACTGAATAGCTTCCAAACCCTTTAAAATCAGTGAGGCCACATGACGGTTGAAAGGTGCTTCTACCACACACACACACACACACACACACACACACCTTTGTTTCTCACAGTTGAGTACGGGGCACTTCACCGTTAGGTTTCCCCTGGGGTTTCAAACACTTCAAACAGGGGAACCCAGATGGTAATTTCAAGGGGGTTTCCCCACCGTGGTGTTTGGCAGAGTTGAGTATAGAGCCATCTCCTTGCAGGCTCTGCTTAGGGATTTCAAGCCTTTGTACCTATGCACAATGAAAAAGCTAGCTGAAGGATGGTTTCCCTTCAGTGTTGTCTCACAGAGTTCAGTGTATGACACGATCTGCATGGGACCTACATAGATTTTCAAACACTTCCAACTCCGTGAACTAAGATGCCAATAGAGGGAATTCCCCAGGGTTTCATAGTTTCGAGTACAAGGCACGTTCGGGGTAGGTACCGCATTTTTTTCTCCTTTTTCAACTTGGTGAAACAGGAGGTCAGTCGAAAGATGTTTCCCCCACAGTTTGGTTTCACAGAGGTGAGTGCACGGCAGTTTCCTTGCAGGACACACTTAGGCTTTCAACTTCCACTTAGTGAAACAAGGTGTTAAGGGGAAGATGGCTGTTTGCCCCACAGTGCTGTTCGACAGACATGAGTATAGAGCCCCTTCCACCCAGGCCCGGCATGGGTTTCCAAACGCTTCTCCATTTGTGAAATTAGAGAGATGTTAGTCGAAAGACGGTTTCCCTAGAGTGCTGTTTCTCAGAATTGAGCATACGGCACTTTCCGCCTAGGCCCCGCATAGGTTTTCCAACACTTCTAACTTAGAGAACCGAGATGTTCGTTAAAAGATGGTTGACTCAACGTGCTTTTTCACACGGTACTTACCTTGTAGGAGCCCGGTGGGTGGGTGGGGTGGGGGGGGGGATGTTTCCAACTGTGTTCCCTCGGTGAAACAAGATACTATTTGAAAGACCAATTCATCACCACAGGGTTTGCTTGGATTGGGGATGTTTGGTGCCCCCTCCCCCCCCCTCCGCCCACACACCTGAGCGCATGACACTTTCTACCTAAGCCCCACAGGTTTGCAATCACTTGTAACTGAGTGAAACGAGATGTCACTTGAGAGATGACTTCCCCGCAGCGTTGTTTCACAGAATTATGTGGCGCTTTCTGCATAGGCCCCCACATAGGGTTTCAGACTGTTCTCCCTTTGTGAGACAAGATGTTAACTGAAAGATGGTTTACCCAAAGCGCAGTTTGACCGAGGTGAGGATACGGCACTTTTCAGTATAGGCCTTCCATAATTGTTCCACCGCTCCCCCTTTTCCTTAGACAAAGGAGATATTAGTTGAAAGACACTTTCCCCAGTGTGGTTTCCCACGGTTGACTACACAGCACTTACCTGATAGTCCGCATCCGTTTTCAAACTCTTCTTAGTCTAACAACATGTTCCTTGAGAGATTGTTTCTCCGCAGTATTTTTTCAGTTTCGAAATCATGGCACTTTCCACATCGTTCCCCGCCTAGGTTTTCAAACACTTTTAACTTGGTAATGCAACATGTTAGTTGAAAGATGGTTGGCCCCAAAGTGCAGTGTCACAGGGTTGAGTTTATGGCACTTTCGGCATAGGCCCCGCGGGGCCGGGGGTGGGGGTGGGTTCCGACAATTCCAACTTGGTGAAACATGATGTTCATTGAAAGATGATTTCTCCACAGGAGTCTTTCCCAGTGGCTGGTGCGCGTCACCTTCCATATGTTTCTCCGCATGGGTTTTCAAAGACTTCTCACTGAGGGGTTCAAGATGTTAGTTGAAAGATGGTTTCCCCAACGTGCCGCCTGACAGAGTAGAACACATGGAACTTTCTGCATCGTTCCCGCATACGATTTCAAACACTCCGAGCTCAGTGGGACGGGATGCTAGTCGAAAGTTGGTTTCCCCGAAAAAATGCTCTTCTTGCTGAGGCCTCCAGGTTTTCAGGCTCTTCTAACTTCCTGAGTCAAGGCGACACGTGAACGATGGTGTCACTTCAATTTTATTTTGTAATGTGGTGTCTAAAGAACTTTTTCTTAGGACTCACAGAGTTTTCCTATCACTTCTAACTGAAACAAGTTGATAGTTGAATGTTACCTCTCAGTTTTGTTTCACAGAACTGAGCGTACGTACTATTCTCTTAGGCTCCACATGGTTTTTCAAACACTCCTTTGTGAAACCAGATGTTGCTTGAAAGTCGGCTTCCTCACATTGTGGTTTCAGAGTTTTGAGTGTATGTTACTAAGCTTTTGCTCTTGCGGGTGTCTTTTCGTAGACTTGTGGTTTTTGAAACCAGTTTTTAAGAAAAATATTGTTTCTCCACAGTGTCTCTTGACAGAGTTGAGTCCATCGCTCTTTTGTTTTAGTTCCCGCATACTTTTCAAACATATCTTAGCGAAATAAATTGTTGTTTGAAGAAAGGCTTCCTCAAAGTGTTTCTTGACAGAATCGAGTGTAAGATACTTTCCGATCAAGCTCAAGAGAGGTTTTCAAACACTTCTGACTTGTGATCCCAGATGATATTTGAAAGATGGTTTCACCATAGTGTTGTTTTACAGAGTTGAGCCTATGACACTTTCTGTGTAGTACCCGCTTAGGATTTCAATAGCTTCTCACTTAATGAGTCAGGGTGTTCATTGTAAGACGGTTATGTTGTTTCAGAGTTGAGTATATGGCCCTTTTCATCTATGCCCTGCATGGGTTTCAAACGCTTCTATATTTTTCAGACCAGGCAGTAGTTCAAAGATGGTAGGTCCATGTTGTTTCACACAGTTTAGTGTATGGCAGTTTCCTCATAGTTCCCTGCATGGGTTTTAAAACAATAGTGACTTAGTGAAACATGATGTTAGTTAAAACATGGATTTCCCTCAATGTTGTTTGACAGACTTTAGCATATGGCCCTATCTTCATAGGCCCCACAAGTGTTTCAAACAAGTTTAACTTAACGAAATGAGATATGAGTTGAAATATGGTTTCCCCATAATGTTTCACAGAGCTGTGTATATGGAACTATTCTTATAGGCCCCACATGGTTTTTCAAACACGTCTAAGTGAAACCAGATTTTAGTTGACAAACCGCTTCCTCGCAGAGTTGTTTCACAAAGTTGAGTGTATCTCACTATCCCCATAGTTCCCACCCGGGTTTTCAAACCTTTCTAACTTAGTGAAACCGGTGTTTAGTTGAAACACCTTTTCCCCACAGTGTGGTTTCACAAAGTTAGGTATAAGGTACTATGCCCGTAGGCCTTCGGGAGGTTTTTTTTTTTTTTTTTGTACATTTGTAACTTCTTGAAACCAGAGGCGAGGAGAAAGATTGTTTCCCCAGAGGTGACTATATGGCAGTTTCATTGTAGGCCCCACATGGTTTTCAAACACATGTAATTTAGTGAAGTAAGGTGTTAATTGAAGGAAGGCTTCCCCAGTGTGTTGCTTGACAGAGTGAGTGCAAGCTACTTTCCATGTAGGCTCCGCATAGGTTTTCAAATACTCCTAACCAGTGAACCCAGATATATTTGAAAGACTGTTTCAGCACAGTGTTTTTGTACACATTTGAGTCTTTGTCACTTTCTGCATAGAACATTCATTGGTTTTCAAACGCCCTTAAGTGAAATGAGAAGAGAGTTGAAACATGTATTCCCCACAGTGTTCTTTAATAGAGTTGACTACCTCGCACTTTTGACGCAGATTCTACATGGGTCTTCAAACACTATCTTTGGGAAAACAAGATGTTAGTTGAACGATGGTTTCCCCACAGCGTTGCGTCACAGAGTTGAGTAGATGGCACTTTGTAGTCTCTGGATGCTTTTCACACACTTCTAACAGGGAAACATTTTAGTTGGAAAATGGATTCCCCACAGTCTTCTCTCACAGGGTTGACTGTGCTTTTCTCACAGCTCCGCAAAGTTTTCCATTTTAACTCAGTGAAACCAGATGTTAGTTGAAACATTGTGTCACCACTCTGTTTTCACAGAGGTCAGCATACGGCACTTTCTGTGTAGGCCCTGAATTGGTTTACTAACATTTCTAACATTGTGAAATGAGCTGTTAGTGGAAAGATGGAATCCCCACGGTATTTCCTAGAGTTAAGGATATGGCACTTTTGTTGTATGACTGGTTTTCAAATAATTGTAACAGTAAACCATAAGGTGAATTACAACATAGTTTTCTTAAAGTTTTGCCTGATAGATTTGAGTATAATGAACTTTCCACCTAGGCTCCACGTGGGTTTTCAAATGCTTCTTAGAGAAACCAGATTTTATTTGAAAGAAGGTTTCCCCACAGTGTTGTTTCATGGACTTGAGTATATGGCACTCTCCGTGTAGGCTCCACTTAGGTTTGCAAACGTCTGTAACTGTATGCAATGAGAAGTTAGTTGAGAGTGGGTTTCACCACAGTGTTGTTTCATTGAGTGTATGGCACTATCCACCTAGGACCCGCATGTGTTTTCAAACAGTTGTAACTGAGTAAACCAGATATTAGTTGAAAGAGCATTTCACCACACTTCTGTTTATTTACACAGTTGAATATATGGCACATTGCGGTTAGAACTTTCCTAGGATTTCAAACACTTTGACCTTAGAGAAACAAGATGCGAGTTGAAAGACGGTATGTTTTCACAGAGTCGGGATTTTGTCACTCTCCTCATCACTCTTAGTAAAGTTTTTCAAACTTTTCTACATTGGTGAAACAAGAAGATGGTTTCCCCAAAAGCTGCTTGACCAAGTTTAATATATGGCATTTTCCGCATAAGCCCCCGTTGTTTATGAAACATTTCCCACAAGTGAACCCAGATGTTACTTGGAAGACGGCCCATCGTATCCATCAACAGCGGAAACCTCACTATGTGACATTTTTCACTATAGGCATCCCATAATTGTTCCACACCTTTCTTACTAAGAAAAAGGAGATGTTATTTGAAAGACGCTTTCTCCAGTGTGGTTTCCCACGGTTGACTACACAGCACTTGCCTGATACGTCTGCATGTTTTCAAACTCTTCTAACTCAGTCCAACAACATGTTCGTTGAGAGACGGTTTCTCCGCAGTACTCTTTCAGAGTTTCGAAATCATGCCACTTTCCACAGAGTTCCCCTCATAGGTTTTCAAACAATTTTAACTTGAACCTGTTAGTTGAAAGATGGTTGACCCCAAAGTGCAGTTTCACAGGGTTGAGTATATGGCACTTTCGGCATAGGCCCCGCGGGGGCGGGAGGGTCGGGGGGTGGGTGGGTTCCGACACTTCCAACTCAGTGAAACATGATGCTCATTGAAAGATGATTTCTCCACAGGAATCTTTCCCAGTGGCTGGTGAGCATCACTTTCCGTATGTTTCTCCGCAAAGGTTTTCAAACACTTCTCACTGAGGGATACAAGATGTTAGTTGAAAGATGGTTTCCCCAACGTGCCGCCTGACAGAGTTGAGCACATGGATCTTTCTTCATCGTCCCCGCATACGATATCAAACACTCCGAACTCAGTGAGACGGGGTGTTAGTCGAAAGTTGGTCTCCCCGCGGTGCAGTTTGACCATGTTGAGGATACGGAACGTTATTCATAGTCCCCGCGTTTGGTTTCAAACATGTCTAGGTTCGTGACACGAGATGACAGTCAAAAGATGGCTTGCCCGGAGTGTTCTTTCACACTGTTGATTCAATGGCGCTTGCCTTGTAAGGCGCCTCAGAGGTTTCCAAACAGGTCTCGGGGAAACAAGATATTCTTGGAAATAGGGGTTCATCACGGTGTTGTTTCACAGAATTCAGCGTATGGCCCTTTTTCCACTTGGTGCCCCGCATAGGTTTCGAAACCCTGAGTACTTGGAGAAACCCAATGTGAGTGGAAACCCACGGAGTCTGGTAGGGTTGAGCGTATGGCACTCCCGGTGTAGTTCTCGCTGGTTTTCCAACACTTCTCACTTTGTAACACAACACGTTCGTCGGGAGATGGGTTCCCCGCTGTGTGGTATCACAAAGTTGAGGGTATGGCACCCTCCGCGTAGACTCCGAACAGCTTTCAAACAAGTTTAGTGTAGCGAAACCCGATGTCAGCTGAAAGTTCGCTTCTCCACCCCACTGTTTCTCGCAGTTGGGTTTACGGCGCTTTCCCGTTAGGCTTCCCTTAGGGTTTCAAACACTTCTAACTTCGAGAAACCATCTGGTAGTTGAAAGGCTCTTTCCCCACCGTGGTGTGTCACAGAGTTGAGGGCATGGCCCTCTCCGCGCAGGCCCCGCTTGTGTTTTCACACCCTTGTCACTGAGCGACACCAGATGGGAGGAGAAAGATTGTTTCCCCGCAGCTGTTGTTTCCCAACTTGATTTTGCGGCACGTTCGGTGTAAGCCCCGCGTGGCTTTCTCACACCTCTAACTTGGTGAAGCAAGAGATTCGTTGGAGGATGGACTCCCCCACAGTGTTCTGTCACAGAGTTGACTCTCTGGGGGGTGGGGGGGAGGTGTCCTCATACATAGGGCCCGCAGAGAGAGTATTCACGCGAGTTTCACTCTGTGAAACCTTATATGTGAGTCGGAACATCGTTTCACCACCCTCTTTTCACAGAGTTCAGTTTATGGCACTTCCCGTGTAGGCCCGGCTGACGTTTTCAAACGCTTTTCACTTAGTGAAACCCTGGGGTAGTTCAACAGCTGTTTCCCCACAGTGTTGCCTCACAGAGTTGAGAGTCTGGCACCCTCCCCATAGGCCCCACTTGTGTTTTCACTTGTTTAGCGAAATCATATGTTCAGTGAAATAGTCTTTGCCCAAGTGTGGCTCCACTGAGTTGAGTACAGGACACTCTCCCTGTAGGCCCCGCACGGGTTTCCAGCTCTTCTACCTGTGAACCATGTGGTTAGGGAAGGAAGGTTTCACCACACTCTCTTTTCACAGAGTTGAGTAGATGGCACTTTCCGCATAAGCCCTGCTTGGGTTTTACCACACTGCTAACGTAGTGAAACAAGATGTGAGTGGAAAGACGGCCCTTTCCAAACAGAGTGTTGTGTCACAGACCGTGTGCCGCTCTCCACATAGGGCCCGCAAGGGTTGCAAACACTTCACTTTTGTGAAACGAGATGTGAGTGGAAAGATGGTCTCACTTCAGTGTTGTTTCCCAAAGTGGTGTAGAAGGCACTTGTTGCTGAGGCTTCAACACAGGTTTTCAGGCATTTCTAACTTCCTTAGACAAGGCGACACTCGAAAGACGGCTTCCCTACAGTGTTTTCTGCTGTTGGCTAATATGGCAGTCTTCAGGTAGGACCCACGTGGGTTTCCAAAGCCTTCTCACTCAGTGAGTGACCAGGTGTTACTTGAAAGACGGTCGCCTCACCGTGTACTTTCAGAGTGGACTCATGGGCCCCTTCCGCCTACGCCCTGCATGGGTTTCTAGCACTTCTAAATTTGTGAAACCAAACGGTAGTTCAAAGATGGTTTCACCACGTTGTTGTTTCCCAGAGTTGAGCGCATGGCACTTCCCTCATGGCTCCCTGCGCCGGTTGGTAAAACGCTAACTGACTTAGCGAAACCTGACGTCAGTTCAAAGATGGATTCCCCACAGTGTCGCTCCACAGAGTTGAGTTTAGGGGACTTTCTGCATAGGCCCCGCCTAGGTTTTCAAACACGTCTCACAAGTGAGGCCAGGTGATATTTGAAAGATGCTTTCACCACAGTGTTTTTCCACCGAGTTGAGCAGGTGGCACTTTCTGCATAGAACCCGCCAAGGTTTTCAAACACTTCGAAAGAACTAAGTGAAACGGGAGTTTGGTTGAAACATGGATTCCCCCCGGAAAATCTTGTTTCACCGAGTTGGACATACGGCACTTTCGACGCAGGCCCTGCATGCGTTCCCAAAGACTTGTAACTTTGGGAAACGAGACGGGAGTGGAAAGAGGGTTTCCCCACAGTGTCTCATAGGGTTAAGCAGATGGAACTTTCGGTGTCGTCTCCGGATGCTTTTCACACACGTCTACCTTAGTGAAACCACATGATAGAAGAGGCTTTCCCCACTGCCTTTTGTCACCGAGTTGCGTAGGCGGCCCTTCTGCAGAGACACTGAATAGCTTCCAAACCCTTTAAAATCAGTGAGGCCACATGACGGTTGAAAGGTGCTTCTACCACACACACACACACACACACACACACACACCTTTGTTTCTCACAGTTGAGTACGGGGCACTTCACCGTTAGGTTTCCCCTGGGGTTTCAAACACTTCAAACAGGGGAACCCAGATGGTAATTTCAAGGGGGTTTCCCCACCGTGGTGTTTGGCAGAGTTGAGTATAGAGCCATCTCCTTGCAGGCTCTGCTTAGGGATTTCAAGCCTTTGTACCTATGCACAATGAAAAAGCTAGCTGAAGGATGGTTTCCCTTCAGTGTTGTCTCACAGAGTTCAGTGTATGACACGATCTGCATGGGACCTACATAGATTTTCAAACACTTCCAACTCCGTGAACTAAGATGCCAATAGAGGGAATTCCCCAGGGTTTCATAGTTTCGAGTACAAGGCACGTTCGGGGTAGGTACCGCATTTTTTTCTCCTTTTTCAACTTGGTGAAACAGGAGGTCAGTCGAAAGATGTTTCCCCCACAGTTTGGTTTCACAGAGGTGAGTGCACGGCAGTTTCCTTGCAGGACACACTTAGGCTTTCAACTTCCACTTAGTGAAACAAGGTGTTAAGGGGAAGATGGCTGTTTGCCCCACAGTGCTGTTCGACAGACATGAGTATAGAGCCCCTTCCACCCAGGCCCGGCATGGGTTTCCAAACGCTTCTCCATTTGTGAAATTAGAGAGATGTTAGTCGAAAGACGGTTTCCCTAGAGTGCTGTTTCTCAGAATTGAGCATACGGCACTTTCCGCCTAGGCCCCGCATAGGTTTTCCAACACTTCTAACTTAGAGAACCGAGATGTTCGTTAAAAGATGGTTGACTCAACGTGCTTTTTCACACGGTACTTACCTTGTAGGAGCCCGGTGGGTGGGTGGGGTGGGGGGGGGGATGTTTCCAACTGTGTTCCCTCGGTGAAACAAGATACTATTTGAAAGACCAATTCATCACCACAGGGTTTGCTTGGATTGGGGATGTTTGGTGCCCCCTCCCCCCCCCTCCGCCCACACACCTGAGCGCATGACACTTTCTACCTAAGCCCCACAGGTTTGCAATCACTTGTAACTGAGTGAAACGAGATGTCACTTGAGAGATGACTTCCCCGCAGCGTTGTTTCACAGAATTATGTGGCGCTTTCTGCATAGGCCCCCACATAGGGTTTCAGACTGTTCTCCCTTTGTGAGACAAGATGTTAACTGAAAGATGGTTTACCCAAAGCGCAGTTTGACCGAGGTGAGGATACGGCACTTTTCAGTATAGGCCTTCCATAATTGTTCCACCGCTCCCCCTTTTCCTTAGACAAAGGAGATATTAGTTGAAAGACACTTTCCCCAGTGTGGTTTCCCACGGTTGACTACACAGCACTTACCTGATAGTCCGCATCCGTTTTCAAACTCTTCTTAGTCTAACAACATGTTCCTTGAGAGATTGTTTCTCCGCAGTATTTTTTCAGTTTCGAAATCATGGCACTTTCCACATCGTTCCCCGCCTAGGTTTTCAAACACTTTTAACTTGGTAATGCAACATGTTAGTTGAAAGATGGTTGGCCCCAAAGTGCAGTGTCACAGGGTTGAGTTTATGGCACTTTCGGCATAGGCCCCGCGGGGCCGGGGGTGGGGGTGGGTTCCGACAATTCCAACTTGGTGAAACATGATGTTCATTGAAAGATGATTTCTCCACAGGAGTCTTTCCCAGTGGCTGGTGCGCGTCACCTTCCATATGTTTCTCCGCATGGGTTTTCAAAGACTTCTCACTGAGGGGTTCAAGATGTTAGTTGAAAGATGGTTTCCCCAACGTGCCGCCTGACAGAGTAGAACACATGGAACTTTCTGCATCGTTCCCGCATACGATTTCAAACACTCCGAGCTCAGTGGGACGGGATGCTAGTCGAAAGTTGGTTTCCCCGAAAAAATGCTCTTCTTGCTGAGGCCTCCAGGTTTTCAGGCTCTTCTAACTTCCTGAGTCAAGGCGACACGTGAACGATGGTGTCACTTCAATTTTATTTTGTAATGTGGTGTCTAAAGAACTTTTTCTTAGGACTCACAGAGTTTTCCTATCACTTCTAACTGAAACAAGTTGATAGTTGAATGTTACCTCTCAGTTTTGTTTCACAGAACTGAGCGTACGTACTATTCTCTTAGGCTCCACATGGTTTTTCAAACACTCCTTTGTGAAACCAGATGTTGCTTGAAAGTCGGCTTCCTCACATTGTGGTTTCAGAGTTTTGAGTGTATGTTACTAAGCTTTTGCTCTTGCGGGTGTCTTTTCGTAGACTTGTGGTTTTTGAAACCAGTTTTTAAGAAAAATATTGTTTCTCCACAGTGTCTCTTGACAGAGTTGAGTCCATCGCTCTTTTGTTTTAGTTCCCGCATACTTTTCAAACATATCTTAGCGAAATAAATTGTTGTTTGAAGAAAGGCTTCCTCAAAGTGTTTCTTGACAGAATCGAGTGTAAGATACTTTCCGATCAAGCTCAAGAGAGGTTTTCAAACACTTCTGACTTGTGATCCCAGATGATATTTGAAAGATGGTTTCACCATAGTGTTGTTTTACAGAGTTGAGCCTATGACACTTTCTGTGTAGTACCCGCTTAGGATTTCAATAGCTTCTCACTTAATGAGTCAGGGTGTTCATTGTAAGACGGTTATGTTGTTTCAGAGTTGAGTATATGGCCCTTTTCATCTATGCCCTGCATGGGTTTCAAACGCTTCTATATTTTTCAGACCAGGCAGTAGTTCAAAGATGGTAGGTCCATGTTGTTTCACACAGTTTAGTGTATGGCAGTTTCCTCATAGTTCCCTGCATGGGTTTTAAAACAATAGTGACTTAGTGAAACATGATGTTAGTTAAAACATGGATTTCCCTCAATGTTGTTTGACAGACTTTAGCATATGGCCCTATCTTCATAGGCCCCACAAGTGTTTCAAACAAGTTTAACTTAACGAAATGAGATATGAGTTGAAATATGGTTTCCCCATAATGTTTCACAGAGCTGTGTATATGGAACTATTCTTATAGGCCCCACATGGTTTTTCAAACACGTCTAAGTGAAACCAGATTTTAGTTGACAAACCGCTTCCTCGCAGAGTTGTTTCACAAAGTTGAGTGTATCTCACTATCCCCATAGTTCCCACCCGGGTTTTCAAACCTTTCTAACTTAGTGAAACCGGTGTTTAGTTGAAACACCTTTTCCCCACAGTGTGGTTTCACAAAGTTAGGTATAAGGTACTATGCCCGTAGGCCTTCGGGAGGTTTTTTTTTTTTTTTTTGTACATTTGTAACTTCTTGAAACCAGAGGCGAGGAGAAAGATTGTTTCCCCAGAGGTGACTATATGGCAGTTTCATTGTAGGCCCCACATGGTTTTCAAACACATGTAATTTAGTGAAGTAAGGTGTTAATTGAAGGAAGGCTTCCCCAGTGTGTTGCTTGACAGAGTGAGTGCAAGCTACTTTCCATGTAGGCTCCGCATAGGTTTTCAAATACTCCTAACCAGTGAACCCAGATATATTTGAAAGACTGTTTCAGCACAGTGTTTTTGTACACATTTGAGTCTTTGTCACTTTCTGCATAGAACATTCATTGGTTTTCAAACGCCCTTAAGTGAAATGAGAAGAGAGTTGAAACATGTATTCCCCACAGTGTTCTTTAATAGAGTTGACTACCTCGCACTTTTGACGCAGATTCTACATGGGTCTTCAAACACTATCTTTGGGAAAACAAGATGTTAGTTGAACGATGGTTTCCCCACAGCGTTGCGTCACAGAGTTGAGTAGATGGCACTTTGTAGTCTCTGGATGCTTTTCACACACTTCTAACAGGGAAACATTTTAGTTGGAAAATGGATTCCCCACAGTCTTCTCTCACAGGGTTGACTGTGCTTTTCTCACAGCTCCGCAAAGTTTTCCATTTTAACTCAGTGAAACCAGATGTTAGTTGAAACATTGTGTCACCACTCTGTTTTCACAGAGGTCAGCATACGGCACTTTCTGTGTAGGCCCTGAATTGGTTTACTAACATTTCTAACATTGTGAAATGAGCTGTTAGTGGAAAGATGGAATCCCCACGGTATTTCCTAGAGTTAAGGATATGGCACTTTTGTTGTATGACTGGTTTTCAAATAATTGTAACAGTAAACCATAAGGTGAATTACAACATAGTTTTCTTAAAGTTTTGCCTGATAGATTTGAGTATAATGAACTTTCCACCTAGGCTCCACGTGGGTTTTCAAATGCTTCTTAGAGAAACCAGATTTTATTTGAAAGAAGGTTTCCCCACAGTGTTGTTTCATGGACTTGAGTATATGGCACTCTCCGTGTAGGCTCCACTTAGGTTTGCAAACGTCTGTAACTGTATGCAATGAGAAGTTAGTTGAGAGTGGGTTTCACCACAGTGTTGTTTCATTGAGTGTATGGCACTATCCACCTAGGACCCGCATGTGTTTTCAAACAGTTGTAACTGAGTAAACCAGATATTAGTTGAAAGAGCATTTCACCACACTTCTGTTTATTTACACAGTTGAATATATGGCACATTGCGGTTAGAACTTTCCTAGGATTTCAAACACTTTGACCTTAGAGAAACAAGATGCGAGTTGAAAGACGGTATGTTTTCACAGAGTCGGGATTTTGTCACTCTCCTCATCACTCTTAGTAAAGTTTTTCAAACTTTTCTACATTGGTGAAACAAGAAGATGGTTTCCCCAAAAGCTGCTTGACCAAGTTTAATATATGGCATTTTCCGCATAAGCCCCCGTTGTTTATGAAACATTTCCCACAAGTGGACCCAGATGTTACTTGGAAGACGGCCCATCGTATCCATCAACAGCGGAAACCTCACTATGTGACATTTTTCACTATAGGCATCCCATAATTGTTCCACACCTTTCTTACTAAGAAAAAGGAGATGTTATTTGAAAGACGCTTTCTCCAGTGTGGTTTCCCACGGTTGACTACACAGCACTTGCCTGATACGTCTGCATGTTTTCAAACTCTTCTAACTCAGTCCAACAACATGTTCGTTGAGAGACGGTTTCTCCGCAGTACTCTTTCAGAGTTTCGAAATCATGCCACTTTCCACAGAGTTCCCCTCATAGGTTTTCAAACAATTTTAACTTGAACCTGTTAGTTGAAAGATGGTTGACCCCAAAGTGCAGTTTCACAGGGTTGAGTATATGGCACTTTCGGCATAGGCCCCGCGGGGGCGGGAGGGTCGGGGGGTGGGTGGGTTCCGACACTTCCAACTCAGTGAAACATGATGCTCATTGAAAGATGATTTCTCCACAGGAATCTTTCCCAGTGGCTGGTGAGCATCACTTTCCGTATGTTTCTCCGCAAAGGTTTTCAAACACTTCTCACTGAGGGATACAAGATGTTAGTTGAAAGATGGTTTCCCCAACGTGCCGCCTGACAGAGTTGAGCACATGGATCTTTCTTCATCGTCCCCGCATACGATATCAAACACTCCGAACTCAGTGAGACGGGGTGTTAGTCGAAAGTTGGTCTCCCCGCGGTGCAGTTTGACCATGTTGAGGATACGGAACGTTATTCATAGTCCCCGCGTTTGGTTTCAAACATGTCTAGGTTCGTGACACGAGATGACAGTCAAAAGATGGCTTGCCCGGAGTGTTCTTTCACACTGTTGATTCAATGGCGCTTGCCTTGTAAGGCGCCTCAGAGGTTTCCAAACAGGTCTCGGGGAAACAAGATATTCTTGGAAATAGGGGTTCATCACGGTGTTGTTTCACAGAATTCAGCGTATGGCCCTTTTTCCACTTGGTGCCCCGCATAGGTTTCGAAACCCTGAGTACTTGGAGAAACCCAATGTGAGTGGAAACCCACGGAGTCTGGTAGGGTTGAGCGTATGGCACTCCCGGTGTAGTTCTCGCTGGTTTTCCAACACTTCTCACTTTGTAACACAACACGTTCGTCGGGAGATGGGTTCCCCGCTGTGTGGTATCACAAAGTTGAGGGTATGGCACCCTCCGCGTAGACTCCGAACAGCTTTCAAACAAGTTTAGTGTAGCGAAACCCGATGTCAGCTGAAAGTTCGCTTCTCCACCCCACTGTTTCTCGCAGTTGGGTTTACGGCGCTTTCCCGTTAGGCTTCCCTTAGGGTTTCAAACACTTCTAACTTCGAGAAACCATCTGGTAGTTGAAAGGCTCTTTCCCCACCGTGGTGTGTCACAGAGTTGAGGGCATGGCCCTCTCCGCGCAGGCCCCGCTTGTGTTTTCACACCCTTGTCACTGAGCGACACCAGATGGGAGGAGAAAGATTGTTTCCCCGCAGCTGTTGTTTCCCAACTTGATTTTGCGGCACGTTCGGTGTAAGCCCCGCGTGGCTTTCTCACACCTCTAACTTGGTGAAGCAAGAGATTCGTTGGAGGATGGACTCCCCCACAGTGTTCTGTCACAGAGTTGACTCTCTGGGGGGTGGGGGGGAGGTGTCCTCATACATAGGGCCCGCAGAGAGAGTATTCACGCGAGTTTCACTCTGTGAAACCTTATATGTGAGTCGGAACATCGTTTCACCACCCTCTTTTCACAGAGTTCAGTTTATGGCACTTCCCGTGTAGGCCCGGCTGACGTTTTCAAACGCTTTTCACTTAGTGAAACCCTGGGGTAGTTCAACAGCTGTTTCCCCACAGTGTTGCCTCACAGAGTTGAGAGTCTGGCACCCTCCCCATAGGCCCCACTTGTGTTTTCACTTGTTTAGCGAAATCATATGTTCAGTGAAATAGTCTTTGCCCAAGTGTGGCTCCACTGAGTTGAGTACAGGACACTCTCCCTGTAGGCCCCGCACGGGTTTCCAGCTCTTCTACCTGTGAACCATGTGGTTAGGGAAGGAAGGTTTCACCACACTCTCTTTTCACAGAGTTGAGTAGATGGCACTTTCCGCATAAGCCCTGCTTGGGTTTTACCACACTGCTAACGTAGTGAAACAAGATGTGAGTGGAAAGACGGCCCTTTCCAAACAGAGTGTTGTGTCACAGACCGTGTGCCGCTCTCCACATAGGGCCCGCAAGGGTTGCAAACACTTCACTTTTGTGAAACGAGATGTGAGTGGAAAGATGGTCTCACTTCAGTGTTGTTTCCCAAAGTGGTGTAGAAGGCACTTGTTGCTGAGGCTTCAACACAGGTTTTCAGGCATTTCTAACTTCCTTAGACAAGGCGACACTCGAAAGACGGCTTCCCTACAGTGTTTTCTGCTGTTGGCTAATATGGCAGTCTTCAGGTAGGACCCACGTGGGTTTCCAAAGCCTTCTCACTCAGTGAGTGACCAGGTGTTACTTGAAAGACGGTCGCCTCACCGTGTACTTTCAGAGTGGACTCATGGGCCCCTTCCGCCTACGCCCTGCATGGGTTTCTAGCACTTCTAAATTTGTGAAACCAAACGGTAGTTCAAAGATGGTTTCACCACGTTGTTGTTTCCCAGAGTTGAGCGCATGGCACTTCCCTCATGGCTCCCTGCGCCGGTTGGTAAAACGCTAACTGACTTAGCGAAACCTGACGTCAGTTCAAAGATGGATTCCCCACAGTGTCGCTCCACAGAGTTGAGTTTAGGGGACTTTCTGCATAGGCCCCGCCTAGGTTTTCAAACACGTCTCACAAGTGAGGCCAGGTGATATTTGAAAGATGCTTTCACCACAGTGTTTTTCCACCGAGTTGAGCAGGTGGCACTTTCTGCATAGAACCCGCCAAGGTTTTCAAACACTTCGAAAGAACTAAGTGAAACGGGAGTTTGGTTGAAACATGGATTCCCCCCGGAAAATCTTGTTTCACCGAGTTGGACATACGGCACTTTCGACGCAGGCCCTGCATGCGTTCCCAAAGACTTGTAACTTTGGGAAACGAGACGGGAGTGGAAAGAGGGTTTCCCCACAGTGTCTCATAGGGTTAAGCAGATGGAACTTTCGGTGTCGTCTCCGGATGCTTTTCACACACGTCTACCTTAGTGAAACCACATGATAGAAGAGGCTTTCCCCACTGCCTTTTGTCACCGAGTTGCGTAGGCGGCCCTTCTGCAGAGACACTGAATAGCTTCCAAACCCTTTAAAATCAGTGAGGCCACATGACGGTTGAAAGGTGCTTCTACCACACACACACACACACACACACACACACACCTTTGTTTCTCACAGTTGAGTACGGGGCACTTCACCGTTAGGTTTCCCCTGGGGTTTCAAACACTTCAAACAGGGGAACCCAGATGGTAATTTCAAGGGGGTTTCCCCACCGTGGTGTTTGGCAGAGTTGAGTATAGAGCCATCTCCTTGCAGGCTCTGCTTAGGGATTTCAAGCCTTTGTACCTATGCACAATGAAAAAGCTAGCTGAAGGATGGTTTCCCTTCAGTGTTGTCTCACAGAGTTCAGTGTATGACACGATCTGCATGGGACCTACATAGATTTTCAAACACTTCCAACTCCGTGAACTAAGATGCCAATAGAGGGAATTCCCCAGGGTTTCATAGTTTCGAGTACAAGGCACGTTCGGGGTAGGTACCGCATTTTTTTCTCCTTTTTCAACTTGGTGAAACAGGAGGTCAGTCGAAAGATGTTTCCCCCACAGTTTGGTTTCACAGAGGTGAGTGCACGGCAGTTTCCTTGCAGGACACACTTAGGCTTTCAACTTCCACTTAGTGAAACAAGGTGTTAAGGGGAAGATGGCTGTTTGCCCCACAGTGCTGTTCGACAGACATGAGTATAGAGCCCCTTCCACCCAGGCCCGGCATGGGTTTCCAAACGCTTCTCCATTTGTGAAATTAGAGAGATGTTAGTCGAAAGACGGTTTCCCTAGAGTGCTGTTTCTCAGAATTGAGCATACGGCACTTTCCGCCTAGGCCCCGCATAGGTTTTCCAACACTTCTAACTTAGAGAACCGAGATGTTCGTTAAAAGATGGTTGACTCAACGTGCTTTTTCACACGGTACTTACCTTGTAGGAGCCCGGTGGGTGGGTGGGGTGGGGGGGGGGATGTTTCCAACTGTGTTCCCTCGGTGAAACAAGATACTATTTGAAAGACCAATTCATCACCACAGGGTTTGCTTGGATTGGGGATGTTTGGTGCCCCCTCCCCCCCCCTCCGCCCACACACCTGAGCGCATGACACTTTCTACCTAAGCCCCACAGGTTTGCAATCACTTGTAACTGAGTGAAACGAGATGTCACTTGAGAGATGACTTCCCCGCAGCGTTGTTTCACAGAATTATGTGGCGCTTTCTGCATAGGCCCCCACATAGGGTTTCAGACTGTTCTCCCTTTGTGAGACAAGATGTTAACTGAAAGATGGTTTACCCAAAGCGCAGTTTGACCGAGGTGAGGATACGGCACTTTTCAGTATAGGCCTTCCATAATTGTTCCACCGCTCCCCCTTTTCCTTAGACAAAGGAGATATTAGTTGAAAGACACTTTCCCCAGTGTGGTTTCCCACGGTTGACTACACAGCACTTACCTGATAGTCCGCATCCGTTTTCAAACTCTTCTTAGTCTAACAACATGTTCCTTGAGAGATTGTTTCTCCGCAGTATTTTTTCAGTTTCGAAATCATGGCACTTTCCACATCGTTCCCCGCCTAGGTTTTCAAACACTTTTAACTTGGTAATGCAACATGTTAGTTGAAAGATGGTTGGCCCCAAAGTGCAGTGTCACAGGGTTGAGTTTATGGCACTTTCGGCATAGGCCCCGCGGGGCCGGGGGTGGGGGTGGGTTCCGACAATTCCAACTTGGTGAAACATGATGTTCATTGAAAGATGATTTCTCCACAGGAGTCTTTCCCAGTGGCTGGTGCGCGTCACCTTCCATATGTTTCTCCGCATGGGTTTTCAAAGACTTCTCACTGAGGGGTTCAAGATGTTAGTTGAAAGATGGTTTCCCCAACGTGCCGCCTGACAGAGTAGAACACATGGAACTTTCTGCATCGTTCCCGCATACGATTTCAAACACTCCGAGCTCAGTGGGACGGGATGCTAGTCGAAAGTTGGTTTCCCCGAAAAAATGCTCTTCTTGCTGAGGCCTCCAGGTTTTCAGGCTCTTCTAACTTCCTGAGTCAAGGCGACACGTGAACGATGGTGTCACTTCAATTTTATTTTGTAATGTGGTGTCTAAAGAACTTTTTCTTAGGACTCACAGAGTTTTCCTATCACTTCTAACTGAAACAAGTTGATAGTTGAATGTTACCTCTCAGTTTTGTTTCACAGAACTGAGCGTACGTACTATTCTCTTAGGCTCCACATGGTTTTTCAAACACTCCTTTGTGAAACCAGATGTTGCTTGAAAGTCGGCTTCCTCACATTGTGGTTTCAGAGTTTTGAGTGTATGTTACTAAGCTTTTGCTCTTGCGGGTGTCTTTTCGTAGACTTGTGGTTTTTGAAACCAGTTTTTAAGAAAAATATTGTTTCTCCACAGTGTCTCTTGACAGAGTTGAGTCCATCGCTCTTTTGTTTTAGTTCCCGCATACTTTTCAAACATATCTTAGCGAAATAAATTGTTGTTTGAAGAAAGGCTTCCTCAAAGTGTTTCTTGACAGAATCGAGTGTAAGATACTTTCCGATCAAGCTCAAGAGAGGTTTTCAAACACTTCTGACTTGTGATCCCAGATGATATTTGAAAGATGGTTTCACCATAGTGTTGTTTTACAGAGTTGAGCCTATGACACTTTCTGTGTAGTACCCGCTTAGGATTTCAATAGCTTCTCACTTAATGAGTCAGGGTGTTCATTGTAAGACGGTTATGTTGTTTCAGAGTTGAGTATATGGCCCTTTTCATCTATGCCCTGCATGGGTTTCAAACGCTTCTATATTTTTCAGACCAGGCAGTAGTTCAAAGATGGTAGGTCCATGTTGTTTCACACAGTTTAGTGTATGGCAGTTTCCTCATAGTTCCCTGCATGGGTTTTAAAACAATAGTGACTTAGTGAAACATGATGTTAGTTAAAACATGGATTTCCCTCAATGTTGTTTGACAGACTTTAGCATATGGCCCTATCTTCATAGGCCCCACAAGTGTTTCAAACAAGTTTAACTTAACGAAATGAGATATGAGTTGAAATATGGTTTCCCCATAATGTTTCACAGAGCTGTGTATATGGAACTATTCTTATAGGCCCCACATGGTTTTTCAAACACGTCTAAGTGAAACCAGATTTTAGTTGACAAACCGCTTCCTCGCAGAGTTGTTTCACAAAGTTGAGTGTATCTCACTATCCCCATAGTTCCCACCCGGGTTTTCAAACCTTTCTAACTTAGTGAAACCGGTGTTTAGTTGAAACACCTTTTCCCCACAGTGTGGTTTCACAAAGTTAGGTATAAGGTACTATGCCCGTAGGCCTTCGGGAGGTTTTTTTTTTTTTTTTTGTACATTTGTAACTTCTTGAAACCAGAGGCGAGGAGAAAGATTGTTTCCCCAGAGGTGACTATATGGCAGTTTCATTGTAGGCCCCACATGGTTTTCAAACACATGTAATTTAGTGAAGTAAGGTGTTAATTGAAGGAAGGCTTCCCCAGTGTGTTGCTTGACAGAGTGAGTGCAAGCTACTTTCCATGTAGGCTCCGCATAGGTTTTCAAATACTCCTAACCAGTGAACCCAGATATATTTGAAAGACTGTTTCAGCACAGTGTTTTTGTACACATTTGAGTCTTTGTCACTTTCTGCATAGAACATTCATTGGTTTTCAAACGCCCTTAAGTGAAATGAGAAGAGAGTTGAAACATGTATTCCCCACAGTGTTCTTTAATAGAGTTGACTACCTCGCACTTTTGACGCAGATTCTACATGGGTCTTCAAACACTATCTTTGGGAAAACAAGATGTTAGTTGAACGATGGTTTCCCCACAGCGTTGCGTCACAGAGTTGAGTAGATGGCACTTTGTAGTCTCTGGATGCTTTTCACACACTTCTAACAGGGAAACATTTTAGTTGGAAAATGGATTCCCCACAGTCTTCTCTCACAGGGTTGACTGTGCTTTTCTCACAGCTCCGCAAAGTTTTCCATTTTAACTCAGTGAAACCAGATGTTAGTTGAAACATTGTGTCACCACTCTGTTTTCACAGAGGTCAGCATACGGCACTTTCTGTGTAGGCCCTGAATTGGTTTACTAACATTTCTAACATTGTGAAATGAGCTGTTAGTGGAAAGATGGAATCCCCACGGTATTTCCTAGAGTTAAGGATATGGCACTTTTGTTGTATGACTGGTTTTCAAATAATTGTAACAGTAAACCATAAGGTGAATTACAACATAGTTTTCTTAAAGTTTTGCCTGATAGATTTGAGTATAATGAACTTTCCACCTAGGCTCCACGTGGGTTTTCAAATGCTTCTTAGAGAAACCAGATTTTATTTGAAAGAAGGTTTCCCCACAGTGTTGTTTCATGGACTTGAGTATATGGCACTCTCCGTGTAGGCTCCACTTAGGTTTGCAAACGTCTGTAACTGTATGCAATGAGAAGTTAGTTGAGAGTGGGTTTCACCACAGTGTTGTTTCATTGAGTGTATGGCACTATCCACCTAGGACCCGCATGTGTTTTCAAACAGTTGTAACTGAGTAAACCAGATATTAGTTGAAAGAGCATTTCACCACACTTCTGTTTATTTACACAGTTGAATATATGGCACATTGCGGTTAGAACTTTCCTAGGATTTCAAACACTTTGACCTTAGAGAAACAAGATGCGAGTTGAAAGACGGTATGTTTTCACAGAGTCGGGATTTTGTCACTCTCCTCATCACTCTTAGTAAAGTTTTTCAAACTTTTCTACATTGGTGAAACAAGAAGATGGTTTCCCCAAAAGCTGCTTGACCAAGTTTAATATATGGCATTTTCCGCATAAGCCCCCGTTGTTTATGAAACATTTCCCACAAGTGGACCCAGATGTTACTTGGAAGACGGCCCATCGTATCCATCAACAGCGGAAACCTCACTATGTGACATTTTTCACTATAGGCATCCCATAATTGTTCCACACCTTTCTTACTAAGAAAAAGGAGATGTTATTTGAAAGACGCTTTCTCCAGTGTGGTTTCCCACGGTTGACTACACAGCACTTGCCTGATACGTCTGCATGTTTTCAAACTCTTCTAACTCAGTCCAACAACATGTTCGTTGAGAGACGGTTTCTCCGCAGTACTCTTTCAGAGTTTCGAAATCATGCCACTTTCCACAGAGTTCCCCTCATAGGTTTTCAAACAATTTTAACTTGAACCTGTTAGTTGAAAGATGGTTGACCCCAAAGTGCAGTTTCACAGGGTTGAGTATATGGCACTTTCGGCATAGGCCCCGCGGGGGCGGGAGGGTCGGGGGGTGGGTGGGTTCCGACACTTCCAACTCAGTGAAACATGATGCTCATTGAAAGATGATTTCTCCACAGGAATCTTTCCCAGTGGCTGGTGAGCATCACTTTCCGTATGTTTCTCCGCAAAGGTTTTCAAACACTTCTCACTGAGGGATACAAGATGTTAGTTGAAAGATGGTTTCCCCAACGTGCCGCCTGACAGAGTTGAGCACATGGATCTTTCTTCATCGTCCCCGCATACGATATCAAACACTCCGAACTCAGTGAGACGGGGTGTTAGTCGAAAGTTGGTCTCCCCGCGGTGCAGTTTGACCATGTTGAGGATACGGAACGTTATTCATAGTCCCCGCGTTTGGTTTCAAACATGTCTAGGTTCGTGACACGAGATGACAGTCAAAAGATGGCTTGCCCGGAGTGTTCTTTCACACTGTTGATTCAATGGCGCTTGCCTTGTAAGGCGCCTCAGAGGTTTCCAAACAGGTCTCGGGGAAACAAGATATTCTTGGAAATAGGGGTTCATCACGGTGTTGTTTCACAGAATTCAGCGTATGGCCCTTTTTCCACTTGGTGCCCCGCATAGGTTTCGAAACCCTGAGTACTTGGAGAAACCCAATGTGAGTGGAAACCCACGGAGTCTGGTAGGGTTGAGCGTATGGCACTCCCGGTGTAGTTCTCGCTGGTTTTCCAACACTTCTCACTTTGTAACACAACACGTTCGTCGGGAGATGGGTTCCCCGCTGTGTGGTATCACAAAGTTGAGGGTATGGCACCCTCCGCGTAGACTCCGAACAGCTTTCAAACAAGTTTAGTGTAGCGAAACCCGATGTCAGCTGAAAGTTCGCTTCTCCACCCCACTGTTTCTCGCAGTTGGGTTTACGGCGCTTTCCCGTTAGGCTTCCCTTAGGGTTTCAAACACTTCTAACTTCGAGAAACCATCTGGTAGTTGAAAGGCTCTTTCCCCACCGTGGTGTGTCACAGAGTTGAGGGCATGGCCCTCTCCGCGCAGGCCCCGCTTGTGTTTTCACACCCTTGTCACTGAGCGACACCAGATGGGAGGAGAAAGATTGTTTCCCCGCAGCTGTTGTTTCCCAACTTGATTTTGCGGCACGTTCGGTGTAAGCCCCGCGTGGCTTTCTCACACCTCTAACTTGGTGAAGCAAGAGATTCGTTGGAGGATGGACTCCCCCACAGTGTTCTGTCACAGAGTTGACTCTCTGGGGGGTGGGGGGGAGGTGTCCTCATACATAGGGCCCGCAGAGAGAGTATTCACGCGAGTTTCACTCTGTGAAACCTTATATGTGAGTCGGAACATCGTTTCACCACCCTCTTTTCACAGAGTTCAGTTTATGGCACTTCCCGTGTAGGCCCGGCTGACGTTTTCAAACGCTTTTCACTTAGTGAAACCCTGGGGTAGTTCAACAGCTGTTTCCCCACAGTGTTGCCTCACAGAGTTGAGAGTCTGGCACCCTCCCCATAGGCCCCACTTGTGTTTTCACTTGTTTAGCGAAATCATATGTTCAGTGAAATAGTCTTTGCCCAAGTGTGGCTCCACTGAGTTGAGTACAGGACACTCTCCCTGTAGGCCCCGCACGGGTTTCCAGCTCTTCTACCTGTGAACCATGTGGTTAGGGAAGGAAGGTTTCACCACACTCTCTTTTCACAGAGTTGAGTAGATGGCACTTTCCGCATAAGCCCTGCTTGGGTTTTACCACACTGCTAACGTAGTGAAACAAGATGTGAGTGGAAAGACGGCCCTTTCCAAACAGAGTGTTGTGTCACAGACCGTGTGCCGCTCTCCACATAGGGCCCGCAAGGGTTGCAAACACTTCACTTTTGTGAAACGAGATGTGAGTGGAAAGATGGTCTCACTTCAGTGTTGTTTCCCAAAGTGGTGTAGAAGGCACTTGTTGCTGAGGCTTCAACACAGGTTTTCAGGCATTTCTAACTTCCTTAGACAAGGCGACACTCGAAAGACGGCTTCCCTACAGTGTTTTCTGCTGTTGGCTAATATGGCAGTCTTCAGGTAGGACCCACGTGGGTTTCCAAAGCCTTCTCACTCAGTGAGTGACCAGGTGTTACTTGAAAGACGGTCGCCTCACCGTGTACTTTCAGAGTGGACTCATGGGCCCCTTCCGCCTACGCCCTGCATGGGTTTCTAGCACTTCTAAATTTGTGAAACCAAACGGTAGTTCAAAGATGGTTTCACCACGTTGTTGTTTCCCAGAGTTGAGCGCATGGCACTTCCCTCATGGCTCCCTGCGCCGGTTGGTAAAACGCTAACTGACTTAGCGAAACCTGACGTCAGTTCAAAGATGGATTCCCCACAGTGTCGCTCCACAGAGTTGAGTTTAGGGGACTTTCTGCATAGGCCCCGCCTAGGTTTTCAAACACGTCTCACAAGTGAGGCCAGGTGATATTTGAAAGATGCTTTCACCACAGTGTTTTTCCACCGAGTTGAGCAGGTGGCACTTTCTGCATAGAACCCGCCAAGGTTTTCAAACACTTCGAAAGAACTAAGTGAAACGGGAGTTTGGTTGAAACATGGATTCCCCCCGGAAAATCTTGTTTCACCGAGTTGGACATACGGCACTTTCGACGCAGGCCCTGCATGCGTTCCCAAAGACTTGTAACTTTGGGAAACGAGACGGGAGTGGAAAGAGGGTTTCCCCACAGTGTCTCATAGGGTTAAGCAGATGGAACTTTCGGTGTCGTCTCCGGATGCTTTTCACACACGTCTACCTTAGTGAAACCACATGATAGAAGAGGCTTTCCCCACTGCCTTTTGTCACCGAGTTGCGTAGGCGGCCCTTCTGCAGAGACACTGAATAGCTTCCAAACCCTTTAAAATCAGTGAGGCCACATGACGGTTGAAAGGTGCTTCTACCACACACACACACACACACACACACACACACCTTTGTTTCTCACAGTTGAGTACGGGGCACTTCACCGTTAGGTTTCCCCTGGGGTTTCAAACACTTCAAACAGGGGAACCCAGATGGTAATTTCAAGGGGGTTTCCCCACCGTGGTGTTTGGCAGAGTTGAGTATAGAGCCATCTCCTTGCAGGCTCTGCTTAGGGATTTCAAGCCTTTGTACCTATGCACAATGAAAAAGCTAGCTGAAGGATGGTTTCCCTTCAGTGTTGTCTCACAGAGTTCAGTGTATGACACGATCTGCATGGGACCTACATAGATTTTCAAACACTTCCAACTCCGTGAACTAAGATGCCAATAGAGGGAATTCCCCAGGGTTTCATAGTTTCGAGTACAAGGCACGTTCGGGGTAGGTACCGCATTTTTTTCTCCTTTTTCAACTTGGTGAAACAGGAGGTCAGTCGAAAGATGTTTCCCCCACAGTTTGGTTTCACAGAGGTGAGTGCACGGCAGTTTCCTTGCAGGACACACTTAGGCTTTCAACTTCCACTTAGTGAAACAAGGTGTTAAGGGGAAGATGGCTGTTTGCCCCACAGTGCTGTTCGACAGACATGAGTATAGAGCCCCTTCCACCCAGGCCCGGCATGGGTTTCCAAACGCTTCTCCATTTGTGAAATTAGAGAGATGTTAGTCGAAAGACGGTTTCCCTAGAGTGCTGTTTCTCAGAATTGAGCATACGGCACTTTCCGCCTAGGCCCCGCATAGGTTTTCCAACACTTCTAACTTAGAGAACCGAGATGTTCGTTAAAAGATGGTTGACTCAACGTGCTTTTTCACACGGTACTTACCTTGTAGGAGCCCGGTGGGTGGGTGGGGTGGGGGGGGGGATGTTTCCAACTGTGTTCCCTCGGTGAAACAAGATACTATTTGAAAGACCAATTCATCACCACAGGGTTTGCTTGGATTGGGGATGTTTGGTGCCCCCTCCCCCCCCCTCCGCCCACACACCTGAGCGCATGACACTTTCTACCTAAGCCCCACAGGTTTGCAATCACTTGTAACTGAGTGAAACGAGATGTCACTTGAGAGATGACTTCCCCGCAGCGTTGTTTCACAGAATTATGTGGCGCTTTCTGCATAGGCCCCCACATAGGGTTTCAGACTGTTCTCCCTTTGTGAGACAAGATGTTAACTGAAAGATGGTTTACCCAAAGCGCAGTTTGACCGAGGTGAGGATACGGCACTTTTCAGTATAGGCCTTCCATAATTGTTCCACCGCTCCCCCTTTTCCTTAGACAAAGGAGATATTAGTTGAAAGACACTTTCCCCAGTGTGGTTTCCCACGGTTGACTACACAGCACTTACCTGATAGTCCGCATCCGTTTTCAAACTCTTCTTAGTCTAACAACATGTTCCTTGAGAGATTGTTTCTCCGCAGTATTTTTTCAGTTTCGAAATCATGGCACTTTCCACATCGTTCCCCGCCTAGGTTTTCAAACACTTTTAACTTGGTAATGCAACATGTTAGTTGAAAGATGGTTGGCCCCAAAGTGCAGTGTCACAGGGTTGAGTTTATGGCACTTTCGGCATAGGCCCCGCGGGGCCGGGGGTGGGGGTGGGTTCCGACAATTCCAACTTGGTGAAACATGATGTTCATTGAAAGATGATTTCTCCACAGGAGTCTTTCCCAGTGGCTGGTGCGCGTCACCTTCCATATGTTTCTCCGCATGGGTTTTCAAAGACTTCTCACTGAGGGGTTCAAGATGTTAGTTGAAAGATGGTTTCCCCAACGTGCCGCCTGACAGAGTAGAACACATGGAACTTTCTGCATCGTTCCCGCATACGATTTCAAACACTCCGAGCTCAGTGGGACGGGATGCTAGTCGAAAGTTGGTTTCCCCGAAAAAATGCTCTTCTTGCTGAGGCCTCCAGGTTTTCAGGCTCTTCTAACTTCCTGAGTCAAGGCGACACGTGAACGATGGTGTCACTTCAATTTTATTTTGTAATGTGGTGTCTAAAGAACTTTTTCTTAGGACTCACAGAGTTTTCCTATCACTTCTAACTGAAACAAGTTGATAGTTGAATGTTACCTCTCAGTTTTGTTTCACAGAACTGAGCGTACGTACTATTCTCTTAGGCTCCACATGGTTTTTCAAACACTCCTTTGTGAAACCAGATGTTGCTTGAAAGTCGGCTTCCTCACATTGTGGTTTCAGAGTTTTGAGTGTATGTTACTAAGCTTTTGCTCTTGCGGGTGTCTTTTCGTAGACTTGTGGTTTTTGAAACCAGTTTTTAAGAAAAATATTGTTTCTCCACAGTGTCTCTTGACAGAGTTGAGTCCATCGCTCTTTTGTTTTAGTTCCCGCATACTTTTCAAACATATCTTAGCGAAATAAATTGTTGTTTGAAGAAAGGCTTCCTCAAAGTGTTTCTTGACAGAATCGAGTGTAAGATACTTTCCGATCAAGCTCAAGAGAGGTTTTCAAACACTTCTGACTTGTGATCCCAGATGATATTTGAAAGATGGTTTCACCATAGTGTTGTTTTACAGAGTTGAGCCTATGACACTTTCTGTGTAGTACCCGCTTAGGATTTCAATAGCTTCTCACTTAATGAGTCAGGGTGTTCATTGTAAGACGGTTATGTTGTTTCAGAGTTGAGTATATGGCCCTTTTCATCTATGCCCTGCATGGGTTTCAAACGCTTCTATATTTTTCAGACCAGGCAGTAGTTCAAAGATGGTAGGTCCATGTTGTTTCACACAGTTTAGTGTATGGCAGTTTCCTCATAGTTCCCTGCATGGGTTTTAAAACAATAGTGACTTAGTGAAACATGATGTTAGTTAAAACATGGATTTCCCTCAATGTTGTTTGACAGACTTTAGCATATGGCCCTATCTTCATAGGCCCCACAAGTGTTTCAAACAAGTTTAACTTAACGAAATGAGATATGAGTTGAAATATGGTTTCCCCATAATGTTTCACAGAGCTGTGTATATGGAACTATTCTTATAGGCCCCACATGGTTTTTCAAACACGTCTAAGTGAAACCAGATTTTAGTTGACAAACCGCTTCCTCGCAGAGTTGTTTCACAAAGTTGAGTGTATCTCACTATCCCCATAGTTCCCACCCGGGTTTTCAAACCTTTCTAACTTAGTGAAACCGGTGTTTAGTTGAAACACCTTTTCCCCACAGTGTGGTTTCACAAAGTTAGGTATAAGGTACTATGCCCGTAGGCCTTCGGGAGGTTTTTTTTTTTTTTTTTGTACATTTGTAACTTCTTGAAACCAGAGGCGAGGAGAAAGATTGTTTCCCCAGAGGTGACTATATGGCAGTTTCATTGTAGGCCCCACATGGTTTTCAAACACATGTAATTTAGTGAAGTAAGGTGTTAATTGAAGGAAGGCTTCCCCAGTGTGTTGCTTGACAGAGTGAGTGCAAGCTACTTTCCATGTAGGCTCCGCATAGGTTTTCAAATACTCCTAACCAGTGAACCCAGATATATTTGAAAGACTGTTTCAGCACAGTGTTTTTGTACACATTTGAGTCTTTGTCACTTTCTGCATAGAACATTCATTGGTTTTCAAACGCCCTTAAGTGAAATGAGAAGAGAGTTGAAACATGTATTCCCCACAGTGTTCTTTAATAGAGTTGACTACCTCGCACTTTTGACGCAGATTCTACATGGGTCTTCAAACACTATCTTTGGGAAAACAAGATGTTAGTTGAACGATGGTTTCCCCACAGCGTTGCGTCACAGAGTTGAGTAGATGGCACTTTGTAGTCTCTGGATGCTTTTCACACACTTCTAACAGGGAAACATTTTAGTTGGAAAATGGATTCCCCACAGTCTTCTCTCACAGGGTTGACTGTGCTTTTCTCACAGCTCCGCAAAGTTTTCCATTTTAACTCAGTGAAACCAGATGTTAGTTGAAACATTGTGTCACCACTCTGTTTTCACAGAGGTCAGCATACGGCACTTTCTGTGTAGGCCCTGAATTGGTTTACTAACATTTCTAACATTGTGAAATGAGCTGTTAGTGGAAAGATGGAATCCCCACGGTATTTCCTAGAGTTAAGGATATGGCACTTTTGTTGTATGACTGGTTTTCAAATAATTGTAACAGTAAACCATAAGGTGAATTACAACATAGTTTTCTTAAAGTTTTGCCTGATAGATTTGAGTATAATGAACTTTCCACCTAGGCTCCACGTGGGTTTTCAAATGCTTCTTAGAGAAACCAGATTTTATTTGAAAGAAGGTTTCCCCACAGTGTTGTTTCATGGACTTGAGTATATGGCACTCTCCGTGTAGGCTCCACTTAGGTTTGCAAACGTCTGTAACTGTATGCAATGAGAAGTTAGTTGAGAGTGGGTTTCACCACAGTGTTGTTTCATTGAGTGTATGGCACTATCCACCTAGGACCCGCATGTGTTTTCAAACAGTTGTAACTGAGTAAACCAGATATTAGTTGAAAGAGCATTTCACCACACTTCTGTTTATTTACACAGTTGAATATATGGCACATTGCGGTTAGAACTTTCCTAGGATTTCAAACACTTTGACCTTAGAGAAACAAGATGCGAGTTGAAAGACGGTATGTTTTCACAGAGTCGGGATTTTGTCACTCTCCTCATCACTCTTAGTAAAGTTTTTCAAACTTTTCTACATTGGTGAAACAAGAAGATGGTTTCCCCAAAAGCTGCTTGACCAAGTTTAATATATGGCATTTTCCGCATAAGCCCCCGTTGTTTATGAAACATTTCCCACAAGTGGACCCAGATGTTACTTGGAAGACGGCCCATCGTATCCATCAACAGCGGAAACCTCACTATGTGACATTTTTCACTATAGGCATCCCATAATTGTTCCACACCTTTCTTACTAAGAAAAAGGAGATGTTATTTGAAAGACGCTTTCTCCAGTGTGGTTTCCCACGGTTGACTACACAGCACTTGCCTGATACGTCTGCATGTTTTCAAACTCTTCTAACTCAGTCCAACAACATGTTCGTTGAGAGACGGTTTCTCCGCAGTACTCTTTCAGAGTTTCGAAATCATGCCACTTTCCACAGAGTTCCCCTCATAGGTTTTCAAACAATTTTAACTTGAACCTGTTAGTTGAAAGATGGTTGACCCCAAAGTGCAGTTTCACAGGGTTGAGTATATGGCACTTTCGGCATAGGCCCCGCGGGGGCGGGAGGGTCGGGGGGTGGGTGGGTTCCGACACTTCCAACTCAGTGAAACATGATGCTCATTGAAAGATGATTTCTCCACAGGAATCTTTCCCAGTGGCTGGTGAGCATCACTTTCCGTATGTTTCTCCGCAAAGGTTTTCAAACACTTCTCACTGAGGGATACAAGATGTTAGTTGAAAGATGGTTTCCCCAACGTGCCGCCTGACAGAGTTGAGCACATGGATCTTTCTTCATCGTCCCCGCATACGATATCAAACACTCCGAACTCAGTGAGACGGGGTGTTAGTCGAAAGTTGGTCTCCCCGCGGTGCAGTTTGACCATGTTGAGGATACGGAACGTTATTCATAGTCCCCGCGTTTGGTTTCAAACATGTCTAGGTTCGTGACACGAGATGACAGTCAAAAGATGGCTTGCCCGGAGTGTTCTTTCACACTGTTGATTCAATGGCGCTTGCCTTGTAAGGCGCCTCAGAGGTTTCCAAACAGGTCTCGGGGAAACAAGATATTCTTGGAAATAGGGGTTCATCACGGTGTTGTTTCACAGAATTCAGCGTATGGCCCTTTTTCCACTTGGTGCCCCGCATAGGTTTCGAAACCCTGAGTACTTGGAGAAACCCAATGTGAGTGGAAACCCACGGAGTCTGGTAGGGTTGAGCGTATGGCACTCCCGGTGTAGTTCTCGCTGGTTTTCCAACACTTCTCACTTTGTAACACAACACGTTCGTCGGGAGATGGGTTCCCCGCTGTGTGGTATCACAAAGTTGAGGGTATGGCACCCTCCGCGTAGACTCCGAACAGCTTTCAAACAAGTTTAGTGTAGCGAAACCCGATGTCAGCTGAAAGTTCGCTTCTCCACCCCACTGTTTCTCGCAGTTGGGTTTACGGCGCTTTCCCGTTAGGCTTCCCTTAGGGTTTCAAACACTTCTAACTTCGAGAAACCATCTGGTAGTTGAAAGGCTCTTTCCCCACCGTGGTGTGTCACAGAGTTGAGGGCATGGCCCTCTCCGCGCAGGCCCCGCTTGTGTTTTCACACCCTTGTCACTGAGCGACACCAGATGGGAGGAGAAAGATTGTTTCCCCGCAGCTGTTGTTTCCCAACTTGATTTTGCGGCACGTTCGGTGTAAGCCCCGCGTGGCTTTCTCACACCTCTAACTTGGTGAAGCAAGAGATTCGTTGGAGGATGGACTCCCCCACAGTGTTCTGTCACAGAGTTGACTCTCTGGGGGGTGGGGGGGAGGTGTCCTCATACATAGGGCCCGCAGAGAGAGTATTCACGCGAGTTTCACTCTGTGAAACCTTATATGTGAGTCGGAACATCGTTTCACCACCCTCTTTTCACAGAGTTCAGTTTATGGCACTTCCCGTGTAGGCCCGGCTGACGTTTTCAAACGCTTTTCACTTAGTGAAACCCTGGGGTAGTTCAACAGCTGTTTCCCCACAGTGTTGCCTCACAGAGTTGAGAGTCTGGCACCCTCCCCATAGGCCCCACTTGTGTTTTCACTTGTTTAGCGAAATCATATGTTCAGTGAAATAGTCTTTGCCCAAGTGTGGCTCCACTGAGTTGAGTACAGGACACTCTCCCTGTAGGCCCCGCACGGGTTTCCAGCTCTTCTACCTGTGAACCATGTGGTTAGGGAAGGAAGGTTTCACCACACTCTCTTTTCACAGAGTTGAGTAGATGGCACTTTCCGCATAAGCCCTGCTTGGGTTTTACCACACTGCTAACGTAGTGAAACAAGATGTGAGTGGAAAGACGGCCCTTTCCAAACAGAGTGTTGTGTCACAGACCGTGTGCCGCTCTCCACATAGGGCCCGCAAGGGTTGCAAACACTTCACTTTTGTGAAACGAGATGTGAGTGGAAAGATGGTCTCACTTCAGTGTTGTTTCCCAAAGTGGTGTAGAAGGCACTTGTTGCTGAGGCTTCAACACAGGTTTTCAGGCATTTCTAACTTCCTTAGACAAGGCGACACTCGAAAGACGGCTTCCCTACAGTGTTTTCTGCTGTTGGCTAATATGGCAGTCTTCAGGTAGGACCCACGTGGGTTTCCAAAGCCTTCTCACTCAGTGAGTGACCAGGTGTTACTTGAAAGACGGTCGCCTCACCGTGTACTTTCAGAGTGGACTCATGGGCCCCTTCCGCCTACGCCCTGCATGGGTTTCTAGCACTTCTAAATTTGTGAAACCAAACGGTAGTTCAAAGATGGTTTCACCACGTTGTTGTTTCCCAGAGTTGAGCGCATGGCACTTCCCTCATGGCTCCCTGCGCCGGTTGGTAAAACGCTAACTGACTTAGCGAAACCTGACGTCAGTTCAAAGATGGATTCCCCACAGTGTCGCTCCACAGAGTTGAGTTTAGGGGACTTTCTGCATAGGCCCCGCCTAGGTTTTCAAACACGTCTCACAAGTGAGGCCAGGTGATATTTGAAAGATGCTTTCACCACAGTGTTTTTCCACCGAGTTGAGCAGGTGGCACTTTCTGCATAGAACCCGCCAAGGTTTTCAAACACTTCGAAAGAACTAAGTGAAACGGGAGTTTGGTTGAAACATGGATTCCCCCCGGAAAATCTTGTTTCACCGAGTTGGACATACGGCACTTTCGACGCAGGCCCTGCATGCGTTCCCAAAGACTTGTAACTTTGGGAAACGAGACGGGAGTGGAAAGAGGGTTTCCCCACAGTGTCTCATAGGGTTAAGCAGATGGAACTTTCGGTGTCGTCTCCGGATGCTTTTCACACACGTCTACCTTAGTGAAACCACATGATAGAAGAGGCTTTCCCCACTGCCTTTTGTCACCGAGTTGCGTAGGCGGCCCTTCTGCAGAGACACTGAATAGCTTCCAAACCCTTTAAAATCAGTGAGGCCACATGACGGTTGAAAGGTGCTTCTACCACACACACACACACACACACACACACACACCTTTGTTTCTCACAGTTGAGTACGGGGCACTTCACCGTTAGGTTTCCCCTGGGGTTTCAAACACTTCAAACAGGGGAACCCAGATGGTAATTTCAAGGGGGTTTCCCCACCGTGGTGTTTGGCAGAGTTGAGTATAGAGCCATCTCCTTGCAGGCTCTGCTTAGGGATTTCAAGCCTTTGTACCTATGCACAATGAAAAAGCTAGCTGAAGGATGGTTTCCCTTCAGTGTTGTCTCACAGAGTTCAGTGTATGACACGATCTGCATGGGACCTACATAGATTTTCAAACACTTCCAACTCCGTGAACTAAGATGCCAATAGAGGGAATTCCCCAGGGTTTCATAGTTTCGAGTACAAGGCACGTTCGGGGTAGGTACCGCATTTTTTTCTCCTTTTTCAACTTGGTGAAACAGGAGGTCAGTCGAAAGATGTTTCCCCCACAGTTTGGTTTCACAGAGGTGAGTGCACGGCAGTTTCCTTGCAGGACACACTTAGGCTTTCAACTTCCACTTAGTGAAACAAGGTGTTAAGGGGAAGATGGCTGTTTGCCCCACAGTGCTGTTCGACAGACATGAGTATAGAGCCCCTTCCACCCAGGCCCGGCATGGGTTTCCAAACGCTTCTCCATTTGTGAAATTAGAGAGATGTTAGTCGAAAGACGGTTTCCCTAGAGTGCTGTTTCTCAGAATTGAGCATACGGCACTTTCCGCCTAGGCCCCGCATAGGTTTTCCAACACTTCTAACTTAGAGAACCGAGATGTTCGTTAAAAGATGGTTGACTCAACGTGCTTTTTCACACGGTACTTACCTTGTAGGAGCCCGGTGGGTGGGTGGGGTGGGGGGGGGGATGTTTCCAACTGTGTTCCCTCGGTGAAACAAGATACTATTTGAAAGACCAATTCATCACCACAGGGTTTGCTTGGATTGGGGATGTTTGGTGCCCCCTCCCCCCCCCTCCGCCCACACACCTGAGCGCATGACACTTTCTACCTAAGCCCCACAGGTTTGCAATCACTTGTAACTGAGTGAAACGAGATGTCACTTGAGAGATGACTTCCCCGCAGCGTTGTTTCACAGAATTATGTGGCGCTTTCTGCATAGGCCCCCACATAGGGTTTCAGACTGTTCTCCCTTTGTGAGACAAGATGTTAACTGAAAGATGGTTTACCCAAAGCGCAGTTTGACCGAGGTGAGGATACGGCACTTTTCAGTATAGGCCTTCCATAATTGTTCCACCGCTCCCCCTTTTCCTTAGACAAAGGAGATATTAGTTGAAAGACACTTTCCCCAGTGTGGTTTCCCACGGTTGACTACACAGCACTTACCTGATAGTCCGCATCCGTTTTCAAACTCTTCTTAGTCTAACAACATGTTCCTTGAGAGATTGTTTCTCCGCAGTATTTTTTCAGTTTCGAAATCATGGCACTTTCCACATCGTTCCCCGCCTAGGTTTTCAAACACTTTTAACTTGGTAATGCAACATGTTAGTTGAAAGATGGTTGGCCCCAAAGTGCAGTGTCACAGGGTTGAGTTTATGGCACTTTCGGCATAGGCCCCGCGGGGCCGGGGGTGGGGGTGGGTTCCGACAATTCCAACTTGGTGAAACATGATGTTCATTGAAAGATGATTTCTCCACAGGAGTCTTTCCCAGTGGCTGGTGCGCGTCACCTTCCATATGTTTCTCCGCATGGGTTTTCAAAGACTTCTCACTGAGGGGTTCAAGATGTTAGTTGAAAGATGGTTTCCCCAACGTGCCGCCTGACAGAGTAGAACACATGGAACTTTCTGCATCGTTCCCGCATACGATTTCAAACACTCCGAGCTCAGTGGGACGGGATGCTAGTCGAAAGTTGGTTTCCCCGAAAAAATGCTCTTCTTGCTGAGGCCTCCAGGTTTTCAGGCTCTTCTAACTTCCTGAGTCAAGGCGACACGTGAACGATGGTGTCACTTCAATTTTATTTTGTAATGTGGTGTCTAAAGAACTTTTTCTTAGGACTCACAGAGTTTTCCTATCACTTCTAACTGAAACAAGTTGATAGTTGAATGTTACCTCTCAGTTTTGTTTCACAGAACTGAGCGTACGTACTATTCTCTTAGGCTCCACATGGTTTTTCAAACACTCCTTTGTGAAACCAGATGTTGCTTGAAAGTCGGCTTCCTCACATTGTGGTTTCAGAGTTTTGAGTGTATGTTACTAAGCTTTTGCTCTTGCGGGTGTCTTTTCGTAGACTTGTGGTTTTTGAAACCAGTTTTTAAGAAAAATATTGTTTCTCCACAGTGTCTCTTGACAGAGTTGAGTCCATCGCTCTTTTGTTTTAGTTCCCGCATACTTTTCAAACATATCTTAGCGAAATAAATTGTTGTTTGAAGAAAGGCTTCCTCAAAGTGTTTCTTGACAGAATCGAGTGTAAGATACTTTCCGATCAAGCTCAAGAGAGGTTTTCAAACACTTCTGACTTGTGATCCCAGATGATATTTGAAAGATGGTTTCACCATAGTGTTGTTTTACAGAGTTGAGCCTATGACACTTTCTGTGTAGTACCCGCTTAGGATTTCAATAGCTTCTCACTTAATGAGTCAGGGTGTTCATTGTAAGACGGTTATGTTGTTTCAGAGTTGAGTATATGGCCCTTTTCATCTATGCCCTGCATGGGTTTCAAACGCTTCTATATTTTTCAGACCAGGCAGTAGTTCAAAGATGGTAGGTCCATGTTGTTTCACACAGTTTAGTGTATGGCAGTTTCCTCATAGTTCCCTGCATGGGTTTTAAAACAATAGTGACTTAGTGAAACATGATGTTAGTTAAAACATGGATTTCCCTCAATGTTGTTTGACAGACTTTAGCATATGGCCCTATCTTCATAGGCCCCACAAGTGTTTCAAACAAGTTTAACTTAACGAAATGAGATATGAGTTGAAATATGGTTTCCCCATAATGTTTCACAGAGCTGTGTATATGGAACTATTCTTATAGGCCCCACATGGTTTTTCAAACACGTCTAAGTGAAACCAGATTTTAGTTGACAAACCGCTTCCTCGCAGAGTTGTTTCACAAAGTTGAGTGTATCTCACTATCCCCATAGTTCCCACCCGGGTTTTCAAACCTTTCTAACTTAGTGAAACCGGTGTTTAGTTGAAACACCTTTTCCCCACAGTGTGGTTTCACAAAGTTAGGTATAAGGTACTATGCCCGTAGGCCTTCGGGAGGTTTTTTTTTTTTTTTTGTACATTTGTAACTTCTTGAAACCAGAGGCGAGGAGAAAGATTGTTTCCCCAGAGGTGACTATATGGCAGTTTCATTGTAGGCCCCACATGGTTTTCAAACACATGTAATTTAGTGAAGTAAGGTGTTAATTGAAGGAAGGCTTCCCCAGTGTGTTGCTTGACAGAGTGAGTGCAAGCTACTTTCCATGTAGGCTCCGCATAGGTTTTCAAATACTCCTAACCAGTGAACCCAGATATATTTGAAAGACTGTTTCAGCACAGTGTTTTTGTACACATTTGAGTCTTTGTCACTTTCTGCATAGAACATTCATTGGTTTTCAAACGCCCTTAAGTGAAATGAGAAGAGAGTTGAAACATGTATTCCCCACAGTGTTCTTTAATAGAGTTGACTACCTCGCACTTTTGACGCAGATTCTACATGGGTCTTCAAACACTATCTTTGGGAAAACAAGATGTTAGTTGAACGATGGTTTCCCCACAGCGTTGCGTCACAGAGTTGAGTAGATGGCACTTTGTAGTCTCTGGATGCTTTTCACACACTTCTAACAGGGAAACATTTTAGTTGGAAAATGGATTCCCCACAGTCTTCTCTCACAGGGTTGACTGTGCTTTTCTCACAGCTCCGCAAAGTTTTCCATTTTAACTCAGTGAAACCAGATGTTAGTTGAAACATTGTGTCACCACTCTGTTTTCACAGAGGTCAGCATACGGCACTTTCTGTGTAGGCCCTGAATTGGTTTACTAACATTTCTAACATTGTGAAATGAGCTGTTAGTGGAAAGATGGAATCCCCACGGTATTTCCTAGAGTTAAGGATATGGCACTTTTGTTGTATGACTGGTTTTCAAATAATTGTAACAGTAAACCATAAGGTGAATTACAACATAGTTTTCTTAAAGTTTTGCCTGATAGATTTGAGTATAATGAACTTTCCACCTAGGCTCCACGTGGGTTTTCAAATGCTTCTTAGAGAAACCAGATTTTATTTGAAAGAAGGTTTCCCCACAGTGTTGTTTCATGGACTTGAGTATATGGCACTCTCCGTGTAGGCTCCACTTAGGTTTGCAAACGTCTGTAACTGTATGCAATGAGAAGTTAGTTGAGAGTGGGTTTCACCACAGTGTTGTTTCATTGAGTGTATGGCACTATCCACCTAGGACCCGCATGTGTTTTCAAACAGTTGTAACTGAGTAAACCAGATATTAGTTGAAAGAGCATTTCACCACACTTCTGTTTATTTACACAGTTGAATATATGGCACATTGCGGTTAGAACTTTCCTAGGATTTCAAACACTTTGACCTTAGAGAAACAAGATGCGAGTTGAAAGACGGTATGTTTTCACAGAGTCGGGATTTTGTCACTCTCCTCATCACTCTTAGTAAAGTTTTTCAAACTTTTCTACATTGGTGAAACAAGAAGATGGTTTCCCCAAAAGCTGCTTGACCAAGTTTAATATATGGCATTTTCCGCATAAGCCCCCGTTGTTTATGAAACATTTCCCACAAGTGAACCCAGATGTTACTTGAAAGACTGTTTCACCACAATGTTGTTTTACAGATTTGAGCATGTGGTACTTTCTGTGTAGAAGCTGCATAAGTTTTCAAACACTTCTCAATAAACAAGGTGTTAATTGAAAGATGGCTACCACACAGTGTTTCAGATTTGAGAATATTGTCCCTTCCACTTAGGCCCTGCATGGGTTTTCAAGCACTTCTCATTTTCTGAAATAAGATCAATGTTATTTGCAAGATGTTTTCACCATAGTGATTTCACATATGAACCTAACTCTGTAGGCTTCACATAGGTTTTCAGTTTTCACTTCCTGAAACCAGATATTAGGTTAAAGACTCTTTCCCCACATTTTTATTTGGCAGATTTGAGTTTATGGCACTTTTTTGTGTAAAACCAGCATAGGTTTTCAAACTCTTCTCAGTGAAACAAGGTATTAATTGAATGATGGTTTCCTCACAGTGTTGTTTCAGAGTTGAGGATATGGTTCCTTCTACCTAAGCCCAGCACCAGATCCTGCATACAGATCCACTTACAAAAACTTCCATCATCGGGCAGCACAGCCCTCCTACAGCTGTATCACTGCTACCACTATGTACTGATGGCAAGGGCAGTACACATACCCGGAGCCAGGTCCTTCCTTCTGATCCTGAAGGAAGAATCCGGGCAGGCTTCTTGCTGTTGAGACCTACAGGTGGAAATTGTGGATGCCACCATTTGCCAAAGCCCACAGGTGTTTCTCCTTCCTGAGTCAGTGAGCTGTGGAAGACTCTTCCATTCATGTAACTTCATTATCCCTGGTACAGAATTCTGGCTCTCCCTCTACCCATGTTCACCCCTTTGCTCTATTTTAACTCTAACAGGCATACCCTGAGCCCTGACCTGGGATTCTGGTCTAGTCACTGTGACTGTGGCAGATGATTGGCCTAAGGGGCCCTGGCTCTTCAGCAGCATAGTTTTCCCTGTATGGTGGTTCATCTGCAGGAGTCTCACAGAACTCAGATTTCTGGCCAAGTATTCCTGTGGTTTTGTTTTTCTTTTGCCACAGAAGACCCTCAGAGCTTCTCGGGTTTCACGCACTTTGAAAGACAAGAATAAGTATAAAATGGGAATTTTTTACAGTATTTGAATGATGCCCAGGGCAAGAAGTATTTGTTTCAAATGTTTGCAACCCTAGTGATATATGAATAGACAAGGCAACCCTGCACTTGTACCACCCTCTGCATTTCTTCCAGGCATATTGCACACTGGCCAGCATCTTGACTCACATCATCCTCAATATAGGTTACCCCTGGCTTTTTTCACCGCATGATATCATGCTTATCCATTTCATAGGGGGTCACACTTCCATACATGGTAATCTTCCATACATGGGCTGGGAGAGGTGAGCTGGTAAGGAGGCAAACATCCATTAGCTTCTGTAACGGGTTCCACTCTATGTGCCAGTCCCACCCTTCTGCCACAGTCTTGGGGCTGTTGTGAACCTAGTCCTGCCACCCAGAACTGTCACAGTTGCTACTGTTGAGTATGTCGAAGGAGAACAGCACTGCACAGGCCATGGAATGGTTGCCACACCATGAGCACAGAATGGCTTTGCTGGGCCACTGAGGTTGTTGGGCCACTGAGGTTGTTTGGCCACTGCCTTGATGGACAGGGCTGTTCATGCTTTGGCACCTGACCCAGAAACCTCCTTGTGGTGGTGATTTGCACCCACCACCGATGCCTATGGTCCCACTGACCCCTCTGTGGCCCAGAAGGATGGTCAATCCAAATTTGAGTCAGTGCAAGTGCTCTCTTTAGCAGGGGCTGGGATGCCTTGCTTTGGACCCACTTCCAACATGTACAAGCTGGTGTGAAAATCTATCCCTGGACTTGGGTTTGGTGAGTGGCAGTTCCATGGCTACTAAGCCTTAATGGGGACATATTTAGACATAGAGCCATGGGAAAGGAGTGGCCATAAGGAGGGACAAAGTTCAATATTAACAACAGGAATGGGACCACTTTGGAAAGGGGTTGTGTTACCTCATGTTCCCTCAGTCACGAAAAGAGGCCAGCTCCCTTCCCAGTCCTCCGGCCCAGGCTAAGTGCCAATGTTCTAACCTGGGCCTTTCCAATGCCTTAGGCCTCTGAATTCTTGCATGGTTTTGACACCAACTTGCCAGGGGCCCTGTGACCAAACCTATCGCACAGTCACAAGGATCCCCAGCTGAACACCAAGGATATTCCTCTCAAAGATTATATGGAATGGACTTCAGAGAGGAACTACTTTTAAAATAGAGCAAAGGGTGAGAATAGATTCACAGAGGGCCAGAGTTCTTCACTAGGAATGAGAAAGGGATGATGTGGAAATTGACGTGACTCGTGTTCCATCTCCTAGAAAGCTGTCTGTCTCAGGAATAAGCAACACCTGTGGACTATGGTGAAAGGAGCCCTTTACAGGCTACACCCAGGAGCCTTGTGAGCAAGGGGCTTGCATTCTTCCTTCACCAAGAGAGGGAATGCTCTGGACTTGGGTCTGTTTCTTGTCCTTCCTCATTAGAGGACAGGGGCGGCAGTGGTTCAACTCTAGCTGTTTGGGGCTTCTTGTTGATGATCAAGTGGTTAGAACCTGGTCTGAGTCCAATGTTCACCTTCAAAATCCCTTTGGGCATGATTCAGGGCCTGCACCAGAGAGCACATGCATGAACCAAGTAATCTGTAAGATGAAGTCACCTCTGTCATCCAGGGGAGGGAAGCCAGTTGGCTACCCATCCCAGCATTGACTCTAGCTGACTAAGCCCCAAGACCCCAGAGACAGAGGGGCCTGCTTTTCTCTGGCATATCTGACACTGAGAGCTGTCAATTGGCTCAGGATCTGATGGGGAAATCCACACCAATGTTTGGACTTGGGCTGTGTACCTCACACAGACCCAAGGATCCTGCAATGTGCTACTTGAAACAGAGTGCATTCTTCTGAGGCTCTTGTTCTGAATGGCTCTCAGGTAGATCATAGTTTGAGAAATAGAGCAATAAAATCAAATAAGTACCCCGAGGACCAAATTTCTTCATTACAGAAGAGAATAGGCTAAAGTTAGAATTCACTGCCTACTCCTATCTCCTGGCAGGCTGACTGTGTGTGGAGTAAGAAACACGTGAGGGCTGTGGTCAAAGGAAACCTCCACTGGCTACATCCGAGAGGGCAATTCTGAAGGAGGTCTGTGTTCTTCCTTCAGAAACAGAAGGGAAACTGGGTTTGGTGGTGTTTCCTGTCCTTCCCATCTGGAAATAGATGCACCATTGATGCAGAGGCAAAGGGTTCCTGCTCCCAGATGGTGGTCAAGTGTTTGGAACCTGGACCTGATGCAATTCTTTTTTAAAGAGCCCTTTCTGTGCTGACCAGGTCCTGAAGCATACTCTGCCTATGGGAACCATCTGTGAGACACAATGGAGGGAGGTCGACCCTTCACTGCACTTACTGGCCAAGCACCAAGCACTCAGGTACAAGAAGGTCATCCTTCCTTGGATTTGAAGTTATTGTTTGCTCTCAGGAGCACAGGAGCAGACTGAGATTTGAGCACCAATCTTTGGGCTCTGCCTGTGTGAGGTGAGTGAAAGCCCAATCATCCCTGAATGTGTCCCAAAACTTAGAAAATAGTCAGTTGGTGGGAATGTCAACAAAGGAAGCCAAGGCTCTACATTACAGATGGGGATGGGAAAATCCTGGGCATGTACATCTACTTCATTTGTCCTTGCTGCATGTGTAAGGCTTGTCCCTCCCCAAATATCTGGGACTGCCTGCAGACATCCATACATACCCTGCTTGGTAACTTCATGTGCCCTCTCATTCTGAAAAGACTTTTGATGGGTAGTTACAAGAGTTCCCATTGCCAACCTATGCCTGAGTCATCAGTATTCAGCCAGAGACCCCAGGTTAAAGTGGAAGACATTGTTCTGAAACACTGTGAATGGAGGCCAACGATCCTGGGTTGAAGAAAAGAGTGCAAAAGAATGGAAATCAATCTACAGAGGGCCAAAATGCTTCATTAAAAAGGAGAGCAGAATGAGACTGAGATGCACACACTTAGCACAATCTCCTAAGTTAACTGTTGTCTATAGTAAGAAACACCCATGGGCAGAGGCAAAGGGAAACATCCAATGACTACACCTGGGTGCTCATTTGGCATGAGGCCTACACATTTCTTTCAGAAAGAGATGGAAGGCTCCTGACTTTGGCTCCTTTGTATGCCCGACCTCTCAGGGCACAGAAAGATCAGTGATTCAGTGGTAGCAGGTAGCAGGGTCCCATTGGTTTCTGAGGTATCATAACCAAGTCATGGTGCAATATTCCTTTTAAAGGCTTTTGTGGGATGAATTATCCTGCAGTCTGCTGGGCATGCCTAATCCATCTGCCTTAGAGGATGAAGAGATTTCTTTTTTTTTTTCCCAACGTTTATTTATTTTTGGGACAGAGACAGAGCATGAACGGGGGAGGGGCAGAGAGAGAGGGAGACACAGAATCAGAAACAGGCTCCAGGCTCTGAGCCATCAGCCCAGAGCCTGACGTGGGGCTCGAACTCACGGACCGCGAGATCGTGACCTGGCTGAAGTTGGACACTTAACCGACTGTGCCACCCAGGCGCCCCAGAGGATGAAGAGATTTCAATCAGCCAAGGGAGAAAGGCAAGCTGGCTACCCACTACAGAGATTACCTGGGCCAGTCAAGCAACAGGTGCTCATGGACAGGAGGGTCATTCTTCTTTGGGATAAAGGAACTGACTGCTCTCACATAGCACAGTACCAGAGTGGTATTGCATCACAAATCCTGGATGTTGGTTATGTGGCCGACAGACCATTTCTACCTGGTTGTGACCCAGGACCTAGTTAATAAAACAGAAAATAGATGGGAAAGTCTATAAGGAAGGCCAAGCTTCTACATTACAGATAAGATTAGGATAAAGCTGGGAAGGAAATATCTAACATGGCATCTCCTTCAAGCAGAAGTAAGGCAAGCTCCCTCCCAAACCCTGGCATTGCCTACACATGGACACTCTGCTGGACACCTTCAAGGGCCCTATGCCTCCCATTGTCCACATACTTCTGAAAGGCACATAATGAGGGGGCCTCTATCCCCACGGTGAATGCCTAGGTAGAAAAAGTGCCAAAGGATGGGAATGGAGATACCAATGGCCCAAGTTCTTCACTACAGATGAGGAGAGCATAAAGCTGAGAATGAAATGAGCAGCTTAAGTTCTTCTTGCCCCACAAGGGAGGCCAGATCCCTCCCAGCTCCTCTGAACTTGGTCTATGGGCAGTTCTGTTCTGGGAACCTTCCAATGCCTTAGGTTTCCCATTGTCAACATAGTTATGAAATGAAAGTCTCAAGGGGCCCTGCTGCTCAACCTACACCTGAATAAGATGAGCTCAACGAGACTACCCAGTTAAAAGCCGAAGAGTTCTCTTTTGGAAGCTGGCTAGGAAAGTTTCACAGGGAAGACCGAGTTTGAATAAGGGAAAAATTATGGAAATGGATAAAAGGAGTGCCAAAGTGCTCCTTATCAGATCAGAATGGGATAAATCTGAGAATGAAGTGACCAGCACACTCTTTGGGCAAGCTGGTTGTCTTAGGAATGAGAAACACCTCTTGACTGGGCCAAAGAAATCCTCCATTGGCTACAGTGGCAAAAAGTTTTGCAAGAATTCTTCCTTTGGGATTTCAGAAAGGGATGAGAAGCTTCTGGCACTGAGTGGATTTCTTACTCTGAACAACAGTGGAGGGTCACCAGTGGTTTTTGGTGTAATGAGTTTTGACATTTATGTGTTTGGAATCTGGCTCTGTAGAAGTATTCCTTGAACAGGCAATGCACTGGCCGGTTCTGGAAGCTAAATGCCCATCTGAGAACCATTTGCTTTTCCATGTGAAGTCACCTCAAGCAGCGAGGGAAAGGAGGCACACTGGGTAACCATCACTGTGCCTACTCCCCTCAGTGTCAAGCCCCACAATCTCAGTAACTGGTAGTTAATCCTTCTTTGGCGTTATCATAAACTGACTTCTCTAGGTTAGCATAGCCTAGAATGGAGTGAGAGCTGGCTAATGTCCAGCTAATACCTGGACATTCACTCTGTGAGAACAAGCCCTGTTCCATCTCAGTGTGACTCAAGACCTCCTTAGAAAAACAGCTAGGAGATCACAATGGATATATTGATGGGTCAAAGACCTTCATTTCAGCAGGTAATGGGATAAAACTGAGAAAAAAGTGACTAGCTCTTTTGTTTTTCTCCCCATAAGTGAGGATCCTATGTACCCTATGTATTTTTATTGTCAAAATATTTCTAAAAGGCAAGTCCCAAGGGGCTTTTTGCCCAGCTTATGCCAGAGTCAGGATAACGGTCAGGCTCCCTAGTTAAAATGAGGGGACATTGCTCTTAGGTCTGTCCTTGAATTCCTCACAGTGGTGACTTACTTAAAAGAAGAGCAAGGGGATGGGAATGAATATATAGAAAGCCAAATGTCTCCATCAGATGAGAATAGGATACTTCTGGGAATAAAGAGAATAGCACAATCTCCTGGCAAGCTGTTTTCTGAAGGAACAAACACACATGGGCTGGGTAAATGGGAAATATCCATCTGCTTCATGAGGGAGTAGAAGGAAAGCGGAGAGCCAAACAACATTATCTTCCCCACTCCCAGGAGAGATATGTGTGACATTCCTCAGGCGCTCCTGGCTGCAGAAGGACAAAAGAAAGAACATAAAACAAATTGGTAAACTGATAGAGCCTCCATCAATTTATAAGTATCTTAGTAAATTACAAGTAAAAAGCAGAGGTCTTATCTCCAGAAACCTGTGGACTCTGTTCCCTGGAGCTCCAACATCACCTGCCATCCGTAGTGATGGGAGGAACAAAGGCAAGAAGGAAATGGCATATAAAACTGAATTTCCTGGGGGGACTAGGTGGCTGAGTCTCTTAAGCCTCAGACTTTAACTGAGGTCCTGATCTCACAGTTTTTGTGTTCTAGGCCTGTAGGGGCTCTGTGCTGATATCTCAGAGCCTGGACTCAGCTTCAGATTCTGTGTCTTCCTTTCTCTCTCTGCCCCTCTCTCAGTGTATATTCTCTCTCGCGCTCTTTCTCTCTCTGTCTCTTTCTTCCCCTCTTTCTCAAAAAATAAAAATTAAAAAAATTAAAATTTAATTTCCTTGTCACCTCCAGCCCATTGACAATTCCTTGAGGCTGTCAGAGTAAAATGCTTCTCCAGGATCTCCCTACTGTCTTAATGTTAATGTTTTGCCAGAGGGAAAAACAAGACAAATTTAGCTTGAAAATAGTTAAACCTCCACTAATCTGTGAGTCCTTAGCATATGGAAGTCTCCTTGTAAACTTGCCATTTGACTTTACCTTCCCCAAGCCCATATTATATACAGGTCTTTCTTCACACTATTAACAATAACAGCAATAATTAATAATAATAAATCCAAAGAAACACACTGAGGACCAAAGTTTTTCACCTGGGGTGAAAATTGAATGAAGCTGAGACATTTGACATGAGCACCATTTCCTAGGCAACTTGGTGTCCTGAGAGTAAGAAGGAAACACCTGTGGGGCAGGGATGAAAGGAAACACCAGCCACAAGAACACTGGATCCAAACCTTGATGGGGCAGGAAGGCTTCTGATTCTTGTCTTACTCTTCTATTCAGTGGGTAGAGGTACTCATCATCTATCTGAATGTTGGCTTCCCTATGCTGACTGGCAGCCATGTCTGTGGCTTCTGGTCCTAGAATCCTTGAATGAACTCTCTGCCCTGACATCTGGGTAAGAACAATGCTCATGCTCAAACTTTGATCTTCTTGTTGGAGAAGCGAATAAAGTACACCAAAGATGGCTGATGGGGCTAAAACTAACTCCGGTCTCCAGCTTAGAGACCCCTCCTCTGTGTTCTTATTCCTTTGCTATGCGTGAGAAAACCCCCACAGATATGGAAGATGATGACTATAAATTACCCTCCCCACTTGCATTTGGTGCTCATATCTTTGGAGAAATGGTCTCTTCTGAGCACGTCGGTGTTAAATAAATCTCTGATCCACCAAGATCTCCGAGGCCACTTGGTTTTTCCGCCAGTGTTCCAGCCTGGTTCCTTAACATTCTCAGAATGCAGGAACTTAACAGGGGCCAGGGGATCAGAGTAACTAACCCCGCACAAGCCAACAGAAGCTTGCCAAGCACATAGGTCTCCATAAAGGAGGGCAATATGTCTTTAGTAATCACCATGTGTTAGCTGGTTGTGAATGCTGGGCACTCTGTAACAATCACATGGTTTCTGACTCTGACCTCTGATCTCCATCTCCCCTTGCTGGGTATGGCTCTCTCCCAGTAACACATTCCCCTTTCCAAGGCTTTTTGCCTTCTGTTGCCAAGATAGGTCTCACAGGTGAGCCCATGGAGATCCCGTTGCCCATGTTATCCTGGATTTAGGGGAACTTGGAAGGACTCCACAATTAAAATCTGAGAAAAATACTTCCAGGCTCAGACTCTCAATGCCTGACAGGAAAAGTAGTTTAGAAAAAGAGCAAGGGAGTCAGAAGGGATTCATTTGGGTCCAAATTCTTTGTCTCAGGTGATAATGGAATAGAGCTGTGAATGAAGTGACTGGCACAAATCCCCAGGGAAGCTTGGTGTCCTATGACTTTGGAAAAACTGTGGGCTATAAAGAAATGGAACATATTTTAGCTACATCTGGGAATCCTAAAGTAGCATAAAAACTCTACAATTGACTTCAGTGTAGGAGGGCTTGAGGCACTTGCCAACTTTGCAACTTTTCTTGCCAGGGGGTGAAAGCACTATGATTTGGAGGGCAGAGTCTCCATATGGACTGGTACCCAAGTCTGTGGGACTGGGTTCTGATATTTTAGGTTTTGAGTAGTTTCTTTCACATAACGTCCTGTGGAAATGGACTGAGCATGTGGCAACCCTTAGAGAGACTCTTAAAGCAGTAAGTTCAGGCAGTCTATGGCAGGGGCACAGAGCACAATAGTAGTCACTACACAAACATAAGATTTCAATGCCCCAATTTTAAGAGGACCATATTATTCCCTTGATATCGGAAATTAGTTGTTGAAAAGGTAGGAAACTACCTTAATATATGTTCACTATGAGTTAAGCAGTCTTATCAGTGTGACTATTTTATTTTTTACTTCTTGCTGTGGCCCTAAAGGCTACATCCCCATCAGCATTTGCCACAGAAGTGAAGCCAACTGTCTCCCAATGTCACCTGCCCCTACCCACAAACAATCCTTTTGAGCTTAACACATTCAAGTCCCCAACACCTCCTGTTCCCAAGGTATATCTGGCAGACACCCCAAGGGCCCCTGTTCCTCAAGTGATTCCAAATGTATGGGAACTTGCCATGACTCCAAATTTAAAATTGGAGAAAAATGCTGCCAGACTCTGGCACTGAATGTCTCCCAATGAACACACGGTTAGGATAAGAGTAAGAGAATTGAAAAGGATACACTGAGAGCTAAGGTTCTTCATTTCAGATGAGAATAGATTGAAACTATAATGTCACCAGCAAAATTCCCTGGGCAAATTTGGTGTCCAAGGAGTTAAAAAGACCTGTGGCCTGCAGAGAAATGGTGCATGCACTAGCTATACCAGGGAGTTCTGTGGGCAAAACTCATGCACCCCAACTTCAATAAGGTAAGGAATGTGTCAAGCTCTCACCAGTTTTCCAGCCTTTGCTTTCTGTTGACAGACATAGTTGTGTAGGATCTTGCTACTGCCAAGTCTGCAGATTCAGCTCTGATATTTTAGTCTTTGAGTATTTTGTGCCTTAACGTCCTTGGTGAATGGACTTTACATGCATTAACCCTAGTGTCTCAGGAGGTAGGTAGTTCAGGCTTTCCTGAAAGGGGTGGACAGAGGGTAGGGCAATGGTCCCATGCCAGCAGAATCCTGCCAAACACAGAGTTCTTACTGGTAAGAGGTCAATTTTCCTTTTTGATATCAGAAGTTAATTGCTATACGATGACACATGGTGTGAGTGCAAGATCCCCAACAATTACTGAGTGCTATCTGAATTATAGCCTGTAGCTCCTGTATTTGACCCTAGGGCCTTTGCTTCAGAAACGAGAACGGATCCTTCCCAATATCACTTGCCCCTGTGCACATGCAAACCTCCTCTGAACAGTTTCTAGTGCCTTATGCTTCTTTTTGCCAAGGTAGAGCTTGCAGAATTCCATGGACTCCTGTTGCCCAGGCCATCCCACATTACTGAGAACTAGTCAAAACTCCATGATTAAAATCAGAAAATGTCCCCAGATTATATCCGTGAATGTCCAGTAATAAAGTCCTCATTATTGAAAGAACAAGGGAATCTGAAGGGATGCACTGAAGGGCAAATGTCTGCATCTCACATGAAAATGGTATAAAGCTTCACAAAAAGTCACTAGCACTTTTCCCTTGCAAGGGTTGTGTCCTCACCAGCATGAATGGGCCAGATCTAAGGGGAACATCCTTGAGCTACAAGTAGGAGCCTTGTGCACAAAAGGGCTCTCACTGTTTTCCCTTCCTTTTCTTCAGTAATATAACAATGGTGATTTGGGGGCTCTTGTATGGCTCCTGGCTCACATCCAAGTCTGTGAAAATGGGCTCTGGTCTTTTAGTTATGGTGTTTATTTTTTCTATCCTTATATCTTCAAGGCATGGGCATAGCATGGACAAACCTTTGGTGTCTCAGAATGAAGGAAGTTCGAGAATTCCAGGAGGTGGGTAGAAAGCTGGGAGTGACCATCTGGGCCAACACATTACTGCCAAGCACTGAGTTCTCTGTAACAGAAAGACAACCTTTCTTCCCCAACATCAAAAATGAATTGTGTGGTAGCACACCACCAAAGTGGGAGTTTGCCTAGCATTCCTTGTCACTGAGGACAGACCAGTTGCCCCTGACTCTGACCCCTGATCTCAGTCTCTTCTTGCCCCTGAAGAGAAGTGGGCTCTTTCTGGCACCACCAGCATTGAAGTGCATTTGGGTTTTATATTCTTTACTCCATTTAACATCTAACTCGACAACTTTGCAGTATGATAACTGTCTTTGGATTGCATTAAACACACAGGAACTCACCACTCTGTTTTTTCTTCGGCTACATAGACATTATAATAACAAATTTGACTAAAGTGGGAAGCCTTCCAGAGGTTGAGCTTTGAGTAATTCTTTGTCATCTCCAAACAGGTAACTGATACCAGACAAAAATATAGAAATACCTAAATTCACTTAAAAGGCGGTCTGTCATTTGTGGCTTCTGAACTTGGTCAAATTCTACTATCACCTAGAAAAGAGGAGTTTGAATATTTTGAAACTCTTCTGATTAGGAAATGCCATAAAGAAACATTGAAACTTCATGACAACACATTCTGCATTCATTAATTCTTCATTTATTGTAAACAATTTAGTGTCAAACATTTGGTTTTATGATATTACTGCTGAAGTATAAGCATAAAGACAAAATAAAAACAAGCATTCTTGGACTGAGTCAGTCACAAAAAATCATTAGAATTTTTTTTCTTTTTCTTTTTCTTTTCTTAAGTGCTCTTTGGAATATGTTCAACAATGATACCTCCAGCTTTCTTTTTCTTTTCAGGGTTATTTTGGCGCCTCGGGGTCTTTTGTGATTCCATACACATTTTAGGTTTGTTTTACCTGTGTGAAAAATGCTGATGGTATTTTAGGGATTGCCTTAAATGTTTAGACATTTTAAACATGTTTTGGGTAGGATAGATTTTTTAAACATGTTTTTACTTCCAAACCATGGACATGGAAAGTTTTCCCGTTTCTTCGCATCCTCTTCCATTTCCTTCATAAGTTTTCAGAGTACGCATGTTATACCTCTTTGGTTAGATTGATTTCTGTGTATCTTACAAAGTATCGTTGGGGCAACTGTCAATGGAATCGATTCATTGACTTCTTTTTCTGGGTTGGTGGGGAAAGGGCTAGATGAGTGGTGAGTATTGAGGAGGACACTTGTTATGATGAGTCTTGGGTGTTTTCTATAAGTGAGAAATCACTGATCCTGAAACCAATATTGCACTGTATGTTAACTAATGAGAATTAAATAAGTATTTGGGTTTTTTTTTAATTTTTTTTCAACGTTTTTATTTATTTTTGGGACAGAGAGAGACAGAGCATGAACGGGGGAGGGGCAGAGAGAGAGAGGGAGACACAGAATCGGAAACAGGCTCCAGGCTCTGAGCCATCAGTCCAGAGCCTGACGCGGGGCTCGCACTCACGGACCGCGAGATCGTGACCTGGCTGAAGTCGGACGCTTAACCGACTGCGCCACCCAGGCGCCCCTAAATAAGCATTTGGGGACAAAACTAGGAATATAATGAGCAGATGATTTGGTCTTGCTATTTTTACAACTCTATTTTGACCCCTCTATCCTGATTCAGACATTTTATCTTGGAGAACTTAGCTCACACACACAAACAATTTTGTTTTGGTGCTGTTCTTAATTAACATTGAAATCAGAAATATACAAACATGGGAGGGTAGTAGATAAAGTGCTGGTCAGGGTAAAATAATAAGTAATTTCAATCACTTGATCAATTTTAAAAAGTATAGCTCAACGTTCCAGTTTTATCTGAACTTATTTTATAATTAATGGAATTTTGTTCAGGTCCAATTCATTTTCTAATATTAAATTTATTGTCAAATTGTTTTCCATACAACACCCAGTGCTCATCCCAACAGGTGCCCTCAATGCCCATCACCCACTTTCCCCCTGGTCCAATTCATTTTTATGTAAATTTCTGTATGTTCTAGGCACACCATAATGCATTAAATTTTTAAATTTTAAGAAAGGATATATACTGAAATGTTACAGGAAGGAGATCAATAATATGTGATCTCCCATGGTGGGTAATCCATAATCTGTTCTAGACTAGACACATCCAGGGTCCATTTATATGAAAAAGAAACACATCTCTATTCTGTTTGTGCCATGTTACTTTGACATCTACTGCAGGTGCCCAAATCTCACACTTCACCAAGCATAACTTTACCATTGGAGCACTGTATGACTTTTGGAATGATCTTTGTCTAAGGACATATCTTTGTATGCCTAGCAGCAGAGGCAGGAGTGGAAGTACAATGATTCTGAGATATAGTGCTCCTTCTTGGTTGATATCCATGCCTTCTCTACTGGGAACAGTAGGTGGTAGTGGGGTGGGGTGGTTGCTTAAGACCTACTTCTTGAGCAGAGGCCTTGCTGCATTACCATGCCTTGTAATACAGGGAGCACACATGCACTATTGGGAGAGTGATGCCCTGCATATCTGATGGTGGACACAGAACTGATTTTTTCTCATTGGCTCCAAAAACTGGCCTGTTTTATGCGGGATTTTAAGCCTGTCTAAAGGAAACCAGCATAATTACTATACAGGTGTGGCTGAAGACTCCCGACCTGACATCCTATCCAATGTTAATGGAGCCTGACATCACATCCTCTGGAGAACTGTTTTTTTTGTTTGTTTGTTTGTTTGTTTATATACCCAAGCTCTCATGATACAGTGGGGTGATGCAAATCATCAAGAAACTAGGACTGGCCCATATCATAGGAGGTGGGAAGAGTCCAGAGGAGAAGGATGAACTCTTTTAGGCCATGGCTCAAATCCCTCCAATCCTGTGTGCTTTAAAAATGAGAGACTCTTCTGGAAGGAATCATGTCCATTTTCTCTCCATTTGGGGTCATTTTACTATCCAAATCCCTACATGTGCACTGGCACACACATGATGGTGTGTTCAAGAAAGAGCAGACATTGGGGAAGAGACAAGACAAAAAGAAGAGGTTAGAGAGAGCTCTGCCATGGGGCAGCGGCATCCATTTTCTTAGCTACATGCTCAAAGACCCAAAGATGGGCAAGGATTTCCTAATGTTCATAGGTTTTGCTCGACCCAAGGCCATCCTTGGCCCAGCCTCCAGAGGAAACGACTAGGGTACTGAAGTCCAAGTCTGTGGGAACCTGGAAATATGATTAGCTAACTCTGTTAGGTGAGACAATAGCCACAGAAGAAAAGTCTTCGGTGTTCTCCTGTAGAGTGTTTTGTTTCTCCAAAGCTCCATATAATCACGAAGGGTCAATTGGCCTTCATTCTCCATCAGTGACTCACTGTGTTCTGATTTACTAGAGAAATACTTGCTGGAAGTCTTTGGGTTGGTGAGGACTTGGGATAGAGAAGGACATGTAAGAGCACTGTACACTGAGTCTAGAGTCACAGCACAATACCAGTCCTTGTTGCACCCCAGGTCTTCATTTGGAAATGCGCGGGGGGGGGGGGCGTCATTGTCCTGGCTGACATGAGGATGACTCATGAGTCAAGAGTATACACTGGGGATGGAGAGAGAAATGAGAATGTCAGAAGCCTGAGATCCCTTGTTCAACCCTGGAGCCTGTATTCCAGAGCTTTACCCTGGGACTTTTGGGGGCCACTGCCTTCATGTCAGCTGCACAAAGGTGCTGATTTTGCTTGGGGATCTTCATGCCTGTGGCTCCAGTGCTAGTGCTGGACACCTGTTCCCTGGTGTTCCAGTGCAGCCTCCTGTGTCAATGGTACCCACTGAGTTTTGCTGGAAGAACTGGATCAGGGAAAGCTCATGTGGAGGTCATTCTGAATTTCCCCTACCTCAGATACAACAGGAATCTCCATTTGCTAGCAGTTATCTCCACAAAGTAAGCTTGTCAAAATCTAGATGGAGGGCTCTACAGTCCTTCTATTTCTTCATTAAATAACTGCTCCAAGCACTCACCTTGTGCTTGGGGATCTGGTGCATCTAAGTGCAAGGCTTACAAAGAGGTCCCTGCCTGCCAGGTCTTCACAGTCTGGAGGGGAGATGGACCATGGTATGAAAGACAAGACATATGAAGAAAAGGCAAGAACTATAATAGTGAAAAGAGCAAGTGTGCTGTGGGGACAAGCTGGGGAGTCACTGGAGAGTATGAGAGGCCTCACAGAGGTGACATTTGCTGGGGCCAGCATAAGAGGAAACCACAATGCACAAGTCTGCCATGTGTCTAGGAGAAGATACTGCTGGTGCAGAGACTAGGAGACAGAATTGAATTTGTCCATTAGAAACATTAGAAAGGTGGAGTATGTGGCTGTGGGTTCCTGGGAGGAGAGAGGCAGGGAGGATCCAAAGCATAAACCAGATGCTGGGACCTAGTAAACTGTTACTTGTTCATTCCACTGTGACAGCATTATCTAAATACCTTGACTTTTAAAACTACAAATATTTAATAGCTCACAATTTTTGTGGGAGAGGAATCCAGGCATAGCATAGCTGTGTAACACGTGGCCTCAAAGTCTCTATGAAGTCAGGGCTGTGGTCTCAAAGGAGTTTCAACAGGGTGATATTCCCAAGCTCACTCACATGGGTGTCAGAATTCAGTTTGAACTGAGAGCCTATTCCAAACTTTTGACAAGGGAACTTGTATCTTTCTCTCCTCTATAAGGGTCTTATAGCCTTAAGTGCTTGATCCCCCATTTCCATGGGTAGAGGAGAGACAGAGGGAAGGAGAGAGAGAGAGAGAGAGAGAGAGAGAGAGAGAGAGAGAGAGAGAAGGAAACAATGGAGAGAGAAAAAGGAGTAGAGAGGACATAGAGATGGAACAAACACAGAACAAAGAAGACAGTGACAGAATTTATTTCTTGAAATCTTGAAACTGACCTGCCATCACTCCAACTGTGCTCCACTGGTTAAGAGGCAGTCACTAACAGCTTAGCGGTTTCACAAGGAGTAAAGTTTACTGGCTGGGCATGGATCACTGTCTGTGTCCCCTGGCGAATTCCAGTGCTGTGTTTTCAGCTGGTTCACCCGAGAACTGAGAACAGTGGTTACATTTTGGAAATGGCTGTAAGCAATGAGCACCCAGCCTCACTCATCATTAGAAAAGTCAATATAGGACAAGAGATTTGGTGTAATTTCTCATCCACCAAACCAGCAAAAATATTTCAACAGAGCCCTAAAACTAGACCCCTTATTGTACATTAGAGATAAGGGCACTCATTTTTTAATAGTGAGAGGGGCCTCAACTCTGTTACTGGAGGATGGCTGTTGCCATTATTTCAGCTGCCATTACCTTGATTCTGGTGCGGAGGGGCCCGCTTCTAGAAACCAAAGACAGTGATTAGAGATTTGCACAAAGAATTCATGTAGGCATGTGTCTTCTCACTTTGACACTAAGAGCCCTGAATGGGACACCTCCTTAGACAGAGATGAGCACTTTCCTCTGGCAGCAGGACCATGATACAGCCATGTAAAATGATGGTGTCAGAATATCTCACCCTGTTGTCAAAACTCTTTAATGGACCATGAACAAGTGAGTGGGCTGTTAATTTTTCTTCTTTTCTTAAATGTAGCTTGTAGTTTTCAGGAGTAGAATTCAGTCACTTACATATAACATCCAGTTTTCATCACAAGTGCCCTCCTTGATACCCAACTCTCATCTAGCCCATCTCTCACTCATCTCCATCCATTAACCCTCAGTTTTTTCTCTATCCTTAAGAGTCTCCATCTCTTTTCTTCCACACCTTCCCATATGTTAAATTCTACATAGAAGTGAAATGGTATATTTGTCTTTTCAAATGGACCCATTTCCCTTAGCATAATACATTCTAATTCCATCCATGCAGTTACAAATGGCAAGAATCCATGCTTTTTGATGCCTGGGTATTCTCATCAAGATAAAAAGCTTCTGCACAGGGAAGGAAACAATCAACAAAACTCAAATCAGACTATAGAACGGGAGAAGATATTTGCAAGTGACATATCTGATAAAGGGTTGGATCTAAAATCTAAAAGCGACTTATCAAACTCAACACCCAAAAAACAAACAGCCCAGTTATGAAATGGGCAGAAGATATGAATAGACACTTTCTCAAAGACTTCCAGATGGCTAACAGACACATGGAGAGATATTCAACATCACTTTTCATTAGGGATTGCAAAGCAAAACCATAATTAGACCACCTCACGCCTGTTAGAATGGCTAAAATTAATCACACAAGAAACAACCGTTGTTAGTGAGAAATGGAGAAAGGGGAACACTCTTGCATCGTGGGTTGGAATGCAAAATGGTGCAGCCACTCTGTTATGATTTTTTAAGGAAAATGCTGGAAAGCACTCCTCCTTCCATGGTTGCTTGTTCTCATTTCTGTGTACTATTTAGGACACTGTCAGCAGGGTGACTTTTTTCCTATGATTAGAATAAAAGAAAAATTTAACACCAATATAATTCGATATTTAAAGATATGGAGTACTGTTTACTCAGTTAAAATGAAAACAAAACAAAAAAAAAAAAACAGTTTACCCAACAAAATAACCAAATTCACATTGTTATTCCACTCTGTGGAAAAAAAAACTGCTCATATGTAGAAAAATAGTTATGTAGAAAAAATTCTCATATGTAGAAAAAGAGCACTGGATGTTTATGCTGTGAATGTCTTTGAATGTCAGGATTTTTATTTTCATCATTATCCTTATTTTGTCCTTCCAAGTAATACAGAAAGCTGCTGGGAAATGTAACCTGGGATGTTTGAGCTGTTTCATGAACAAAGAAGGGAAAGTCAATAAGGAAGATGACACAATGGAGGTTTCCCAAGAGAAGTGCCACAGGATTAGGGAAGCCCTTGGAAAAATTAAAGAAACCTAGAATATTTCTGCCAAATTGTTATAATTTGGTGAGACAAATTGCCAGACAGATCTTTGGTCTACTCCAGCTTCAGTCTTTGTTCTAGGAATAAGTACACAGGTGATATTATCACACTTTTGTCCAATATAAAAATATATTTTTCCGAGGCAACTGATGTGGCTTGGTTGTGTCCAAATTCAGCTCGGGTCATGATCTCATGGTTCATGGGCTTGAGCCCTCCGTCGGGCTCTGTGCTGACAGCTCAGAGCCTGTAGCCTGCTTATATATAATATATATATCCCTGCTAACCACATGGACTCCCTCCCCTTTCACTTCTGTCTTCTTCATTGGAAGTGATCTCCATATGGGCACAGATCATGTTTTGTCATGGTCACTAATAAAGATATAGTGCTGGTTACAGAGCAAGGATGGATGGTGATTCAAGAAATTCATGCAAAATGACCCTGTATTTGAGGTGGGTCAAGAGAATTCACAATTAAAGGCCCAGGATGGCATGCACAGAATATTTCCCACTGACTTTCAATTGTTAACTCTCCTTTATCTGCAAAATATTGTCATCCTTCTTCAATTCCTGCACAATGATTGCTATTTCTGCATGCAAGATAGCAGGAATAGACCACATGTGGAGGAGTCTCTGTGCTATATGCCTTAGAGGACACTGTAACTTCCTCCAAGGTAGCTCTTAACCCACTGCAGGCATGACAACAGTGCCATAACTCTGTTCTCGTGTAGTTCACTGAGTAAATGACTCGGTAGGTCCTCTTTTAATTTTCTTTTTAGAAGATATTTCATTTTTCACCCCTTAATTCTAGTTAGTTAATATGCAAATTATATTAGTTACCAGTGTAGAATTTCATACATCACCCTGCTCTCATTATGACAAGTATACCCCTTGATCCATCACATGTATGTGGACACATGTATCACTATGATTTACTCACAAATATTAAACCACACTTGTGACCCAGGAATAAATCCTAGTTGATCATGGCGAATGATGGTTTTAATGTTTATTTTTGATAGAGAAAAAGACACGGCATGAGTGGGAGAGGAGCAGAGAGGGAGACACAACCCAAAGCAGGCTCCAGGCTCCAAGCTGTCAACACAGAGCCCATTGCGGGGGTTGAACCCACGAAATGTGAGATTGTGATCTGAGCTGAAGATGGATGTTTATGACTCTGCCACCCAGGGGCCCCTTTGGTTAATGATTTTTTTTAATGCATTGTTGTATTATGCTTGCTATTATTGTATTGAGAATTTTTGCATGTATGTTCATCAGGGATAGTGGCCTGTACTTCTCTTTTTTAGTGGAGTCTTCACCTCTTTTGTTAGGGTAATCCTGTCCTCAAAGAATCGATTCAGTTTTCATTCTTTTCTGTTTTTGGGACTAGTTTAAAAGGCATAGGTATTAAGTCTCATTTAATGGTTTGGTAGAGTTTGCCTGGAAAACCATCTGGTTCTGGACTTTACTTGTGAGAGTTTTTAATTAATGACTTGATTCTTTACTGTCTGTTTAAATTTTCTATTTCCTCCTGTTTCAGTTTTGGTTGTTTATATGTGTATGTTGGCATGTATTTTTTCATAATATCCTCTTTTGATTGTATTTCTGTGCAGTTGGTTGTTATTCCTCCTTTCTCATTTGTGATTGTATGTATTTTAGTTCTTTTTCTTTTTTTTTTTTTCTTTGACATGAAAACTTTATTTTTTTATTATTTTTTTTTTATAATATATGAAATTTATTGTCCAAATTGGTTTCCATAAAACACCCAGTGCTCATCCCAAAAGGCTTTTTCTTTCTTTCTTTCTTTTCCTTTTTTTTTTTTTGATGATAAGTCTGACTAGAAGTTTGCCAATTTCTTTGATTTTTTTCAAAGAGCCAGATTCTGGTTTCATTCCTATCTTCTTTAGTTTTTATTTCCTTTTTAAAATTTATATATCATTTATATCCACTATCTAATATTTATTTCCTTCCTTCTGCTGTATCTAGGTTTGTTCTTTTTCTAGCTTCTTCAGGTGCAAGGTTAAGATGTTTGTGATTTCCCTTTCACCTTGAGGTAAAGCCTATATGAGTATAACTTCCCTCTTAGTACTGGTTTTGCTGCATCCCAGAAGTTTTGGACCATTATATTTTCATTCTCATTTTTCCATGCATTTTTAAATTTTCTTTTTTTTCTGACTGATATATTCATTGTTTAGTAGCATTTTACTTAACCTCCATGTGTTTGTCATCTTTCCAGATTCTTTTCTGTGGTTGACTTTTAGTTTCATAGCATTGTTGGTCAGAAAAGGCACATGGAATGACAAGTTTTTTGTATTTTTTGAGATCTGTTTTGTGACCTAACATGTGATGTGATGTGCACTTGTAAAGAATATGAATTTTTCTGTTTTAGGATGGAAGGATCTGAATATGTCTAAGTCCATCTGGGCCAGTGTGTCATTCAAAGCCATATTTCCTTGTTTATTTTCTGTTTAGATGATCTGTTTATTACTGTAAGTAGGGTGTTCAAGTCCCCTACTAGTATTGTATTATTGTATTCAATTGTATTCAATTAATTGTATTCAATTAATTCCTTCATTTGTTATTAACTGTTTCATGTATTTTGATTCTTCTAAGTTGGATGTATAAATATTTACAATTATTATATCTGCTTGTTGGATTTTTCCGTTTATTATGAGAAAGTGTCATTTTGTCTCTTGTTACAGTCTTTGTTTTAAAGAATGATTTTATCTAATATACTAATTGCTACTCCAGCGTTCTTTTGACAACAATTTGTATGACAAATGCTATTCCATCCTCTCACTTTTCATCTACAGGTGTCTTTAGGTCTAAAATGTGTCTCTTGTAGGCAGCATGTAGATGGGTCCTGTTTTTATCCATTCTACATCCCTGTGTTTGATTCAATTATTTACCCATTTACATTCAAAGTAATTTTTGATACTTCCATATTCATTCTCATTTTCTTACTTGTTTTGTAATTTTTTTCTGAAGATTTTCTCTGATCCTTTCTTGACATTCTCTAGTTTGCTGATTTTCTTTGGTGATTTTCTCCACAAGTTTTAGGGATATGTTATATTTCATATACTTCTTTTATGAGTTCTTTTTTTTTTTTTTACAAAAATTTCTTTCTTCTTTTATGTTTCCTACCCAGAGGACGATGAGCAGGGTGAAGTTCAGGCTTAAGGGTCAGATTCAGAGGCTAAGCTGTTCGTGTGGTTTAGGGTTAAGGTTTCACTCTGAATCTTACTCTCTCCCTCCATCCTTGTCATGGCAAATAGCGTCTATTCCTATTGGGCACCTGGTCAAGTAATCTTGCATCTGTCTTGTGTCCCAAATCCCCTTCCTCAGATCTGGAATCTGGAACCAAGTAGGGCCAGAACCATGGCTTGCCAGAAGTGAAGAACCCTCCCCTGAGTGCTCTGTTGAGTGTGTTTTAGAGGGAAGTTATGCTTAGGATTTGGGTTCAGGGGCTATGCTGATGGTGTGGGTTAGGGTAAGATTCTCCCCCAGGATCAAACACTCTGGCTCCATCCTGGTTATAGAAAAATGGCACAGTTTCCTTCTCGGTTTGTGGCTGAGTAATTCTGCATCAGTCATGTGCCCCCAACGTGTTGTTACCACTGACCTGAGACTCAGGCCTGGATAGTGCCAGAGCCACAGCATTAGGGACTTGGAAATGGTAGTAGCCTGTTCATCAGCAGTGCAGAACACTCTCAAAAGGACTGAGTTGAAGACTAAGGTTACAATGAGGGTCAGGACTAGTTATTGTGTTCAGGGCTAGGGTGATGGTAGGGGCTAGGAGTAGTTTGCCCAGAATCCTATGCTTGAGTTTCATCCCGGTCATTGAAAACTGTACCATTTACTTTTCCCTTCCTGGCTGAGTAATCTTTTGTCAGCCTTGTGTCCCAAATTCTTTTTTGGTCATATCTGGGATTCGGGCCTGAATAAGGACAGAATCATGACAAGAGTTAGGGTTAGGGCAAGGCATATGGTAGGGGTTGATCTACCAGTAGTGCAGAACCTTCCATGGAGGGCGGAGTTGAGGGCGAATGTCAGGGTGTGCTTCAGACTTCGATTTCTTGTGCAAGGGCTGGGCTCATTGTGTGCTCTATGATTAAGGTTTTGCTCAGAATCTTACTCTGGCTGCATCTTGATTGTTGCAAATGACACCGTATCCTTCTTTGTTCCTGGCAGAGTCATCTTGCATCAGTCATGTGTCACAAATCAGTTGTGTCCTCCAAACTAGCACTCAGGTCGAAGTAGAGCCGGGGCCATCACTAAGCTTAGGGTTGTGGTGAAGAAAACGGTAAAGCCCTATTAGCCTGCAGTGTGAAGACCTACATGAAGGAGCCATTTGAAGGCAGGTGCCAGTGTGAGGGTCAGCCTCACAGCTGACTTCAGGGGTATGCTGATGGTGTGGGTTAGGGTCAGGTTTTCAGTTAGCATCATATTCTCTGTCTCCACCTCAGGCTTTGCAGATAGCACCATTTCTTCTTATGAGCCTAGCCAAGCAAATTTGCATCAGTCATTGTTCCAAATCCGTTGTTTCCTTAGTCCTGGGATTTGGGCTTGGGCAGGTACAGATCCCTGATTAGGATTAGGGTTGGGGCCCAGGAGATGGCATGGGCCTATTCATCAGCAGTGCCCAGCCCTCCCTGGAAGGCTCAGTTGAGGGTGACAGGTAAGGGTTGGGCTTAGGTTTCAGCTTCTGGGGCCAGACTGATATTGTGGGTTAGGGCCACATTTCTGCAGAGAGTCATACTATCTCCATCCTGGTTGTGGCCAATGAATCGCACAGTTTCCCACTGTGTCCCTGGCTAAGGCAAAGTGAATCAGTATTGTGTCCCAAATCCCTTGTTTCCTCAGACTTGGAATGTGGACCTAGGGAGGGCCACATCCATGGCCAGGGGTTTGGGTTAAGGCCCAGGAATTGGTAGTGGCCTATCTGCTGGCAGGGCACTGTACCCCCTCCCTGAGGGCTCATTTTATGGGGAGGTTTAGGGTCTGGGTCAGACAGGGTTCAGGTGCAGGGATGGTATGATTGGGGGCAGTATGGTTAGATTTTCAGTCCAAATCATACTCTTTAGCTTTACCCCAGTTGTGGTAAGGGGCAGTGATATCTTCTCTGTTCCTAGTTGAATGAATAATCTTGCCATGGTCATGTGTCCCAAATTGGTTTTCTCAGACATAGAATTCAGGTCAGGTCAGAACCCCAGGCCAATGTCAGGGTTATGGTTAGCACCCAGGAAATGGCAGGTGCTTATCTGCCAGTAAAGCAGATCTGCCAGCAAGAAGATGAGGTGATAGGGTGAAGGCGAGGCTTAAGGGTCAGATTCATGTGCTAGGCTGTTGGTGTGGGTTAAGTTTTGGGTTTTGCTCCCAATTCTACTCTCTTGCTCCATCCTGGTCATGGAAAATGGCAGCAATTCCTACTAGGCACCCAGCTGAGTAAACTTGCATCAGTTCTGTGTCCCAATTCCTTTGTTTCCTCACATCTGGAATCTGGAACCAGGTACGGCCAGAGCCATGGCTCAGGGTTAGATTTAGGGCTGGGGAGATGATTGAGGCCTATCTGCCAGCAAAGCCAAGCCATCCCTTGAAGGCTGAGTTGGGTGTCAGTTTTAGGGAGAGGGTCAGGCTTAGGATTCGAGTTCAGGGCTATGCTGATGGTGTGGGTTTGTGTAATATTGTCTCTTAGAATCAAACTCTCTGGCTCCATCCTGGTTGTTGTAAATGGAACGATTTCCTTCTTGGTTTGTGACTGAGTAATCCTAGGTCAGACATATGCTCCCAGTGTGTTGTTACCTCTGACCTGAGATTTGGGCCTGGGTAGGGCCAGAGCCATGGCTAGAGTTAGCTATTAGAGGCCAGGAGATGGCAGCGGTCTATCCACCAGGAGTGAAGAGCACTCCTCAAAGGGCTGCGTTGAGGGCTAGGGTTAGGGTGGGGGTCAGGCCTATTGATCCTACTTAGGGTTAGGGTGATGGTGTGGGTTAGGGGTAGGTGTTTGTCCACAGTCCTACCTTTGGGCTTCATCCTAGCCATTGCAAATGGCACAGCTTTATTTTCCTTTCCCGGTTGAGTAATCTTGCATTTGTCTTGTGGTCAAAATTCCTTTTTTTTCTACCTTGGATTGGGCCTGGTTAGTAACAGTCATGACTAGGGTTGGGGTTATGGCCCAATAGGTGGCAGGGATATATTCCTCAGCAGTGCAGAACCCTCCATGAAAGGCTAAATTGAGGTCTAAATTTAAGGTTTGCATCAGACTTTTGTTATGGATTCAAGAGTAGGTTGATTTTGTGGTTTACAGTTAGGTTTTCATTCATAATCATATTTTTTGGCTGGATCTCATTCATTGAAAATGGCATTGTATCCTTCTTTGTTATTGGCTGAGTAATCTTGCATTAGTCATGTGTCCCAAATCCATTGTTTCCTCAGAACTAGCATTCAGGCCATAGGAGCGCCCTTTGCCATAGCTTGGGTTAGAGCTAATGCAAGGGAAATGGTAAAGGCCTATTTGCTGGCTGTGCTAATGCTTACAAGAAGGGTTTAGTTGAGTGCATTTGTCAGTGTAAGCGTCAGCCTTAAGGTCGGGTTCTGTAGTCAAGAATACTCTATCCAGCACAGGTATCGCTCAACATAGAAGACTTTCCCAGACTACCAAATCTAAAGAGTTCATGATCACTAAATCAGATCTTCAAGAAATATTAAAAGAGACATTTTCAGTGGAATGGAGAGACCAAAAGTGTCAGTATAAAGGTAGGAAACACATAAGCGATTAAATGAAATTTTCTGTAAAAAAAGTCAAGGAACTCACAAAAAAAGATATAAAATATATTACATATACCTAAACCCTGTGGAGGGAATGTGTTCAGTTAAATGATGCAACAACTAATAAAATGGCAATAAATATGTGCCTATCAATAATTACTTCAGATGTAAATAGGCTAAATGATCCAATCAAAAACATAGGGAAGCAGAGTGGATAAAAAAAAAAAAAGACTCATCCATATGCTGCTTACAAGAGACCCATTTTAGACCTGAAGACATCTGCAGATTGAAAGTGAGAGAATGGAGTAGCACTTGTTACCAGTATAACAGCATATCTAGGAATAAACCTAACCAAACAGGTGAAAGACCTATATCTTGAAAATTATAAAACACTGATGAAAGAAATTCAAGATGACAGAAAGAAATATAAAGACATTCTATGCTCATAGGTCAGAAGAAAAATTATGGTTAAAATGTCTATGCTTCCCAAAGTAATATACTATGGAACTATAAGAGACACCAAATGTCCAAGGCAATCCTGAAAGAGAAAAGCAAAGTTGGATGCATCACAATTCCAGACTTCAAGTGGTATTTCAAACTGTAGTGATCAAAAAAGTATGGTATGGGCACAAAAATAGACAGATTAATAGAACAGAAAAGAAAACCGAGAAGTGAACACAATAATGTGGCCAATTAATCTTCAACTAAGCAAGAAAGAATATACAGTGTGGAAAAACAGTCTCTTAAACAAATGGTGTTGGGAAAACTGGACAGTATCATGCAAAAGAATGAAAGTAAACCACTTACACAATACACAAAAAAACACAAAAAATGGATTAAAGACATAAATGTGAGACCTGAAACCACAAAAATCCTTCAAGAGAACACAGGTAGTAACTTCTTTGACATCAGCCACAGCAACTGCTTTGAAGATATGTCTCCTAAGGCAGAAGAAACTAAAGTGCAAATAAATGATTGGGACTATATCAAAATAAAAAGCTTCTGCACAGTGAAGGAAACAACACCACTAAAAAGAAACTTATGGAATGGGAGAAGATATTTGCAAATGACATATCTGATAAATGGCTAATATCCAAATATATAAAGAAGTGATATAACACAAGACCCGCAAAACAAATAATCCCATTAAAAATTGTGCAGAAGATGTGAACAGACATTTCTTCAAAGAAGACATACAGATGGCCAACAGATACATGAGAAGATGCTTATCATCATGTATCGTTAGGGAAATGTGAATCAAAACCACAATGAGATGCCACCTCACACCTGTCAGAATGGCTAAAAACAACAAAAGAAGCAATGGGTGATGGCAAGGATGTGGAGATAAAGGAGTTCCTTTATCTTGGGAATAAAAGTGGTGCAGCTACTGTGGAAAACAATATGGAGATTCTTCAAAAAGTTAAAAATACACTACCTTATGATCCAGCAGTAGCGCTACTGGGTATTTACCCAAGGAATAAAAGAACACTAATTCAAAAGGACACATGCACCTGTAAGTTTATAGCAACATTATTTGCAATAGCCAAGATATGGATATAGCCCAAGTATCCATCATTAGATGAATGGATGAAGATGTGATATATACACACAATTAATACTATTCAGGCATAAGAAGAAATGAAATCTTTCCATTTTCAAGGTCATGGATGGAACTATCGAGTATAAACAGTAAGTGAAATAAGTCAGTCAGAGAAAGAAAAATACTGTGTAATTTCAATAATATAAGAAATTTAAGAAACAAACAAGCAAAGGGAAAAAATGAGAAAGATAGAGAATAGACAATCAAGAACGAGACTCAATCCCTATCAAAACCCACCGGAATCTTCACAGATGTAAAACAATCTTAAAATTTGTATGAGATCACAAAACCCTGAATAACGAAAGCAATCCTGGAAAAAAAGCAAAGCTGGAGGCATTATGGTTGAACATATTTAAAAAATCCCTTAAAAAAAAAAAAAAAGAAAAAATGCCTAAAGATTTATTGCAACTGACTCACCCATCCCAAGAATGCTTGTTTTTATTTTGTTTTTATGCTTACATTTCAGCAGGAGTAGAATAAAATCAAATATTTGCCACTAAAATATCTAGAATAAATGAACAAAATGAAAGAAAAATGTGTTATCACGAAGTTTCAATGTTTCTTTATGACATTTTCTAGTCAGAAGTGTTTCAAAATATAAAAACTCATCATTCCTAGGTGATAGTATATTTGACAAATCCAGGAAACACAAATGACATACTGTCTTTCAAGTGAATTTAAATATTTCTCTATTTGTGTCAGAAATCAGTTACCTGTTTGGAGATGACACAGAATTACTCAGAGCTCAACCTCTGGAAGGGTTCCCACTTTAGTAAAACGTGTTATTACCATGTCCATATAGCTGAAGACATAAAAACAAAGAATGATGTGTCTCTGTGTGTTTAATACAATCCAAAGAAAGGTATCCTACTGCAAAGCAATCAGGTTAGATTTCAAACAGAGTCGAGAATATAAAAAAATGCACTTTCAATGCAGGTGGTGCCAGAAAGAGCATACTTCTCTTCAGGGGCAAGAAGGGACTGAGATCAGGGGTCAGAGTCAGGAGCAACTGGTCTATCCTCAGACAGTGACAAGAAATTCTAGGTGAGCTCCCACTCTGGTAGTGTGCTGCCACACATCAGTTTTGATGCTGGGGAAGAAAAGTTGTCCTGTTATTGAGATCTCAGTGCTTGACAGGATTGCGTTGTCCCAGATTGGTCACTCCCTGCTCTCTACCCACCTCCTGAACTGCCTGAGCTTCCTATATCCTGAGCTATACTAATGGTTTGCCCACGCAAAGTCCATACTTTGAAGAGACAAGAGGATGGAATAAATAAATTCAATAACTAAAAGACCAAAGCCTGTTTCCACAGACTTGGGTGTTAGCCAGGAGCAAGAAAAGAGCCCCGAAATCACCATTGCTCTATCATTGAGGAGAAGAAATGGAAAATAGTGATAGCCCAATGCCTTCCTGCTTTGTCTGATGTCAGGATGCAGGATTTTTGCACACAGGGCTCCCAAGTGTAGCTAATGGATAGCCCCCTTAGACCTGCCCCACCGAAGTTTCTTACTCCAATGACACCAAGCCTGTCCAGGAAAAATTCCTAGTGAGTTTATTCAAAACTTTATAGCATTTTAATCTGAGATGAAGAAATTTGGCCCTTAGTGCATCCCTTCAGATTCTCTTGCCTTTTTATTTATTTATTTTTAATTTTTTAATGTTTATTTAGAGGGAGAGAGAGAGTGTGAGCCAGGAAGGGGCAGAGATAGAGGAGACACAGAATCTGGAGCAGGCTTAAGGCTCCAAGACATCAGCACAGAGCCTGATGCGGGGCCCAACCTCACGAACCATGAGATCACGTGTGAGCTGAAGTCGGATGCCCAACCAACTGATCCACTCAGGTGCCCCTCCTTTGCCTTTTTATTAATAAGGACTTCATTATGGGGAATTAGCAGAGATAATCTGGGAGCATTTTCTGTGATTTTAATTATGGAGTTGTGACTAGTTCCAAGTGTTCTAGGAGAGCCTGGGCAACAAGAGTCCATGGAACCCTTCTGCAAGACCTACTTTGGCAAAAAGAGACACAAGGCATTTGAAACTGTTCAGCCCAAGAGGCTTGCATGTACACACGGGAAGATGATATTGGAAAGGATCTGGTCTCGTTTCTGGAGTAAGGGCCCAGAGTCAAATTCAGGAACTACAGGGCTGTCATTCAGACAGCGTCCAGTAATTCTGCCACCACTTATACCATATGCTCTCACATAGCAATTAATCTGACATTGAAAGTAGAGCTTGCCCTACTCTTGGTAAGAACTCTGTGTTTGGCAGGTTTCTGTTGGCATGGGATATTGACCTGCTATGTTTCTACCCCTTTCAGGAAAGCCTGAGCTCCCTACCACCTGAGACACTCAGGGTTCATGATGTTAAGTCCATTCATGGAGCAGTTGATGGAACAAAAATACTCAAAGACTAAAATACCAGAGCCAGATCCTGCAGACTTTCCAGGAGCAAGATCCTACCTTGGAGTCACAACCGCCTCTATCCACAGATGAAAAGGGCTTGAAATCTGGTGATATAGCTTGACACATTCCTGACCTTACTGAGATTGGTGTGCATGACTTTTGTCCACAGGACTCCATGGTTAGCATAGCTGGTGGATGATCCCCTTCTCTGCAAGTCACAGGTCTTTATTACTCCTTAGACACCAAACTTGCCCAGGGAATTGTGCTCGTAACATTATCTACAGCTTCATTCTGTTCTCATCTGAGATGAAGAAATTTAGCCCTCAGTATATCATTTTCAACTCCCTTAACTTATCCTAACCGTGTGTTCACTGGAAGCCATTCAGTGCCAGAGTTTGTCAGGCTTTTTCTCCCATTTTAATTGTGGAATCACGCCAAGTTCCCATAAACTTTGAATATCATGAGGAACAGGTGCCCCTGGGGTGTCTGCCAGATCTACCTTGGGAACCGGAGGTATGGAGGACTTGAATGTGTTCAGCACAAGAGGATCGTTTGTCCATAGAGGCAGGTGATATTGGGAGACAGGCTCACTTTGTGGCAAAAGCTGATGGATATGGGGCCTTCAGGGCCACAGTCAGCAGTAAAAAAACAAAACAAAAAAAGTCACACAGAGAGCACTGATTAATTCCCAGTGAGCATACCTGAAGGTTGTTTTCTACCCTCACAACAACTAATTTCTAATTAGATCTCCATGCTTTTGGAAGTTTTCCAGACTTTTTCCTGTGGTTGATTTCAAGGTTCATACCATTGTGGTCTGAAAATATGCATGGTATAATCTCAATTCTTGTATACTTATGAAGGGCTGTTTTGTGACCCAGTGTGTGATCTATCTTGGAGAATGTTCCATGTGTACTCGAGAAGAAAGTATATTCTGTTGCTTTGGGATGCAGAGTTCTAAATATATCTGTCAAGTCCATCTGATCCAATGTATCATTCAGGGCCCTTGTTTCTTTATTGACCATGTGTCTAGATGATCTATCCATTGCTGTGAGTGGGGTGTTAAAGTCCCCTGCAATTACCACATTCTTGTCAATAAGGTTGCTTATGTTCGTAATTGTTTTATATATTTGGGGGTTTCCATTCGGTGCATAGACATTTATAATTGTTAGTTTTTCTTGATGGATAGACCCTGTAATTATTAGAGAATGCCCTTCTTCATCTTTTGTTACAACCTTTAATTTAAAGTCTAGTTTGTCTGCTATAAGTATGGCTACTCCAGCTTTCTTTTGACTTCCAGTAACATGATAAATAGTTCTCCATCCCCTCACTTTCAATCTGAAAGTGTCCTCAGGTCTAAAATGAGTCTCTTGTAGACAGCAAATAGATGGGTCTTGTTTTTTAATCCATTCTGATACCCTATGTCTTTTGGTTGGCACATTTAGTCCATCCATTTACATTCAGGGTTATAGAAAGATATGGGTTTAGAGTCATTGTGATATCCGTAGGTTTCCTGCTTGTAGCGATGTCTCTGGTACTTTGTCTCACAGGATCCCCCTTAGGAAGTCTTGTAGGGCTGGTTTAGTGGCGACGAATTCCTTCAGTTTTTGTTTGGGAAGACCGTTATCTCTCCTTCTATTCTAAATGACAGATTTGATGGATAGAGGATTCTTGGCTGCATATTTTTTCTGTTCGTCACATGGAAGATCTCCTGCCATTCCTTTCTGGCTTGCCAAGTTACAGTAGAGAGATCCGTCACGAGTCTTATCGGTCTCCCTTTATATGTTAGAGCACGTTTATCCCTAGCTGCTTTCAGAATTTTCTCTTTATCCTTGTATTTTGCCAGTTTCACTATGATATGTTGTGCAGACGATCAAGTTCCATCTGAAGGGATTTCTCTGTGCCTCTTGGATTTCAATGCCTTTTTCCTTCCTCAGATCCGGGAAGTTAGCTATTATTTCTTCAAGTACACCTTCAGCACCTTTCCCTCTCTCTTCCTCCTCTGGAATACCAATTATGCGTAGATTATTTCTCTTTCGTGCATCACTTAGTTCTCTAATTTTCCCCTCATACTCCTGGATTTTTTTTATCTCTCTTTTTCTCAGCTTCTTCTTTTTCCACAATTTTATCTTCTAGTTCTTCTATCTAGTTCTTCTTTTATCTTCTCTCCTCTGCCTCTTCAATCCGAGCTGTGGTCATCTCCATTTTATTTTGCAGCTCGTTCAATAGCATTTTTTAGCTCCTCCTGGCTGTTCCTTAGTCCCTTGATCTCTGTAGCAATAGGTTCTCTGCTGTCCTTTGCACTGTTTTCAAGCCCAGCGATTAATTTTATGACTATTATTCTAAATTCACTTTCTGTTATATTGTTTAAATCATTTTTGATCAGTTCGTTAGCTGTCGTTATTTCCTGGAGGTTTTTTTGAGGGGATTTCTTCCATTTCGTCATTTTGGATAGTCCCTGGAGTGGTTTGGAACTGTGGGGCACTTACCCTGAGCTGTCTTGAATAACTTGCGTTGGTGGGCGGGGCCGCAGTCAGACCTGATGTCTGCCCCCAGCCCACCGCTGGGGCCACATTCAGACTGGTGTGTACCTTCTCTTCCTTTCTTCTAGGGGCAGGATTCACTTTGGGGTGGCATGGCCCGTCTGGGCTACTTGCACATTGCCAGGCTTGTGGTGCTGGGGATCTGGCCTATTAGCTGAGGTGGATCGGCAAGGTGCACAGGGGCGGGAGGGGCAGGCTCAGCTCGCTTTTCCTTTGGTGATCCGCTTTGGGAGGGGCCCTGTGGCACCGGAAAGGAGTCAGACCTGCCACCAGAGGGATGGATCCGCAGAAGCACAGCATTGGGTGTCTGCGCATTGCAAGCAAGTTCCCTGATAGGAACTGGTTCCCTTTGGGATTTTGACTGGGGGATGGGCGAGGGAGATGGCGCTGGCGAACGGCTTTGTTCCCCGCCACGCTGCGCTCTGTCATCCGGAGCTCAACAACTCTCCCTCCCGTTGTCCTCTAGCCCTCTCGCTCTCCGAGCAGAGCTGTTAACTTATAACCTTCCAGATATTAAGTTCTGCTTGCTGTCAGAACACACTCCGTCTTGCCCCTCCGCTTTTGTAAGCCAGACTCGGGGGCTCTGCTTTGCCGGTGGGCTGCCCCTCCGCCCTGGCTCCCTCCTGCCAGTCCATGTAGCACGCACCACCTCTCTGCCCTTCCTACCCTCTTCTGTGGGCCTCTCGTCTATGCTTGGCTCCAGAGAATCTGTTCTACTAGTCTTCTGGTGGTTTTCTTGGTTATATATGCAGGTGTGGGTGGAATCTAAGTGATCCACAGGACGCGGTGAGCCCAGCGTCCCTGTACGCCGCCATCTTCTGCTCCCAGAATCAGTTTTATCCCATTCTCATTTGACTTTCAGATGAAGGCTACCTCTGGACTGGGCTCTCAGGTAGAACCAGTGATATTTCCCCCTGTCTCCAATATAGAGGTGCTTCTTATTCTGAAGACAGCCAGCTTCAAAAAGATTATACTAGTCACTTTATTCTCAGCTTGATCCCACTCTCATAGGAAATGAAGAATTTTGACCCTCCATGTGTCTATTCCCATTTCCTGTTTTTCTAATTGTATTTTGGTTGCCACCAGGCATAGTGGACCTGTCAATAACTCAGTAAAAAATCAGAGATTGGTGGAGAGCTCCCACTCTGCTCCCATGCTAACTGAAAGCAAAGAGTTTCTAATATACAAAAGGATTAATTGATGCCCTGTCACTGATGACTTGGTGCTTAAAAAGGCTGTAGATGGCATGGTGATGGTTAGAGGCAGAACTCCAACCACTGGCTGCTACAGATGCCTTCATTCTGAGAAGCAGACACTTCAACCATTTGCAGTATTCTTCAGGACCTGCTATGTGCAGAAACAACCCATTCAAGGACTAGTGTACCAGAGAGCCATTTCCCAAAAACCTGAGAGTCAGTCACAAGTCAGAACCTGCTAACTTGTAATAATTACTGCCTCTAAGGACAGGGAAAAAACAGTCAATGCCAGAAAAAACAATGGAAGATTCTTATCCGCAGGGGTTCCAGGTGTACCTAGGTTTCCCTTTGTCCTAGCCCACAAATTGGTCTTACTCCTGAGACCACCATCTTGCCAGGAGGTTGTGCTAGTTATTTCATGTTTTGCTATATCCCATTCTCTTCTGTAATAAAGAACTTGGCCTTCTGTGTATACGTCTTCATCATGTTGCTCTTTCTCAAGCTAAGTTATTTCTGTTGTCTGTTCAGGGATGGAGCCTCAGGGCCATTTTCTCTGCTCTTAACTAGAGAGTCTGCACAAGTTCTTGTCAGTCTTGGATACATTCGGCCACAGAGTCCCTCAAAAATCGCCTTTCAGTCCTATGTTGACAAAGGTAAGTCCAGGGCATTTCAAGTCCAACAGGAGTGCTAATGTGCTGTCAGGGTCAGAGATATTGGGAGGGATCTATCCTCACTTATGGGACAAGAGGAACATGGAGCTACACACATAGGATAAATGAAGATTTATGCCATTGTAAGCTGAAATGAAAAAATTTGGCCCTGTTTGTACCTGTCCCAATTCCCTTGCTGTATTGATAACTAAGTATTGGATCCTACGAAAACACAATGATGCTGTCCCTCACATAGTGAACACCTAGCCCTTACTAATGAGCTCTGACTCTGGTCTGTTAACCAAGAGCAATCATTTTATGATATGCCAAAGGAAAAATTGCCTTCCTGGGAGTATTTGGTGTTTGGCTGGCTGATATAAGAAATGATGGTTAGCCAACTTGTCTTTCTCCTTGGCCATTAAAAGTTCTTTCACTCTAAAAGCAGTTGGTTTTCTTCTGTGCAGTGTTCTCAAGGACCTTTTTAGCATAGAAAGAGACAACTCAAGAACTGCTGCACCACAGCCCAGTTCCAAACACTTGAGCATTAGCTTAGAGCATAAACCTGCTATCCTTGAATCACTGCTGCCTCTAACTTACAGGATGGGAAGGGAAAACAGTGAACTCCAGAAGCTTTCTCTCTCTTTTGGAAGTAAAAATACAGTTATCTTGGCAATAGGGCTCCCACAGTAAACCATGGAGGTTTCCCTTTGCCTTAGCTCATATGTGACTCTTATTTATAAGAAATTCAGCTTGCTGAGAGGTTGTACTAGGCATTTCATCCTCTGATTTGTCCCATTCTCATCTCTAGTAAAGAACATTGTCCTTCTGTATATTTATTTCCATCATTTTACTATTTTTAAAACTAGAATCTCCCGGGCCCTTGGGTGGCTCAAACACTTGAGTGTCCGACTTCATTTCAAGCCATGATCTCACAGTTCATGAGTTTGGGCCCTGCACTGGGCTCTGTACTGACAGCACAGAGCCTTAAGCCTGCTTTGGATTCTGTATCTCCTTCTTTCTGCCCCTCCCCTACTCATGTTCTGTCTCTCTCTCTCTCAAAAATAAGCAAACATTAAAAAATTAAAAAAAAAACCCACTAGAATCTCCCATGGGCCAATCAGGGCCAATGGTTCAGAAAAATTCCCTCCTATTTTAATTAGGGATTGTGGATGAGTTCATGTGATAACAGAATAGGTTGGGCCATAGGAGCCCTGGCAACTTGCCTTCCAGATCTATATTGACAACATTAGATTAGATCAGTGGAAAGTACCCAGCAAAGAATATTTGTGTGTTGGTAGGGCCAGAGGTGTTGGGAGGGATCTGGCCTCATTTCTGTGCAAGGACAGATCAAGTGAGACATTTCACTCTCAGCTTTATTCCATTCTCATCTAAAATGAAAACTCTGGCTGTTCATAAAGACCTTCCCATTCCATTGCTATTTCTAACTTGGACTTTGTTTGCAGGCTAAGGCAGTGAGGTTGTCAGTCACACAGTGAGCTCCCAGGGATTGGTTGTTAGTTCTCACTCTGGTTCTGTGCTAACCAAGAGTCATTATTTTCTGACAACCCAAAGGAAAGATTGCCCTCCTATCAGAGAGCACTTAGTGCTTGGCTGGCTGGTGTAAGAGCAGTGATGGTGAGACAGGTTTACTTTTTCACCAGGCAATTTAAATGACTTCATTCTGAAAAACACAATCCACACATACAAGGTATGTTCCAGGACCTAGTTAGTGTGGAAAGTGGCCATTCTAATGCACTAATGCACCACAGGAGCAGTTTCAAACTCTTGAGCAATAGCCTGGGTTATGGACTCACTACCTCTGAATCACTGTGACATTGATCCTCTGATAGGAAGGGCAGGAAAAAACCCAAGGCCAGAAGATTTTACCCTTTCAGAAGGAAATATGTAGACATTTTGAAGACTTTTTCCCAAATGAAGGATGACCCTCCTATCCATGAGTGCCTGTTTCTTGACTGGCACTGGTAATGTCTCTGGTGTGTAGCCAGCTTGTCTCCCTCCTGTGGTTGATTGACATGTCTTCATTCTCTAAGGCAGATGGATCAAGCATGCACAGTATACTCCAGGACTATTCAGCACAAAAAAAGCCCTTACAAGGAATACTGCACCAAGACTTGGTTACAAAAACTGAAACACCAATTGTGAACACTGACCTGTTACCACTGAATCACTGCTCTTTCTAACCCCTGAGGGGTAGGGTATTAAAAGGAGCCAAGGTCAGAAGTTTTCCCTCTCTTTATGAAGGAAAAATTCAGGTCTCATGCCAACTGGGCACCCAAGTGTAGACAATGAAGATTTCCTTTGCACCATCCCACAGGTGTTTCTTACTACAGACAACAGTTAGCTTCGCAGCAGATTGTGCTAGGCACTTCCTTCTCAGCTTCATCCCACTCTCTTTTGTAATGAAGCATTTTGGCCCTCTGTGTATTTATTTCCATCCTTTTGCTCTTTTTTTTGCAAACTAGGATCTCACTGGAGTCCATTCAGAGTCAGTGTCTCAGAGCAATATCCTCCACTTTAACCTGGGGGCTCTGGCTGAGTCCTGGTGACTCTGGTATAGATTAGCAACAGGACCTCTTGCAATTTCCCACTAGAACTCTGTGCACAATGAGAGGCCTATGGCATGTGAAGGTGCAAAGCTGTGTATGTAAGGATGTGTGTAGGCTGTCCCAGAGGTTTAGGGAGGGACTGGCCTTACACACGCAGTAAGAAGAAATGAAGGTAGATAGATGTGCCCTGCAGCATTATCCAATAGCCATCTGTATGTAGAGCCTTGGCCTCCCTTGTAGCCATTCCCACAAATTTGGCATTTACTAAGTCTTGGGTCACTTTCAGGCATGACTGGTTTACTCTCACAAACAGAGATCAAAGATTGGTACTAAACTTCCACTCTGGTCCTGTGTTCTGTGAGAGTAAACAGTAACTTTTTCTCAAAGGATGCGCTTCTTGTCCCAGAGTGCTTGGTGCTTGGCCAGCTCTGATAAGTGCAGTGAAGGGTAGCCAGCTGGCTTTGCTCCCTTAGCTGAGATGCCTTCATTCTGTATCACAGATGGTTCCCCTTTAGAACACTCTGCTTCAGGACCCAGAAAGGCCCTTTCAAGAGCTACTGCATCAGGTCCAGGTTCCAAACACTTGATCACCAGCTGGGAGCAGGAACCCCTTGCCTCTGAATCACTGCTGCATCTATTTCCTGGTGGGAAGGTCAAGAAAAACAGCCAAAACCAATTCTCCTTCTCTGAAGGAAGAATACAGACCGCCTCTGCAGATTTCACTCTCAGATGTAGCCACTGGAGGTTTCCTTGGACAACAGCCCTCAGGCTGTTAACTGATTTCCTTAACAGCCAACTCTCCAGACAGCCAGCCTGCCAGGCAATAAGAGTAGGCACTTAATTTAAAATAAGCCCATTCTCTTCTCTAATGAAGAACTTTTGTCCTTCAGGTGCTTATCTGGACTTTATTGCTTTTTTTCAAACAAGAGTCATTCAGAGCCAGAACCTCAGAAGAATATACTCTGTTTAAACTAGCACATTCTAGGATCCCTGGGGCTGTGTCTGATACACAGCTCAGGTTCAAACATAGGTCTGGAGTTCACAGTCAGTTCCTGAGCCAATTTACAGTTCTCAGTTTCTAGTATAACAGAGGAAAGCTGGCCCCTCTCTCCCTTGGGTCTTTGTGTTTAGCCAGCTAGGGTAATTGCGGGGAAGGGTAGCCAGCTGGCCTCCGTTCCCTGGCTGAGAAGCCTTCATCCTGCAGAGCAGATGGTTCATGCATGCATATCATGCTCCAGGTCCTAGTCAGGGCACAAAGAGACTTTTAAGGGAATAGTGCACCTAGGCCATGTTCTAACCACTTGACCAGTAGCCAGGAGCCCCAAACAGCCGCAGGTGAATCACTGATGCCCGTCTACTAATAGGAAGCACAAGAGACACACCCAAAGCCAGGGCTTTCTTTCTCTATCTGAAGGAAGAATGTAGGCCCCTTGCTGACAGGGCTCCCACGTGTAGCCTGTAGGGGCTCTCTTCACCAAAGCCCACAAAAGTGCACAGCTTGCTAGGAGATGGCACTAGTCACTTCATTCTCTACATCATCTCATTCTCATTCCTAATGAAGAAACCTCGCCCTCCATGGATCCATTTTCACCTCTTTGCTCTATTTTCAAACTAGATCCTCTCTGGGGTTCGTTCCACATAGTCTCTCAGATGAATATCAGCATTCAGCTGGGGATCCTATTCCAGTCCTTGTGACTGTGGGATAGGTTTGGCCACAGGACCCCTGACAAGTTGGTGTCAAAACCATGCAGGCAGTCAGAGACCTAGGGCATTGGAAGGGCCCAGAAGAGAACATTGCACTTAAGCTGGGCCAGAAGGCTGGGAAGGGAGCTGGCCTCCTTTCTTGGGCTGAGGGGACATGAAGTTACACAGTCCTTTTCCAGCTTGATCCCCTTCCCATTAGAAATATTGAACTTTGGCCCTCCTTATGGCCATTCCCTTCCCATGGCTGTATGTCTAACTATGCCCCCATTGAGACTGAGGAGCCATGGAGCGGTCAGTCACTCAGCCGATGACCAGGGATACATTTTCACACAAGCCTATGCATGTTGGAGGTGGGCATGATGCAAGGCAGCCCAGCCCCTGCTAATGGCAGCACTTGCACTTAGACTTGGATTTACCTTCCAGCTGGGACACAGAGGGGACAATGGGACCATGGGCATCAGTGGTGAGTGCAGGCCATGGCCACAAGGAGGTTTCTGGGTCAGGTGCCAAGGTATAAACATCCCTGTTCACCAGGCAGTGTCATAGCAGCTTCAGTGGCCCAGCGATGCCACTCTGTGGTCATGGAGTGGCAACCATGGCATTGGCCTGTGCAGCACTGTCCTCCTTCAGCATACCTAGCAGTAGCAACAGTGACAGTTCTGGCTGTCCATAACAGCCCCAAGGACAGTGGCAGAAGGCAGAGATTGGCAGATAGGGTAGAACCCATTCGGGAAGCACCTGGTGTTTGCCTCCTACTCAGTTCACTTCTCCCAGCCCATGTTTGGGGGATTAAAGTGCCCTCACATGTGTACCCTCACATGAAATGGTTATGCATGATGTGATGTGTCACACACACACAAAAAGCCACGAATAACCTATAATGAGAATATACTGAGTCAAGATACTGGCCAGTGTGCAATATGCCTGGAAGAAATGCAGAGGGAGGTACTAGAGCAGGGTTACCTTGTCTAGTTATATATCATTAAGGTTGCACTCATTTAAAATAAATAGACCTTGTCCTGAACAATATTCGGATATTGTAACAACGTCCAATTTTACAGTTTTTCTTATCTTTTCTGGGTGCTTGAAAACCTGAGGTATCTGAGGTTCTGTCTCTGGAAAAACAAAAACAAAAACACAGGCCTACTGTGCCAGAAATATGAGTTCTTCAAGGCTCATGCAGAGATGAACAATCATACAGGGAAAACTCTCCTGCTGAAGAGTCAGGGGCTCTTTGGCCAACATATGCCACAGTCACAAGGAATGGACCAGAATCTCCAGTTGAGGTCCGATGATGACTCTGAACAATTACATGAATGGACCCCAAGGAGGGCTTACAGTGAACATAGAGCAAAGGGCTGAAAATAGATACAGGGAGGGCCAGAGTTATGCATCAGGTATAAGAATGAGATAATGTAGAGAGTGACAGGAATAGCACAGTCTTCTTCAGCTAGCTGGCTGATACAGGAATAAGAAACACCTGTGGACTTTGACACCTGGGAGTCCTGTCAGCAAGAAGCCTACATAGATTCTTCCTTCAGAATCAGAGGGAAAGTCATGGCTTTGGATATGTGTCCTGCCCTTGCCATCAGTACATAGGGGCAGCAGTGATACAGCTGTAGCAGGGATAAACTTCGGAGGAAGGGAAAGTGGTTAGAAGCATGCCTTGGTGCAGTATTCCATCCAAAGGTACCTCCTGTGCTGACCAGGCTCTGGGGTATCTTTCTCACATGCAAACCTGCTGCTCTTTAGAGTGTAAGCATCTCCATTTGTGAGTGGAGCAAGGCCAACTGACTACCCTAGCCAGCTAAGCATCACCGTCTGCTCAGGGACAGAAAGGCCAGCTTTCCTCTGGACATCAGACCTTGTGAGCCTTCAATTTGCTCAGGAACTGACTAGGAACCAGACACCAGTCATACAACTATGGCTGTGAAACTGAAAGCACCATGGTCCTGGAATGTGAACTGAGACCTAGCTAGAAATGCAACAATGGGATGGAGATGAGTAAAAGAAGGCCCAAAGTTCTGCATCTCCAATGGTAATGGCATCTATCTGGGAAGGAGATAGATTTCTTAATTTCCTCTCACCCCAGACAGGCCAGCTTCCTCCCTAAACTGCTGGATTGACTTACACACAAATCTCTTCCACTGGGCTACTGCAGATGCCCAGGCCTGGTGATGTCCACAAATTCTGAAACCCAACCGCAAGGGGCCCTGTGCCCAAACCTCTCATGCACTCATCAGATTCCCAGATTCCCACTTAATAGCAAGATTATGAATCCAAGACACTGGATCTGAATGGAATCTGGGGAGAATCTTGTGTACAATTATTCACAATTGCACTAATAGCCTGCTAAGCACCAAGGACTCAGGGATTCAAGGACTCAACTGTTCTTGGGTGCTAAGTCCTTAGGGATTGGAATCAACTCAAAAAGGAGATGTCTTCCTTCATTTACCCTCAGGTCAGAAGGAGGCCAGCTCCTTCCCCAAATCTCTGGTCCAACTTACACTCAAACGCCCTCTGCTGCACATCTTCAAATGCTCTGGGCCTCAGGATGGTCACATACTTCTGAAACCCAATTAATTAATTGAGGGAGCTCTGTGGGAAAAATCTCTCCCACAGACACAAGACTGGACCAGACTCCCAGGTTGAAGGCAGAGGATATGACTCTGAGACACTGACTTAGATTGGATTCCAGGAAGAACCTTGTTCTAAAAATTAGCAAAGATGTTTAAAGGTGTCGAAGGAGGTCCAGATATCTTCAGAGATTGGAAGGGGGTTATATGGAGAAGGAAGTGCCCAGCACCAGCTCCTGGTAACCTGGCTCTCCAAAGAAGAACACCTGAGGGCTTAGGCAAAAGAGCCCTCTACAGTCTCCATTTGAGAACTCAGCAAGAGGGCTGCCTTCTTCCTTCAGAAGGACCTGGAAAGTCCTGGGGCTTTGTCTGTTTTTCTTGCTTTTCCCATCAGGAAATGGAGTGAGCAGTACTGAGATGTAGCTGTGAGGTGCCACCAGCTGTTGCTCAAAAGTGTGGACATTGGCCTTGGTGCCATTTTCCTGTAAAGGGCTCTTTCTGTGCTGGCCAGCTTGTGGAACCTACTGCTCCTGTGTGAACTGTCTGTTTTTCAGCATTAAGTCACCTCAATCAGGCAGGGCAATGAGGGAATCTAGCTCCACTTCACAACCCCTCACATTCCACAAAGAGCCAAGCACCAAGTTCATAGATAGGAAGGCTATTCTCCTTTGGGATATGAGATGCTGATGGCTGTCACTGAGTGTGGGACTGTGTGAAAACCTGCCACCGATCCCTTGGTGCTGGCTAAGTGTCAGCTCCATGGCTCCTAAGGGAGAACAAAGACATAGAAATACAGAAAGGGGATGGGAATGGCTACAGGTTGGACCACATTTTTTTTCACCATTTCCATTCAGTGGGAATGTGATCAATCTGGAAAGGAGATGTTTAACTTAATTTTCCCTAGGCCCAGAAACAAAGGCAGATCCCTCTAATACCTCAGGACCAGCCTCCATACAAACAGTTCTCTGCTGGACCTTTTCCAATGTCCTAGGGCTCTGCATGTCTATGTAGTCATGAAAACAAAATGCCAGGGGCCCTTGGCTCAACCTGGCCCACAGTCACAAGGGCTGGACTACTTTTGACATTTACTAGCAGAAGATATTACTCTGAAAGATTGAATATGCATGGATCCCAATAGGAACCTAGGTTGGTAATAAACAAATTTGGTGAAAATTGATACACAGATGGCCAGAGTTCTTCATTAGGGATGAGAATTGAATAATGCTGAGAATGAAATGACTAGCACAGTGTATTAGCAAGTTGGCTTGCTCAGGAATCAGAAGAACCTTTTGTGGGCTTCCTCTACAGGCTGCCTCTTTGAGCAAGAGGCCCACATTCTACCTTAAGATAGGGAAAACGTTGGCTTTATGTGTGCTTCTAACCATCGTATCAATAGAGTGGAGCAGGAGTGATTCTGAACTATGAAGTATGTGATTCCATCTGATCAAGTGGTGAGAACGAGGACTTGGGACACTATTTCTTCAAAGGAGTTTTGTGTGCTGACCAGGTCCTGGAGTGTACTGCACATGCACAGACTGTATGTTCTTCCAAATTAGGCTTTTGTCATCAGTTAGGGACTGGAGTCAATGTGGCTACCCATTCCTAAGATGACTGTAGCCTGCTAAGCACCGAGGGCTCAGGGAGAGGAGGGCCAGCTTTCCTCTGGTACATCTGACTCTGAGAGCCCTCTATTGGCTCAGGTACTGACTGGAGACTCACCAGCAATCCTTGGACTCTGGCTGTGTATGTGACAGCCCCATGGTCTTGGTGTGTGAACTGAGACCAATTTAGAAAAGCAGCAATGGGATAGGGATGACTACAAGGTGAGTCAATGTCCTGCCTTTCAAATGGGCATGGGTCAAATCTAGGAAGGAGATATCTATTTTCCCTTCCTCCTGTCCCACACAGGAGGCAAGATCCTCCCCTAACCTCTGGCCTAACCTACCCACAAGTATTCTCCCTGGGCACCTTCAGATACCCTAGGTGTTTTGGATGGCCACATAGTTCTGAAACAAAATTGAGTAGGGCCCAATGAAAAACCTATATCACCATCCCAGGGACACCACCAGACTACCAAGCTGAAAGAAGATATTACTTTTAGACACTGGCTATTCCATGCAGAACTCTTCTTCAACAAAAGGGCAAAGTTGTATAAATGGAGACACAGAGTGCCAGAGTTCCTCATCAGAGATGAGATTTGGATAATGTTGAGAATGAATTACCCAGCACAATCTCCTATCAACCTGATTGTATCAGGAATAAGAAAGGCCTGTGGGCTTAGGCAAAGGGAGCCCTGTACAGGGCTACACCTGGGATCCCTGTTGGCAAGAACCCTGCATTCTTTATTCAAAGGCGGAATTTTCTGGGTTTGTCTGTCCCTACCACTTGTTCCATTAGTTGATGGAGGCGGCAGTAGTTGAGTTGTAGCTACTGCATTCCACTGGCTATTGCTCAGGAGTCTGGAACAAGTTCATGCCCTCTCCCTGGACAGCGCTCTTCCTGTGGTAACCCCTTCCTGTCCATACTGCCCATATGCAAACTGTCTGCTTTTCAGAATGAAGGCACCTCAATCATCCAGGTGAGTGAGTCATACTGGCTTTCCTTCACCTTCCATACCACAGCAGGCCAAGCACGAAGCACTCAGGGCCTAAAGGTCATCTTTCCTTTGGTAATAAAATATGTGTGGAACCATATATTCAACCCTTTGAAACAAGACTGAGGAGAAAGCATCTTTCAACCAATACCTTCTCTCACTACATTTGAACTGTTTGAAAACACTTGTGTGGAAGTATACAAGTTAAATGCCATATTCTCAACTCTGTGAAACTGCACTGTGGAGAAAGCCCTTTTCAACTAACATCTTCTTTCACCTAATTAAAAATGTTTCACAGTATATGTGTGGAACTGTAAGGAAAGTGCCATGTAGTCAACTCTGTGAAACAACATTGTGGAGAAAGCATCTTAAAACTATTTTCTTTCACTAAATTTGAAGTGTTTGAAAAAGGATGTGTGGAACTATAAGGAATATGCCATATACTCAATTTTGTGAAACAATACTGTGGAGCTAGGATCTTTCAACTAACGTCTTTAGCAAGTTAGAAATGTTTGCAATGTATGTGTGGAAATGAAAGGAAAGTGCCATATACTCAACATTGTGGAACAACACTGAGGAGAAAGCATCTTTCAACCAGCACCTTTTATCACTAAGTTAGAATGGCTTGGAAACATGTGTGTAACTATAAGGAAAGTACCATATTCTCCACTTTGTGAAAGAGCACTGTGTAGAAAGCATTGTCAACTAACATCCCACAGTAAGTTAGAAGTGTTTGCAAATGTATGTTTGGAAATATAAGGGAAGTGCAATGTACTTAACTCTTTGAAACACTGTGTAGAAAACATCTTCCAATGAATGCCTTCTTTCAATAAGTTGGAAATGTTTTCAAAAGTGTGTGTCGAAGCCTCTGGTAAGTTCCATATACTTAATTCCTTGAAACAACACAGTACAGAAAGCATCTTTCAACTAACACCTTCTTTCAGTAAGTTAGAAGTGTTTGCAACACAACTTCATATGTGTGGAAGCATAATGGAAGTACTTATACATTACCTTGTGGTAAAATACTGTCCAGAAAGAATCTTTCAACTAACATGTTTCATCCATACATTTGTGTGGAAGCATAAGAAAAGTGACATATACTTAACCGTGTGAAAAAGCACTGTGTGGAAAGCATCTTTAACTGTTTTCAGTGAGTTAGAAGTATTAGTAAATTAGTAAATTAGAAGCCTAATGAAAGTGCCATATACTTAACTCTGTGAAACAATACTGTATAGAATTCATATTGCAATTAACATCTTTTTTTTCAGTGAGTTAGAAGTGTCCTTCTTTCAAGTAACAATTTCTTTCAACAACAGAAGTGTTTGCATACTTCTGTGTAGACGTTAAGGACAGTAGCTGTATTCTTAACTCACTGGAAGTACACTGTATATAAACATTCTTATATGTAGCATTTTTCATTAAGCTACAAGGGTGGGGAAGCTTAATGTGTAGCAGCCTATGGAAAAAGCTGCTTGCATAATTGATTGAACCTACAGTGGGAATGAACTGTTTCCCAAGTAACATCTTGTTTCATTGAGATATACATTTTTGCAAACATATGAGTACAAGAATATGGAAATAGTCATATGCTTAACTCTTTGACACTACACCATGCATAAACGGTCATTTAAGTAACATGTTGTCTTTAAGATATATGCGTTTATAAAGGTACGCGAGGAAGCATATGGGAATACCCATGTGCTTAACTCTGAAACTGTGTGTGTAATGCATTTTTCATTTACCCTCTTCATTCATTAAGTTGCAAGTGTTTGTAAGTGTATGGTAGCATATTGGAGTAACTTTGTACTGAACTCAATGAAACTGGATATAATGGATCCTCGAAATAATACCTTCTCTCATTTACAAATAACAATTTGTAAATGTATATGTAGAGGCATATAGGAATAGAATTTTCTTAATTTATGAAATTTCTGTATAAGGCATTTTTCAAGTAACATCTTTCAGTGAGACATATATGTGTTTGTATCATTATGGGCAGTAGCATATGGGAATAAGCCATATGTTTAACTCTCCGACACTATGTGGAGTATTTTGAGTCCTTCAACTAACATCTGCTTTCATTTAGATATGTGTTGTGAAACACATGGGAACAAGTATATAGGAATAGCAGTATGCTTATCTTATTGCAGCTAAACTGTATAAGCCATCGTTAAGTAACATCTCCTTTCATTAAGATGTAAGTGTATGTAAAGTTATGTGCAGAAGCATATGGGAATACCCCGATGCTGAACTCTGAAACTACACTGTTTGTAAATTGTCATTCAACTAGCCTCTTCTTTCCTTATGATACAAGTGTTTATAAGATTGTGCATGGAAGCTTATGGGAGTAGCCATATGTTTAACCCAATTTACACTGGGTATGAAGACTCTTTTAGAAGACAGCTGCTTTCATTCAGATACAAGTGTTTGGAAGCATATGGAAACATTTGCTTAACTCTTTGAAACTACACTGGTTATAATGCATCCTTCAACTAACATCTTTCATTCAGATATGTGTTGGGAAATAAATGGAAATGAGTGTATGGGAATAGCTGTATGCTTAACTCATTGAAATGACACTGTCCAAAAACTGTCATTCAAATAACATCTCCTTTCATTAAGATAGAAGTGTATGTAAAGTTATGTGTAGAAGCATATGGGAATACCCCTATTCTGAATTCTCTGTAACGATATGGTATGTAAACTGTCATTTAAGTAACATATGCTTTCATTAAGATATAAGTGTTTGTAAAGTTGTGTGTGGAAGCATATGGGAATAGTTATATGCCTAACTCATTGAAACTACACTATGTGTAAACCATCTTTCAATTAACTTCTTCTTTAGATACAATTGTTCATAAGGTATGTGTAGAAGCATGTTTGAATAGCCTTGTGCTTAACTCAATAAAGTTACATCAGGTATGAACCTTTTTTCAAGTAACATCTTCTTTCATGTAAGTGTATGTAAACTTGAGTGTAGAAGCAAATGGAAATAGCCATATGCTTATAGCAGCATTAACAATAGCCAAATTGTGGAAAGTACCCAAATGTCCATTGACTGATAAATGGATAAAGAAGATGTGGCACACACACACACACACACTGAAGAATATTATTCAGCCATAAAAAAGAATGAAATCTTGCCATTTGCAATGACTTGTTTGGAGCTGGAGTGTTTGCTAAGTGAAATAAGTCAGTTAGAGAAAGACAAATACCATACGATTTCACTCATATGTGGAATTTACAAAATGAAACATATGAACATGGGAAAAAAGAGAGACAAACCATAAAACAACTCCTAACTATAGAGAATGAAGTGAGGGTTGCTGGAGGAGAGATATGTGAAGGCATAGGTCAAATCGGTGATGGATATGAAGAAGGGTACTTGTGATGAGCACTGGGTGTTAATGTAAATTCATCAGTAAATTCTACTCGTGAAATTAATATTACAGTATGTTTTAGCTAACTGGAATTTAAATGAAAACTTGAAACTACAATAAAAAAAATAGCCGTATGCTTAACTCATTAAAATACGCAGTGTATAAACCTTATTTCAAGTTACATGTTCCTTCATTAAGGTTTGTGTTTATAAAAGTATGTATCGATATATTATGTGACCCGGAATATGCTTCACTCATTGTCACTACACTGTGTATAATGTATCCTTCACTTAACATCTTTTATTCAGATACAAGTTTTTAATTTTTTATTTATTATTTTGAGAGAGAGAGAGAGAGAGAGAGAGAAAACACGTGAGCGGGAAAGGGGTAGAGAGTAGGGGTGGGGAGAGGATCTGAAGCGGGCTCTGTGCTGACAGCAGAGAGCCCAATGTGGGGCTCAAACTCATGAATAGAGAGATCATGACCTGAGCCAAAGCTGGATGCTTAACTGACTGAACCACTCAGGTGCCCCCACATACAAGTTTTTAGAAACTTATGAGTAGAATCCTATGGGTGTAGCCATATGCCTAACCTATTGAAACTACACTGTATATAATGCATCCTCAACTATCTTTCATTAAGGTATAAATGTTTGTAAACCTATGTGATAATCACATGGGACTCTGTATTCCTTCTTCATCTATTGACACTACACTGTGTATAAACCATTGTTCAAGTAATGTCTTCTTTCACTTAGGTATACGTTTTGTAAAGGTATGTATACAAGCACATGGGTATAGTCCTGTGCTTATCTCATTGAAATTTTTCTGTATATAAACCATATTTTCACGTATTGAATGTACACTATGTATAAACCTTCTTAAAGTGACAGCTTCTTTCATGAAGATAAAAGTGCTTGGAAACTTATACGGAGCTGCCTATGGGAAAGCTGCATACTTAACTCACTGAACATACAGTGTACATGAACAGCTTTCCAAATAACAGCACTTTCATTAGGATATAAGTTTTTGGAGACATATGGGTATAAGCATACGGGAATAGCCACATGCCCAACTCATTGAACTGTACTGTGTTAATGCATACTCAAGTAACATTTTCTTTCATTGAGATACAAGTTCTTTAAGGTTATGTGTAGAAGCATAGAATAGCCCTGTGCTTATCTCATAGAAACTATACTGTGTATAAACCTTCTTTCAATTATCATCTTCTTTCATTAAGATACATGTTTGAAAACATGTGTAGAAGAACCCTGTGATCACTCTTTGAAACTACACTGTGCATAAGCTGTCAAGTGACATCTCCTTTCATTAAGGTATAAGTGTTTGTAAAGTGGTGTATAGAAGCATATGGGAAAAACCATATCTTAATGCATTGACACTGCATTGTGTACAAAGGGTTTTTGAAGCCACATCCTCTTTCATTAAACATAAGCATTTGTAAATGTATGTGTACGAACATGTGGGAATGGGTATATACTTCATTCACTGAAACTACACTGTGTGTAAATTGTCCTTCAAGTAAACTCTTTCATTAAGATATATGTGTGTGTATGTATGTGTAGAAGCATAAGGGAATGGCTCTATGATTAATTCTTTGAAACTGCATTGTATTTAAACCGTCTTTCAACTAACTTTTCCATTTATTATGATACAAATGTTTGTAAATGTATGTGCAGAAGCATATGGGAATAGCCCTGTGCTTATTTCATTGAAACTACACTGTGTATAAACTTCATTCAAGTAATATCATTTTGATAAGTGTTTGCAAACATATGTAGAAGCGTATGGGAATAGCCATATGCTTTTTGAAACTACACTGTATATGTTTCATCCTTCAACTAGCATCTGCTTTCATTAAGATACAGGTGTCTGGAAACCTATAGGTAGAAGCTTATGGGCACACCCATATGTTTACCTCATTGAAACTGCACTGTGTATAATATGCCCTTCAACTAACATCTTCCATTAAATTATAAATGTTTTTAAACATATGTGTAGGGACATGTGGGAACAGCCATATGCTTAGCTCAATTGTACTACACTGTGTGTAAACCGTTGTTCAAGTAAATTTTCTTTCATTAAGATACAAGTGGTGGTGCCTGGGTGGCTCATTGTCAAACGTCAAACATTAAGATACAAGTGGTGGTGCCTGGGTGGCTCATTGTCAAACATCCGACTTCAGCTCAGGTCATGATCTCACAGTCCGTGAGTTCAAGCCCTGTGTTGGGCTCTGTGCTGACAGCTCAGAACCTGGAGCCTGCTTTGTATTCTGTGTCTCCCTCTATTTTTGCCCCTCCCTCTCTCACACTCAGTCTCTCTCACTCTCAAAAATAAACATTAAAAAAATTTTTTAAAGATACAAGTGTTTAAGGTATGTATGTATAAAAGCATTTAGGTATAGTATTCTGCTTAACTCATTGAACTTACACTGTGTATAAACCTTCTTAAAAGTAATATCTTCTTTCATTATGATATAAGCACATGTAAACTTGTGTGTAAAGGCAAATGAAAATAGCCTTATGCTTAACTAATTGAGAGTACATGGTGTATAATCCTTATTTTATGTAACATGTTCTTTCATTAAGATATGTATTTGTGAAAGAAGGTGTGGAAGTATATATGACTAGCTGTATGCTTAACTCATTGAACCTACACTGTTTATAACCTTCCTTCAAGTAATATTTTCTTTCATTAAGATATTTGTGTTTGCAAAGGCTATTTGGGTATAGCCCTGTGTTTATCTCATTGAAATTATACTTGTATAAGCCATCTTTCAAGTAATGCCTACTTTTATTAAAAGTGTTTGTAAACCTCTGTGTAAACCAAATGGAAATAACTGTATGCTTAACTCACTGAATATACACTGTGTATTAACCTTCTTAAAATTAACATCTTTCCTTAAGAGACAAGTGTTTGGAAACTTACGTGTAGCAGCCCATGGCAAAAGCTGCATTCTTTAAAAAAAATTTTTTTTAATGTTTATTTATTTTTGGGAAACAGAGAGACGGAGTGGGGGAGGGGAGAGAGAGAGGGAGACAGAATCTGCAGTAAGCTCCAGGCTCTGAGCCATCAGCAAAAGCCCAATGTGGGGCTTGAACCCACAAAGCCCAGGATCATGACCTTGGCCAAAGTCGGATGCTCAACTGACTGAGCCACCCAGGCACCCCAAAAGCTGCATTCTTAACTCATTGAAACTAAATGGTATATGAACAGTTTTCCAGGTAACATCTTCTTTCGTTAAGATATAAGTGCTCAGCAAATACAAGTATATGGGACAAGTATATGGGAATAGCTGCATGCTTAATTAATTGAAACTACACTGTATATAATACTTCCTTCAAGTATTATTTACTTTTATTAAATTACATGTTTGTAACATTATATATAGAAGCATATTGGAATAGTCATATCCTTCAGTCATTGAAGCTAGACTCTGTAACCATCCTTAAAGTAACATATCCTTTCATTAAGATACAAGTATTTGTAAATGTATGTGTAGAATTATATGGGAATAACTCTATGCTTAAGTCTCTGAAACTACACTGCGTATATACCTTCTTTCAAGTAACATCTTTTATTAAGTCATAAATGTTTGCAAACATATGCTTCACTCATTAACACTGCACTGTGTATAAACCATTGTTCAAATACCATTTCTTTCATTAAGGTATAAGTGTTAGCAATATTGAGAAGCATATGGGAAAGTCCATATGCTTAAATCTTTGAAACTACACTATGTATAATGCATCCTTTAACAGACATCAGTTTTCATTAAGTTACAAGTGATTGGAAACCTGGAGATGGAAAATTGTTTTCTTCTGTTTTGTGAGAGTACAATTCATCTTTTTCTTGAGAACCTGCATTGCTGATGCTAAATAAATATGTACTCAATAAATGTTTCATTTCTATTTTAAAAAGTTATATATATTTGCAAACCTGTGTGTAGAAGAAAATGAAAATTGCTATAGGCTTAACTCTTTGGAAGTTATATGTGTTTTGTGTGAGGTATATATGTTGTGTGTGTGATGTACATGTCATGTTTGTGTGTTTTTTAAGTCTTGTGTGTCTTGTGTATATGGTGTGTGTGGTGAGTGTGTGGCTTATGTATTTTTTGTGTGTCGCATGTGGTGCATGTTAGTAACATATATGGTATATATGTCATGTATGTGTGGTGAAAGTGTGTCCATGTTTGTGTGGTATATGTGTGCTATGTGTGGTTTGTATGTCCTGTGTATGGTATACATGTGGTGTGTACAAGTTATATGTGGTGTGTCATGGTAAGGATTGGTAATTTTGAGTTATATGTGTGGTATATGTGTAATGTGTGTTTAGTGACATCGTGGTGCATGTGGTATATATGGTATATGTGTTTCATGTCTTTTGTGTGTGTGGTGTGTGTCTGAAATATGTCTTTTATGTGTGATGTTGTGTGGTGTCTGTGTGGTGAAAGTTTGTATATAGTTTGTGCATGGTGCATGCTTTGCTTATGTGTGCATGTTATATGTATTTTGTTTATGGCATGTGTGTGGTACATATGTAGTGTATGTGTTGCATGTGTTGTGCATGAGTAGTACTTGGTAATTGTATCATCTGTGTGAATGTGGTATATGTGTAGTGTTTGAGTGGTGTTTCTGTGGTGTATGTGTGTGTGAAATAGGTAGAGTGTGTGTGTTTGTGTGTGTGTATGTTAGACTCTGGGTCTGGAGTTCTCTCATGTTCAGAAAGAAAGCAGGACACAGGATTAAAAATGCAAGGGAGGCAAAGTTCCCAGAGAAGACAAGAGCCCCTAGTAAGGGTCCTTGCTCCATTTTTATTAGGATCGGAAGGCTCACAAACGTGGTGATGGGCATGCACAAAGAGACAATGAAATTGTGAACATAACTCAGGGCGTGAGGGAAAGGAGGTCTTGAAGATATTCGGGGTTAGGGGTTTGGGTTAATACAAAACAAAATCCTGGCACTGGGCAGAAGGTTGTGTACAGCAGATGTGAGGCACCACCCGTTTACCTAAACTGGTCTAGGAGACAAGAAAGAGCATGCTACCTCAGGGTCAATAAGGCACCTTTCTTCTGCTAATTAGCTCTGCTCTGGGACGTCCTATAGCAGTCTACATCCCTATTTACCTGTTCACCTAATTTGGTGCCTCCTTCCAGTGAAAGCAGCTTTGTGCTTTGTACTAAGTTGGGGGGTTTTTCCAACCTGAATACCTAATCTTCTTTACCTCATCTTGGATGTTTTCATCCTGAGATTCCGGATTCTTATACCTTTGTCTTATACTGGGACCTTTGCCCCACTTTACCTATTCTGGGAGCTTTTGCTTTGTTTACCCAATCTTATTTACCTAATCTTGTCTATCCAAACTTGGGTGTGTACATCCTATGGCTTTTTATTTCTTTATGCCTTGTTAACCCGTCAGTGTAAGCTCAGGGAATTCCTAAGCTTATTCCCCAATGTGTGTGTGTGTGTGTGTGTGTGTGTGTGTGTGTGTGTGTGTAGGGGCTATTTTTATGGTAGTCTGTTTTGTAGTATATGTGTAGTTTGTGTGTGGTGTATGTGTGGTTTGTGTGTGTGTATATGTGTGGTTATTGTGAAGTGTATGTGTAGCGTGTGGTATATATCTGTTGTGTGTGGTATACCTATGATCTATGTTTGGTTTATGTATATTGTATGTAGGGCTTGTGCACATGAGCATGGTGTATGTGTGATGATGTTTCCTGTATCTGTGGTATGTGTTTGTATGTAATATTTTTGTTATGTGTTTGTGGATTCTCTGTGGTGTGTGTGGTGTATGTGTTGTGTTTATTATGTGTGTGTGTGATCGCTTCTCGGCCTTTTGGCTAAGATCAAGTGTATTATGTGTGTGTGTGGTGTATGTCTTGAGTGTGGGTTGTGATGTGTGCTGTGGGTTGCTATTATATGTGTGGTGGTTGTGTGGTGTATGTGTCATAGATATGTGCTGTGTGTGTGTAGTATATGTGTAGTCTATGAATGTTATATGTTTGGTTTGGGTGGTATATGAGTTGTGTGGGTGAAGTGTGTGTTATCTGCTTATATTTTGTGTGGTAGGTGTGTGTGGTATATGTATGGAGTGTGTGGTGTACTTATCTCCTGGATGTGTGGTATGTATGATTTTGTGTGTTGTATGTATTATGTGTATGGTTCTTGTGTGGTGTGGGTGTGTGTTTGTGGTATATGTTTGTGAAGTATGGTGTATGTTTGGAGTGTTTGTAACATGTGTGGTCTGTGTTTAATGTGTATGTGGGGTGTGTACTTGTGTTTGGAATGAGTGCTAATGTATGATATATATGTGTATTATGTATTATGTATATATTATGTATATTACATATATACATATATATATTATGTGTGTGGTATATGTGGTGTATGTGTGTATGTGTGTGTGGTATGTGTATGGGGTGTGTATTGTATGTATGTTGAGTGTGTGGTATATCTGTGGAGTGTGTGTGGAGGTTTGTCATGTTTGTGGTGTATTTGTGGTTTGTGTGTGTGATGTAGATGTGATGTGTATGAGTGTGAGTATGTTATATGTGTAGTGTGTATGAATATTACAAATATGTGGTTATTGTGTGGTGTATATGTGGTGTGTGTGTTTGTGTGGTATATATGTGTATGGTGTATAGGTGTGCTGTATTTGAAGTGTGTGAAATGTATGTGGCAAATGTATGAGGTGTGTGACATATCCATGTATACACGTGGTGAGTGTATGATGTGTGTCGTGTGTGTGATGTATGTGTGGTGTATGAGCAGCATGTGTATTTGGTATATGATCTCTGTATCAATAGATTCTCTGCTGTTTTTTTCAAGGCCAGCGATTAATTTTATGACTATTACTCTAAATTCTTCTTCCGTTATATTGCTTAAACCAGTTTTAATCAATTTTTTAGCTGTCGCTACTTCCTGGAGTTTGTTTTGAGGAGAATTCTTCCATTTCATTATTTCGGCTAGTAGTTCCTGCCATAGCTCCAAACTGCCGGGCATTTCTCCTGTGCTGTCCGGAGACACTTGTGTTGTTGGGTGTGGCCGCAGTCAGACCCGATGTCTGCCCCCAAGCCTACTACCAGGGCCATAGCCAGACTGGTGTGTGTGTACCTTATCTTCCTCTCTCCCAGAGGCAGGACTCACTGTGGAATGGTGTGGCCCCTGTCTGGGCTGTTTGCACACTGCCATGCTTGTTGTGATGTTTCAATGGGATCTGGCCAATGCTGTATTAGATGGGGTGGATCCGCAAGGTGCACAGGGGCGGGAAGGGCAGACTTAGCTAGTTTTGCCATCAGTGCTCCCCTGCTGGAGGGGCCTTGCAGCACCAGGAGGGAGGCAGGCCCATCGGAGGGATGGATCAACAGACGCAGAGCGTTGGGCGTTTGCACAGTGCAAGCAAGTTTGTTGATGGGAAGTGGTTCCCTTTGTAATTTTGGTTGGGGGATGGGAGGGAGAAATGGCTCTTATCAGCGCCTTTGTTCCCCCACTGAGCTCTGTCCTTCCGGGGCTCAACAACTCTCCCTCCTGGCGTCCTCTTGCCCTCCCCACTCTCTGAGAGCAGAGCTGTTGGCTTTTAAAATTCCAGATGTTAAGTCCTGCTGGCTGTCAGCACTCATGCAGTCCAGCCCCTCTGCTTTTGCAAGTCAGACTTTGGGGGCTCTGCCTTGCCTTGGGGGCTGCTCCTCCACCAGTCCGTGTAACACACACTGGCTCTCTGTCCTTCCTACCCTCTTCCATGGGCCTCTTGTCTACGCTTGGCTCTGGAGAGTCCATTCTACTGGTCTTCCGGTGGTTTTCTTGGTTATTTAGGCTGATGTGGGTGGAATCTTAGTGATCAGCAGGACGAGGTGAGCGCAGCATCTTCTTATGCTGCCATCTTCCCTTCAATCTGTAGAGCACATTCTAAAGAGGATTAGAGATCATTACAAATCTTAAACTTTAAGTTATTTATTTAACCGAGATGGCAGTAAGAAAGTCCAAAGGCAAACGTAACATTATACAGTTGTTAGCAAAACCTAGCTCCTTTACAATTCAGAAATTTTAACTTTAAGTAATCAAAGACTTGATAAAGACCAAACCTAAAGCTTTGGTTTTCCTGGCAGACAAAAAAGAAAGCAAAGCAAAACAAAACAAAACTTTACATTTTCTTATCAAGATGTCAACCATCCAAGAAAACATGGTCTTTCCAAAAGAGAAATTTAATCTTATATCATTATAACTTTAGAATCCATCCATGGCAACCTTAGTCCATTCTTACCACCCAGATAATTCCTTTCCAAAGATTTCCCTTCGTGAACCTTCTACAACTTTCCTTTGCCTTCAGATTTTGTTGCAAGCCATTTCTCTTTGCCCTAGTCCATATGTATCTCTTATTTATGTGTTTATTCCTGAGACTCTCCGCTTGCCAGGGGATTGTACTAGTCATTTCATCAGATTAATCCCATTCTCATCTCTCATAAGTCCCATTCTTTTACTCTTTTTTTTAATGATTTTCTTTTTGAGAGAGAGAAGGGGGAGGGAACGCAAAAGTGGGGGTGGAGAAGAGAGAGAGTGGCAGAGAATCCAAACAGACTCTGCACTGGCAGTAGAGAACCCCATGTGGGGCTCGAATTTGCGAACCACAAGATCATGACCTGAGCCAAAATCAGATGCATAACCAACTGAGCGACCCAGTCGCCTCATCCTTTTCCTCTTTTGAAAACTAGATTCTCCCATGGGCCAATCAGGGCCTTGGGAGCAATTCCCTTTGATTTTAATTGGGGATTCTGGATGAGTTCTTGTGAAAACAGAACATGTTGGGCCATAGGAGATTTAGGAATTTGCCTTCCAGATTTATATTGACATTAGCTGTAGGTCAGTGGAAGGTACCCAACACAGAATAATTGTGTTTTGGTAGGGCCAAAGGTGTTGGAAAGGAACTGCCCTCACTTTAGGGGCAAGGGAAAATGGAGATATTTCATTCTCAGCTTTATTCCATTCTCATCAAAAATGAAAGCTGTCCATAGAGTCATCCTCATCCCATCGCTATTTGCTCAATAAGACTTGGTTTGCAGGCTGTGTGGGATAGAGAGGCTATCAATCACACAGTGAGCTCCCAGAGACTGGTGGTGAGTTCTCACTCTGCTTATGTGCTAACCAAGAGTAATTTGTTTCTGACAGCCCAAAGGAAAGATTACCCTGCTGTCAGCACTTAGTGCTTGGCCTAAGAGGCTCAAGAGCACATCCACACATACAAGGTATGTTTCAGGACCTAGACAGTGCAGAAAGTGACCATTCAGAGACAAATGGGCCACAGACCCAAGGTTCCAAACACTTGAGCAACAGCCTGGAGAATGGACTACCACTACCCCTTAATCCCTGCTGTCTCTATCCCCTGATGGAAAGGGCAAGAAAAAGAGCCAAGGCCAGGAGCTTTCCCTCTCCTTTAGAAGGAAATATGCAGACCTCTTGCAGACTGGACTCTCAGGAGGTTTCCCTTTAGAGATTTCATTTGTCTCTGGCCACAGTTGTTTCTCTCTCCTTAGTACCTTGCCAGGAAATTGTGCTCACACTTCATTCTAATCCTCGTCCTATTCTCATCTATAAGGAAGCACTTTGGCCTTCCACAATTCCATCTTAATACCTTTTTTTTCTTTTGGCAAAATAGTTTTTCCATGCGTGCCAGTGTCTCAGTGAACTAGCCTTTCCTTTAAGTTGGGGGATCTGGCCAAGTCCTTATATCTCTGACAAAGGTTGGGACACAGGGCCCCTCATTATTTACCTTTGAGAACTATGTTGACAATGGGATGTGTAGGGCACTTAAGGGTGCCCAACTGAGTGTCCATGTGTATGTAGGCAATACCAGGGTTTGGGAGGGAGCTGGCCATACTTCTGGTTGAAGGAGAAACTATGTTAGCCATTTCATTCCCTGCTTCTCCTAATTGCCTCTGTCATAAGGAGCCTTTGCCTTCCCTACAGCCCTTCCCATCAATTTTCTGTTTTCATAACGAGGTCATGGGTCACAACCAGGAGGAATGGTCTGTCAGCCACACAGCCAACCAACATCCAGGGTTTGTGATGAACTACCACTCTGGGCCTGGGCTATGTGAGAGCAGTTACTTTATCCCAGAGAACAAAGGCCCTCCTGTCCATTAATGCTTGTTGCTTGACTGGCCCTGGTAATCTCTGTGATGGGTAGCCACCTTGCCTCACTCTCCTGGTGGAAGGAATTGTCTCATTCTCTAAGGCAGATGGATCAGGCATGCACAGGAGACTGCAGGACTATTAAGCCCAAAAAAGCCCTCACAGGGAATATTGCACCATGACTTGGTTACAAAACCTAGAGCACCAACGGGAACACAAACCTGCTACCACTGCATCACAGCTCTTTATATACAGTGAGGTGTAGGGCAAAGGAGCCCAGGTCAGAATCCTACCTTCTTTTTCTGAAAGAAAAGTACAGGCCTCGTGCCAACTGGACACCTAAGTTTAGGCAATGGATGGTTCCCTTTGCCCCAGCCCACAGGTGTTTCTCACTACAGACAACAGTTAGCTTCTCAGGAAATTGTGCTATGCGCCTCCTCAGTTTCATCCTGCTCTCATTTGTAATGAAACATTTTGGTCCTCTGTGTATTCATCTCCATCCTCTTGCTCTTATTTTTTCAAATGAGGATCTCGCTGGAGTCCGTTCAAAGTGTCTCAGAGCAATATCCTCCATTTTAAACTGGGGGCTCTGGCTGAGTCCTGGGGACTCTGAATAGACTGGCAAGACCTCTTGTAAATTCCCATTAGAACTCCGTGCACACTGAGAGGCCTAGGACATAAGAAGGTGCCAAACTGTGTATGTATGGATGCGTGTAGTTGTTCCCAGAGGTTTAGGGAGGGACTGGCCTTACACATACAGCTGGGAGAAAAGAAGGTAGATAGACATGCCCAGCAGCATACTCCAATTCCCATGTGTAATGTAGAACCTTGGCCTCCCTTGTAGCCATTCCCCCAAATTTGCTATTTTCTAAGTCTTGTGTCACATTCAGGGACGGTTGGGGTTTCACTCCCACAAGAAGAGCCCAAAGATTGGTGCTAAACTTCCATTCTGGTCTTGTGCTCTGTGAAAGCAAAGAGTACCTTCATATCAGAGGAAGGATGGCCTTCTTGTCCCTGAGGGCTTGGTACTTGGCCTGCTCTAGAAAGTGCAGTGAAGTGCAGAAATGCCCTCATTTTGTATGACAGTTGGCTCCCATATGCACAGTAGGCCTCGGACTTGGTCAGAACAGAAAGGACCTTTTTGTGAACTACTACTTCAGGTACACGTTATGAATACTTGAACACCATCTGGGAGCAGGAAGGCCTGGCCTCTAAATCAATGCTGCATTTATTCACTGATGGGAAGGACAGGAAAAACCACCCAAACCATTTTTTCCCTCTGTTTCTGAAGGAATAACACATAGCTCTTGCAGAATTTCACTCCCAGTGTAGCCAATGGAGGTTGCCCTTGACTCCAGCCAAGTGTTTCTTACCCCCCAGACAGCTAGCCTGCCAGGAGATAGAAGCAGGCACTTAATTCTAACGTTAGCCCACTTTTTTCTGTAAGGAAGAACTTTAGTCCTCCAGGAACCTATTTGCATTTTGTTGCTCTTTGTTCAAATTGGTGCTACCTGGGAGCCATCAGAAGCAAGAGCATCAGAAGAATATCCTTGGCTTAAATAGGAAGATTCCAGGATGCATGGGGCTGTGTCAGGTACACAGGCCAGGTGCAAACTTTGGTGTGGAGTGCCCAGTCAGTTCCTGAGCCAATGGACAGCTTTCAGTGTCAGGTATCCCAGACAAAAGCCGGCCTCTCTGTTGCTGGGGACTGGGGGCTTAGTCAGCTAGAGTCATTGCAGGGATGTGTAGTCAGCTGTCCTTTCCCTGGCTGACAGAGGTGCTATCTTCCTGCAGAGATGGTTCATGTCCCAGTAATTTACTGGGGTCTCTCTCTGGTTTTGGAAACAAGGTAATGTAGGCTTCATGGAAAGAGTTTGGAAGCTTTCTTTCCATTTCTAGTTTTTGGAGCAGCTTCAAGAGAATAGGTGTTACCTTTTCCTTAAACGTTTGGTGGAATTCCCCCCGGAAAGCCATCTGGCTCTGGACTCTTGTGGTTTTTTTTTTTTTTGAGATTGTTTATTACTAATATAATTTCTTTACTGGTTATGGGTCTGTTCGATTTTTCTATTTCTTCCTATTTCAGTTTTGGTACTGTATATGTTTCTAGGAATTTGTCCATCTGTTCACAATATTCTATTATTTTTTTTTATTTCTGCTATGTTGGTCATGATCTCTCCTCTTTTTTGCTTTTATTTATTTGGGTCTTTTTCTTTTTCTTTTTGATCAAACTGGCTAGGGGTTTATCAATTTTGTAAATTCTTTCAAAGAACCAGCTTCTGGTTTCATTGACCTCCTGTTTTTGGTTTTGGTTTTGGTTTTGGTTTCGATAGCATTAATTTCTGCTCTAATCTTTATTTTTTCCTGTCTACTGCTGGTTTTTGGGTTTTATTTGCCATTCTTTTTCCAGCTCTATAAGGCGTAAGATTAGGATGTATATCTAAGACCTTTCTTCCTTCTTTAGGAAGGCCTGGATAACTATATACTTTCCTGTTATGACCACTTTTCCTGCGTCCCAGAGGTTTTGGGTTGTGGTGTTATCATTTTCATTGGCCTCCATGAACTTTTTAATCTCCTCTTTAACTTCTTGGTTAGCCCATTCATTCTTTAGTAAGATGTTCTTTAGTCTCCAAGTATTTGTTACCTTTCCAAATTTTTTCTTGTGGTTCGAGTTTCATAGCATTGTCTGAAATATGCGTGGTATGATCTCGATCTTTTTGTACTTGTTGAGGGCTGATTTGTGTTCCAGCGTGTGGTCTATTCCGGAGAATGTTCCATGTGCACTGGAGAAGAATGTATATTCCGCTGCTTTAGGATGAAATGTTAAGTCCATCTGGTCCAGTGTGTCATTCAAAGCCATTGTTTCCTTGTTGATTTTTTTTTTTTTGATTAAGCGATCTGTCCTTTGCTGTGAGTGGGGAGTTGAAGTCCCCTACTCTTATGGTATTATTATCAATGAGTTTCTTTATGTTTGTGATTAGTTGATTTATAAATTTGGGTGCTCTCACATTTGGCGCGTAAATGTTTACAACTGCTAGGTCTTGGTGGATAGACCCCTTAATTAAGATATAATACCCTTCTTCATCTGTTCATATAGTCTTCATTTTAAAGTCTAAATTATCTAAGTATGTTACTCTGGCTTTCTTCTGACCATTAGCATGATAGATGGTTCTCCATCCCCTTACTTTCAATCTGAAGGTTTCTTTAGTTCTAAAGTGGGTCTCTTGCAAACAGCCTATAGATGGATCTTGTTTTCTTAATCATTCTGTTACCGTATGTCTTTTGATTGGAGAATTTAGTCCATTGACGTTTAGAGGGAGCACTGAAAGATAAGAATTTATTGCCATTATGTTGCTTGCAGAGTTAGGCTTGACAGATTAGAGAAAAAAGGAGAAAGAGGAAAAAAAAGGAAATCTTTTGAAAATTTGAAAAAATGAATACACTGAAGTAGACTAAAATGAAATGATGAAAGTAAAATAGAATTTGAAAAAATTTCCACAAATGTAAAAAGTATGGTAGAAAAAAATTAAAGTATTTTTAATAAAAATTGAAAATAAAAATGAAATTTTTCTCTTTCTGTATTCAAGAAAAAGAAAAGAAATGAAAAAGAGGAAAAAAAGAAAAAAGCTAAGAAGAGAAAGAAAGAAAATTGAATAGACGGATGGGTGAGCAGACTGAAATATGACCGAAATTACTTTGTTTTCCCTTGAAGTCAAACTATGAAGTGCTTTATAGTCCATAACCTAAGCAGGCGGGGAGACATGTCTTCCTGAAGAGCGAGGTTGGCTCATTTGGACAGGGCTTATTGTTATCGCTCTGTTCTCCACTAGATGGCGCTGCTTAGCTTATTGGGGTGGATTGTTGTGGCGCTTGTAGGTGTGTGAACGCCTGCGTGGGAGTGGTGAAAATGGCATCACCCAGTTACCCAGTCTCTAGTATTGGAGCTCTGTTCTCCCCGATCAGCAATTGCGCACCCGTCCTTTGTCTTCAGCTTCCATCCACTCCCCACTTTCACACTGTCCGTGACCAAGCCCCAGATGCGGCTCTTTTTCCCGTCCCCTTATTTCTGAGGGACTGTGGCTTTGACACATTCTGGTCCTCTGTGGGAGGGTCTCACTGAGCAATGGCCAAGTGCTGGCTGCACCCAGGAACGTTCACGGGACTCTGCTGCTGCCGATGCCCAGAGACTGTGGCTGGGTGCCAGCCCGCCCCATAAAAAGTTCATGCGATCATGTAACAGCAGCATTTCAGGGATTATGGCAAATCACAAAACACATCTGGCACCAGGCTTCACCCCCAGCGACCTTGTTCCAGCACCAGTGAATGCGGTTGTTCTCCCGGGTCCACTGGGGCCTTTACCTTTGGGGGAGTCACACAGCCTCTACCAGGTGTCTTCCCAGCAGGGGAATCGGCTCTGCCCATGTGGCCCAAAGACCTCCGGATTTTACTCTGCCCCTGGGGATTCACCCTTCTCACCAGAGCACCGCCAGGTATCAAGTGGCAGTTTCAGACTCTGCACTCCCCCTGTTTATAGCGTCTTAATGGAAATTAAACCCTTTCGTTTCACCTTTCTCCCTTTTTAGTTCAGTCCCTGTGGCTGTTTCCACCTTTCCATGTTCTCTCCAGCTGCGTTGGTGGGGGGGGAGTGTTTTTCCCATATTTTCTCCACCCACCCCCATCTCCATCTTCTTTCCACGCAAAAAAGAGGTTCCTTGCCCTCCGTGGCTCTCTCTCTCTCTCTTCCAGTTCACCTCTCTGCACTGCATACCTGCTGAATTCGGTGGTTCAGGTTGTGCAGACTGTTGTAGTAGTCAGATCAGTTTTCTAGGTGTGCAGGATGGCTTCGTGTTGGTCTGGCTGTATTTCATGGACGCAAGACACAAAAAAACCTTCCATGCTGTTCCGCCGTCTGGGCTCCTCTCCCCCTAAAGATAGGTATACCTTAATTAAACCAGCAAACTTAAATTAGTTTAAACACCGAATTGTGTCACCTACATCCACTTACAAGACATTTGTACCCCATTATCAGTTTTTACCTGGGACACGAGTATGTCCCAGGAATCTGAAGTGGGTCATCCAACACGATGCTTATTGCTCTTTGACATTTAGGGTGGGAAGAGGAGTCAATGGTGCCTGAGGCACTGAGGATGGTATAGGAACCAGTTATGTATGCTGCACCCAGGGTGGTGCAGAAACAGGAGGAGGGGGAAGGAAAGGCAGAAGAGGTGAGGTTCCAGCAGAAGGCAGAGAAGGAAAATTTCCTGGGTCTAACCTTGTCAGCTGGGACAGAGGAGCAGACACCATATCTCTTGTTCCACCAGTGTGGAATTAGCAGTTCATGTCAGGCCGGAGAAGACAGGGAATTTCCCCCCAAACAAGTGGAGTTTCAGCTGCTGCTTGGGAATTTTCCTTAAAGTCCCCATCCTGAGGTAGACTAAGCACAGTTGGCTCCAATTATAGCCCTTAACCTAGGAAAGGAATGAGTGAGAGGCCCTCAGATCTATTAGACAGAGGCACAGAGAGGAAGAGTCAGCGTCCCCTTTCCAGGGATGGCCTGTGTTTCCTTCAGCAACTGAGGGCTCTCAAGAGGAGGCCTATTTAGACAAATGTCATCCAATATATCAGGAGGGAGCTTACTATCTCGGTTTCTGACCAAACACATTTTGCAAGAGGCCCCTGGGTCTGGTAGCCATGAAGGCGTGGGTCTACGGTAACATCCGTCTATTTCCCCTGTTTTGTAAGGCCGTGCAGTGTCACAGGATCAGTCCTTTCTACACTTTGCAATCCTAATTGTTTCCAATGGGTTCAAAAGGCATCCCAAGGGAGAATCTTTGGGGACTGAAGAGGAGCTCCCCTGTTCCACCTAGTGAGAAAAGGAGAGAGAGAAGGTCCATTACCCCTAGAATCCATCCCGAATCCCTGGTTATGTCTCACGTACAGGATGTTTGAGGTTCCTGAGGTGTCAAAGTGACCCGAGGCATCCCTCGAACAAAATCGCTATGACCATTGACCATCTGACTAAAGGCCCCCGAAGGACGGATGCATCCCCCCCGCTTCCCCGTTGCATTCTAGACTACAGATGGGTGCCTGGCGTATGGACCTGAGTCTGCTTTGCTGAGAAGGCAGAGAAGAAACTGTCATTTTTAACCCATGGGAAAACACTAGAAGAGTTTGACAAGAGGGAATTACCCAATTTTAAGTAGTAGTTACTGGAGGACATTGACAGAAAACAATAAAGACAGAAATCCATCATGATCTAACTTCCAACTTCCTAGGAAACAGTGCCCGGTTGGGTTTTAATTCAATCGGGTACTGGTTTCCGCCAGCCCTCAGTGGAGGTCTCGTGGCCAGAAGCAACTACAACAGAGATGTGGAGGGGATCACCTTACAACAATGAAGGGGAAACCTCACACGGGAGTCTTAAGATTGGCAGCTGGGCTAGTCACTTAGGTGGTTGTCCCCTGCCCAAGACACGTGACTTTATATAAGGACAGGAACAAAGAGAGGGCATGAAGTTTACGCATTCTGAAGTTTATGCTACCATTCTGGTCAGCGTCCTAACTTCCAACCAAAGGCCGGCTTTCTCTTCCCGGTAGAGTAGCTACAGGCTAGAGGATTGCAACCTGAGCAATGCACGGGAAAGTGTTCCAACAAGACCATTCTTCTCAAAACTCCCCTGAAATGAGAGTAAAGGAGGAAAGAAAAAGCATACTCACCAAATTTGCACCGAAGCACAGAATCCAGATGAAAAGACTCAAAGCCCCACATTCAGACGCCAAAACGATGAAGTTTTGGAATGATGGTGGGCTGATCCAGAGACGATGACCAAGAAAGAATTCTTAAAGACGACTTTGGTGCAAAAAGATGATTTTATTAAAGCATGAAAAAGCTGCACTGGAGTCCTGACGGGCAACTCATCATTATCTACTTTCAGGTTGGCAGAAAGTCAGGGATAGAGTAAGTCTCTAAGAAATTTTGGAAGCAAGGTTTAGATGTGTATCAACGGGCCATAAGCTTGGAGTATGATTGCCAGCATATATCTTGGGGCAGTTGGATAAAGGAAGTGGATTACAGGATACTCGGTGTTGGGGTAAAATAGTAAGCTAAAGTTCTTCCCCCCCCTCCCCGCAAAGAGCCAACAACCAGGCAGCTGAGAGCTCCTAGAAGGAAGTCACTCTGCCAGTTTCAAGGACTTATCAATGGGCTATAGGCAGTAAGGGAATTTAATTTTTCATTTGCTTTAGATTCCCACAATACCATAACAAGGACTTAAGCCCCCCTTTTTTTTGTTCTTGGGTAGCCGGGAGTTTCCAAGCGATATCACTCAGATCTTCCCTGGGGTGGCAGCGGGGTGCTAGCTTGTGCTTTGCCCCTCAGTCTGTCTCATGCTTCCTCATCATAACCATTTCCATGCCAACTCCAAGTCGTCAGTGACAGGTCAATGGACCCTTTTGTATATCAGAAATTGATTGCTTTCAGGTAGCATGGGAGCAGAGTGGGCACTCTCCACCACTCTGTGGGTTTCCACTGTGCCTGGTGGGAACCAAGATAGAATTAGAAAAACAGCAAGGGATGGGGCGCCTGGGTAGCCTAGTGGATTAAGCAGCTGACTCTTGATTTCGGCTCAGGTCATGATCTCAGGGTCGTGAGTTGGAGCCCCGTATCTGGCTTTGCACTCACAGCGTGAAGTGTGCTTTGGATCCTCTGTCTCTCTCTTTATGCCCCTACCCCACTCAATATCTTAGTAAAATACAAGAAAAAAGCAATCTTATCAACATCCTAATCTCCAGAAGCCTATCTACTCAGTTTTCTGGAACCCCAACATCACCCTCCTCTCCCTAGTGATGGGGGAACAAAGGCAAGATACAAATGGCAGATAAAATAAAATTTCCTGGAGCGCCTGGGTGGCTCAGTTGGTTAAGCTTCCGACTTTGGTTCAGGTCATGATCTCTTGGTTCCTGAGTTCCAGCCCCATGTTGGGCTCTGTGCTGACAGCTCAGAGCCTGGAGCCTGCTTCACATTCTGTGTTTCCCTCTCTCTCTCTTCCCCTCCCCCACTCATTCTCTCCTTCTCTCTCTCTCAAAAATAAATAAACATTAAAAAAAATAAATTTGAATTTCCTTGTAACCTGCAGCTAATTAACAAATATTTGAGGCTGCCATAGTCAAATATTTCCCTAGGAACTTCGTATTGTCTTAATGTTAATGCTTTGCTAGAAGGGAAAATGAATCTTAGCTTGACGAGAGCCAGGCCTCCAGCAATCTGTGAATCTTTAGCCTAGGAAAGTCTCCTTGGAAACTTGCCTTTGGACTTTACCTTCCCCAAGCCCATAGTATATAACCAGTCTTCACAACCCCAGTGCAGGCAGATTTTCCTGCCCACAGGTCCTGTCCCAGTGCCTTTAACAAAGTCACCTTTTTGCACCAAAGAAGTTTTCAAGAATTCTTTTTCTGGCCATCAGCTCTGAACCCCACCATCACTCCCCAAAACTTTCTCATGCTAAACCTGAGAGCCCTGTATACAAACTCTGTACATTCTTACCTCATATAGGTCAAGGAGTCTTTTGGCCCTCACCTCTTTTCCTGCCCTTTCCTTCAATGTATAGAAGCAAATAGGTGATGGTGGTGTTGGGTCTCAGCTAACACTCAAGTGTGTGGAATGGGGCTCTGGTCTTGTCCACTTTGATTGATTTTTTTTTCTTTTCTGGCCAGCTCAAGGATTGCAATGTGCATAAGAAAACTTCAGCTGCTAAGAATTCAGGCATTTGAGGCAGCACGGGATGGTCTCAGCACGGTGACCATTGTCTTGCCAACCACAAGCTGCCAAGCACCATCTTCTCAGTAAGAAGATGACAATGTTTCCTCGGTGATATCAGAAACAGATTTGTCTAGGTTGTCACAGGAAGGGAGTGGGAACTTGCCGCCAATTGCTGGGAGGTTGCTGTCTAGGTAACAGCTGCAATGCCCCTGACTCTCTACTGCTGATATTGTAAAAGGCAAACATAGCTAGCCCCCTGTAACCCGGGAGTAAACTGTGACCTATGTTAGCTTAGAAGTGTGAGGATGTCCCTGGAACCACAGTGGAGGGGACGGCCATCTTGCCAGTGCAACCCAACGAAAAGTTGCCAGAACAAGTTGGAGGTCAACCAATCACCGAGCGACAGCACGACCTGATTCGGAAAAGACCCACCCGGACCTAAACCCGGAACCGCTGCAGCTTAAAAACCCCATCCCACAACACCTGTGTGCGACTTCCCTGGCTCCTCTCTCTCTCCCTGAGTCACGGAACCTCGCCCGAGACCTTAGTTCCCAAATAAAGCCTTTGATTGCTAAAGTTTTTGAGCCTCTGACTCCTATCTTTACGCTGCCTGACGCCTGACGGTAACAAGAAGGACCCCAGAGTATGAGATGCTGAACCAGTGTTTGTTTTGGCACTGGTTCAGTGCCAAACAGAGCACAGGCAAACCCCTTGTGCTGAACGCTCTCCAATGCCCTAGGGTTCTTGCTTCCTATTGCCAATGTAAGTTTGCCAGAGAAACCCTTGAGGCACCTATTGTCCAAACTGTCCCACATTCGTGGGGCTTGCTATAAAAGACTTGGCAATTAAAACTGGAGGAGAGGCGTCCGGACTCCTGCCCCCAAAGCTGCACAGGGAAGACCTGGTTAATAATAATCATCATCATAATAAAATAAATCAAAAGAAACACACTGAAAGCCAAAGTTGTTCGCCTCAGATGAAAATGAAATGAAGCTGGGACTGCTGACGTGGGCACCATTTCCTAAGCAAGCTTCCTGTCCTGAGAGTAAGTAGGAAACACCTGTGGGATTGGGATGAAAGGAAGCACCAGCCACAAGAACACTGCATCCTGACCTAGATAAGGCAGGAAGGCTTCTGGCTCTTGCTTACACTTCCAACCAGTGGGAAGAGGCACTCGTGATCTATCTGAATGTTGTCTTCTCTGTGCTGGCTGGCAGCCCTGTCTGTAGAATTGGGTTCTGGTCCCAGAGTCCTTGAATGGACTCTCTGACCTGGCCATCTGGGGAAGGACAATGCTCATGCTCCAACTTTGATCTTATCAGAATGCAGAAACCTCACGAGGGCCAGGGGGATCAGGGCAACTGTTACAGAACGAGGCTGGAATGCTGGTGGAACAACCAAGCGGCACTAGGAGATCTTGGTCGATTGGAGAATTATTTAACACCGGTAGGCTCAGAGGAGACTGTTTCTCCAAAGGTCTGAGCCCGGGATGCCAGTGGAAAGGGTAATTTATAGCCGATAGCCTCCATATCTGTGAGGGTTTTCGCGTGCACAGCAAACAAAGCAAGAAAAAACCGGAGGAGGGGTCTCTAAACTAGAGACCAGAGTTTGTTTAAGTCCAATCAACCATCATTGGTGTACTTTTATCCACTTCTCCAACATTCCCCCCTTTGATTCCTTAAAAAAAAAAAAAAGCTTTTAGTAAGCATCTCCTTTCAGTTTTATAGGTTGGTACTCTCAGAAGGCTAAGATATGTGCAGTAGCTTGGCAAGCAACAGCATTTTCAATAAAACGTACCACGGCATTCAGTATACAGGGGCCGATGGATACAAGTAAAATTATGGAGAGAAGGGGCCCCACCAGGGCAGAAAGCCAGGATGCCCAATCTGTGAGATCCCATCTTCTCCATTGATTGTTATTTTCCTGTTTTCTATGTTGAATTCTTCCCTCGAGTTCCTTAACCTTAGTTGTAACTATTTCGGACAGGTTTACGAAATAGCAACATTCCCCCCCCTCCCCCCGAGAAAGATGCAAGTCCCTCCTTTTTCTGAAGTGAGGAGGTCGAGAGCTCGCCTATTTTGGAGGGTCGCTGCCGCCAGAGAGTTTATTTGGCGTTGTAAGGTTACCAAGGAATCTGCCACCTGTTCCATGTCTTCATTTGTCTCTTGAGATGGTCTATGGTATAGTCCTATGGATGAACCTATGGTCCCTATTCCGGTTCCTATTCCTGTCGCAATTCCTGCTCCTATAAGAATGGGTAGCAGGACTGCCCATTTAGCCCAGGACTTGGGGCTTAAGGCTGTTCAATGTGAACATATCTGCATCAAGTTGGCCTCCAAGCATTGGTAGGCCAAATTAGAACTAGACAGAACACCACAAGGGTTGAACATAAGATTGTATTACTCTTTAAGGTTATATTTCTTCCATATAGAGAGGTACCGTTCATATCTTCAGGGACTGTACAGATTACATTGTTGGCATTTGTGAGACGGATCACAGTGGCCAGAGGTCCAATTAAAACAGAGGTGTTGGTTTTGAGATTTTCAGGAGCTTCCCAGGTCAAAGGGATGAGAGGGGCTAAGCCCCCCGACTGAGGGGCGAGCACATGCAGCAGGTTTGGGTGTGATTATCTATTTTATGGAGAACTTGTAAAGTAGTGTTGGCCAAACCCTGGCGTGGGGAACTGGTAAGCATCTGACTGAGGGCTGAAAGGTTCAAACTGCTGGGGGAGTAGGCTGCTGGGGGAGTGGTCGCCTTTATGGCTTCTATTACCCTGTCCTTGGTATTCTTTATAACCTTTTGAAGAGCTCTGTCTTGCATCCCTTCCCCGTCTGAGATTTCCCCATTGAAGAAGGTAAGTGGAACAAGTTTATTTCCCTCTCTGGAAGCCCTTGTTGTGACATGGGTTCCTGATATTTTGGGTCACCTCTACGGTCCAATAGTCCTTGGGGCACTGGGTGACGGACAGAGTGTGGGTGTTTTTCCCTTGTAGCAATCTTTGTGGAGGGAACTGAAGGCATTGAACGCCCTTTGACCCCCTTATTGTCATATAACAATCGTGGGGGCAAAGTGGGTAAGCGGCAGTTGTGAGGGTGAGAGAGGTTATCATAATATACAGGCAATACTTAATAATCCTCCCATCCAGAGGAGGTATGTAAGATCCAGCCTGCATCTTTTGTCCCATGTCCAGCTTGTTTGGGCTGATAGAAGCCCAACAGTAAGAAGTAAGGTGAGGGCTATGACACCAGTGAGGGGCAAGGGCTGGCAGAGTTGCATCCAAACCCCTGGGCTCAGTCCACGTGTTGATTCCTCAAGCTTCTGCCATGCACAGGCAAGCCAGCTTCCAGGATGTGGCTGGAGCAGGGCTGGAGATCTCAGGGGGCCAGTATCTTTTTGAGGATCAGTTTAAGCGGGTTGACTGGAACTGGATCACTTTGCCAGATTGAGGGTTCCTCTGAGTTGGCCTTCTTTTTTTTTTTTTTTTATAATGTATGAAATTTATTGTCAAATTGGTTTCCATAAAACACCCAGTGCTCATCCCAAAAGGTGCCCTCCTCAATACCCATCACCCACCCTCTCCACCCTCCCACCCCCCATCAACCCTCAGTTTGTTCTCAGTTTTTAACAGTCTCTTATGCTTTGGCTCTCTCCCACTCTAACCTCTCTTTTTTTTTTTCTTTTTTTCTCCCCCTCCCCCATGGGTTCCTGTTAAGTTTCTCAGGATCCACATAAGAGTGAAACCATATGGTATCTGTCTTTCTCTGTATGGCTTATTTCACTTAGCATCACACTCTCCAGTTCCATCCACTTTGCTACAAAAGGCCATATTTCATTTTTTCTCATTGCCACGTAGTATTCCATTGTGTATATAAACCACAATTTCTTTATCCATTCATCCGTTGATGGACATTTAGGCTCTTTCCATAATTTGGCTATTGTTGAGAGTGCTGCTATGAACATTGGGGTACAAGTGCCCCTATGCATCAGTACTCCTGTATCCCTTGGATAAATTCCTAGCAGTGCTATTGCTGGGTCATAGGGTAGGTCTATTTTTAATTTTCTGAGGAACCTCCACACTGCTTTCCAGAGCGGCTGCACCAATTTGCATTCCCACCAACAGTGCAAGAGGGTTCCCGTTTCTCCACATCCTCTCCAGCATCTATAGTCTCCTGATTTGTTCATTTTGGCCACTCTGACTGGCGTGAGGTGATATCTGAGTGTGGTTTTGATTTGTATTTCCCTGATAAGGAGCGACGCTGAACATCTTTTCATGTGCCTGTTGGCCATCCGGATGTCTTCTTTAGAGAAGTGTCTATTCATGTTTTCTGCCCATTTCTTCACTGGGTTATTTGTTTTTCGGGTGTGGAGTTTGGTGAGCTCTTTATAGATTTTGGATACTAGCCCTTTGTCCGATATGTCATTTGCAAATATCTTTTCCCATTCCGTTGGTTGCCTTTTAGTTTTGTTGGTTGTTTCCTTTGCTGTGCAGAAGCTTTTTATCTTCATAAGGTCCCAGTAATTCACTTTTGCTTTTAATTCCCTTGCCTTTGGGGATGTGTCGAGTAAGAGATTGCTACGGCTGAGGTCAGAGAGGTCTTTTCCTGCTTTCTCCTCTAGGGTTTTGATGGTTTCCTGTCTCACATTCAGGTCCTTTATCCATTTTGAGTTTATTTTTGTGAATGGTGTGAGAAAGTGGTCTAGTTTCAACCTTCTGCATGTTGCTGTCCAGTTCCCCCAGCACCATTTGTTAAAGAGGCTGTCTCTTTTCCATCGGATGTTCTTTCCTGCTTTGTCAAAGATGAGTTGGCCATACGTTTGTGGGTCTAGTTCTGGGGTTTCTATTCTATTCCATTGGTCTATGTGTCTGTTTTTGTGCCAATACCATGCTGTCTTGATGATGACAGCTTTGTAGTAGAGGCTAAAGTCTGGGATTGTGATGCCTCCTGCTTTGGTCTTCTTCTTCAAAATTCCTTTGGCTATTCGGGGCCTTTTGTGGTTCCATATGAATTTTAGGATTGCTTGTTCTAGTTTTGAGAAGAATGCTTGTGGAATTTTGATTGGGATTGCATTGAATGTGTAGATAGCTTTGGGTAGTATTGACATTTTGACAATATTTATTTTTCCAATCCATGAGCAGGGAATGTCTTTCCATTTCTTTAAATCTTCTTCAATTTCCTTCGTAAGCTTTCTATAGTTTTCAGCATACAGATCCTTTACATCTTTGGTTAGATTTATTCCTAGGTATTTTATGCTTCTTGGTGCAATTGTGAATGGGATCAGTTTCTTTATTTGTCTTTCTGTTGCTTCATTGTTAGTGTATAAGAATGCAACTGATTTCTGTACATTGATTTTGTATCCTGCAACTTTGCTGAATTCATGGATCAATTCTAGCAGACTTTTGGTGGAGTCTATCGGATTTTCCATGTATAATATCATGTCATCTGCAAAAAGCGAAAGCTTGACTTCATCTTTGCCAATTTTGATGCCTTTGATTTCTTTTTGTTGTCTGATTGCTGATGCTAGAACTTCCAGCACTATGTTAAACAACAGCGGTGAGAGTGGGCATCCCTGTCGTGTTCCTGATCTCAGGGAAAAAGCTCTCAGTTTTTCCCCGTTGAGGATGATGTTAGCTGTGGGCTTTTCATAAATGGCTTTGATGATCTTTAAGTATGTTCCTTCTATCCCGACTTTCTCAAGGGTTTTTATTAAGAAAGGGTGCTGGATTTTGTCAAAGGCCTTTTCTGCATCGATTGACAGGATCATATGGTTCTTCTCTTTTTTTTTGTTAATGTGATGTATCACGTTGATTGATTTGCGAATGTTGAACCAGCCCTGCATCCCAGGAATGAATCCCACTTGATCATGGTGAATAATTCTTTTTATATGCCGTTGAATTCGATTTGCTAGTATCTTATTGAGAATTTTTGCATCCATATTCATCAGGGATATTGGCCAGTAGTTCTCTTTTTTTACTGGGTCTCTGTCTGGTTTAGGAATCAAAGTAATACTGGCTTCATAGAATGAGTCTGGAAGTTTTCCTTCCCTTTCTATTTCTTGGAATAGCTTGAGAAGGATAGGTATTATCTCTGCTTTAAACGTCTGGTAGAACTCCCCTGGGAAGCCATCTGGTCCTGGACTCTTATTTGTTGGGAGATTTTTGATAACCGATTCAATTTCTTCGCTGGTTATGGGTCTTTTCAAGCTTTCTATTTCCTCCTGATTGAGTTTTGGAAGAGTGTGGGTGTTCAGGAATTTGTCCATTTCTTCCAGGTTGTCCAATTTGTTGGCATATAATTTTTCATAGTATTCCCTGATAATTGTTTGTATCTCTGAGGGATTGGTTGTAATCATTCCATTTTCATTCATGATTTTATCTATTTGGGTCATCTCCCTTTTCTTTTTGAGAAGCCTGGCTAGAGGTTTGTCAATTTTGTTTATTTTTTCAAAAAACCAACTCTTGGTTTCATTGATCTGCTCTACAGTTTTTTTAGACTCTATATTGTTTATTTCTGCTCTGATCTTTATTATTTCTCTTCTTCTGCTGGGTTTTGGGTGTCTTTGCTGTTCTGCTTCTATTTCCTTTAGGTGTGCTGTTAGATTTTGTATTTGGGATTTTTCTTGTTTCTTGAGATAGGCCTGGATTGCAATGTATTTTCCTCTCAGGACTGCCTTTGCTGCATCCCAAAGCGTTTGGATTGTTGTATTTTCATTTTCGTTTGTTTCCATATATTTTTTAATTTCTTCTCTAATTGCCTGGTTGACCCACTCATTCGTTAGTAGGGTGTTCTTTAACCTCCATGCTTTTGGAGGTTTTCCAGACTTTTTTCTGTGGTTGATTTCAAGCTTCAAAACATTGTGGTCTGAAAGTATGCATGGTATAATTTCAATTCTGGTAAGCTTATGAAGGGCTGTTTTGTGACCCAGTATATGATCTATCTTGGAGAATGTTCCATGTGCACTTGAGAAGAAAGTATATTCTGTTGCTTTGGGATGCAGAGTTCTAAATATATCTGTCAAGTCCATCTGATCCAATGTCTCATTCAGGGCCCTTGTTTCTTTACTGACCGTGTGTCTAGATGATCTATCCATTTCTGTAAGTGGGGTGTTAAAGTCCCCTGCAATTACCACATTCTTATCAATAAGGTTGCTTATGTTTATGAGTAGTGGTTTTATATATTTGGGGGCTCCGGTATTCGGCTCATAGACATTTATAATTGTTAGCTCTTCCTGATGAATAGACCCTGTAACTATTATATAATGTCCTTCTTCATCTCTTGTTACAGCCTTTAATTTAAAGTCTAGTTTGTCTGATATAAGTATGGCTACTCCAGCTTTCTTTTGGCTTCCAGTAGCATGATAAATAGTTCTCCATCCCCTCACTCTCAATCTAAAGGTGTCCTCAGGTCTAAAATGAGTCTCTTGTAGACAGCAAATAGATGGGTCTTGTTTTTTTATCCATTCTGATACCCTATGTCTTTTGGTTGGCGCATTTAATCCATTTACATTCAGTGTTATTATAGAAAGATACGGGTTTAGAGTCATTGTGATGTCTGTATGTTTATGCTTGTAGTGATGTCTCTGGTACTTTGTCTCACAGGGTCCCCCTTAGGATCTCTTGTAGGGCTGGTTTAGTGGTGACAAATTCCTTCAGTTTTTGTTTGTTTGGGAAGACCTTTATCTCTCCTTCTATTCTAAATGACAGACTTGCTGGATAAAGGATTCTCGGCTGCGTATTTTTTCTGTCTAGCACACTGAAAATCTCGTGCCAATTCTTTCTGGCCTGCCAAGTTTCAAAAGACAGATCAGTCACGAGTCTTATAGGTCTCCCTTTATATGTGAGGGCACGTTTACCCCTTGCTGCTTTCAGAATTTTCTCTTTATCCTTGTATTTTGCCAGTTTCACTATGATATGTCGTGCAGAAGATCGATTCAAGTTCCGTCTGGAGGGAGTTCTCTGTGCCTCTTGGATTTCAATGCCTTTTTCCTTCCCCAGTTCAGGGAAGTTCTCAGCTATAATTTCTTCAAGTACCCCTTCAGCACCTTTCCCTCTCTCTTCCTCCTCTGGGATACCAATTATGCGTATATTATTTCTTTTTAGTGTATCACTTAGTTCTCTAATTTTCCCCTCATACTCCTGGATTTTTTTATCTCTCTTTTTCTCAGCTTCCTCTTTTTCCATAACTTTATCTTCTAGTTCACCTATTCTCTCCTCTGCCTCTTCAATCCGAGCCGTGGTGGTTTCCATTTTGTTTTGCATTTCATTTAAAGCGTTTTTCAGATCCTCGTGACTGTTCCTTAGTCCCTTGATCTCTGTGGCAAGGGATTCTCTGCTGTCCTCTATACTGTTTTCAAGCCCAGCGATTAATTTTATGACTATTATTCTAAATTCACTTTCTGTTATATTATTTAAATCCTTTTTGATCAGCTCATTAGCTGTTGTTATTTCCTGGAGATTCTTCTGAGGGAATTCTTCCACTTGGTCAATTTGGATAGTCCCTGGCATGGTGAGGACCTTCAGGGCACTTCCCCTGTGCTGTGGTGTATAACTGGAGTTGGTGGGCGGGGCTGCAGTCCGACCTGATGTCTGCCCCCAGCCCACCGCTGGGGCCACAGTCAGACTTGTGTGTGCCTTCTCTTCTCCTCTCCTAGGGGCGGGATTCACTGTGGTGTGGCGTGGCCCATCTGGGCTACTTGCACACTGCCAGGCTTGTGATGCTGGGGATCTGGCATATTAGCTGGGGTGGGTAGGCAAGGTGCACACGGGCAGGAGGGGCAGGCTTAGCTCGCTTCTCCTTAGGTGATCCACTTCAGGAGGGGCCCTGTGGCAGCGGGAGGGAGTCAGATCCGCTGCCGGAGGTTTGGCTCCGCAGAAGCACAGAGTTGGGTGTTTGCGCGGAGCGAGCAAGTTCCCTGGCAGGAACTGGTTCTCTTTGGTATTTTGGCTGGGGGATGGGCGGGGGAGATGGCGCTGGTGAGCGCCTTTGTTCCCCACCAAACTGAGCTCTGTCGTCCGGGGGCTCAGCAGCTCTCCCTCCCTTTGTCCTCCAGCCTTCCCGCTTTCCGAGCAGAGCTGTTAACTTATGACCTCCCAGACGCTAAGTCGCGCTTGCTGTCGGAACACAGTCCGTCAGGCCCCTCCGCTTTTGCAAGCCAGACTCCCGGGCTCTGCTTGGCCGGCGAGCCGCCCCTCCGCCCCGGCTCCCTCCCGCCAGTCCGTGGAGCATGCACCGCCTCGCCGCCCTTCCTACCCTCTTCCGTGGGCCTTTCGTCTGCGCTTGGCTCCGGCGACTCTGTTCTGCTATTCCTCTGGCGGTTTTCTGGGTTATTTAGGCAGGTGTAGGTGGAATCTAAGTGATCAGCAGGACGCGCGGTGAGCCCAGCGTCCTCCTACGCCGCCATCTTCCCTCAACTCTCCTGAGTTGGCCTTCTTAACTCTGGAGTAATGGACCCATGGGGTGTTACCTGAAACTGAATCCTTTATTTGGTTGTATGTCTTTAAAGTCCACCTCCAAGTCTTCGAAAGGGGCAGCTTTCTGGTAACTGTCAGATCAGGTTTAGGGAACATATGGTTTGCAAAGAGATCCTTCCTGTTTTCCAGTTGTTTAAATAATCATATGCGCATGGGGTCTTATTATTATCCCCATAGTGTAACAAGCAGAGAAGATTGCCTATATATGACTGTGACAATTTTCTGAATTTTATCTCAAGTTGTCTAGCTTAGGCAAACAACAAACATTTAAAGGCAATCGTAACTAAAATTTAACATCCATAACCGTGCATTGTTGAAACATAGTTGTTCTAAAATGCTCCCTTTCCAGAGATTGCCAAGTTGAGACCAATGCATTTGTAGAACAAATCCAGTCTTCACAAATCTGGCCTAATTATTTACATAAGCTCAGCAAGAATAGCGATTGATCATGAGGATCTTTTAGAGTTTGCTTTGTTGGAACCTTTTATAAGGAATCTCCAGGTTGAACTTTTAGTAGCCTCTCCAGGCCAGAAGCCAAGCCAAAATCTTGCCATGAGACAGGCCTGCAATACCTGAATTGGGTGAATTCCTCTTCATGAGGTCCCCAAGATATCTTGAGGTTCCTGCACCTGCCAGGAAGTGACCTTCTTTACTTACCTGGTGAAGATGCTGGGAACTCTGTAAGCAAGGCACCAGGCCAGCAATTCCAAGGGAATTTATGGATCCATGTTTTATAAAGCCAACCCTAATTCCTTAAAGTTTTCTGGTCATATCTGAGTCTATGAATGTCATCCTCAAATATGACATTCCAGCCAAAGCCTTGATAAAATAAACAGTATTTCCAAATGGTGGTCTGTTATAAGATGAACTCATTCTTATTGAACTTATGCAAACAATTGTAACTGCCGTGAAAGAAAGAATACTCATTGAGAGTTTTGAATTTCAGGGGAAATATGTAGAGAGGAAATATAAATGCTTCAGTTTACAATTGCATACTTTATGACATTTTTTGTATATCATAGATACCTTAGGAGAAAGTTTCCTTAATCTGGGAGAGGAGACATTAGGGAACAAGCAATATTTTCAACAAGTATCACAAAACTATAATCTTCCCCAGTTCATTTAATCCCATGTTCTTAATTCTTGTTCAATTTGAATGCACCTTTTTAGTTCTGGAAATTTTTACCCATTTTAGTATTAATCTTAAAGATGCAGAATACCTGTATTTATCCCCAAAGTCCTTTTTATAAATCTCCTTGAAGGAGAAACACATTTTGTGAGAGAATAAGAACAATTATAAGTGGCAAAAATCTCAGAAATAGACATTGTTAAAGATCTGATGAGAGTTCATTATGATGCAGTGGACAAAGAAATTCGGTTATTCCTGTGACACATAACATCTCAAGTCATCAGAATATTAAGTGATGACCTTTTATCAAAACATTAAAATTTTAGGAATTGCATATATTCGGGTAGTTACAACATTTACCTGGGAAATACACTCTAAGGTTTACCATTGTATGACAGGGCTTTTCCCAGTAACTTAACAACCCAAATATAAAGGCCTAATTGGTCAAGAAGACTTTATTTACCATTTAAATCCTGAGAAGTTTGTTAAAACCCCAGAAGTCATAAGGGCATCCTAAATAGGATTACAGATCATTACAAACCTTACAATTTTATATATTCAACCAAAGTGGTAATAAAAGATCCCAAAGGTGAATGTACAGTATTATACACCTGTTCTCAAAACCTAGTTCCTTTAACATTCAGAAGTTTAAACTAAGTAATCAAAGACCTGATAGAGATGAGACCTAAAACTTTGATTTTCCCAGAGTATAAACCTTTGTTTGCATTGTCTTACCAAGAGCAGATCAACAGTTCAAGAAAACTTTGTCATTTGAGCAGAGGAAGAGCAAGATTTCAACCTTATACTAGTGTATTTTTAAGATTCCATTCATCTACACCTTCTATAACTTTCTTTTGCTTCTAAATTTTGTCCCAAAGCCATTTCTTTCCAAATAACCTGTCTCACTTAGGACAAAATTACTTTCTTCTACTTTCAACTTCCTTATATCTTTCTTATATACCTCCTATTTTCCTACATACAGAGTTGCTGTCTTTATTTTCATCAGTCTTAAGTACATTTAGCAGAATTTTAACTCTTAGGAAATCTTATTCTCCAATTGAGGACTTAGTAACCAATTGAGAAGTGTTTACATCAGAATTTCTTTAGATGGTAAATTCATGAACCATTTAAGTACAAAACATATTTTCCAATAGGTCCAAATAGCCTTAATTTCTCAGCAATAAGAAGTTAAAAACATAAACCTATGTTCAATAATGGAAAGCTTAGCTCTGTCATAAAATGGTAAACCAATAATGGAAAGTTGTAGCATTCCATCCCTTTGGAAAGTTTCAGGTTACCAAGGACATTGAAAGTTATCTTAACAATTACCCATGAAAACATTGAGACAGACAAAATTAACTCTCATTAAAATATTGCAACAGAGATAACATGAGCTTATTTGACCTTTGCCGATAACTTTAAAGACAGGTCCCATAAACTTAAATTAGTTTAAACATCGAATATGTTTCAACCGCATCCACCTAAAAGTCAATCAATTTTCCCCCATTGTCAATTTTCATTTGGGGCACCAGTGGAGATATCTGAAATGGGTTGTCCAAGGCGGGGGAGCACTTTGCTTCTTGACTTGGAGGGTGGGAGAAGGAACCAGTGGTGCACGAGACACTGAGGATGGTATAGGACACACCCAAGTTGGTGCAGAAACATGAGGGGGAAGGGAAGGCAGAAGCAGCAACTGCTTGGGAATATTCCTTAAAGTCCCTGTCCCGAGGTAGACTAACCTCCTATGGCTCCAATTATAGCCATTAACCTGGGAAATGAGGGAGAATCCCTCACATCTATTAAGCAGAGGAACAGGGAGAGAGAGAGTCAGTGCCCCCCGTTCAGTCTGGTTCTATCTCGGCTAGACCAATAAGGTCCCCTTCTTGAGGTTCCTCCTAATTTGCTCTGGATTTTTGGGACCCTCCCTCGTTGGGACATTTATTCTTTTTAATGTCCTTTCCCCTTGCAGCTGGGCATATTTATGGCCTTCTCAGCCCCCTGCTCTGATCCCCTGAGGGCCTCTTGATATCAGTGGATGTGGACCATCATCTGGAGAGCACCTGCGCCTGGCCGAGGGGGCATTCTGCCTGCCGGGCCTTGTGGGGGAGGGTTTTCTGGCCTGTAAGGGGAGGAGAGGTGGGTGGCTGTCGCTGGCAGTGGCAGTGGCAGGAACCAGTACGCCAAGGGAGGAGTTTCAAGCTCAGGGGAGAGTGGAGGGAGCCAAAAGAGTCATAAAGAGGGGAACACTAAGGGAGCAGTGTATTGCTTCTTTGGCTCCCTGGGTGAGTCTCTGGATAAAGCAGCTAAAACCTTTGCCTGGCTCTCGTGGCTCTGTCCCGATCTCACAATGCTCCTGTGAGACAGAGTCACAAAGACAGAGGGACAGGGGCGCCCCCTCCAATGAACAGACCAGCCAGATGCCCACCTGGCTCTGTCCGGAAGCAACCCAGGCCACACTCAGCCCCAGAGTTTCCGGCCCTGTGACCCACGATCAGAAACTTTCTGATTTTGCCACAGACTGAGTGCCATCCATCATGAAATCGCAGATGGGCCCACTCAGACTCCGTGGCCCCTTGAACACCCCAAGGGCACCTGCCTGTGGTGTCACAGAATCGAACTCAGCAGGCAAGTTAGACGAAGTCGCACATTCACATTCACATGCACACCAGAGGTTATTATAATTCCTTACCATAGAATCCCTATCTGTGAGATTTCTGAAGTCTCAGGGAGTGATCAGGTCCCCCTTCCACTCTTGTGAGTGGGCCTGACTAGATTGGGCCCCAGCCTTACTGGTTCTGACATCGGGTCCAGGTCCTCACCTGCCAAGTCTCCTCGAGTCCGGTGGGAACGGCAGAGCAGGGCCAGCCTGAAGGGGACAGAGAAGGAGACTGCCAACATTTAGGCAAGGCGCGCACTCTCCCTTGTGATCCCTCATTCTGTCACCGCCTCACTGTTCTCCCAAACAGGTGGCAATAATGGGCCAGCGCAGTTGGGTTTCCCCGGTCAGGGAACCAAGTATGTTATGGAGCCAGGCTGGAACACTGGTGGAAAAACCAAGTCGCCCTCGGAGATCTTGGTAGATTGGAGATTTATTTTAACACCAGCGGGCTCAGAGGAGACTGTTTCTCCAAAGGTCTGAGCCCAGAATGCCAGTGGGGAGAGTAATTTATAGCCGACAGCCTCCATATCTGTGGGGGTTTTCACGCGCACAGCAAACGAAGAAGAAACCGGAGGAGGGGTCTTTAAGCTAGAGACCAGCGTTTGTTTTAGTCCAATCAGGCATCTTTGGTGTACCTTATCCACTTCAACACAACCAACCTCCCTCAGGCCAACAGAAACCTGCCAAACACATAGGTCTCAGTAAAGGAGGGAATGTGTCCTTAGGAATCACCATGTGTTAGCTGGTTGTGAACGGTGGATACTCTCTGAGTAACATCCACGTGGTTCCTGACTCTGACCTCTGATCTCCATCTCCCCTTGTGCAGAAGTGAGGATGTCTCCTTCCCAGTAACACTTGCCCCTTCCCAGGGCCTTTTGCTTTCTGTTGACAAGATAGGTCTCACGGGTGAGCCCATGGCGAACCCATTGCCCATGTTCTCCTGGATATAGGGGAACTTAGCAGGACTCCACAATTAAAATCAGAGAAAAATACTTCTAGGCTTAGACTCTCAATCCCTCACAGGAAAACCTGGTTAGAAAGAGATCAAGCTGTCCAAATTCTTTGTCTTGCATGAAAAGGTGCTCAATATCACTCCTCATCAGTGAAATACAAATCAAAACCATGCTGAGATACCACCTCACACCAGTCAGAGTGGCTAAAATGAACACATCAGAAGACTGTAGATGCTGGAGAAGACGTGGAGAGATGGGAACCCTCTTGTAATGTTGGTGGGAATGCAAGCTGGTGCAGCCACTCTGCAAAACAGTGTGGAAGTTCCTCAACAAATTAAAAATAGAACTACCCTATGACCCAGTAGTAGCACTGGTAGGAATTTACCCAAGGGATACAAGAGTGCTGATGCATAGGGGCTCTTGTACCCCAATGTTTACAGCAGCACTTTCAACAATAGCCAAATTATGAAAAGAGCCTAAGTGTCCATCAACTGACAAATGGATGAAGAAGATGTGGTTTATATATACAATGGAATACTACTTGGCAATGAGAAAGAATGAAATCTGGCCATTTGTTAGCAATGTGGATGGAACTTGAGGGTATTACGCTAAGTGAAATAAGTCAAGCAAAGACAGATACCATATCTTTTTCACTCTTATATAGATCCTGAGAAACTTAACAGAGACCATGGTGTAGGGACAGGGGGAAAAAAGTTACAGAGAGGGAGGGAAGACAACCATAAAAGACTCTTAAATACTAAGAACAAACTGAGGGTTGATTGGGGGTGGGGGAGAGGGGAAAGTGGGTGATGGGCATTGAGGAGGGCACCTGTTGGGATGAGCACTGGGTGTTGTATGAAAACCAATTTGACAGTAAATTATATTTAATAAGGCAAACAAATTCTTTGTCTCAGATGTTAATAGAATAGAGCTGTGAATGAAGTGAGTGGCACGATTCCCCAGGGAAGTTTGGTGTCCTATGACTATGGAAAACCTGTGGGCTATAGAAAACAGGAACATATTTTAGCTACACCTGGGAGCCCTAATGTAGCATAAGAAACGCTACATTTGACCTCAAACAATGTAGGAGGGTTTTGGGTTCCTGCCAGATTTGCGGCTTTTACTGTCAGTGGGTCAAAGCAGTCGTGATTTGGAGGGCAGTGTCTGAATACGGGCTGATGCCCAAGTCTGTGGGACTGGGTTCTGATTTTGTTTAATTTTTTTGAGTCATTTCATTCTACCATCACCTGCTGGAAAAACGACTGGGCATGCAAGACCCCTTAGAGTCTCAGAAAGCAGGATTTTCTGGCAGTCTCCCGCAGGGGCGAGAGTATAGTAATAGCAACTGCACAAACATAAGACTTCAATGCCCCAAGGATTGAGGAGGGCAACATGTTTTCACTGATATCAGAAATTAGTTGTTGTGCGGGTAAAAAGCAACTTTCATGTATGTTCACTTGGAGTTAATCGGCCCTATCTGCAATGAGAAAGAATGAAATCATGCCATTTGCAGCAACGTGGATGGAACTGGAAGGTATTATGCTGAACGACATAAGTCAGTCAGAGAAGGGCAGATATCATATGTTTTCACTCATATGTAATTCTTGAGAAGTTTAACATGGGACCGTGGAGGAAGGGAAGGGGAAAACCTAGTTACAGAGAGAGAAGGGGCAAAATATAAGAACCTCTTAAATACAGAGAACAAACTGAGGGTAGATGGAGGAGTGGGGGAGAGGGAAAATGGGTGATAGGCATTGAAGAAGGCACTTGTTGGGATGAGCATTGGGTGTTGTATGTAAGCCAATTTAAGAATAAATTATGTTAAAAAATAATAATCAGCCCTATCTTTGTGACTTTTTTTTTTTTTTACTTCTGACTGTGGCCACATCTCCATCAACTTTTGTCACACAAGTGAGGTCAACTGTCTCCCAATATCACCCGCCCCTACCCACAAGCAATCCTCTTCTGCTTAGCACACTCAAGTCCCCAATACCTCCTGTTCCCAAGGTAGATCTGGCAGACACCCCAGGGGCACCTGTCCCTCAAACGATTCCAAATAGATGGAAACTTGGCAAGTCTCCACAAATAAAATTGGAAAAAAAAGGCTGCCAGACTCCAGCACGGAATGTCTCCCAGTGAACACAGAGTTAGAATAAGTGTAAGGAAATTGAAAAAGATATACTGAGGGCTAAAGTTCTTCATCTCAGATGAGAACAGAATGAAGCTGTAGATAATGTTACTATCACAATTCCCTGTGCAAGTTCGGTGTCCAAGGAGTAGAAAAGACCTGCGGCCTGAAGAGAAATAGAACACCCACTAGCTATACAAAGGAGTCCTGTAGGCAACGTTATGCACCCCAATGTCAATAAGGTCAGGAAAGTGTCAAGCTATCACAAGCTTTCAAGCCCTTCCCATCTGTGGACAGAGGTACTTGTGACTCACAGGGTTCACTCTTGCTCCTGGCAAATTTGCAGATTCAGTCTCTGGTATTTTAGTCTTTGAGTATTTTTATGCCCCACCCTGCTCGGTGAATGGACTTTACACACAGGAACCGTCAGTGTCTCAGGAGCTAGGTACCTCAGGTTTTCTTGAAAGGGGTGGACATAGAGCAGGACAATGGTCCCATGGTAACAGAAACCAGCCAAACACAGAGTTCTTCCTGGCAGGAGGTCAACCTTTCCTTTTCGATATCAGAAATTAATTGCTATGTGATGACACATGGTGTGAGTGCAGGCTCCCTGGGAAGGGCTGGGCACTGTCTGAATGACAGCCCTATAGCTCCTGAATTTAACCCTAGGCCCTTGCTCCAGAAAGGAGATCAGATCCTTCTGAACATCATCTGCTGTGCACAAGCAAATCTCTTGTGCTGAACAGCTTCTGCTGCCCTATGACAACTTTTGCCAAGGTAGGTCTTGCAGAGGAGTTCCATGACTCATATTGCCCATGCCACCCCAGATTACTGGGAACTGGTCACAAACTCCATTTTCTGTTAACCTCAGAAAATGCTCCCAGATCATGTCTGTGTAGGTCCCCTAATGAAATCCTCAGTAATGAAAGAGCAAGGGAATCTGAAGGGATGTACAGAGGGCCAAATTTCTTCATCACTGAAGAAAATGGAATAAAACTTCAAATGAAGTCACTAGCACTTTTCCCTGGCAAGGTTGGTGTCATCACCAACATCTGTGGGCCAGGTCTAAGGGGAACATTCATTAGCTACACTTATAAGCCCTGTGTGCAAAAGGGGTATCACTATTTTCCATTCCTTTCCTTCAGTGATAAAGCAGTGGTGATTTGGGGGCTCTTGTCTGGCTTTTGGCTGACACCCAAGTCCATGGAAATGGGTTCTGGTCTTTTGAGTCATGGAGTTTATTTTTTCTAACCTCACCTCTTCAAGGTATGGACTTTGCGTGGACAAACCAACTCTGAGATACTAATCTCAGAGTGTAGGAAGCGCAGTCATTCCAGAAGGTTGGTAGAGAACAAGAAGTGACCATCTGTGCCAATACAATCCTGCCAAGCACTGAAGTCTCAGGAATAGAGAATCAGTCAGATGTTCTTTCCCATCAAAAACGGATTGCTGTGTGGTAGCACACCACCACAGCGGGAGCTCACCTAAAGCTTTTTGTCACTGTCTGGGAACAGACCAGTCATTCCTGACTCTGACCGCTGATCTCAGTCTCTTCTTGCCCCTGAAGTGGGCTGTTTCCTGCACCACCTGCATTGAAGTGCATTTGCGTTTTAGTGTCTCCATTCTAACATCTAACCTGACTGCTTTGCAGCATGATACCTGTCTTCGGATTGTATTAAACACACATGGACACATCAGTCTTTGTTTTTATGCCTTTGGCTACATGGACATTATAGTAACATAATTGACTAAAGTGGGAAGTCTCCCGGAGTTTGAGCGTTGAGTAATTCTGTGTGATCTCCAAACAGATAACTGATATCTGACACAAATATAGAAATATCTAAATTCACTTGAAAGGCAGTCTGTCATTTGTGGTTCCTGCATTTTTTTCAAATTCTACTATCACATAGAAATGAGGAGTTTGAATATTTCGAAACACTTATGATTAGAAAATGTCATAAATAAACATTGAAACTTCAGGATAATGCGTACTGATTTCATGTTTTTCATCATTCATTCTAAATATCAATGGCAAACATTTGATTTTATTTGATTACTGCTGAAGTATAAGCATAAAGACAAAATAAATACAAGCATTCTTGGAATAAGTGAGTCAGTCACAATAAATCATTAGGCTTTTTTTTTCTTTTTCCTTTTTTTTTTTCTTTTAAGTGCTCTTAGTAATATGTTCAAAATGATGCCTCCAGCTTTGCTTTGCTTTTTCAGGATTGCTTTGGTTATCTGAGGACTTTTTTCATTGCAAACAAATTTTAGAATCCATTCTGTGAGAGATGCTGATGGTGTTTTCATAGGGATTGCATTAATTTGTAGATTTGTTAGGGTATTATAGACATTTCAACCATGTTCATACTTCCAAACCATGGGCATGGAAAGTTTTCCCATTTTTTTTTTGTCCTCTTCCATTTCCTTCATAAGATTTCAGACTCCACATCTTATACCTCTTTGGTTAAAGTGATTTCTAAGTATCTTAAAAAGTATCTTTGGTGCAACTCTCAAAGGGATCGATTCATTGATTTCTTTTTCTGGGTGGGTGGAAGATGGGCTATGGGGGGATGGACATTGAGGAAGGCACTTGTTATGATGAGCACTGGGTGTTGTCTGTAAGTGAGGAATCACTGAATTCTAATCCTGACACCAGTGTTACACTGTATGTTAACTAATGAGAATTTAAATACAAATTTGGAAAAAAATGGGAAAAACATGAGCAGATGATTTGGTCTTGATACTTTTACACCTCTATTTTGAACCTGCTATCACGACTCAGACATTTTATCTTGGAGAACTTTGCTCACACACGAAAAATTTTGTGAGGTGCTTCATAAACATCAAAGAAATATACCAACATAGGACGCTTGTGGATAAAGTGCTTTTCAGGGAAAAATAAAACATTTCAATTACTTGATCAATTTAAAACACTGTAGCTCAATGTACAGATTATAGTTCATCTGAATTTATTTTATAATTAATAATGAAATGTTTTTCAGCACCAATTTCTATATAAAGAACTTGACATTCTAGCCATGGCATAATGCATGACGTATAGATTCTGCTTTTTAAAATTTTTAGAAAAGAAACATATATGAAGTTGTTAGAGCAGGGAGATCAATGATATGTGATCTCCCACGGTGGGCAATCCAAAATCAGGTACAGACTAGCCACGTCCATGTTTCATTTATATGAGAAAGAAACATCTATATCCTGTTTCTTACTTAGACATCTAATACAGGGGCCCAAATATAACCCTAACCAAAGCAAGAACTTTACCTTTGTAACACTGTGTGACTGTGGAAAGGATGTATGTCCTTCTGAAAGACAGATCTCTGTATGCCTAGCAACAGTGGCAGGTGTGGAAGTAGACTGTATGATTCAGAGATATAGTGCTCCTGCCTGGTTGATATCCATGCCCTCTGTACTGGGAATAGTATGTGGTGGGTGGGGTGGTTGCTGAAGACCTACTTCTTGGGCAGAGTCTTTGCTGCATTACCATGCCTCACAAGGCAAGGGAACACACTCATGCACTGCTGGGTTAGTGATGTCCTGCGTACCTGGTGGTGGACCTGATTTTTCTTCCCTGGTTCCACACATTTGCAGGCTGGGCTCTGCCCTTTTAGGCAATGGCTCAAACCCCCTCCCATCATGTTTGCTTTCAAAATGAGAGACTCTGATACTCTGGGAGGAATCATGCCAGCACTTGTTGTCCATTTGGGGTCATTTTTCTATCCAAATCCTCACATGTGCACTGGCACACGCACGCACACACACTGAAAGATGTGTTCAAGAGTGGACACTGGGGAAATGACAAGACAGAAGAAAGAGGTTAGAGAGAGCTCTGACATGGGGCAGCAGCATCCAATTTCATAGCTGTATGCACAAAGGCCCAAAGATGGGCAAGGAATTATTGAAGTTCATAGGTTTCTGCTGGACTCAGGGTCATCCTTGGCCCAGCCTCCAGTGGAAAGGACTAGGGTGCTGCAGCCCAACTCTATGGGCACCTGGAATTATGATGAGCTAACTCCCCTTAGTTTAGACAATAGCTACAGAAGAAAAGCCTTCAGTGTTCTCCCATATACTGTTGTGTCACCAGTGGGTTCCTCCAGAGTTCCATGGAATCATAAAGTGTCAATTGGCTTTGGTTCTCCATCAGTGACTCACTGGGTTATGAGATACTAGAGAAGCGCCTGATTCTTGCTGGAAGAAGGCTTTTAGAGCCTAGAGAGGCTTGGGGACTTGGGGTGGTGAGGACTTGGGATAGGTAAGGACATGACAGAGCACTGTACACGGAGTCTAGAGCCCAAGCCCAATACCAGTCCATGTAGGACCCCCAGGCTCTTCGTTTGGAAACAGGAGGCTGACAGGAGGCTGCTTCGTGAGTCAAGAGTATACACTGGGGATGGACAGACAAAGGCAATGGCAGAAGCTTGAGATCCTTTTCACAGCCCTGGAGTGAGTACGTTCTGATATTTACCCATGGACCTTAAAGAGCTACTTTAGGTTAGGTTAGATTAGGGTTAGGGTGCTGATTTTGTTTGGGGGTCTTCATGCCTGCAGCTCCAGTGTTAGTACTGGAACCAGGGAACAGGCAGCCTCCTGTGTCAGTGGCACCCACTGAGATTTTCTGGAAGAATGGAACAAGGGAAAGGTCATGCAGAGGTCATTCTGGATTTCCCCTGCCTCAGATACAACAGGAATCTCCCATTACTAGCATATATCTCCACAGAGGAAGCCAAACAAAATCCAGATGGAGGTGTCCAGGGTCCTTCTATTTCTTCTTCATTCAGTAACTTCTCCAAGCACTCACCTTGTGCTAGGGGATCTGGTGGGCCTAAGTGCAAGGATTACAATGACAAAGTGGTCCCTGACTGCCCTGCCCTGACTCCACAGTCTGGTGGGGAGATGAACAAAGATATGAAAGACAAGACATGTGAAAATAAAAGGGGGGAGCAAGAACTGTAACAGTGAAAGGAACTGTGCTGTGAGCACAGGCTGGGGAGTCACTGGAGGGTATGAGAGACCTCACTGAGGTGAATAAGCTTGGAAAGTGCACCCTGTCCTGAAGTATGCATATAGGGCTCAGAGCCATTAACAGGAACCCAGACTAGGACGCACTGGCTAAGCATTAATAGAGAGGAATTATTTAATTGGGTGATGTTATTATTACTTATGCAGGACATAAACCAGCACTGGGAGGTGGAGATACTATAATTATTTTCTAGTGGTTTGATCGGTAAGGTGGAGGTAGCAAAAAAACATAGGGAGAAGGAACACCAATAGTGGTCTATGCACGTTGATCCTTGTGGAGGGAGGCCCAAGTGATGTTGATATGTCAATTTGCATACATTTCAGTGTGGCCAACAGTAAGAGTGAAAAAGGGAAGGCCTAGCTTCCAAAGATTAACAAGCCAATGCCCTTTTCATTTCCTTGTATGTGCAAAAGTTAGAGGGACAGACAAGCCTTCATCTTTCCAGAAAATATTCTTCCTACTTGACTGGTCAGCGGATATGGTCTTATTTGAATATTTTGTTTCACAATGTCTTCTAGGACCCCTGTCAATAATAGTCCAGTTACCCCAGTGAAGATGATGCTCAGTCTCTCCATAACAGGTTGTCCAGGAATATTATTCCAGGGGTGGTCTGAATATTTGAGATTAGAGAAAGCTATAACATTAGGAATATGAGATATGTTTGTTTTTTGAGGTATATAAAAGCCCGTGGCTGAAAAAAAGATAAGATTGTCTGGCCTTGTAGAGGTTTGGGGCTGTACGTGCAAAAGCCAGTTGAGTTTTAGTTGGAGACAAACAGATAAGTTGCTAAGTTTAGTAACACACACAGGAGGTGCTGGAGGAAGCCACCATTGAGGTCTTGGCATATAAAGCTCTTGTTCCATTTGGAAGGGCGGGTTAAGATTGGCTCCTTCCATGAAGTTTGTCATTATTGCTAATAGGGATGTCCCCATCTAAGAGTGTTAAACTATCAAATAGAGGTTAGTTAAGGAAATGAGCCCAATATGAATACTGAGCCTGGCCTGGACAAATGAGGGCAAGGAGAAGAATCAGGGTTCCACATATGGAATTTTTGCTCATGACAGAAATCATGGCCATCAGATGTGAGTTAGGGGTATATGCAACATCATTGTGCTGTAAGAGGATGCCTGCCCGGTTAGACAGGCATTTAAGGCTTCCCCATGTTCTATCAGGGGACAAGGACTTGCATTTGTGGAGTGGCTTCAGGATGAGGAGTCCATGAAGAGGCTTCTTGCATCTTGAAAAGGCGGGGTGGGGGGGCAGTGGCTGATCACTCAGAGTCATTCTCTGGAAGTATTGGTTCATTGGAAAATATGGGGTCTCCACCATGCCATGGTAAGGCTTCACCAACTGAGAGGAAATCCACAGAGGTTGGGAATCTGAAAGAACACAAGCCTATCCTCGACCCCAGGTGAGAAGTTGAGTGGGCCCAGTCCGTGTGGACCCCTTCCAGGTGTTTTGCATAGCACCCTAGGGTGAGAGGGTTTATCTTCTTTTGAATAACTCAGCTGCAGTTAGTCCTTGAGGATTAAGATTTAAAAAGTTAAGAGTAATCCTAGCACGATCAAGAAGGAGCTGAGGTTGTAATGCAGATAGCCAGGCATATCTCCTCCCCCCCCCCTTTTTTTTACATGTTTTTGAGCTTATTATGTGCTCAGTTTACAATTGCTTGGTCTTGTGGATTGTAAACAACTGAAAAAGACATGTCCTGTTGTTTTACCCTTTTGTTAAAATTTATTTATAAAACATTTATAAATAAACAGTTATATATTCATTAATTTAGTTAGTTGTTTATTCATTACCTTTAACAAAAATGCATTTTTCTTTTTTATATCTTTTTTTACATGTCTCTTAATTTTTAATATATGAAGTTACTTCTTTCCATTAGCCTTAATTATATTTAGCAGAATTTTAACTCTTAGAAACCTTAGTCTCCAGTGAAAACTAAGTAGTAACCAATTGTGACCTGTTACACCAGAATATTTTTTAGGTGGTAGACTTATGAATCCATTAATCATAAAGCATGTTTTTAATGGATTGAAAATTTTTTAGTGTTTTTCTTTTGTTTTGTTTTGTTGCCATAAGGAGTCAGAAGCATCAACCTATATTTAGTAAGCAATGTTTCAGCATTCCATTTGATTTGGAAGTGGCCTAAATGTCCGATGAACTTAATTCAATTAAGCATTTAATCAAAATGTTCAAGTTTCAAGTTACCAAAGACCCTGAAAGTTATTTTAACAATTCCCCATGAAAACTATGAGACAAAGTTCACCATTACTTTTATTCATCCTTTTGCTAACAAATTGGAACAGAGATAACATGAGCTTATTTGACCTTTAGTAAACCTTACTCGAATAAAGTTTTATAATTTAAAAGGCATGACTATCTTAATACTTTATCTGTGTCCCCCTAAAAGTTTACCATTGGCAATTTTTCCCCAGGGAAGCAGTGAGGAAATCTGAAGTTTAAGTGGGTATTTTTGTTTTGGACAATGTGGGGAGGAGTAGCTGATAGTACCTGAGGAATTGAAGAGCCAGAGAGGAAAGCCAAAACCCAGGAGGTACAGAAACAAGAGGAGGGGGAAGAGAAGGCAGAAAAGGAGAGGTGGGGCCAAGGGGCCTGAAGGCAGACAGAGGCACAGAGGGCAGAGAAAAGAGTTCATGTGGTCCTAAATCCTGTCAGCTCAGCTAGAGGAGCAGAGACGGCTTTTTGTTTTTTGTTTTGCTTTGCTTTGTACTAGTTGGTTTGGTTTGGTTTTCCACTAGTGGAATTAGGCAGTCCATGTCAGGCCAAAGAAGACAGGGAAGTTCCCTGAAACAAAAGAAGTTTCAGCAGCTTCTTGGGAATATTCCTTAAAATCTCCATTCCGAGGTAGGCTAGCTAGAGAGAATTGGCTCTAATCATCACAGTTCTTAATCCTGGAAATGAAAAAAGGAGAAGCCACCACATATAGACTAACTGGAGTGTATAGGGAGAAACAGTGAGAGAGAGTTAGAGTCCCCTATATTAGGGATGGCCTGTGTAAAATACACCACACTATTTCAGTGCATTGTTTTACTGACAATGATTGGAAGCTGGGCTTACTGCCTTGGTTGGGAATACTGCCCTGTAGTGGACCATGGTTCAAAAGACGCTGCAATAGCAGCATCAAAGTTCTGCATAGCAGAAGACATGCAAGCAGCATGAAACTCTTGGGCACAGACAGCATATTGGTCTGGAGTCAAAAGGATGTTCATAAGAGAGCCCCAGTCCCAGGTACACATGGAAAAAGTACCACAAGTATTTTTTAAAGTGCCCATTGTAAAAGGGCTGTGATGGACATAGAGCTGAACTGATTTTTGCAATTCTTTTACTGTTGGAAAGAGCAGACCTTCATGGACCTATTGCCCATTTTGCCTGACAACAGGAAAAGGCTGGAATTTACCAGATTTATGGGTTTCCTTAATGTACTTAATGTGCATTGGGGTGAGGACTTTATCAGAACTGGTTGGTGAGGTTTTTAGAGGCTCCATTTCCCCCCACTCGTTTGGGGGAGGGGGAGTATTTTTTGGCTGTAAAGCCACCAATGGCACAGGCTGACTAAAAAAGCTCAGGGTTTGCCTCTATTTTGGATAATTTTATATCTTTATATACATCATCTGAACTCAAGGAGAGAAGGGCAGTATGGACAATGGACCAAGTGGGAATTACCCCAGGGGGAACATTATCTCCCTCAGAATGCCCAGTTTTAAATGTTTTCCCTACTTGTTCCCAAATATCAAGACCACCAGTTCCTTGTTTTGGGAACCAAAGGCAGTGTTGCTGGTAATCACTAATAATTTAAGGAGTAATTTCTGACTGAGGAGAGTGTCGGCCACCTTTTCCAATGACTGTAAAATATGAATGTATTGTTCCTGTTTTGGGGATAGTCTCCCATAACGAATTTCTCACAAGTTCTGTGGGAGCGAATCCTAATTAATTTTGCTTTATCCCTTACCTTTTTCCCTTTGCTTGTTTGTTTCTTCAATTCCACATACGAGTGAAATTATTGAATGGTATTTTTTTTCTGACTGCCTTATTTCACTTAGCATCATACTATCTAGTTCCCACCATGTCCGTGTAAAGTGAAAGATTTCATTCCTTCTTTTGGCTAATGATATATTTATATACGCACACATATATATACATACATACATATATATACACACATACATATATATGTATAAGGATATATTATATATATACACTTATATATCTGTATATCTATATCTATCTATATCATATATACCCATATATGTATTCATATATATCTATATAAATATCCAAATATATATTCATATATATCCATTTATATATGTGCATATATATCCATGTATTTACATATCCATATATATGCCATATATCCATATAGATATATCCATATGTATATATCCATACAGATACCCATATATATGTCCATATACATATCCATGTATATATATCCATTTATATATGTATATATCCATCTAAATATATATATATATCCATATATACATATAAATACATATAAATCCATATATATCCATATTTTTATATATACCCATATATACATTTATCCATATATAGGCCATGGATGGAGGTAGAGAGTATGATGTTAAGTTAAATAAGTCAATCAGAAAAAGACAAATACCATGCAATAATTTTACTCATATGTGGAATTGAAGTAACAAACTAGCAAATGGAAAAAATAAGAGAGAGCAATCAAGAAACAGACTCTTAAGATTAGAGAGCAATCTGATAGTTGTTCTCACCAGAGGGTGTTGGATGGCAGTGGGGGTGGTGAAATCGGTGATGGGGTTTAAGGGGTGTACTTATGCGCACAGGGTGGCATATGGAATTGTAGACCTGAAAGTACTATAACGCTTCATATTAACTAACTGGAATTAAAGAAACAAAAAAGGAAAGACACTGTGAAAAAGAAAGAAAGTTAAATGAGGACATATCCAGTCATTTACTAGGTGAATTACATGAGAACTGAGTTATGGCACTCTTGCCATTCCTGCATTGGAGGAAATTACAGTGTCTTTTAAGGCACGTAGCACAGAGACTCCCCCTCATGTGGCCTCCTCCTGCTTCCTTGCATGCAGAAATATTTAGCAGTAATTGTGCAGGCATTTAAGAAAAATCAGGATGACAATATTTTACAGATCGATAAAGGAGGCTTTGCAAAGGAAGGGTCAGTGGTAAACCCTCTGTTGCATGCCATCCTGGGCCTGTACTTGTGACCCTCTTGACCCACCTCCAATACATGTTAATTTTGTATGAATTTCTTTAGCCAACACCCATGCTTGCTCTGTGCCCAGCACTATATCTTTATTATTGACCATGACAAAACGACCTGTGCCATGTAGAGATGACTTCCAATGAGGAAGACAGAAGTAAAAGAGGGTCCATGAGATTAGCATGTTGGTGGACAACAGCAATGAGTCATTTAAAATAGAGACCTGCACTTCAAAGGAAGCTTCTTCCAAAAGGAAAACGTAGCACATAAGTTTTATAATAGGAACGAGTTTGAGCTTTTGGAAAAGTATATTTTTATATTGAACAAAGGTCTGTGATAGTGTCACCTGTGTACTTGTTCCTGGAACAAAAAATTAAACTGGAGTGCACCAGGTATCTGACAGTTTGTCTCACCAAATTATAGCATGTTGGCAGAAATCTTCTAGGCTTCTTCAATTTTTCCATCAGCTTCTCCAATTCTGTGACAATCAAAAATCACTCTTCGGAAAACTCCACTGTGTCATCTTCTTTATAGACTTTCCCTTCTTTGTTTATGAAACAGCTTAAGCAAACCAAGTTACAGTTGCCAGCAGGTTTCCATATTATTTGGAAAGACAAAATAAGGAAAATGAAGAAACTAAAAATCCTGGCATTCAAAGACAATCACAGCCTGTACTATTTTTCTACATTTGAAGATTTTTTTCACAGAATGGAATAACAATGTGAATTTGGTTTGGTTGGGTAAACATTTTTGTTGTTTAGTTTTCATTTAAACTGACTAAATCCTACTCCATATCTTTAAATATTCATATTGGTTTTCAAATTTTTTCCTCTACTCCTCATAGGGAATAAATTTCACCTGCTTACAGTGCCCTAAATAATACACAGAAATGACAACAAGTAACCATAGAAGGAGGAGTGCTTTCTAACATTTTTCTTCAAAACATAACAGTGGCTGCACCACTTTGTACTTCAACCTACAGTGTAAGAGTGTTCCCCTTTCTCCATATCTCACCAACACCTCTTATTTCTTGTGTTGTTAATTATAGCCATTCTACCAGGTTTCAGGTGGTATCGCATTGTGGTTTTGCTTTGTAGTCCCTAATGATGAGTGTCTGGGTGGTTGTTTTTTGGGTGTTGAGTTTGATAAGTCATTTCTAGATTTTGGATCCTCTTTATCAGATAGGATGCTTGCAAATATCTTCTCCCATTCCGTAGGCTGCTTTGAGTTTTGTTGATTGTTTCCTTCACTGTGCAGAAGCTTTTTATCTTGATGAGAATATTACTCAGCCCACAAAAAGCATGGAGGCCTGCCATGTGTAACCGCATGGATAGAACTAGAATGTATCATGCTAAGCAAAATGAGTCCATCTGAGAAAGACAATGATCATACAATTTCACTCATATGTGGAATTTAACAAATATGAAGGTGAGAAAGAGAAGAAAGGGAGATGTTTAACGATAGAGAACAAACTCTGAGTTGATGGAGGGAGGTGGGTGAGAGATTGGTTACATGAGTGATGAATATTAAGGAAAGTACTTGTGATGAGCGCTGGGTGTTATATGTAAGTGATGAATCACTGAATCATGAAACCAACATGTTCACTAACATTTCAATCAAAAAAAGAAAAGAAAATCATACTAGCCCACTCACTTGCGCATGGTCCATTAAAGGGTTTGGCACCATCATTTTAAATGGCTGTATCATAGTCCTGCTGCCAGAAGAAATGGATCCTCTCTGTATGAGGAAGTGTTCCATTCAGGGCTCTTGATGTCAAAGTAGAGATGACACATGCCTACATGAATTACTTGTGCAAATCTCCAACCACGGTCATTCGTTTCTAGAAGCAGACACCTCACCACTGGAATCGAAGGTGATGGCAGCTGAAATCATGGCAATTACCCTCCAATAACAAGAGTTGAGGCCACTCTCACTACTGAAACATAAGTGCCATTATCTCTAATGCCCAAAAAGTGTCTAGTTTCAGGAGTTTGGTGAAATACTTTTGCTGGTTTGATAGGTGAGAAATTACACCAAATCCATTTTCCCATATTCACTTTTTAATGATGAGTGAGGCTGGTTTTTCATCACTTACAGCCATTTCCAAAATGTAACCAGTGTTCTCAGTTCAGGGATGAGCTTGCTGAACACACTCTCCTAGACTTCCCCAGGGGACAAAGACAGTGATCCATGTCCAGTCAGGACACTTCACTCCTTGTGAAACCACTAAGCTGTTAGTGACTGCCTTCTAACCAACAGAACACAGTTCGAGTGATGGGAGGTCAGTTTGAAGATTTCATGACAAAATTCTGCCACTTTCTTCTTGCTTAGTCCTGTGTTTGGTCCATCTCTCTCTCTTTCCCTCTGCTCCTCTTTCTCTCCCTCTATCGTCTCACCGTCTCTCTCCCTTCCGCTCCCTCTGCTCTCTATTGCTTTCCTTCAATTGCTTTCTCTGTCTCTCTTCTACCACTTGGAAGTGGGGGATCAAGCACTTTAGTTCAGGACTACTGCAGGAGACCCCTATATAGGAGAGAAAGAAGTTCCCCAGTTAAAAGATTGAAACAGGCTTTCAGTTCAAACTGAGTTCTGACATTGCTCGTGTGAGTGAGCTTGGGCAAAATCATCATCTTGTTGAGTCTCCACTGGGGCCACAGCCCTGGCTTCATTGAGACTTTGAGTCAGTTTCATGTAGCTATGCTGTGCCTGGATTCCTCTCCCACAAAAATTGGGAGCTATTAAATATTTGTAGTTTTAAGATTCAAGGTATTTGGATAATGCTGTCAGAGACGATTGCATAACTGACAGTCTACTAGGTCCCAGCTCTGGTCTATGCTTTGCCTCTTTCCTTCCTCTCCCCTCCCAGGAACCCACCGCCCCATTTTCCACCTTTCTAGTGTTTCTAATGGACAAACTCAATTCTGTCTCCTATTTTCTACGCCAGCCGTATCTTCTCCCTGACACACTGCAGGCATGTGCAGTGTGGTTCCCTCTTGTCATTCTGGACCAAGAAATGTCACCCCAGTGAGGCCTGTAATACCCTCCAGTGACTCCCCAACAGTGCTGTGTCCTAACAGCACACTCATTCTTTTCACGATTATAGTTCCTGCCCTTTTTTTTGACATGTCTTGTCTTGTTCATCTCACCTCCAGCCTCTGAAAACCTGGCAGACAGGGTCCACTTTGTCATTGGAAGCTTTGCACTTAGACCTACCAGATCCCAAAGCACGAAGTGAGTGCTTGGAGAAGTTACAGAATAAATAATAGGACTGTGGAGCACCCCATCTAGATGTTTACCAGCTTTGTCTATGGAGATAACTACTAGTAATGGGAAATACCTGATGTATCTGAAGCAGGTGAAATCCGGAACGTCCATGGCATGACCTTCCCTGGTCCTGTTCCTCCAGCAAATCTCAGTGGGCACCACTGACACAGGATTCTGCCTGTTCTCTGATGTCCATCACTAGCACTGGAGCCACAGGCATGAAGATGCCCAAACAAAATCAGCATCTTTATGTGGCTGACTTGAAGGAAGTGACCTTTTAAGGCTAAGGGCAAAGCTCAGGATCTACATACTCCAGGGCTGTGCAAAGATCTCAGGATTCTGCCATTCCCCTTTCTTTGTCCATCCCCAGTGTATACTCTTTACTCATGAAGGATCCTCATGCCACCAGGAAAATGAGCTCCATATTTCTAAATGAAGACCCTGGGGGGTCCAACAAGGACTGCTATTGCGCTTGAACTGTAGACTCAGGGTAAAATGCTCTGACATTCCCTTCCCTATCTCGAGTCTTCACCAACCCAAGGCTCTAAGCCTCTCTTGGCTCTGAAAGACTTCCAGCAAGTATAAAGCATTTCTCCAGTAAATTGGAACACAGTGATCCACTGATGGAGAGCCAAGGCCAATTAACCCATTATGATTATATGGAACCCTGGGGAAACCCACTGGTGACACAACACTCTACAGGGCGAACACTGAAGCCTTTTCTTCTGTAGTTATTGTATAACCTGTGGGGAGTTAGCTCATCATACTTCCAGATGCCAACAGAGTGGCACTGCAGTGTGCTAGTCCTTTCCTCTGAAGGCGGGCCAAGAATGGCCCTGGTTCCAGCAGAAACCCACCAATTTCAGGAATTCCTTCCCCATGTTTGGGACATTGAGCATGCAGCTAAGAAAATGGATGCTGCTGTCCCATGGAAGAGTTCTCTCTAACTTTTTCTTCTTTCTCTCTAGTCACTTCCCCAGGGTCTGTTTTTTGTTGAACACACCATCAGTATGTGTGCCAGTGCACACGTGGGGACTGGATACTAAAATGACCGCACATGGAGAGTAAGTGGGCATGATTCCTCCCAGAATATTAGATTCTCTCATTTCTAAAGCAAACATGGGGGTGCCTGGGTGGCTGATTCGGTTAAGCATACGACTTTGGCTCGGGTCATGATCTTGCAGTCCGTGAGTTCAAGCACCCAATTGGTCTCTGTGCTGACAGCTCAGAGCCTGGAGCCTGCTTCAGGTTCTGTGTCTCCCTCTCTCTCTCTCTCTCTCTCTCTGCCCCTTCCCCTATCACACTCTGTCTCTGTGTCTCAAAAATGAATAAACATTAAAAATAATTAAAGCCAACATGAAGGGAGGGATTTGAGCCATGGCCTAAAAAAGCAGAGATCCCAGCCTTATCCTCTGGACTCTACCCACCTCCTGTGATTAGGGCAAGTCCTAGTCTCTTTATTAGATCAGTCACCCTATGGTACAATGAGAGCTTGGCTACAGAACTACAAAAACCAGTTCTCCAGAGGATGAGACCACTGCGTAGGGTGTCAGGTCGGGAGTGTTCAACCACACCTGTACACTAAATGTACCTGTTTGCCTAAAAACCTGCATAAAACAAACAAATGTTTGTAGCCAATTAGGAAAAATCAGGTCTGTGTCCACCACCAGGTACACAAGACATCACTAATCCAAGAGTGTATGAGTGTGCTCCCTGCCTTAAGAGGCATGGTCATGCAGCAAAGGCGCTGCTCAAGAAGTGGGTCTTGAGCAACCACCCCACCCTACTACCACCCACTGTTCCCAGAAGAGAAGGCTTAGATATAGACCAGACAGAAGCACTGTATCTCAGAATCATAGAGTCTACTTCCACACTTGCCTCTGCTGCTAGGCATACAAGAGATCTGTCCTTTAGAAGGACATAGATCCTTTCCAAAGTGACCCAGTGCTCCAATGGTAAAGTTCTTGCTTTGCGTAAGGGTGAGACTTGGGCACCTGCTGTAGATGTCAAAGTAACAGTGGCACAAACAGAATACATATGAGATTCTTCTTCAAATAAATGAACCCCGGATGTGGCTAGTCTATAACTGATTATGGCTGGCCCACCACGGGAGACCACATATCGCTAATCTCTCTGCTCTAACATGTCAGGATAGGATTTCCTTTTTTAAAATTTAAAAGAGCAGAATCTATACTTAATGCATTATGGTGTGGCTAGAACACCCAGGCATTTACATAACACTCAATTGGTCCCGGAAAAAAAATTCTTCATAAATCCAGATAAACTAGAACTGGTATTTTGAGCTATATTTTTTAAGCTTATCAAGGAAGTGAAGTGTTTTATTATTTTTCCCTGGAAACTCTTTATCCCAAGACACCCATGTTCATATATGTCTGATTTCAATGTTTATTAAGCACAGCCCCAAAACAAAATTGTGTGCGGGAGCTAAATTCTCCAAGATAAAATATGAGTCAGGATAGCAGGGTCAAAAAAGGGGTGTAAAAATAGCAAGATCAAATCATCTGTTCATTTTCCCCAGTTTTACGCCAAATTTTTATTTAATTCTTGTTAGTTAACATGCAATGCAATCAATATTGGTTTCAGGATTAGATTCCAGTGATTCGTCACTTAGAAACAACACTCAGTGCTCATCATCATAAGTGCCCACCTTAATACTCATCAATCTGTCCCATCCCCCACCCCCCAGAAAAGGAAATCAATGAGTCAATCCCATTGAGAGTTGCACCAAAGATACTTTATAAGATACTTAGAAATCATCCTGACTAGAGATGTATAAGATGGGCCCTCTGAAAACTTATGAAGAAAATGGAATAGGATACAAAAAAATGAGAAAACATTCCGTGATCATGGTTTGGAAGTACAAACATTGTCAAAATGTCTATACTACCCAAAGCCATCTACAGAATTAATGCAATCCCTATCAAAATACCACCCACATCTTTCACACAGGTACAACAAACAATCGTAAAATTTGTGTGGAACCACAAAAGAGTCCAAATAGCCAAAACAATCCTGAAAAAGAAAAGAAAAGCTGGAAGCTCCATTTTGGAACATATTCCAAAGAGCACTAAAAAGAAAAAAGAGAATGAAAAACAAAAGCCTAATATTTCTTAGGACCAACTCATGATTCTAAGTACGCTTGTTTTTATTTTGTCTTTAAGCTTATAGTTCATCAGTAATATCATAATCAACTGCCTCTCGAATATTTAGAAAAAATTAAGAAAAAAATGAGAGCAGAATGTGATATCATGAAGCTTCAATGTTTCTTTATGACACTTTCTAATCAAAAGTCTTTCAAAATATTCAAACTCACCATTCCCAGGTGAGAGTTAGTAGAATTGACAAAATTCAGCAGCCAAAAATGGCAGTCTGCCTTTCATATAAACTTAGATATATCTAAACTTGTGTCACATTATCAGTTTCCTGTTTGGAGATCATACAGAATTACTCAAAGCTCAACATCTGGAAGGCTTCCCACTTTAGTCCTATATGTTATATTATAGGATATATATCTGAAGACAAAAAACAAAGAATGATGTGTCCTTGTGTGTTTAATGCAATCCAAAGAAAGGTATTACACTGCAAAGCCATCAGGATAGATGTGAAATAGAGAATATAAAACCCAAACGCATGCAATACAGGTGGTACTGGAAAGAGCCCACCTCACTTCACGGGCAAGAAGAGACTGAGATCAGGGGTCAGAGTCAGGAGTGACTGGTTTGTCCTCAGACCGTGACAAGAAACTCTAGGCAGGCTCCCCTAGGGTGGTGTGCAGCCAAACAGCAGTTTTTGATAGTGGGGAAGAAAGATTGTTCTGTCCCTGAGAACTCAGAGCATGGCAGGATTGTGTTACCCCAGATGGTCACTCCCTGTTCTCTACCAACCTCCTAGAATGCCGGAACTTACTTCATTCTGAGATACTAACGGTTTGTCCGTGAAAAGTCAATACCTTGGAGTGGTAAGGATAAAAAAAAGTAAACTCAATAACTGAAAGACCACAGCCAGTTTCCAGAGATGTAAGTGTGAGCCAGGAGGCAGACAAAAGCCCCAAACCACCACTGTTCTAGCACTGAAGGAAAGGAATGGAAAAGAGTGACAGCCCTTTTGCACACAGGGCTCCTAAGTGTAGCTCAAGGATGTTCCCCTTAGACCTGACTTACTTATGTTGGTGATGACACCAACCTTGCCTCGGGAAGAGTGCTAGTGACCTCATGTGAAGCTTTCTACCACTTTCCTCTGAGGTGAGGACATTTGGCTCTCGGTGCATCCCTTCAGATTCCCTTGCTCTTTCACTAATGTGTTGCATCCACTCGACTCCTGAAACAGAATGCTACGGGCACCAGCGATAGTTACAGCAAAGTTTATTGCAATGAGAGGCAAGGCCGACCAATCGGGACTGACACTCTTGACCAGAGTGCGGCCCCGAACAGTTGGGGTACAGAATTTTTATAGCCAACCACATCGTTTTATCATCACCTGGGAACAGAACAAAGAAACAGTTCCCACATGGGGGTGGAAACAGTTCCCAGATGGGGGTGATTATTTCAGACATTCTGCCGCGAAGCCGCAACCAGTTGCCCTCCTTGACCCTGCCTCTGGTGCCACTTGGAACTGTTGTTCCCTTGATTGATGAAGTGTAATTTACAGAAGCAAAACAAAGCAGTTATTTCTTAAGCTACAGGTTAGCCCTACACTACGATTTAACCCTTACAGGTGACGATTTCATTAGGGAACATTCACAGATATAATCTGGGAGCATTTTCTGATTTTAATCATGGAGCTTTAACCAGTCCCCAGTAATCTGGAATACGCTGGGCAACAGGAGTCCATGGAACTCTTCTGCAAGACAGACTGGCCAAACTGTTCAGCAAAAGAGGTTTGCATGTGCACAGGGGTGGGTGATGTTGGGAAGGATCCAATATCATTTCTGGAGCAAGGGTCAAGTGTCAAATTCAGGACCTACAGGGCTGTCCCTCAGATGGCGCCCAGCAATTCCCAGGGAGCCTGCACTCACATCGTGTGTAATCACATCGCAGTTAATTTCTGATATCGGAAAGGAAAGTTTGACCTCCTGCCAGGAAGAACTCTGTGTTTGGCAGGATTCTGTTGACATGGGACCATTGCTCTTCTCTCTGTCCCCTTTCAGGAAATCCTGAGCTACCTACCTCCTGAGACACTCAGGGTTCATGCATGTTAAGTCCATTCACCGAGCAGCTCAGGGCACAAAAATACTCAAAGACTGAAATACCAGAACCCAAATCTGCAGACTTGCTAGGAGCAAGATCCTATCTTGTGAGTCACAAGAGTGCCTTTCTACAGACAGGCAGCGATTGAAAGCTGGTGATGGCTTGAAACATCGCAGACCTTCTTGAAGTTGGGGTGTATGACTTTTGCCTCCACCTCTCCCTGGTATGGTTAGTGTATATTCCACTTCTCTTCAGGCCACAGGTCTTTCTTACTCCTTGGACACCAAACTTTGCCCAGGGGATTGTGCTTGTAACATTATCTACAGCTTCGTTGTGTTCTCATCTGAGATGAAAAACTTTAGCCCTCAGTGTATCCTTTTCAATTCCCCTACACTTGTCCTAACCGAGGGTTCACGGGGAGGCATTCAGTGCCAGAATCTGGCGGCAGTTTTCCCCCATTTGAATTGTGGAGGCGTGCCAAGTTCCCATAAGCTTTAGGAACAGGTGCCTCTGCGGTGCCTGCCAGATCTACCTGGGGAACAAGAGGTATTGGGGACTTGAATGTGTTCAGCACGAGGATTGCTTGTGGGTAGGGGCAGGTGATATTTGGAGACAGTTGGCCTCACTCCTGTGGTAAAAGCTGATGGAGATGTGGGCTTCACAGAGACTGAGTTGATTACACACACTGGCCCTCCATAGGTTCCCATACCCTTGAGGATTTGCTAAGGAGGATTTGGGTCACACAGAAAAAGTGGGGTCATCGCTCACATAAAAAGCACTCAGAGATTAATGGAGAGCTCCCCGTCACTGCCAATGCTAACCAAAAGCAATCAGTTTCTGACATCCCAAAGAGAAAATTGCTCTCCATTAACTGGAAGTGTGGTGCTTGACAGGCTGCAGGTGGCACGGCGATGTTTTCCCTGATGCGGTCCCTCACCGGGCTCATTGAGCTGCCTGCATTCTGAAAAGCAGAAGGCTCACAGATGGCCAGTTTGCTGCCAGACATGGGTCAGTACAGAAAGAGCCCAGGCAAAGTCTCCTGCACCAAAGCCTGGTTCCAAACACTGGAAGGTCCCCAGGGAGACTGACCTTGAATCACTGAAGGATTATGGCATCTATACTTGATGGAAAGGGCAGGAGAAAAGGCAATGGCCAGAAGAGTTCTTGGCTTACCAACCTTCTGGATGAACAATTTCGCAGTAGGGGCGTCAGGTGTAGTCAATGGACATTTCCCTGTGCTCAAACCATTGGTGTGTCTTACACTTGAGATGATGCTAGTCACTTTCTTCTTGTGCATTATCCTATTCTTCTTTGTAAGAAAGAAATTTGGACCTCTGTGTATCCATGTCCATTTTGGTCTAGTTTCCAGACTAGGTTTTCTCTTGTAGGCATTTGGAGCCTTGGATTTTAAAACCAATTGAGGCTCACTTTAACTGAGGGCTTGGGTCAAGTTCTCTGGACTCTGGGATACCTTAGGCTAGGAGGCCTCGCACCACATGTGAACCGGGCATACATCAGGAAACAAACAGCATATTCGAGGTGCCCAGCATTGGAATGTTTTCCTGTAGACAGGCTCAGAGGAGCCATACAGTACATTTTCAGTTGTATTCCATTTTTATTTGAATTCCAGATCAAGTTTTCCTCTGGACTAGCTTCCAGGTAAAACCAGTGGTGTTTTTCCCTTTCCCCAGTGCAGAGGTAGTTTCTATTATAAAGAAAGCAGCTTCAAATAGATTATACCAGTCACTCTATTCTCTGCCTGATCCCTTTCTCAGAGGAAAGGAAGCACTTTGGCCATCCATGGGTCCATCCCCATTATGCCATTGGTTTTCTTTCTTTTTTGAAAACTCGCTTTTAACCATTTCTCATTTTTGAGTAACACACACACACACACACACACAGAGCATGAGTGGAGTAGGGGCAGAAAGTGGGAGATCAGGATCTGATGCAGTCCATGCTGTAAGCACAAAGCCTGATGCAGGTCTTTTTTTTTTTTTTTTTTTAATTTTTTTTTTTTCAACGTTTATTTATTTTTGGGACAGAGAGAGACAGAGCATGAACGGGGGAGGGGCAGAGAGAGAGGGAGACACAGAATCCGAAACAGGCTCCAGGCTCTGAGCCATCAGCCCAGAGCCTGACGCGGGGCTCGAACTCACGGACCGCGAGATCGTGACCTGGCTGAAGTCAGACGCTTAACCGACTGCGCCACCCAGGCGCCCCATAAAGCCTGATGCAGGTCTTGACCTAACAACCATGAGATCATGACCTGAGCTGAATTCAAGAGTCAGCCACCTAACCAACTGAGCCACCCAGGAGCCTCATACCTTGTGCTTTGTCTAATTATATCTTGCTTCCCACTAGACATAGTGAGCTTGTCAATAACTCAGTGAAAAACCACAGATTGGTGGAAAGTACCCACGCTTATGCCCTGATAACTGAAAGCATTCAGTTTCTGATACACAAAAGGATCCAGTGACCCCCGTCACTGATGACTTGGTGCTTGAAAGCCAGGAGTTGGCAGCAGCACTCCAAACACTGGCTGCTGCAGATGCCTTCATCTGAAGATCAGACAGTTCACCCATTTGCAGTATTCTTCAGGACATGCAGAATGTGCAGAAACAGCCCATTCAAGGACAAGTGCAACAGAGCCACTTTGCACATACTTGAAGGTTAGCCCCAAGCCAGAAACTAACTGTGTAGCATGACTGCCTCAGAGGAAAAAAAAAAGTCCAATGGCAGATACTTTCCCTCTCCTTCTAAAGGAACAATGCAGGGGGTTTCCCTTTGTCCTAGCCCACACAGTATCATTACTCCCGAGACAACCATCTTCTCAAGGAGATTGTGCTAGTCTCTTCACTTTTTTTGCTATATCCAAATCTCTTCTGTTAATGAAAGTCGGCCTTCCGTGTATTCTCCTCCACCCTGTTGATCTTTTTCAAGCTCAGTTCTCCCTGTTGTCCATTCAGGCACAGTGTCTCAGAGCCCTTTCCTCTTCTTTGAACTAGGGAGTCTGGCCAAGTTCTTGTCACTCTGGGATAGGCTGTACCACAGGGTCCCTCAAAGTCTCAGTCTCAGTACCCTGTTGACAAAGATAAGCCCAGGGCATTTCCAGGTGTCCACCAGGAATGTTTGCATATAGTCAAGGTGAGAGATATCAGGAAGGAGCTATCCTCACTTCTGGAACAAGAGGAACATGGAGCTAGACCATTCATTCCCAGCTGTTTCCCATTCTCAGCTGAAATGAAAACCTTTGGCCCTGTGTGTAGCCATCCCAACTCCCTGGCTGTATTGATAAATACGTCTTGGTCCCCAGGCAAGGCTAATGAGGCTATCTGCCACATAGTGCCCAGCCATTCCCAATGAGCTCTGATTCTGGTCTGTGCTAACCAAGAGCAGTTTCTGATACCCCAAAGGAAAGATTGCTTTCCTGGGAGTACTTGGTGTTTGGATGCTTGATCAAAGAAATGATGGTTATCCAACTAGTCCCAGTCCGTGGCTGTAAAAGATGCTTTCACTCTGAAGCGCAATTGGTTCACCCATGCACAGTATTCTCAAGGACGTTCTTAGCTCTGAGAGACACCATTCAAGAACCACAGCCCAGTTTTAAACACTTAAGCACAAACCCACTCCCCTTGATTCACTGCTGCCTCTATCCACTGATAGGATAGGAAGGGAAAACAGTCAAATCCCAAAGCTTTCCTTCTCTTTCTCAAGTAAGGATACAGGCCTCTTGCCATGAGGGCTCCCACTGTAAACAGTGGAAGCTTCCCTTTACCTTAGCGCATATGTGTTTCTTATTGCTGAGACAGTCAGCTTGCCAGGAGATTGTACTAGTCATTTCATCCGCAGACTTAGCCCATTATCATCTCTCATAGGAACACTGACCCTTTTCTTCCTTTTTGTGTGTTTATTTTTATTCTTGAGAGGGAGGATGAAAGAGTGTGTGCATGTGGTGAGGGGTAGAGAGGGAGGGATAGATGGCCCCAAGCAGGCTACGTGCTGACAGGAGAAAACCTGCTGTGGGGGTCAAGCTTGCAAACCATGAGATCATGACCTTAGTGATAATCCGATGCTTAACCAACTGAGACACTCAAAAGCCCCATACTTTTCCTCTTTTAATTTTTTTAAATATTTAATTTTGAGAGAGAGAGAGAAATAACGACCAGGGGGAAGGGCTGAGAGAGAGAGAGAGAGAAAATCTTAAGCAGGCTCCAGTCTCTGAGCTGTCAGCACAAAACCCGACATGGGACTCTAACGATGAACTGCAAGATCATGACCTGAGCCAAAACCAAGAGCCAGAGGATTAAGCAACTGAGTCACCTAGGCGCCCCCTTTTAGTCTTTTTGAAACTAGAATGTGGCATGGACAAATTAGAGCCCATGGTTCAGAGAAAATCCCTCTGGTTTTAATTGGGGATTCGCATGAGTTCTTGAGACAGCAGAATAGGTTGGGCCATAGGAGCCCTGCAATGTTGCCTTCAAGATCTATATTGACAACATTCCATGTAGGTCAGTGGACAGCACTCAGCACAGAATATTTGTGTGTAGCCCAAGGTGTTGGAAGGCAACTCACCTCACTTCTGGGGCAAGGGCAAATTGAGGGAGAGAGTGCCCTCTCAGCTTTCATTCTCACCGAAAATGAAACTTTGGCCATTCAGAAAGCCATTCCTATCCCATTGCTATTTGCTAATTAGGACTTGGTTTGCAGGCTGGGTGGGTCAGTGAGGCTGTCAAGCACACAGTGTGCTCCCAGAGATTGGTGATGGGTTCTCACACTGCTTCTGTGTTAACCAAGAGTAATTAGTTTCTGGCAACCCACCAGGAAAGATTGCCCTATGGTCAGAAAGCATTTAGTGCCTGGCCTCAAATTCTGAAGAGCACATAATCCATGCATACAAGTTATGTTCCAGGGCCTAGTCAGTGCAGACAGTGGCCCTTCAAAACCTAATGCACCACAGGAATGGTTCCAAACACTTGAGCAACAGCCTGACATGACCCCTCACTGTGCATGACCCCTCACTGTGTGTCTTTCAGAAGCGTGTGGACAATGGAAGGCATAGGGTCCTTGAAGGTGCCCAGCAGAGTGTCCCTGTGTAGGCAATGCCAGGATTTGGGAGGGAGCTGGCCTTACTTCTGCTTGAAGGAGAAACCATGCTAGACCTTTCATTCCCAGCCTTATCCTAATCTCCTCTGTAATGTAGAAGCTTGGCCTTCCTTATAACCCTTCCCAGCAATTTTCTTTTTTCACAGATAGGTCATGGGTCACAACCAGGTGGAATTGGTCTTTCAGCCACATAACCAACATCCAGGATTTGTGATGCAATACCACTCTGGTCCTGCGGTATGTCACAGCAATCAGTTCCTTTATCCCAAAGAATGACCCTCCTGTCCATGAGCGCCTGTTGCTTGACTGGCCCAGGTAATCTCTGTGACGGGTAGCTAGCTTGCCTCCATCCCCTGGCTTATTGAATTGTCTTCATTCTCTCAGGCTGATGGATGTGGCATGCATAGTAGACTGCAGGAAAATGTAGCTTAAAAAAGCCCTCACAAGAAATACTGCACCATGAATTGGTTTAAAAAAACGTACAGCACCCTCAGGAGCACTAACTGTTACCAATGAATCACCTCCCTGAGGTTTAGGGAATACAAAGGAGCCAAGGTCAGGAGCCTTCCTTCTCTTTCTGAAAGAAAGGTGCAAGCCTTTTGCCACATGGGCACCCAGGAGCATGCAATGGGTGTTTCCTTTTGCCCCTACCCACAGGTGCTTCTTACTATAGACAACAGCTTCTCCAGAGATTGTGTCGTGCACATCCCTGTCAGCGTCATTCTGCTCTCCTTTATAATGAAGTACTTTGGCCCTCTGTCGATTTATTTCCCTCATTTTGCTCTTTTTTTTTTTTTAAACTAGGATCTTGCTGGAGTCCATTCAGAATCAGTGTCTCTGAGCAATATCCTTTACTTTAAACTGGGGACCCTGGCTGTGTCCTGGTGATTCTGGCATAGATTGGCAACAGGACCTCTTGTAAATTCCCATGAGAACTCTGTTCACAAAGAGAGGCCTAGGGCATATGAAGGTGCCAAGTTGGGTATGGGTGAATGTGTGTAGAAGATCCCAGAGGTTTGGGGAGGGACTGGTCTTACACATGCAGGAAAGAGAAATGAAGGTAGATATACATGCCCAGCATTACCTCATTCCCATATGTAATGTATGTCCTGGTTTCCCTTGTAGCCATTCTCACCAATTTGCTATTTTATAAATCCTTGGTCACATTCAGGGAAAACTGGGCTTCCACTCTGCACAAGTAGAGACCAAAGACTGGTGCTAATCTCCCACTCTGGTCTTTTGCTATGTGAGAGCAAACAGTAACTTCAAATCAAAGGAAGGATGGTCTTCTTGTCCCTGAGTGCTTGGTTCTTGGTAAGCTCTGTAAGTGCAGTGAAGGATAGACATGCCTTCGTTCTGTGTCAGACATGATTTATATATGCACACTATGCTTCAGGACCTAGTCAGAACCAAAAGGGCCCTTTCAAGAACACTGCATCAGGTCCAGGCTCCAAACACTTTATCACCAGCTAGATGGAGAAACTTCTTACCTCAAAATCAATTGTGCTTCTCTTTCCTGACGGGAAGGACAGGAAAAACCACCAAATCCAGCTTTTCCTGTTTGTTAATGAATAATGCAGATCTCCTGCAGAATTTTACTCTTTGGTGTAGCCAATGGAGTTTTCCTTTTACACTAGCCCTCAGGTCTTTCTTACTCTCCAGCCAGCCAGCCTGACAGAAGATAGAAGTGGGCATTTAATTCTAACTTTAGCCCATTTTCTTCCGTAATGGAGACCTTTGGTCTTCAGGTTGCCTATTTGCATTGTGAGGCTCTTTTTTTCAAACCAGGTTCTACCTGGGAGACATTCAGAGAAAGAGACTCAGAAGAATGTACCCTGTTTACACTTGAACCTTCCAGGATCCAAGGGTCTGTGTCGTGTATACAGCCCAGGTTCAAACATTGGTGGTGAGTTCCCAGTCAGTTCCTGAGCCAATTGACAGCTCTCAGTGTCTGGTATCCCAGAGGAAAGCAGGCCCCTCTGTCCCTGGGTGCTTGATGCTTAGCTAGAGTAATTTCAGGGATGTGAAGCCAGCTGGCCTCCCTCCCCTGGCTGACAGAGGTGCCTTCATCCTGCAGAGTACATGGTTCATGCATGTTCAGTCTGATTCAGGCCGTGATTAGTGCCCATAGGAACTTTGAAGTGAGTATCAGATCCAGGCCGGGTTCTAACCCTTTGACCATCAGCCAGGAGCTCCAAACAGCCACTGCTGCCCATTTCCTCTGATGGTAAAGGGCAAGAAACAGACCCAAATCCAAGGCTTTTCCTCTTTTTCTGAAGGAATAATGCCGACCTTTTGCCGATAGGACTCCTGGGTGTAGCCTGTAAAGTACTCTCTTCACCAAAGTCCACATGTCCCGCTTATTCCTGAGAGAGCCAGCTTGCGAGGAGACGGCATTGGTCACTTCATTCTCCACATGATCCCATTCTCATTCCTAGTGAGGAACTCTGGCCCTCTGTGGATCCATTTTCAGCCTATTGCTCTATTTTCACACTCGGTCCTCTCTGAGATGCATTCCATGTAGTCTCTCAGAGGAATATCGTTGGTGTTCAGCTGGACACCCTCATCTCAACCTTGTGACTGTGTAATAGGTTTGGCCACAGGACCCTGGCAAGTTGATGTAATAACCATGCAGACATGGTTATGGAGGTCTAGGGCATTGGAAGGGCCCAGGCCAGAACATTTGCAAATAGGCTGGGCAGAGGACTGGAAAGGGAGATAGACACCTTTCTTGGCTGAAGGAACATGAATTTACACAGTCCCTTTCCAAATTGTTCCCATTTCCATTCCCATTGGATATTTGGAACTTTGGCTCTCCTTGTGGACACTCCTTTCCCATGGCTCTTTAACTATTTCCCTGTTTAGACTTAGGTGCCATAGAGCTGTCACTCAGTCAACCCACGCCCAGGGATGGATTGTCACACCAGCCCGTGCATGTTGGAGGTGGGTCCCAATAAAGGCAGCCCAAACACTACTAATGACAGCACTGCACTTACTCAGTGTTGGATTTACCTTCCATCTGGGGCACAGCTGGGCCAGGGGAACACAGGTATCATTATTGGGTGCAGGTCACCACCCAGTGAGATTTCTAGGTCAGGTGCAAAGGCATGAACAGCCCTGTGCATCAGGCAATGCCTCAGCAGCCTCACTGGCCCGGCAAAACCACCTGTGGTCATGTGGCAACCATGGCATCGGCCTGTGCAGTGCTGTCCTCCTTCAGCATACTCAACAGTAGCAACAGTAGCAGTTCTGGCTAGCAGGATTAGGCCCACAACAGCCCCAAGGACCGCGACAGAAGGAAGGGATTACCACATAGGGTGGAACCCATTAAAGCAGCTTCTGGTGTTTGCCTCCTTACCAGTTCACTTACCCCAGCCCACGATGGGAAGATTAAAGTGCTCTTGCGTGTGTGCCCTCATGTGAAATGGATAGGCATGATATGATGTGGTGAAGAAAGCCAGGGATAACCTATATTGAGGATGATCTGAGTCAAGATGCTGGCCAGTGTGCAATATGCCTGGAAGAAATGCAGAGGGTAGTACTAGAGCAAGTTTGCCTTGTCTATTCATATATCATTAGGGTTGCATGGGCTTGAAATAAATACTTCTTGCCTTAAGCATCATTCAAATACTGTAAAAAATTCCCATTTTATACTTATTCTTGTCTTTTCAAGATGCTTGAAACCCAAGAGGCTCTGAGGGCCTTCTGTGGCAAAAAAACAAAACCACAGGCCTACTTGGGCAGAATTCTGAGATCTGTGAGACTCCTGCAGAGATGAACCATCACACAGGGAAAATGATGCTGCTGAAGAGCCAGGGGCCCTTAAGCCAAACATCTGCCACAGTCACAATGACTAGACCAGAATCACAGGTCAGGGCCCAGGGTATGTCTGTAAGAGTTAAAATAGAGCAAAGGGGTGAACATGGATAGAAGGAAAGCCAGAGTTCTGTATCAGGGATAATGAAGTGACATGACTGGCACAGTCTTCCTCACTGACTCAGGAAGGAGAAATATCTGTGGGCTTTGGCAAATGGTGGCATCCATAAGTTCCACCTGTAGGCCTCATCAGCAAGAAGCCTGCCTGGATTCTTCCTTCAGAATCAGAGGGAAAGACCTGGCTGGCTCCAGGAATGTGTCCTGACTTGCCATCAGTACACAGTGGTAGCAGTGATACAGCTGTAGGAGGGCTGTGTTGCCCAATGATGGAAGTGTTTGGAAGAAGGTCTGCTTGCAGGATTCCGTCCAAAGGTACTTTCTGTGCTGAGCAGATCCTGGACCAACCCACCCACATGAAAATCTGATGTTCTTCAAAATGAAGGGATCTCTATTAGTGAAGGGAGGGAGGCCACATGGATACCCATGCTCAGGCCTACACTAGCCAGCTAAGCAACACCATGTGCTCAGGGAGAGAAGGGCCAGGTTTCATCTGGGATGGTAGACCCATATACCTTCAATTTCCTCAGGAGCTGACTGGGAAAGTGGCACCATTCATGCAGCCATGGCTCCTGGAACTTGAGCAGAGACCTAGCTAGGAAAGCAGCTGTACAAGCAGTGCCAAGTTCTGCACCTCCAAAGCGCTGGCATCCATCAACACAAAAGATATCCTTCTTAATCAACTCTTGATCCAGACAGGAGGCCAGCTCCATTCCTAAAACCTCTTGTTATATACACACAAGCATTCTCCACTGGGCACCTACAGATGCTCTAGGCCTGGTGATAGCCACAAATTCTGAAACCCAAATGCAGGATGCCTGTGGCCAAACCTACTGCATGTTCGCCAGGATTGCACCAGACTCCCAGCTTTAAAGGAAAGTATATGATTATGAGATAAGGGCTCTGAAACAGTTCCAGGGACACTCTTGTTTCCAAAGAGAGGAAATTTTTTACTATCACTATAAAAGCCTGCTAAGCAATAAGAGTCAGCAATAAGAGCAATGAGAATAAATTGTCTTCTGGGACATGAGACTCAGAACCCTCCACTGGCTCAGGAACTGACTGGAAACGCCCTTACAATGCTTGTACTTCAGCTGTGTACAGGAGAGTCACATGGTCCCACTGTGTGAAGTGAGACCAAATTAGAAAATCAGCAATGGGAGAAGGATGGCTACAAGGTGAATCAAAGCTATCCATTCAAATGGGCACGGGGGAAATTGAGGAAGGAGACCTCTATTTTTCCTTCCTTTTGTCCCACAAAGGAGTCAGTATCCACCACTAACCTCTGGCTTAGCCTACCCACAAGGATTCTTCTTGGGCATCTTCACACACCTTAGGATTGCGGAAGACCACATTCAGAAACCAAATTGAGAAGGACAAAATGTAATATCTCTGTTACCATCACAGGGCAACCACGAAACCTGCAAACTGAAAAAAGAGGACATTACTCCAAGACTCTGTTTGGAATAGTCTCCACACAAAACCTCTTTCAACAAAAGGGCTAAGGGGTGGCAGTGGAGACACACACTGCCAGAGTTGTTCATCACACGTGAGATTTAGAGACTGTTGAGAAGGAAGTACCCAGGTCAGTGGCCTATCAATTGGGTTGTATCCGGAATAAGAAACACCTGTGGGTTTAGCCACGGGAGCTCCAGGAACTACACCTGAGAGCCCTGTCAGCAAGAAGACTGCATTCTTTCTTTGGGAACCAGTAATTTCTGGACTGTTCTATTTCTGCCACATTTTCCATCACTTGAGGGAGGTAGCAGTGCTTGAGCTGTATCTACTGGGTTCAGAGGGCTCTTGCTCAGGAATCTGCAACAAGGACTTGGTTACATAATTCCTGGCAAGGGCTCTTCCAATGCAGACTCCCTCCTCATTCATACTGCCCATGTGCAAATTGTCTGCTTCTCAGAATGAAGGCAAGTCAGTCATCAGATCAGTGGGGCAACGTGGCACCCCTCAACCCATCATAGCACAGCAAGCCAAGTATCAAGCACCTAGGGACGAAAGACCTTCTTTTCTTTGGTAGAACAGAGCCTGATAGCTCTCACTGAGCACAGGAGCAGAGTGAGAGTTTTCAGCCAACTCAGGGGTTCCAGCTGAGTGAGTAATTTAGGCTCCATGGCCAGAACAAGAGAAAAAACAATAAATCGTCATAAATACGCCAAGAAGAAGGAACTGGGTGCCAGGTAGGCCAAATATTGACATTTCAGAAGATGTTTTGCTTCATTTGCCCTTGGCCCAGAAGGAAGCCAGCTCCCTGCCCAAATCTCTGGTCCAGCCTACACACCAAACATTCTCTGCAGGTCCACTTCAAATGCCCTGGGCCTCTGAATGACCACATACTTTTGAAACCCAGTGAATTAATGAAGATGGGCCCAGTGGCAAAACCTCTCCCCCAGTCACAAGGACTGGACCATAATCCCAGGTGGAAGGCAGAGGATAAGACTCTTGAGACCCTGACTCTGAATTGATCCTGAGAAGAACCTTGTTTCTACAAGAGAGCAAAGATGTGTCAAGATGGATAAGGAGGGCCATGTACTGCAGACATTACGTGGGGAATCCTATGGAGAAGGGAGTGCCCACCACCAGCTCCTGGCAATCTGGCCCAGAGAAGAAGAAACACCAGAGGGCTTAGGCAAAGGCGCCCTCTAGTGTCTCCATCGGGGAACTCTGTCAGCTACAGGCCTGCCTTCTTCCTTCAGAAGGACCTAGAGAGCCCTGGGACTTGGTCTGTTTTTCTTGCTTTTCCCATCATTGAATGGAGTATGCAGTGAAAGTGCTGTAGCCAGGAGGTTCCCCCATCTGTGGCCCCAAAGTGTGAAGAGGGCCATTGGTGCCCTCTTCCTGTGAGGGCGCTTTATGTGCTTCCCAGCTTCTGGATCCTACAGCTCCTATGTGAACTGTCTGATTTTCAGAAGGAAAACACCTCAATCAGGCAGACCAAGGAGGCGATCTGGCTCCACTACCCCCAGCCTTTGCAACAAACAGCCAAACACCAAGCTCAGGAGTAGGTGGGCTATTCTGCTTTGGGATATCCTAAGCTCATAGTTGTTACCGACCAAAGGACCCAGTGGGAAGCCACCGTCTACTGTAGCTACTGGCAGCTACATGCTGTCAGCTACATGGCTCCTAAGGTTTAAAGAAGAGGCAGTCAGAAACACAGGGATGACTTCAGCCAGGACCAAAGGGCGTTCAATAATTCCATCCAATGGAAGTGCAATCAGTGTTGAATGGAGATGCTTATCTTCATTTCCCCCAGGCCCAGCAGTGAGGCCAGCTCCTGCTAATACGTCTGACCCATCCTCCCCACAAACAGATCTCGGCCAGTCCCTTTCTGATGCCAAGGGCTCTGGACGTTCATGTAGTCCTAAAACCAAAAGGCCTGGGCTCTTTTGGTTCCACCTGTCCCACGATCATATGGACATCTGCAAGCCGAAGAGAGTACTCTGAAAGACTGAATTTGTATGGGCCCCAAGATGAACCCTGATGGATGATAAAGCAATGTCATGAAACTGGAAACCATGAAGGCCAGAGTTCTTCATGTTTAGAAGAACCTGACTGACACAGTTATTCAGAAGCTGGGTTGCTCAGGACTCACAAGAACATTTTGTGGGCATTCGCTACGGAGTGTTCCAAAGGATGCTCCCTGGACCCCTGTGAACCAAAGTCCACCTTCTCCCTTAAGAAACAGAGGAGGTCTTTGGCTTCTCGTGTGCTTCTGCCCATCGTATCCATCAAAAGGGGCAATAGAGTTTCTGAGTTATGAAGAAGGTGCTTCCATGTGACAATCAAGAGGCAGGAATGAAGCCTTGGTGCAGTGTATATTCAAATGCTTTGTGTGCACTGATCAGGTCGTGGAGCATGCTGACATGCAAAGACTGTTTCGCCAAATGAGAGTAGCTCGATCCATTGGGGTGGAGGGTCCATGTGGCTACTGTACCTGGCCCAGCATCAAGGGCTCAGGGGCAGTGGGCTAGCTGTCCTCTGGGATAAAAACTCTGGGAGCACTGCATTGCATCAGGAAAGCTGTGGAAACTCACTTACACACCAGGGACCTCGGTTGTCAAAGGGGACAGACACAGGGTCTCCATGTGTGAACTGAGATTAAGTTGGGAAAGCAGAAATGGGAGAGGAATGGCAACAAGGTGAGTCAAAGCTGTGTATTCAAACTGGATGGGGGACACTGAAGAAGACCACCAACTTCGCTTCCCCATGTCCCACACAGGGGGCGGTATCCACCCCCAACCTCTGGCTTAGCCTACCCACAAGCATTCTCCCTGTGTACTTGCACAAACCCTAGGTTTGGGGAGGGCCACATCATTCTGCAGCCAATTTCAGAAGGGACAAAAGCCACTCTTCTATCACCAGCAAAAATGCACCATCAAGCCCCCAAGCTAAAAGAAGACAATATTACTCTGAGATCCTGTCTCAGAATAGGTTCCATGAAAATCATCTCTCATCAAAATGACTGTGTGGCAATGGAGACCCAAACTACCAGAGTTCTTCATCACACAGGATTTGTAGAAAGCTGAGAATGAAGTACCCAGTGCAGCCTCCTATCACCCAGGTTATATCCAGAATAAGAAAGTCCTGTGCGCTTAGGCCAAGAGAGCCCTCTGAAGGATTACACCTGGGAGCTCTGTCAGCAAGAAGCCTGCCTTCTTTCTTAAGGAGTCAGGAATTTCTGGCTTGGTCTATGCCTGCCACTCTTGCCATCAGTTGATGGAGGCAGCAGTGCTTGAGTTGTAGCTATTGGGCTCTGAATGCTCTTGCTCAGGAATCTGCAACAAGGGCTTGGTTCCCTAATTCCTGGCAAGGGCTCTGTCAATGCTGGCCCCCCTGTTCATTCATATGGCCATGTGCAAAGTGTCTGCTTCTCAGAATGAAAGCAACTCAATCATCCAGGTCAGTGAGGCCAGCTGTCTCCCCTTCACCCTCCATAGCACAGCAGGCCAAGCACCAAGCACACAGGGACTAAAGGCCTCCTTTCCTTTTGTATAACAGAGCCGCATGATCGCCCTCACTGAGCACTGGAGCAAAGTGGGAGTTTGCGACCTATGCAGGGATGCCAGCTGTGTGATGGTTCTAAGGCTCCTAAGAGAGAAAAAAATAATCAGAAATACAGCAAGGGTAAGGAAGTGGGCACCATTTGGGCCAAAGCTCGACATTTCCAGTTTGAATGGGGATGCACATGGAAAGAAGATGTCTTGCTTCATTTGCCCTTGGCCCAGAAGGAGGCCAGCTACCTGCCCATCTCTCTGGCCAAACATCTGCACAAAACATCCTCTGCTGGTCCATCTCAAATGCCCTGGGCCTCTGAATGGCTACTTATTTCTGAAACCCAGTGAATTAATGAAGGTGGAGCCCTGTGGCAATGTCTTTCCCACAGTCACAGGACTGGACTAGCCTCCGAAGGGGAAGGCAGAGGATAGTACTCTTGAGACACTGACTCTGAATGGATCAAGGAAAGAACCTTGTTTCTACAAGAGAGCAAATATGTGTCAAGATGGATAAGGAGGGCCATGTACTGCAGACCTTACGTGGGGAATCCTCTGGAGAAGGGAGTGCCCACCACCAGCTCCTGGCAATTTGGCCCAGAGAAGAAGAAACACCAGAGGGCTTAGGTAAAGGCGCCCTCTAGTGTCAACGTCTGAGAGCCCTGTCAGCTACTGTCCTGCCTTCCTCTACAGAAGGACCTAGAGTTCCCTGGGACTTGTTCTGCTTTTCTTGCTTTTCCCATCATAGAATGGAGCAGGCAGTGACAGTGCCATAGCCAGGAGGTTCCCCCATCAGTGTCCCCAAAGTGTGGAGTGTGGCATTGGTGCCTTCGTTTGTAAAAGGCTCTTTCTGTGCTGATGAGCTTCTGGAACCTACTGCTCCTGTGTGAACTGTCTGCTTTTCAGAAGGAAACACCTCAATCAGGCAGACCAAGGAGGCGATCTGGCTCCACTCTCCCGCACCCCTGGCTACAAACAGCCAAGCACCAAGGACAGGAATAGGAGGGCTATTCTCTTTGGGATATCCAATGCTCATGTCTGTTACTGAGCACGGGACCCAGCGGGAAACAGAAGTCCATACTTGGGTGCCAGATGACTGAGTGCCAGATCCATGGCTCCTAAGGGTGAAAGAAGAGACAGTCAGAAATAGGGGAGTGGCTAGAGTCAGGACCAAAGGGTGTTCAATATTTCCATCCCATGGGATTTGATCAATGTGGAATAGATATGCTTTCTTCATTTCCCCTAGGCCCAGCAAGGAGGCCAGCTCATCGCTAAAATGTCTGGCCACTCCTTCACACACTCATCTCTCATCTGGACTCCTTCCAATGCCCTAGGACTCTGGATGTCCATGTAGTTCTGAAATGAATTGCCAGAGCCCCATTGGGTCCACCTATCCCACAGTCACAAGGCTGCTCCCCATTGGTCATCTACAACTCAGAGATGTACTCTGAAAAATTGATTTTGTATGGACCCCAAGATGAAACTTGATGGATAATAAAACAGTGTCATGAAACTGGACACACAGAGGGCCAGAGTTCTTCATGTCTAGGAAACCTGACTAGCACAATGTATTTGCAAGCAGGCTTTCTCAGGAATCACAAGAACCTTTTGGGGACTCTCGCTACAGCAGTGCTCAAAAGGATGCCCGTTGGAGCCCTGTGAACAAGAGTCCCACATTCTCCCTCAAGAAATAGGGGTTCGTTGGCTTCTGGTGTGCTTCTGCCCATCGTATCCATTGAGAGGGGTGGCAGTGGCTCTGAGATATGAGGAATTTGCTCCATGTGATGATCAAGAGGTGGGAATGAGACCTCTGTGCACTATTTATTCAAAAGGCATTTTGTGCACCGATCAGGTGTTGGAGTGTGCTGCACATTCACAGACTGTTCTTCCGCATGAGAGTAGCTCCATCCATTAGGGTTGGGGTCCATGTAGCTACCCATTCCCATGATACTGTAGCCTGTCCAGAACCAAGAGCTCAGGGACAGGGACCTAGCTTTCCTCTGGCATGTCAGACACTGCGAGCCCTTTTTTGGCTCAGGCAAGGCTTGGAACTTACCTCCGCACTGGGGAACTTGTGTGGTGTACAGGACAGACACAAATGGGCATGGGGGAAACCAGGGAAGGAGACTCGGCACTTCCCTTCCCTTTGTCCACACAGGAGGTAGGATCCACCTCCAACCTCTGCCTTAGCCTCCCCACAAGCATTCACCCTGGGCACCTGCACACACCCTGGGTTTGGGGTGGGCCACAACATTCTGAAACCAACTTGGGAAGGGCCCAGTGCAACATCTCTAGCAGCACCATAAAAACACCACCAAACCCCCGAGCTGAAAGATGATATGACTTTGAGACACTGTATCAGAATAGTTTCCATACAAAACCATCTTATATCAAAAGGGCTAAAGGTTGGTAATGGAGACACACATTGCCAGAGTTCTTCATCACACATGAGACTTGGAGAAAGTTGAGAATGAAGTACCCAGCACAGTCTCTGATCAACCAAGTTGTATACAGAATAAGAAAGTCCTATGGGCTTGGGCCAAAGGAGCCCTCTGAGGGACTACACCATGGAGCCCTATCAGCAAATACCTGCATTCTTTCTTCAGGAGCCAGGAGTTTCTGGCTTGCTCCCACCCACTTTTCCCATCAGTTGAGGGAGGCAGCGGTGCTTGAGCTGTAGCTATCATCTTCTGAGGGTTTTTTCTCAGGAATCTGCAAGAAAGATGTGGTCTCTAATTCTTGCAAGGGCTCTTCCACTGCTGACCCCCTGTCGATTCATACTGCCCATGTACAAACTATCTGCTTCTCATAATGAAGGCAACTCAATCATCCAGGTCAGAGAAGCAAGCTGGCTCCCCTTCACCCTCCATAGCACAGAAGTCCAAGCACCAAGTAGCCAGGGGCTCAAGGCCTTCTTTCCTTTGGTACAGCAGAGCCTGATAGCTCTCACTGAGCACAGGAGCTGAGTGAGAGTTTGCAGGTACCCAGGGATGCCATTTGAGTGATTGATGGCTCCGTGGCTCCTAAGAGAGAAAACAATAAATTGCCAGAAATACAGCAAGGGGAAGGAAATGGGGGCCACGTAGGCCAAAGCTCTACAATTCCACTGGGAATGGGGATCCCCTTGGAAAGAAGATGTCTTGCTTCACTTGACCTTGGCCCAGAAGGAAGGCAGCTCCCTGCCCAAATCTCTGGCCCAGCTTACACACCAAACATTCTCTTCACGTCCACTTCAAATGCTCTGGGCATCTGAATGACCATAATTTTGAAACCCAGTGAATTATTGAAGTTGGAGTCCTGTGTCAAAACCTCTTCCCCATCACAAAGACTGAACCAGACTTCCAGGTGGAAGGCAAAGGATTGGACTCTTGAGACGCTGACTGTGATTGATTGTGGGAAGAAAATTGTTTCTACAGGAGAACACAGATGTGTCAAGGTGGATAAGGGGGGTCGGAGCCCTGAAGAACTTGGATGGGAAAATATATGGAGAAGGGAGTGCCCAGCACCAGCCCCTGGCAATCTGACCCTCAGAAGAAGAAACACCAGAAGGATTAGGCAAAAGCACCCTCTAGTGTCTCAATCTGGGAGCCCTGTCAGCTACAGGCCTGCCTTCTTCCTTTACAAAGACCTAGAGAGCCCTGGGACTTGGTCTGCTTTCTTGCTTTTCCCATCATGAAATGGAGTAGGCAGTGACAGTGCTCTAGTTGGTAGCTTTCCCAGCTATGGCTCTAAAGTATGTAGAGGGGCATTGGTGCCCTCTTCGTGTCTAGGGCTGTTCTGTACTGACCAGCTTTCTGGAGCTTACTGCTCCACTGTGAACTGTCTATTGTAAGAAGGAAAACACCTCAATCAGGTAGAACAACTAGGCAAGCTGTCTCTTTTCCCCACCCCACCCCACCCCTTGCTTCCAACAGCCAAGCACAAAGATCGGAACAGGAGGCCGATTCTCCTTCGGAATATCTGATGCTCATGGCTGTTACTGATCAGGGGACCCAGTTGGAATCCGACGCCCATCACTGGATGCCTGCTGAGTGCCAGCTCCATGGCTCCTAAGGGTGAATGAAGAGGCAGTCAGAAACAGGGGAATGGCTTCAGCCAGGACCAAAGGGTATTCAATAATTCCATCCCATGGGGATGCAATCAGTGTGGAATGGAGATGTTTATCTTCATTTCCACTAGGCCCAGCAAGGAAGCCAGCTCCCAGCTAATACATCTGGCCCAGCCTCCCCCAAAACAGCTTTCAGCTGGACCCCTTATGATACCCTAGGGCTCTGGATAGCCATGCAGTTCTGAAACCAAAAAGTCTGGGCTCCTTTGTCTCCACCTATCCCACACTTATGAGGGCCTTCCCCTTTGGGCATCTGCAGGCTGGAGATAGTACTCTCAAAGACTGAATTCGTATGGACAAGATGAACTATAATGGACGATAAAGCAATGTCATGAAACTGGATATGAGAGCCAGAGTTCTTCATGTTTAGAAGAACCTAACACAGTGTATTCATAAGCAGACTTGCTCAAGATTCACTGGGACCTTTCGTGGGCTTTGGCTACAGGGGTGCTCCAAAGGATGCTTGTTGGAGCCCTGTGAGGAAGAGGCTCACATTCTTCCTTAAGAAATAGACAAAAAATTTGTCTTCAGGTGTGATTTTGCACATCATATCCATCGAGAGGGGCAGTAGAGATTCTGAGATATGAAGAAATTTCTTCCATGTGATGATCAAGAGGTGGGAGTGAGGGCTTGGTGCAGTGTATATTCAAAAGGCCTTTTATGTGCTGATCAGTCATGGAGCATGCTGCACATGCACAGACTGTTCATGCAAATGAGGGTAGCTCCATCCATTAGGGGCAGGGGTCATGTGACTACCCATTCCCTCGATACTGTGGCCTGTTCAGCAGTGAGGACTCAGGGACAGGGGGGCTTGGTGTCCTCTGAGATATCAGACCCTGAGGGTCCCACATTGCCTCAGGAAAGGCTTGGAAATTCACCTCCACTCCAGGCACCTTGGTTGGTGTAGGGGACAGACACAGGGTCTCTGTGTGTGGACTGAGGCCAACTTAGGAAAGCTGCAATGGCAGAGGAATGACAATAAGGTGAGTCAAAGCTGTGCATTCAAATAGGCATAGGGGAAACCGAGGAAATGCACGACGACCTTGCCTTCCCCTTGTCGCACACAGGAGGCAGGATCCACCTCCAACCTCTGCCTTATTAGCCTACCCACGAGGCATCCTCCCTGGGCATCTGCATATGTCCTGGGTTTGGAGAGGGCCACATCATTCTGGAAAGATATTGAGAATTGCCCAATGCAACACCTCTATCACCATCACTAAAACACCACCAAACCCCCAAGCTGAAGGAAGAAGATATTACTCTGAGACATTGTCTCAGAATAGTTTCCATTCAAACTTTCTTTCACCAAAAGGGCTCAGGGGCAGCAATGGAGACACACACTGCCAGAATTCTTCATCACACATGATTCAGAGAAACTAGAGAATGAAGTATCCAGCACAGTCTCCTATCAACCAGGTAGTATCCAGAATAAGAAAGGCATGTGGGCTTAGGCTAAGGGAGAACTCTGGAGGATTACACCTGGGTGCCCTGTCACCAGGAAGCCTTCCTTCTTTCTTAAGGAGCCAGTGATTTCTGACTTGGTCTATCCCCGCCACTTTTCCCATCAGTCAAGAGAAGCAGCAACGTTTGAGCTGTAGCTATGGGGTTCTGAGGGCTGTTGCTCAGGAATCTGCAACAAGGACTTGGTTCCCTCCTTCCCGGCAAGGGCTCCTCCAATGCTGACCCCCTCCTCACTCATACTGTCCATATGCAAACTGTCTGCTTCCCAGAATGAAGCCACCTCAGTCATGCAGATCAGTGAGGCAAGCTGGCTCCCCTTCACCATCCATGGCACATCAAGCCGAGCACCAGGCACAAAGGGACTCAAGGCCTTATTTCCTTTGCTAGGGCAGAGTCTGATAGCTCTCACTGAGCACAGGAACAGAGTGGGAGATTGCAGCCTAGCCAGGTTTGCCAGGTTTGTCACCTAGGAGGGAGTGATGGCTCCATGGCACCTAACAGAGGGAAAAAAATACATTCTCAAAAACATAGCAAGGGGAAGAAAAGTTTGCTCCAGGTGGGCCAAACTCACCATTTCAAGTGGGAACAGGGATCCACTTTGAAAGATTTTTAGCTTCATTTGCCCTCAGCCCAGAAGGAGGCCAGCTCCCTGCCCAAGACTCCGGCCAGCATACATACAAAACTTCCTCTGCTGGCTCCCTTCAAATGCCTTGGGTCTCGAAATGGACGCATATTTCTGAAACCCAGTGATTTAACGAAGAAGTGGCCCTGTGACAAAAGCTCTTCCACAGTCACAGGGAGTGGCCTGGACTGTCAGGTGGAAGGCAGAAGATAGGACCCTTGAGAAGCTGATTCTCAACTTATTGCAGGAAAAAACTTGTCTCTACAAGACAGGAATGATGCGTCAAGGTGGATGAGGAAGGCCAGAGCGCTTCAGAACTTTGAAAGGGAATTCTACGGGGAAGGCAGTGCCCTGCACCAGCTCCTGTCAACTTGGCTAAAGAAGAAACACCAGAGAGCTTATGCAACAGCGCCATCTAGTGTTTCCATCTGGGAGCCGTGTCAGCACCAGGCCTGCCTTCTTCCTTCAGAAGGACTTAGGGCACCGTGGGTTTTGGTTGGCTTTGTTGCTTTCTGTAACATTGAGTGGAGTGAGCAGTGACAGTGGTATAGCTGGGAGGTTCACCCAGCTGTGGCTTCAAAGTGTGGAGACGGGCAATGGGGCCCTCTTACTGTAAGAGGCTCTTTCTGGGCGGACCACCTTCCAGAGCCCTGGGATGCTGTGTGAACTGTCTGCTTTTCAGAAGGAAGGCACATCAATCAGTCAGAGCAGAGAGGCGAGCTGGCTCCACTCCCCCACCCCTTGCTGCAAACAGCCAAGCACCAAGGTCAGGGTATGAAGGCCCATTCTCCTTTGGGATATCTATCAGATGCTGATGGCTATCACTGAGCACGGAACCGAGTGGGAACCCGACGCTCATCCAAGGGTGCCTGCTCCAAGACACCTAAGGGTGAATGAAAAGGCAGTCAGAAACACAGGAAGGGAGAGGATATGGCTACAGCCATGACCAAAAGGCATTCAATATTTCCATCCAGTGGGAATGTGATCAGTGTGGAATGAAGATGTTTATCTTCATTTCCACTAGGCCCTAGCAAGGGGGACAGCTCCCCGCTAATACATCTGGCCCAGTCTCCCGACACAGATCTTGGCTGGACCCCTTCCGATGCTCTAGGTCTTTGGATGTCCATGTAGACCTGAAACCAAAAGGCCAAGGCCACATTAGCTCCACCAGTCCCACAGTCACAAGGGCTGGTCCCCAGGGGCATTTACAATCTGGAGATAGTACTCCTAAAGACTAAATTTGCGTGGACCCCAAGACGAACTTTGACGGATGATAAAGCAATGTCATGAAACTGGAAACAATGAGGGCCAGAGTTCTTCATGCTTAGGAGGACTCTGGCACAACGTATTCTCAAGCTGGCTTGCTCAGGAATCACAAGCATCTTTTGTGGGCTTTGGCTCCAGAAATTCTGCAAAGTATACCCATTGGAGCTCTGTGAGTAGGAGGCCCACATTCTACTTTAAGAAATGAAGGGAAACATTGGCTTCTAGTACGTTTCTGCCTGTCATATCCATCGAGAGGGTCACCATGGCTCTGAGATATGAAGAATGTGCTTCTATGCGACAATAAAGAGGTGGGAATGAGGTCTTGGTGCACTATTTATTCAAAGGCCTTTTGTGTGCTGATCAGGTCGTGGAGCATGCTGCAATTGCAAGACTGTTCTTTTGATTGAGGGTGGCTACATCCTTTGGGAATGGGGGTCCAGGTGGCTACCCATTCCTATGATAGTATAACCCACCAACCGCCAAAGGCTCAGGGACAGGAGGAAGAGATGTCCTATGGGACATCAGACTGTGAGAGCCATTAAAAGCTTGGCAAGTCACCCCCAAGTCAGGTATCTTGGTTGCTGTAAGGAACAGACACAGGGTATCCATGTGTGAACTGAGAACAAGTTAGGAAAGCAGCAATTGGAGAGGAATGACTCCAGGGTGAGTCAAAGATGCACATTCAAATGGGCACGGGGAAACCGAGGAAAGAGATCCTGACTTTCCCTCTCCTTTGACCCACACAAGAGGCAGGATCCACCCCCAACTTCAGGCTTATCCTACCCATGACCATTCTCCCTGGGCACCTTCACACAACCTGGGTATGGGGAGAGCCATATCATTCTGAAACTAAATTGAGAATGGCCCAATGCAAAATCTCTATCACCATCACAGGCACACCACCAAACCCCCCAAGCGGAAACAAGAGGATGTTCCTCTGGAACACTGTCTGGCAGTGTGTGTCTCCATTGCCACTCCTGAACTTTTCTGATGAAAGAGGGTTTGCATGGACACTATTCCCAGAGTTCTTCACCACACATGAGATTTGGAGAAAGTTGAGAATGAAGTACCCAACGCAGCCTCCTATCAACCAGGTCATATCTAGAATAAGAAATGCCTGTGGGATTAAGCCAAAGGGGACCTGTCAGCAGGAAGCCTGACTTTTTTCTTAAGGATCCAGGGATTTCTGGTTTGGCCTATCCCTGCCACGTTTCCCATCAGTTGAGGGAGGCAGCAGTGATTGAGCTGTAGCTATGCAGTTCTGAGGACTCTTGATGAGTAATCTGCAGCAAGGACTTGGTTCCTTCATTCCTGGCAAGGACTCCTCCAATGTGCTGAATAGGAAAAATATGCAGCCAATATGCATATTTTGGATATGCTGGACACCCTTTAACCAGAAAGGCTGTCATTCAGAATACAAGGAGAGAAAAATGGCTTTCCCAGACAAACAAAAACTAAAGGAGTTCATAACCACTAAACCAGCCCTACAATAGATCTTAAGGAGGACTCTGTGAGTGGAATGCTTCAAAGACTACAAAGGACCAGAGACATAACCACAAGCATGAAATCTACAGATAATGCAAAAACACTAAATCCATATATTTTAATAACTCTCAATGCAAATGGACTAAATGATCCAGTCAAAAGACATAGTGTACCAGAATGGATGAAAACACAAGATCCATCTGTGCAGCACCTGGGTGGCTCAGTCAGTTAAGCATCCAACTTTGGCTCAGGTCATGATCTCACGGTCCATGAGTTCAAGCCCCGCGTTGGGCTCTGTGCTGACAGCGTGGATCCTGTTTCAGATTCTGTGTCTCCCACTCTCCATGACCCTCCACCATTCATGTTCTGTCTCTCTCTGTCTCAAAAATAAATAAATGTTAAAAAAAATAAAAAAACAAGATCCATCTATATGCTGTCTACCAGAAACTCATTTTAGACCCGAGGACACCTGCAGATTGAAAGTGAGGGGAGGAAGAAACATCTATCATGCCACTGGATGTCAAAAGAAAACTGGAGTAGCCATTCTTATATCAGACAAATGAGATTTTAAACAAAAGTCTGTAACAAGAGATGAAGAAGGGCAATATCTCATAATTACAGGATCTATCCATCAAGAAAATTAACAATTGAAATGTGTATGCCCCCATCTTGGACACCGATATAAATAAATCAATTAACCACAAACATAAGCAATCTTATTGATAATAATACAGTAATTGCAGGGGACTTTAATACTGTCCTTACAGCAATGGGCAGATCATCTAGGCAGAAAATCAATAAAGAAACAATGGCCTTGAATGATACACTGGACCAGATGGACTTGACACATATAATCAGAACTTTTCATCCTAAAGCAGCAGAATACACATTCTTCTCAAGTGCACATGGAACATTCTCCAAGACAGATCACATACTTGGTCACAAAGAGCCCTCAATAAATATAAAACGATTGAGATCATACCATGCACATTTTCAGATCACAATGCTATGAAACTTGAAATCAACCATTCAAAAAAAATTTGGAAAGCCTCCAAATGTATGGAGGTTAAAGAACATCCTACTAAAGAATGAATGGGTCCATCAGGCAATTGAAGAAGATATTAAAACATATATGGAAGCAAATGAAAGTGAAAATATGACAGTCCAAACCCTTTGGGATGCAGCACAGGCAGTCATAAAAGGAAAATACATTGCAATCCAGGCTTATCTCAAGAAACAAGAAAACTCCCAAATACAAAACCTAAATACACACCTAAAGGAACTAGAAGCAAAATAGCAAAGAAACCCCAAAGCTAGAGGAAAAAGAGACATAATAAAGATTAGAGCAGAAACAAATAATATAGAATAAAAAAATGGTAGACTAGATCAATGAACGTAAGAGCTTGTTTTTTGAAAAAATAAACAAAATTGATAATCCCTGAGCCAGACTTCTGAAATAGAAGAGAGAAACCAAGTAGACAAAATCATGAGTGAAAAAGGAGAGATCACAACCAACACCACAGAAATACAATTATTAGAGAATACTATGAAAAATTATATGCCAACAACCTGGACAATCTACAAGAAATGGAGAAATTCCTAGACACCCCCACAGTACCAAAATTCAAACGGGAAGAAATAGAAAATTTGAACAGAATTGTAACCAGCAAAGGAATTGAATCAGTTATCAAAACTCTCCCAACAAATAAGAATACTAGGCCAGATGGCTTTCCTGGGGACTTCTAAAGGACATTTAAAGCAGAGTTAATACCTATCCTTCTCAAGCTGTTTCAAAAAATAGAAACAGAAGGAAAACTTCTGGACTCATTCTATGAAGCCAGCATTACCATGATTCCCAAACCAGAGACCCCACTATAAAGGAAAATTACAGGCCAATATCCCTGATGAATATGGATGCAAAAATTCTCAACAAGATACTAGCAAATCGAATTCAACAGCATATAAAAAGAATTATTCACCATGATAAAGTGGGATTCATCCTGGGCTGCAGGGCTGGTTCAATATTCACAAATCAATCAATGTGATATGTCACATTAATAAAAGAAAGGATAAGAACCATATGATCCTGTCAATGGATGCATAAAAAGCATTTGACAAAATACAGCATCAATTCTTAACAAAAAAACCCTCAAAAAAGCCGGGATAGAAGGAACACACCTAAACATCATAAAAGCCATATATGAAAAGCCCACAGCAAATAACATCCTCAATGGGGAAAACAGTTTTCCCCCTGAGATCAGGAACACAGCAGGATGTCCACTTTCACCACTGTTGTTTAACATAGTGTTGGAAGTCTTTAGCATCAGCAATCAGACAACAAAATCAAATGAAATGTATCCAAATTGGCAAAGAAGAAGTCAAACTTTCTCTTTTTCACAGATGACATGATTACTCTACATGGGAAACCTGAAATGCTTCACCAAAACCTGCTAGAATTCATACATGAATTCAGCAAAGACGCAGGATACAAAAATCAATGTACAGAAATTGGTTACATTTCTACACACCAATAATGAAGCAACAGAATGAGAAATCAAGAAATCGATCCCATATACAACTGCACCAGGAACCATAAAATACCTAGGAATAAGCCTAACCAAAGATGTAAAACATCTGTATGCTGAAATCTATAGGAAACTTATAAAAGAAATTGAAGAAGACACAAAGAAATGGCAAAACATTTTATGCTCATCAATTGGAAGAACACATATTGTTAAAATGCCAATACCACCCAAAACAATCTACACATTCAATGCAATCCCAATTAAAATTTGTCTCAGAGCTAGAACAAACAATCCTAAAATTTGTATGGAACCACAAAATACCCCAAATAACCAAAGTAATATTGAAAAAGGAAATCTAAGCGGGAGGCATCACAATCGTGGACTTTAGCTGCTACTGCAAATTTTTAATCATCAAGACACTATGGTATTGGCACAAAAATAGACACATACACCAGTGGAATAGAACAGAGAACCCAGAACACGACCCACAAACGTATGGCCAACTAATCTTTGACAAAGCAGGAAAGAGTATCCATTGGAAAAAAGGCAGTCTCCTTAGCAAATCATACTGGGAGAAGTCAACAGTAACATGCAGAAGAATGAAACTAGACCACTTTCTTACCCTATACACAAAAATAAATTCAAAATGGATAAAAGGCCTAAATGTGAGACAGGAAACCATCAAAACCCTAGAGAAGAAAGCAGGAAAAAGCCTCTTTGACCTCAGCTGCAGCAATGTCTTGCTCAACACATCTCCAAGGGCAAGGGAATTAAAAGCAAAAATGAACTATTGGGACCTCATCAAGATAAAAACTTCTGCACTGCAAAGAAAACAACCAACAGAACTAAAAGGCAACCAACAGAATGGGAAAAGATATCTGCAAATGACATCTGATAAAGGGTTATATCCAAAATCTATAAAGAACTTACCAAACTCAGCACCTGAAAAACAAATAAGCTAGTGAAAATATGGGCAGAAAACATGAATACTTTTCCAAAGAAGACATCCAGATGGCCAAAGATGCTCATGAGAAGATGCTCAACATCACTCCTCATCAGGCAAAAACAAATCAAAACCACACTGAGATATCACCTCACACTTGTAAGAGTGCTGAAATTAACAACTCAGGAAGCAACAGATGTTGGTGAGGATGTGGAGAAATGGGAACCCTCATGCACTGTTGCTGGGAATGCAAACTGGTGTAGCCACTCTGGAAAACAGAGTGGAGGTTCCTCAAAAATTTAAAAATAGAATTACCTGATTAGCTGGAAATAGCACTACTAGGAATTTATCAAAAGTACACAGGAGTGCTGATTCACAGGGACACATGTACCCCAATGTTTATAACAGTGCTTTCAAGAGTAGCCAAATTATGGAAAGAGTCTAAATATCCATCAACTGATGAATGGACAAAGAAGATGTGCTTTATATATAGGATGGAATACTACTTGGCATTGAGAAAGGATGAAATCTTGTCATTTGCAAGACTGTGGTTGGAACTGGAGGGTATTATGCTAAGTGAAATAAGTCAGTCAGAGAAAGACAGATGTCATATGTTTTCACTCATATGTGGAATTTAAGAAACTTAATAGAAGACCATGGGTAGGGAAGGGGAAAAAGTAGTTTCAAACAGAGAGGGAGGCAAACCGTAAGAGACTCTCAAAAACAGAGAACAAACTGAGGGTTGATGGGGGAGGGGGAGAAGGGAAAATGGGTGATGGGCATTGAGGAGGGCACTTGTTGCTATGAGCAATGGGTATTGTATGTAAGGTTGGAATCATGGGATCTGCTCTCTAAGCCAGAGCACACTGTATACACTGTATGTTAGCTAACTTGACACTAATTTAAATAAATAAATAAATAAATAAATAAATAAATAAATAAAATTTTAAAATGCAAAAAAACCTAGCATGGAATTTTCATTATAATATGAATATTATAAAATCTAAGATAAGATTCATTTACTTTCATAATCTGTGGTTCTATTTTTCAAAATGATATTCCAGTCAAAACATTTTCACTGATTTTTGTTTCCGTCTTAATTGGATTCATTTTGAAATGTCTTTTTTGGATAGTATGAATTATTCTCATGAGGTAAAGATCTGTGTGTGTCCACACTATGCTGGGCACCAGGGATACACTAATGAGAAAGTCTAGAAAAATCAGCAAGTGACCTCTCCTCCAAAATTGAAGTTTACATTGTGTCAGAAGTTAATTTATATACATACTGGATCTGGTTGTCATATGAAGTTAAATGTAAATACATACAAGTGAGTACAGATGGAAAAGATGACTGTGAACATGTCAGATATACAGGTAAAAAGTACCAGATGGGATTCTAGAAACCTGGCTGGTCCTACTGACTGGGCAAATTCCTTCTATGGCCTAGGATATGATCTCTCTTTTTTCTTCTCTTCCTTGACTGTGTGGAACTGTGTGTTTTTAAGGAAACTCTAAACCTAATGTGGGGCTTGAACTTACTACCCCAAGATCAAGACTCACCTGTTCTAGGAACTAAGCAAGCCAGGCATCTGTGGAAAGTATTTCTAAAGTTGGGGGGCAGGGGGCAGTGGAGGACACCATTTTATTTCAACCTGGTGAGGCAGACATTAACAATCCTCCTTGCTAAATTATGAAGCTAAATTAAACAGCTGAACCAAAGATATTCTAGTATTTGGTAGCAAAATTAGGCACCATATCCAGGTCCCCCTCTCCATGTCTTAGGGCCTATAAGAATATAATAGTTCCAGTCCTCCAGTCCAGGACCAAGGCAGGGGGTTTCTGGTGGTTGCTGGATGTGCACTGTGAAGAGAGGGGACCAGTACACACCACCCACACTGAGGATGGGAGAGGGTTGTGGTTCCCCAGAGCCCTGGGCGCTTAGCTCACCAGAGAGGTTGGGGGTGGGACAATGAGACCCAAGGGAGAGAATTTGTCACCAGGCAGCTTTGTGCACCTCCTCCTCATCTAGCCCAGCTCCCGGCCTGCACACCCACCAAGCAAGGGTCCCTACACCTCCTAGCGCCCGGACCTGCCTGGCCGTGGTCTGTAAGCTCACTGCCTTGGAAGAGAGGGCATCCGGCTTGCAGGGCCAGGAGGCGACAGAGCGCCATGTTCCGTGAGTGCCCAAGTGCGGGCGCAAGGTCGCCAAGGCAGTCAATTCCCCACGGGCGCTCGGTCTGCGCTACAGAAGGAAGTGCAGATGGGGTGAGGCCTGTACTCCTAGCGCCTCCGGGCTCCGCAGAGGCGAATCCTCGCCGCTGCCTCCCACCTAGCAGTCAGCCTCTCTCCCAGCCCTTTTGTGCTGCCAGAGCGCCCCGCCCTCCGCCAGCCTGAGCTTGCGCAGTCCTCGCCGGCCCCCAGCCCATCTTTGCCCAGCGAGGGGCTATGGGCTGGGGCCTCAGCTCGCAGATACCCCGGCCTGGTGAAGCAGGCAGAGGGGTTCCTCCTAGACCCAGCAAGTCACCCATTCACCTCTTCCGGCCAGCGATGCCGAAGTAACTGGGGGCTCAGCATGTGGGTACCGGACACTTGGCCCTCTCTCCTCCCATGTCTCTTCACTCTGGGCCAGGCAACTTCCCTGCCCGCGGTGTCTGCTACCTGAGGGTATGGGCGCTGGGGAAAGGGGTGCGGTGAGGGACAGGGAGGAGGGGAAGGAACAAGCACCTCATCTGTCAGGGGACACAAGTTGCTGCCTGTGCCTTGTTGCTGGTACAGAAAATATCTCCACCTAAATACCACAGCACTGTTTAGACCCTGAATGTAAGGTTTCCAAGCTAATTGGATGTAGGGACTTTTTTGAAATTGAATGATGCAGGAGGCAACAGATTGACTCTTTTAAAATGTACTTTGTAGGGGCACCTGGGTGGCGCAGTCGGTTGGGCGTCCGACTTCAGCCAGGTCATGATCTCGCGGTCCGTGAGTTCGAGCCCCGCGTCGGGCTCTGGGCTGATGGCTCAGAACCTGGAGCCTGTTTCCGATTCTGTGTCTCCCTCTCTCTCTGACCCTCCCCCGTTCATGCTCTGTCTCTCTCTGTCCCAAAAAATAAATAAACGTTGAAAAAAAATATTAAAAAAAAAAGTACTTTGTACATATGGCCACATTTCTAATTTTAACAAATAGCACAATATAGGGGCTCCTGCTGGCTCAGTGGGTAGAGCATACAACTCTTGATCTCAGGGTTGTAAGTTCCAGCCCCACCTTGGGTGTAGAGATTACTTAAAAAAATAGCACAATATTAATAACAGGACAACTGTGTTCTACAGAAATATATCCAGTGTGTAAGTGTTATTTAAACCCTCTATATTAATTGGGTTTGTTTAAAGTGTCTCTTAGGTATTTCTTATTAAAATGGGCTGAGAATTTAAGGATTAGCAATGCATACATTTTATTTTTGACTTTTGCCATATTCTAAAATGTCATTTTGATGTGGGAAACAAAGGCAAATGAAAAAATTAAATTTCCTTACAACTTACAGCCCATTGACAAGTCCTTCAAACAAACAGAGTAACATTCCTCTAGAAACTCAACTGGCTCAATGTTAATACTTTGTTAAGAGCAAAAGGCAATCTTAGCTTAACATTATCCCTGACTTCAGGATCCTTTAAGTCTTCTTATATAAAAATCCCTTTGGAAACTTCCTTTATCTCTAACCCCCCAAATATATGTTAGCAACCATCCTCCAAGCATATATATGGCCCACTGATATACATCTGAAGGGTGTCATTGATGTGGTTTTGGAGTGGTGGTAGGGTCTGGAGCTCATGGCCAAGAAAGAATTCTTGAGATGTCTTTGGTGCAAAAGGTGATTTTATTAAAGCATTGGAACAGAACCTGTGGGGAGAAAGAGCTGCACTGGGGTCATGAGGAGTGACTGATTATATACTCAGGAAGCAAGGGGAAATTCCCAAAAGGACTATCATATGCTAAAGAGGACTCATAAGATACTGGAAGCCCAGCTATTGTCAAACTAAGAATGTTTTGTTTGCTTGTTTGTTTTGTTTGTTTGTTTGTTTTCCTCTAGTAAGGCATTAACATTAAGACAGTAGGGAGTTCCTGGAGAAATGTTACACTCTGCCTGCCTCAAGTATTTGTCAATGGGTTGCGGGTTATAAGGAAATTTATCTTTACCTACCATTTCCTTCTTGTCTTTGTTTCTCACATCACTATGGAGGGGAGGGTGATGGGGCTCCAGGAAACTGAGTCTAGAAATTTCTGGAGATTAGGTTATTGGTAAGATTGCCTTTTTCTTGTAATTTAAGAAGATATTTGTAAGCTGATGGAGGTTCATGTCCTGCATGACTGTGATCTCTCTCAGTTGACCATTGGTTTTTCCCTTTCCTTTGTTCTTGGCAGCCAGGAGTGCTCTAAGAATGTCACACATAACCCACCCTAAGGGTGGGGGAGGTTTGCAGGGTTTCAGCTTGTCTTTGTTTCTTCATCATCATGACTAAAGTTTTACTAGACAGTAATTATATTACCTTACCCTAACAATAGCTAGCTCCCTCAAATTCCTGGACACCTTGTTTCAAAAATTCCTTACTTATGCTATCCCCAACCCTCTCCCAACTTGAAGGTATGGATTCTGTCACCCTTCACAGCCCCAGTGCAGCTCTTACTGCCCACAGGTCCTGTACCCGTGCTTTAACAAAGCCACTTTTTTTTTACTGTTTATTTTTGAGAGAGAGAGAGAGAGCATGAGCAGGGAAGGGGCAGAGAGAGAGGGAGACACAGAATCCGAGGCAGGCTCCAGGCTCTTAGCTGTCAGCACAGAGACCAACATAGGTCTTGAACCCACAAACTGCAAGATTATGACCTGAGCCAAAGTCAGATGCTTAACCAAATGAGCCACCCAGGTGCCCCATAACAAAACCACCTTTTTGACCAAAGACATCTCAAGAATTCTTGGCCATCGGCTCCAAACCCCAACATTTCCACATTAATTTAATAGAAATTGTTAAATACAATTCTGTAGAAAAATGGATCAATTTTCTTCCAGGTTGTCAACATTCTTAGATTTTGCAAAAGACAGACTTTTAAAAAATAAATAACATTATAATTCACTGTCTAGTGATGGAAAAGAAAAAAAGACTGTAAAAGTTTCCAGAACATCAATGCTTGTCAGGAAGAAGGTACTTCCTGACTTCTAGCTGCATCTGAAAGAGTAACTCAAATCAAACATACAAGATGTAGACAGAGAATAACATCACTTATAATAACACATCCCTTAACTTAATTTTTTGCACCGACATCATAAAAAGATTGCACATTAAACCAGTGAGGTAAAAACAGTGTCTCAAAAGGACCTTGTGACAGAAGCATATTAAGGGTAGTGTTCTTTAAAAACTCTGAATCCCATGGCTGTTTCTTTGTATACAGGTCATATTTATAACTCTAAAACAATGCATGGAAAAGAATGTAGAAAGAATGTGTTGGACTGAAGTGTCATTCTTAAGGTTGATAGATTTAGCAAATAAAATTCAAGACCCCAGTTAAAACTGACTTCAAGATAAACAGTGAAAAATCTTTTAGTGTAAATAGTACTGATGAGGTAGCATAAGGCAAGCTGAGGGAAAAATACAAACTAGCACCTCATCCCACAGGTGGGATATGTGTGATATTCCACAGGCACTCCTGGCTGCCCAAGGACAAAGGAAAGGAAAGAAAACAAATGGTTAACTGTTAGAGATTGTTATGCCCAGAATTCATGATCCCCCAAGACCACCAGGGAGCCGAGTCCCATTCAAAAGCAAAAGAGCCTTTATTCGAGCTAGCTGAGCTCAATCCCCTACCTGCACCCACGCAGCGGTGAGATACCGGGAAAGAGAGAGCAAGTTTCATAAGCACAAAGAAAGAGAGAGCAAGTTTCATAAGCACAAAGGTTTTATTGGGGCCTAGGGGCAGTTGGTGAGGTAATGGCTGTGGTCTCAGCCTATTGGCTGGGGAAGGGTCGGAGTCCTGTTACTCAGGTCGCCAGGCATGTTTTGATCGGGAAGTTAGAACAGGTGAGCAGGAGGTTTCTCAAGGGGAGGAGGCATGGTCAAGGTGAAGGACACAGGACAAGATGGAGTCAGCCGGCGTAGGCCCGCCATTTCATTCCCGCCTTGTCATGTAGCTTATGGACCCAATCATGGGACCGGCTGCATTTATGGTGACAAGGGGAACAGAGTTTGGAGGTTTACGCAAAGTTCTGGGAACCAAGTATCCCTGGGGTGGCTCTGGGAGGTCTGATTAAGTATTGTCCTCGAGCTGGTGTCTATGATCTGCCAGGTGATGTTTTGGGGGGCGTGGGGCCTCCCGGCAGCATGAGCAATGACAAGCAGAGTTAACAGAGTTACCAATATTAGGTGGGTCGAATGCGCTGTAGCTTGAGCTTGAGCGGGTTGTGTTGGTCCCAATTGACGGCCCATCGCGTGACGAAGTCCTTCCGGATCGAGGAGGGGTCCGCTGGCTGAACGAGGGTGTGAGGGACCCAGGTCGCGATGCCGTCTACTTTCAGAGCGGTGGGGGTTGTCAGCACCACAATGTCCCTTCCAGCGCGGCTCGAGGGTCTCTCGGTGGTGCCTCTTGATGTAGACCCAGTCTCCAGCCTGTACTGATGAGGTGTTGGGGTCGGGCCAGCCTTGTAGATGGCACGGAGGCGCGGCCAAATGTCCTCGTGCGCCCTCTGGAGCCTTCTCAAAGAAAGAAAAAGTTCTTGATGTTTAAACTCAGCAAGAAGTTCAGCTCAAAGGTTGGGAATAACAGGGGGTGGCCTGCCAAACATGATCTCGTAGGGAGTAAAACCCAGAATGCAAGGAGTGTTTCTAACCCGGTAAGGGGCGTATGGTAGCAGAGTCACCCAGTCCCCGCCAGTCTCCGTGGTTAATTTGGTAAGGGTCTCTTTTAGGGTTCTATTCATTCTTTCTACCTGTCCTGAGCTCTGGGGCCTATAAACACAATGTAATTTCCAGTTTGCCCCCACCGCCTTGGCTACTGCCTGTGTTACCTGCGAGATAAAAGCTGGTTCATTGTCTGATCCTACCATGGCAGGAAAACCATACCTGGGTAAGATGTCTTCTAGTAGCTTCTTAGTCACCGTCTGAGCCATTTCATGGTTGGTTGGGTATGCCTCCACCCAGCCAGAGAAGGTGTCTGTAAATACTAAAAGATATTTATAACCATACTTTCCTGGTTTGACTTCAGTGAAGTTGACTTCCCATTGGGCTCCCGGTCTGGTGCCTCTGAGCCCGGTTCCTTTTTTATTTGATGTGGCTCTCGCATTGGTGAGTTGGCAGGTCTTGCAGGCAGATACAACTTGCTCTATTTTGGTGTCCTGTTGGTGAATCTTGATTCCAGCGTGTCGGATTAAGTCTTTTAATTTTTGGGCCCCCATGTAAGTAGACTGATGCATTGAGACTCCAAGCCTGTCTGGCAGCACGAGCTCCTTGTTAGGTGTATACCACCATCCCTTTATCTCCTGGGCCATGGGGAGTTTCTTGATCCGCTGTAACTCCTCCTGGGATTATTTGGGCTGGTCTGGTAAAACTGGGTCTCCCGGGTCCGGTAGTTGTATGGTCATGGTGGGGACTGAAGTAAGGGCTACTGCCTTGGCTGCCTGGTCAGCCTTTTGATTACCTCTAGCTACTGTGTTATCAGCTTTTTGGTGCCCTTGGCAGTGGATAATGGCTAGCTTGGCAGGAAGCCATAAGGCTGTAAGCAGGTTAAGTATCTCCTGCTTGTTTTTTATAGTCCATCCTTCTGCTGTCAGTAACCACCCCCTCTCCTGATAAATTGCCCCATGAATATGAGCTGTGGCAAATGCATAACGGCTGTCTGTAGATGTTAAGCCGTTTTCCAGCTCCCAGCATCAGCGCCTTGGTGAGGGCTATGAGCTCTGCCCATTGGGCTGATGTTCCAGAGGGTAGAGCCTCTGCCCATACAGTATCTGTTTTGGTGACCACCGCTGCACCTGCATACCTGTGTCTATCTCACACAAAGCTGCTGCCATCAGTGAACCAAGTAGTCTCGGCATCGGGGAGGGGCCGGTCAGTCAGGTCCGTCTGGAATCCATGTACTTGTTCCAGGATTCCTGCACAGTCATGTAGTGGAGCACCTAGGTCAGGGTTGGGCAGCAGGGTTGCAGGATTGAAGGCTGCACTGGGGTGGAACCGCACTCGTGGAGGGTTGAGTAGGAGGCTCTGGTAATGAGTCATATGTGTGTTGCTCATCCATCTATCAGGAGGCTGTTTCAGGACCCCTTCAATGGCGTGTGGGGTCGTGATCCAGATCTCCTGTCCTAGGGTCAGTTTGTTTGCGTCCTTGACTAGGAGTGCTGTCGCCGCAATAATTCTTAGGCATGGTGGCCAGCTGGCAGCTGCTGGGTCTAGTTTCTTGGACAGGTAAGCCACCGGGCGGTTCCAAGGGCCTAAGGCTTGAGTTAGAACCCCTTTTGCTATTCCCTTATGTTCGTCTACAAAGAGGTGGAAGGGTTTCGTAATGTCTGGTAGGCCCAGGGCTGGGGCACTTAGGAGGGCCTTTTTTAACTGATTAAAGGCAGTTTTTTCTCTTTCAGCCCATTTAAATGTTTTTTCCTCTTTGGTAGCTTCATATAGGGGCCTGGCAATCTCAGCAAAACCTGGAACCCAGAGGCGGCAGTAGCCGGCTGATCCTAAGAATTCCCTTACTTCTCTTTGGGAGGTGGGAGTAGGGATCTTTAGGACAGTTTCTTTTCTGGCATCTGATAACCGCCGCTGTCTGCCCTCTAGGATATATCCCAGGTAACTTACCCTCTCCCTGCATATCTGAGCCTTCTTCGCAGATGCCCGGTACCCTAAGGCCCCCAGGGTAGCCAGCAGGTCCTCGGTCCCTCGCTCACAGTCTTTGGCTGTGTTGGCAGCAATCAGGATGTCATCTATGTACTGTAGGAGGGTGAGGCCAGGGTGCTCCTTTCTGTACTCACCCAGGTCCTCGTGTAGTGCCTCATCAAAGCTGGTGGGCGAATTTTTGAATCCCTGAGGTAGCCGTGTCCAGGTGAGTTGCCCACTGTAGCCTTCCTCCGGATCATGCCACTCGAAGGCGAACAAAGGTTGGCTCTGGGGTGCCAGCGGCAGACTGAAGAAGATGTCCTTTAAATCTAGTACAGTATACCAGACCCTGGAGGGCGCCAAGGAGCTCAAGAGAGTATATGGGTTGGGAACAGTTGGGTGTATGTCCGTGACCCTCTTATTTACTTCCCGGAGGTCTTGTACCGGTCAGTAGTCATTTGTGTGAGGCTTTTTGACTGGCATTAGGGGGGTGTTCCAGGGAGACTGGCAAGGAACTAGTACGCCTAGGCTTCGTAATCTCTGGATGTGTGGCTGGATCCCCTTCCAGGCATCCTGAGACATGGGGTATTGTTTGATCCTTACCGGACTCTCTCCTGGCTTGAGCTCTACCAGGACCGGGGTCCTGTGAGCAGCCAGTCCTATCTCCCCCATCTGTGCCCAAACCGAGGGGAATTCTTGTAACCATCTGTCTATATTATCCTCTCTCGGGAGCGCCTCCTGGTGGAGGCGGTATTCATCCTCCAGTTTCATGGTCAGGACCTGGATGGCGTGGCCCTTGCCATCGGACCTGAGGCCCCCCCTTGTCTGAAAGCTATCTGAGCTCCAATCTTGGTCAGTAAGTCCCATCCTAACAGCGGGTAGGGGCATTCTGGTATTACCATAAAGGAGTGGGATACCCGTCCCGTCCCCAAATCTATCGTTCTTTGGGTAGTCCATGAATATTGGCTCATACCAGTTGCCCCTTGTACCCAGGACTTCTTGCTGGCTAGTTTTCCTTGTGGGGTGCGGAGGACCGAATATTGTGCTCTGGTGTCAAGGAAGTCAACAGGGGTCCCCTCTAATTTAAGAGTTACCCTGGGTTCGGGGAGAGGGTCCGAACCCCGACTCCCCTAATCACTTAGTTCATCTAGCTCTAGGACTTTTACTCGATCAGTCTTGCTTCCCTTCCTGCCGGCCCTTTTCAGACACTCTCGGGCCCAATGCCCTATCCCCTTGCAGTATGCGCACTGATCTTTCTGCAGCCTCTGCTTCCCCCCTTGGTGGTTCCTTTACCTTTTCTTGCATCGTCTGTCATCTGCCAGCTGCCGGAGACGGCGGTCTCGTTCCTCGGAGAAGTCAGCAGTGGTAGCTAGAAGTATTTTGGCCATGTCTCGAGTCTGCTTACTGCTGGCAGCCACCATGGAGCGAGCCTGCTTGTCCTCAGGAGGCTCCCGGTTATTATATACCTTTTCGGCTACCACCAGTAAGTCCTACAGACTTTTTTCTCCTAGTCTATCTATTTTCTGTAATTTTCTCCTACTGTCTATGGCCAATTGGTTTACAAAGGCCATGATAACAGCTGCCTTGCTTTCTGGAACCTCTGGATCCATGGGGGTATAGGTACAGAATGACTCCATGATCCGCTCTAAAAAGGCAGCCGGAGATTCATCTTTTCCCTGTTGTACATTTCCTACTTTGGTCAAATTGGTTGGCTTTCTAGCAGCCATTTGGAGACCCCCTATTAGAATCTGGTGGTAGACCCGGAGCCTCTCCTTACCTTCAGCCGTGTTGAAATCCCACTGGGGCCGAGTTAAGGGGAAGGAAGCATCTATCTGAGCCTGGTTGGTGGTGGGATTCCCATCTGCGCCCTAAACTAGTTTTCAGGCCCCACTGAGGATTCTTTTTCTTTCTTCAGTCATGAACAGTGCCTACAAAATCTGCTGGCAATCGTCCCACGTGGGCTGATGGGTAAAAAGAACAGAGTCTAATAAATCAATAAGCCCTGCCATTTTCTCGGAAAACTTAGGATTCTGAGCTTTCCAATTGTAGAGGTCACTAGTGGCGAAAGGCCAATAGTGATGGGGCTGATTCCCCTCCGCATCTGGGGGTCCAGTGGCTCGCAGGGGCAGAATAGTGGAGTCAGCAGTGGAGGCGGATTGCTCCCTCTGAGCTCTTTGTCTGGTAAAGGGCGGGCTTCCCACTGGAGCGTTTCCACCTCCCACTCTCGGGACAGCGTCTACCTTCCCCGGACGGTGAAGATGGTATTCTTCCGGCATCCTAGGGGATGGAAAAATTAATTCTTCTTCAGTTTCCCCCGTAGGACAGGGTAGAGGAGTGTTGAAGGCTGAGTAAGACTTTTCTTCTTCTTTGTCCCCTGCAAAGCAAGAATGGGTTTTGGCTCTGGAGGGAATGGGGCTAGAAGGGGCTTAAGCCAAGAGGGTGGGTCTTCTACAAGGTCCTGCCAAGTGATAATGTAAGGGAGCTGATCAAGATGGCCCGTCTTAGGCCGAGAGATGATACTCCTGACTCAGTGGATGGGAGGAAGGTCGAAAGTCCCCTCTGGTGGCCATCCGACATTGAAAGTTGGCCACTTGCTAGAATAAAAAACCTGCCACCGACCCTTTCGGACTTCCACACTGAAGTTATTAGCTCTTCCCCTCACATCCTTAAAGTGATCAATCATAATACTCAGAGGAGTAGTCTGAGTCTGTCCCATAATGTCCGTCCAGTAAGTCCACAGAAGAAAACAGAGAAACACAGAAACAGACAAACAGAGGGCCCCTAGAAAGTCTTCCAACTCCATGGAAGCAAAACTGAAAGCTAGACGATGGCCTCGTGCCAACCAGCGGGAGCGACCGGCCTCGTCTCAGACCTTTGAGGGGATTCCATGTCCCTCCAAAACCGATGAGGGGATTCCATGTCCCTCCAAAAGGGAGGATCGGAACGTCTTCCAAAACTCCCGGCCCATGGTCCTCCAGTGCATCTACTTAGACCGCGTCGGGCACTACCAGAATTTCAGAAATGAGCTCACACAGAAAAGACAGAACGAACAGACACTAACCGTGGCCAGTCAGGCTCTCTGGGTCCGGGATCCCTCAGGGGCCTTGGGGATCCTGGGCCGAGCCCCCAAATGTTATGCCCAGAATTCGTGATCCCCAAAGACCACCAGGGAGCCAAGTCCGATGCAAAAGCAAAAGAGCCTTTATTCGAGCTAGCTCAAGCTCAATCCCCTACCTGCACCGACACAGCAGTGAGATACCGGGGAGAGACAGCGAATTTCAAAAGGACAAAGGTTTTATTGGGGCCTAGGGGCAGTTGGTGAGGTAATGGCTGTGGCCTCAGCCAATTGGCTGGGGAAGGGTTGGAGTCCTGTTACTCAGGTCACCGGGAGTGTTTTGATCGGGAAGTTTGACCGGGTGAGCAGGAGGTTCCTCAAGGGGAGGAGGCATGGTCAAGGTAAAGGACACAGAACAAGATGGAGTCTAGGCCTGCCCTTTCAGAGATCACAGTCATATAGGACATGAGTCTCCATCAGTTTACAAATATCTTAGCAAATTACAAGAAAAAGGCAATCTTATTAATAGCCTAGTCTCCAGAAACCTATCGACTCAGTGCCCTAGAACCCCAACATCACCCCTCCATAGTTATGTGGGGAATAAAGGCAAGAAGGAAATGGCAGGTAAAATTAAATTTCCTTATAACCTGCAGCCCATTGACAGATACTTCAGGCAGGCAGAGTATAACGTTTCTCCAGGAACTCCCTACTGTCCTGTTAATGCCTTACTAGAGGGAAAACAACCTTAGTTTGACAATAGCAAGGCCTCAGCTAATTTAGGAGTCCTTTTTTACCATATCAAAGTCCCTCCAGAGGTCTTCCTTATGATGTTACCTCCTCAACTTCATAGCATATAACCAGCTACTCTTCACAACCCCAGTGCAGCTCTTTCTGCCCATGGGCCCTGTCCTGTGCTTTAATAAAATCACCTTTTGCACCAAAGATGTCTTCAAGATATTTCTTGGTCATGGGCTCCAGACCCCCCCACTATCAGCCCAAAACCTCATCAGTATCTGAAATTCAACTTTAAGTAGGTTTCCTGTATTTCATCTGGTCACCCTTCATATTCTGTATTCTTTTTCTCTAACTGCAATTGTTGGCAGATCAACAACAAAGAAAGGTAGGTTCTATAACAGCATACTAATGAATTCCAGCTTTTTAATCACCAGTACTATTGTTATCATAAAAAGAGCACAAGGGACTACCACACTGCAATTCTGTGTGTAACGACTGAACATTTTGAAAGATCCTGGAGGAATAATTTGTGGCATAAAATTCCTCCTTAAACCAGGCTCTGATTTTACCCTCAAAACCACACTATATAGTTAATACAGAACAAACAAATTACATTTGTTCTACTTACAAAATGATGCAGTGTCATTGACACAACCATTAAGAAAAAATTCTTGAATTCTTGAGACATTTTACAGCACAGAAACGTGCTTTTATTACAGCAGGGGGACAGGACTACTGGGCAGACAGACCTGCACTGTGATTGTGAGGTGTGACTGATTAAATATTTTTAAGCTGGGGTGGCGGAGAGATGGGGTGAAATAACTGAAGTCTCTAGAGGGATTTCTGTATGTTACAGAAGACTTACAGCACCTGGAGGGCTGGGTATTGTCAAGATAAGGTTGCTTTTAATTTCTAGCAAAACATTAACATTAAACAGCTGTGAGTTCTTTAAGGCATGTCACACTGTGCATGTTTCAGGTATTTATCAGTGGGCTGCCAATTGTAAGAAAATTTAATTTTATCTACATTTCTCTTGCCTTTGTTCTCCTCAACAAAAGAGAGATTCCTTATTGCTAGTAACTGTGAGACTAAAAGGCATGCAGATGCTATGTTTTTCAGCCATGAGTCCTAAATCTAATCATCTAATCTTAGCATATACTACTAATGGTTGTAGTGGCAAACAATTTTCTTTCTCAGCATTTCAATTTCATCCCCTATAAAACAGGGGAAACACCACTTGTTCTGACTTCAATATGAAGTGCAAAGGGCTGTTTTCAGCAGGATTTAAAGTTAAGAACACCAAACTGACAATGAGGAGCTAATTCTATTTCCAATAACAAGACTACATAGATATGATTCTGAACCATTACAACTTTACTGGAGTTCACAAAATTAGGCAGTTGAATGACCCCCACAACTTTATCCACAGGTCAGGTGATTATTAGGTCGATCAAGTCCCTTAAGGTCTATTTGTCCCTTAGCTACCTCTTTGTTAAATAAGAGAAAGACCCCCTTACTCCTTCACTCACTGAACAGGGATGATATAAGATCAAATTAGAAAATTCATGTGGAATCATTCAAAATCTCTTCCGTGCACATATTTAAGATTTTTCAATCTCCTATATACTTAGTATTCATTCCAATAGAGATGTAGGGCTGGGGCAAGGAGCAATGGCTTTTCATTTCTACATAAATTTCTGCCAAGAGAATCAGAGCAGGGATGAGAGGAAAAGGTGTTCCTCATGGTACAAGGTCACAGTCTGAAGGCCAACGGAGTCTGGAAATAGGTTAGTTACTGGCACCCCCAGAACTCAAAGTCGTTGGCCAAAGAAGAACTGCATAATGTCATTCTTTATAGAATTTCATGAAGTCCCCCTGATGTCAGCAGGCTGGGTCAAGTGGTGGGAAACAAAGGCAGAAGAAAAAATAAATTTCTTTACATCCTAAAACCATTGACAAGTCCTTGAAATATAGGCAAAGTGACATTCCTCTGGGAGCCCAGCTGTCTCCATAATGACACTGTGCTGAGGGCAAAAGGGAATCTTAGCTTAATATTATCCCAACCTCCCAGGATCCTATAAATCTACCTTAAAATTAAAAATTCCTTTGGAAAATTTCCTTTATCTCTAATCCCCAAGATATATTTTGGTAAACATCCTTCAATATTATGGCCCTCTGATACACATCTAAAGGGTCTCATGACTGAGTTTTTACTAAACAGTAATAAATGGCCTTTTCCTAACAGCAGCCTCAAGATCCTAGACATCTTGTTCAAGAATACCTTAGAGACTTAATCTATCCCTAACCCACTCCCAATTTGAGGGTATATAATCAGTCACCCATCACAACACCAGTGCATCTCTTTCAGGGTCCTGTCCCTGTGCTTTAATTAAATCACCCTTTTACACTGAAGACAGCTCAAGAATTCTTTCTTGGCCATTGGCTCCAAACAACACATCGAGCTATGTCATTTGGCATCCTAACATGGGGTTGAACCTTCTGATCTGGATTCTGAGCTTCATTACAAATATGGTAGTACTTCCTCTGCTCTTGCTTTACTTTCATTTCAGTGGCTTTTCAGCAAGTATGATCTTATTGGACCACTTCCTTGTCGATTGCTCAGGCTGCAATCCTCTAGCCTGTGGCTACTCTACTGCTTTTTGCTGGAAGTTAGTACCCTGAATGGAATGGTAATAAGACCCAGAAACTTGATGCTCTCTCTTCGTTTCTGTCCTTGTACAAAGTTGTCTGTCTTGGGCATGGGACAGCCACCTAAGTTACCAGGATGACTGCCAATCTTAGCACTCTGTGTGAAGTTTCCTCCTCATTGGTCTAATGTGATCCTCTCCATATCCTTGGTCTAGCCACTTCTGGCTGTGAGACCTTCACTCAGAGCCAGTCAAACCCAGTACCCGATTGAATTAAAACCTGAATGGGGATCTGTTTCCTAGGAAGTTGGCCATAAGAACTAAATGCATTGGAATGTTACTTAGATCATTAAGGATATCTATCTTCACTGTTTTCCCTACTAACTACTTAAACTGCAGAATTGGGTAATTTCCCCTTGTAAAACTTTCCCAGTGCTTTCCATGGGTTAGAAAACAAAACAAAACAAACAAACAAACAAACCCCAGCATAACCTTCACAGCAAAGCTACAGGGTGGCCTTCACGGGAAGGCTTGGACACGGTAGGCATGGTATTTTGGTCCATTAACCAGGCATGCATCTGTAGCCTAGGATGCAGTGGGGAAGGAGAGGGTCGCTAGCATCCCTTCTCTGCGGTCTTTACAGTCAGATGGTGATCAATAGCAATTTTCATTCGATAATCAATCAATAGCAAAACTTTGCTCGAGAGATGCCTCCAGTCACTTTTGACACATGAAACCTCCGACATATGCTGTGAGGGATGCCACCCGGAAGTCGGTGGGGAGGATTTTTTGTAATGGACCCGATCTTCAGTTCCCAAGGACTAATCCTTGGAATGCCTTTTAATCCACTGAAAACAATTCAGATTGCAAAATTTAGGAAAGGACTGATCTCTTGTAACACTTCATGGCCTCAATAGGATATATCAGTTAGATCTCTTCTGCAGGAAACAGGGCAAGTTGATGCAGGTAACATAGGTCCAGGATGGAGGTACCCTATGTCCAGTCCTTCAGTGGTCTAAATTAGGATCTGGACTAAAAGCCTCTTGCAGAATGTGTTTGGTCAGTAACCAGACCAGTAAGCTCCCTCCTGATATATTGGATGGTAATTATCCAAATAGGCTTCCTCCAAATAGACTTCAGGTTGTGGAGGAAACACAGGGCATCCCTAATGAAGGGGATGCTGACCCTCTCTCTCACTGTTCCTCCTCCTAGTAGATGTGAGGACTTCTTCCTCATTCACTTCCTGGGTTAATGGCTATAAGTGAAGCAAACTGTGATTAGTCTATGTTGGGACAGGGACTTTAAATAACATTCTCAAGCAGCTGCCAAAACTCCCTTTGTTTTAGGGGAATTTCCCTGTCTTCTCCCACTCATGGACTGCATATTTCCAATTTAGTGGAATCATGGCATCTACTCATCTGTCTGAGCTGACAGGTTTAGAACCAGGAACCCTATTTCTCTGCTTTCTGGTAGCATCTTGCCTCTTCTGCCTCCCCCTCCCCCTGCTCATTTTTCTGCACCACCATGGGTGTGGACCATATAACTGGTTTCTATACCATCCTCCTGCCTCAGGCACTATTGGCTTATCCTTCTACCCTTGCTGTCAAGGAGCCAAGACCACCCCACCTTGGACTCCCAACTTCAGATTTCCCACCGGTGCCCCAGGTAAAAATTGACAATGGGGAATAAATTGGTTCAATTTTAAGTGGACCCAGGTGGAACATAATTTGATATTTAAACTAATTTAAGCTTATTGGTTTAATTAAAATAAACATGTCTTTAGAGTTTTCAGCATTAAATATGAAACTCTTATTTTATTAAGGTCAGATGAACTCATGTTATTTGTCAGCAAAAATATGCCTTAAAATGATTAATTTTCACTCAAAGGTTTCATGGGTAAATTTTTAAAGTTTATTTATTATTTATTTTGAGAGAGAGAAGAGCCAGTGGGGAGAGGCAGAGAGAGAGAGAGGGGGACAGAGAATCCAAAGTGGGCTCTGTGCTGACAGCAGAGATCCCAATGCAGAGCTTGAACCCACGAACTGCGAGATCATGACCTGAGCCAGAGTCAGATGCTTAACTGACTGAGCAACCCAGGCACCCCTTTAAGGTAGCTCTCAAAGCCTTTGGTAACCTGAAACTTTAAAGTTTTCTTGGATGATAAATTGGGATTGAATTGATTGGACATCTAGGTCTTTTCCAAATAGGATGTAATGCTAAATCATTGATTACTGAATGTACATTTGTGCTTTTGACTTTTCATTGTAGAGAAACTAAAGATATTTGAATCTGTTGAAAAACATGCTTTGTGCTTAAGTGTATCCATAAATTTTCCATCTGAAGAGTTCTCTGGTGTAACAATTTATAATTGGTTACTACTTAGTTTCACTGCAGACTAAGGTTTCTAAGAATGCAAAATTTTGTTATATGTAAATAAGACTGATGGAAATAAAGGAACCAACTCTATATGTAGAAGAGTAGGAGAGGGGCACCTGGGTGGCTCAGTTAAGTGCCATACTCTTGATTTCAGCTCAGGTCATGATCTCACGGTTTGTGAGTTTGAGCCCCACATGAGGATCTGCACTGATAGTGAAGAGCCTGATTGGAATTCTCTCTCTCCCTCTGCCTGCCCCTCTCCACACTCACTGTGTGTTTCCCTTTCTCAAAATAAATAATAAACTTTTAAAAATTACATTATGAAGAGTAGGGGATGTGTAAGAAAGATATAAGTAATGGAAATACATTTTTATTGAAGGAAAAAGAAGATAATTTTGTCCTAAATTAGACTGGTTATTTGGAGAGAAAGGTCTTGGGACAAAACCTAAACGCAAAGGAAATTTGTAGAAGGATTGTGAAGGAAAACCTTTGGAAAATGAATTTTATGTGTGGTCAAGATGGACTTAGTATAATGAATGGAATTTTAAAGTACACTGGTATAAGACTGGAATTCTACCTTCTCTCTGTTAAAAAGGCAAAGTGTTCTTGAATTGTTGGTCTGCTCTTGATAAGAAAATGTAAACAAAGTTGTTTTTTCTTTGGCCAGAAAAAAAGCATTTATATTATAAATATATAAATTATATTTCTATGTTTTACATTTATCAGGTCTTTGATGAGCTGTAATCCTATTTAAGCATGTGTTTTAAATTTTTCTAAGATTTTTAATTTTTTATCGTTTTTATCATTTCTTCATTTTTGAGAGACAGAGAGACAGAGCATGAGTAGGGGAGGGCCAGAGAGAGGGAGACACAGAATCTGAAGCAGGCTCCAGGCTCTGAGCTGTCAGCACAGAAACTGACACAGGGCTCGAACTACGAACCATGAGATAATGACCTGAGCTGAAGTCATATGCTCAACCGACTGAGCCACTCAGGCACCCCAATTTTCTAAGATTTTTAACAAATTTTGCTAAGATTTAAATCTTCAGTGAAGTCTATTTGACTAATTAGGCTTGTTTATTTGGTATTCTACCTTCTGCTATAAGGTCACCACTTGGTATTCTGATTATTAAAGTGTTCTGTGTCACAGAAGTAACCAAAATTCCGAGTCAATTGCATTACAATGAACTCTCATATCAGATCTTTAACAATGTCCATTTTTGAGCTTTTGTCATTTATAATTATTTTCTTTTTTTAATTTAAGTTCAACTTAGTTAACATGTAATGTATTGTCATTAGGAGTATAATTTAGTAACTCCTCACTTGCATATAATACCCAGTGCTCATCCACAAGTTCACTCTTTAATGCCCATCACCTATTTAGCTGATCCTCCCACCCACCCCACCTCCAGCAACCCTCAGTTTGTTCTCTGTATTTAAGAGTCTCTAATGGCTTACTTCCCTCTCTGTTTTTATCTTATTTTAATTTTTCCTTCCCTTCTCCTATGTTCATCAGTTTTGTTTTTTAAATTCCACAAATGAGTAAAATTATATATTTGTCTTTCTCTGACTGTCTTATTTTTCTTAGCATAATACACTCTAGTTCCATCCACATTGTGGCAATGACAAGATCACATTCTGTGTGTGTGTGTGTGTGCCACATTTCTTTAGCCACTCATCAGTCAATGGACATTTAGGCTCTTTCCCTTACTTGGCTATTGTTGACAGCATTGTTATAAACAATGGGGTGCATTTGTCCCTTCAAATAAGAATTTTTATATCCTTTGGATAAATACCTAGTACTGTAATTGCTGGGTTGTAGGGTAGTTTCAATTTTTAACTTTTTGAGAAACCTCCATACTGTTTTCCAGGTTGGCTGAACCACTTTGCATTCCCACCAACAGTGCAAAAGAGTTACTCTTTCTCTGCATCCTCGTCACCATCTGTTGTTACCTGAGTTATTAATTTTTGCCATTCTGACAGGTGTGAGATGGTACGTTATTGTGGTTTTGATTTATATTTCCATTATGGTGAGTGATGTTGAGCATCTTTTCATATAGTCTGTTGGCCATCTGGGTGTCTTCCTTGGAAAAGTGTCTATTTATGTCTTCTGCCCCTTTCTTTACTGGATTATTTGGTTTTTTTGGGTGCTGAGTTTGCTAAGTTCTTTATAGATTTTGGATGCTAACCCTTTATCAGATATGTCATTTGCAAATATCTTCTCCCATCTGTCTGTTGCCTTTTAGTCTTGCTGATTGTTTCCTTAGCTGTGCAAAAGTTTTTACCTTGATGAGGTCTCAATAGTTCATTTTTGCTTTTGTTTCCCTTGCCTCCTGAGCCATGTCAAGTAAGAAGTTCCTGCGGCTGACGTCAAGGAGGTTGCTACCTGTTTTCTCCTCTAGGATTTTGATGGTTTCATGTCTCATATTTAGGTCTTTCATCCATTTTGAATTCATTTTTGTGTGTGGTGTAAGGAAGTGGTCTAGTTTCATTCTTCTGCATGTCGCTGTTGAGTTCTCCCAGCACCATTTGCTAAAGAGACTTTTTTCCATTGGATACCATTTCCTGCTTTGTCAAAGATTAGTTGGCCATACATTTGTGGGTCCATTTCTGGGTTCTTGATAGTATTCCATTGATCTATGTGTCTGTTTTTGTTTCAGTATCATACTGTCTTGATGATTTCAGCTTCGTAATACATCTTGCAGTCCGGGATTGTTATGCCTCCAGCTTTGGTTTTATTTTTCAAGATCGCTTTGGCTATCCGGGGTCTTTTCTGGTTCCATACATATTTTAGGATTGTTTGTTCTAGTTCTGTGAAAAATGCTGGTGTTATTTGACAGAGATTGCATTGAATGTGTAGATTGATTTGGGTAGTATCAACATTTTAACATTTGTTCTTCCAATTAATGACCACAGAATGTTTTTCCATTTCTTTATGTTATTCTTCAGTTTCTTTCATAAGCTTTCTATAGTTTTCAGCATATAGATCTTTTACCTCTTTGGCTAAGCTTAATCCTAGGTATTTTTTGGTTTTGGTGCAATTTTAAATGGGATCAATTCCTTGATTTCTCTTTCTGTTGCTTCATTATTGGTGCAGAGAAATGCAACTGATTTCTGTATGTTGATTTCATATCCTGTGACTTTGCTGAATTGGTGGATCAGCTCTAGTAGTTTTTTGATGGAGACTTTTGGATTTTCCATGTAGAGTATCATGTCATTCACAAAGAGTGAAAGTTTGACTTCCTCCTTGCTTACTTTGATGCCTTTATTTCTTTTTGTGGTCTGATTGCTGAGGCTAGAACTTCCAATAGTATGTAGAACAACAGTGGAGACAGGAGACATCCCTGTTGTGTTCCTGCCCTTTAAGGGCAAGCTCCCAGTTTTTCTCCATTGAGGATGATATTAGCCATGGGTCTTTCATATATGGCCTTTATGATGTTGAGGTTTGTTCCTTCTATCCCTACTTCCTTAAAGGGTTTTTTCAATAAATGATGCTGTATTTTGTCACAATGCTTTTTCTGCATCTATTGACAGGATTATATGGTTCTTATCCTTTGTATGATTAATATGATGTATCATGTTGATTGATTTGCAGGATATTGAACCAGCCCCCAGCTCAAGAATGAATCCACTTGATCATGGTGAATAATTCTTTTAATGTACTGTTGGATTCAATTTACTAGTATATTGTTGAGAATTTTTGCAACTATGTTCATCAGGGAAATTTGTCTGGAATTCTTTTTAGTGGAGTCTTTGTCTGGTTTGGGAATCAAAGTAATGCTGGCTTAATAGAATGAGTTTGGAAGTTTTCCTTCCATTTCCATTTCTTGGAACAGCTTCAAAATAATAGGTATTAACTCTTCTTTGAATGTTTTGTAGAATTCCCTTGGGAAGGCATCTGGCCCTGTACTCTTGTTTGTTGGGAGATTTTAAATTACTGATTCTATTTATTTGCTGCTTATGGGTCTGTTCAAATTTTCTATTTTTTTTTTCTCTGTTTCAGTTTTGGTACTTTGTATGTGTCTAGGAAGTTATCCACTTCTTCCAGATTGCCCAATTTGTTACATATAATTTTTCATAATATATCTGTGTTATTGCTTGTTATCTCTCCTCTTTCATTTGTGATTTTATTTATTTGGGTCCTTTCTCTTTTGTCTTTGATAAATCTGACTAGTGGTTAATCAATTTTATGAATTTTTTCAAAAAACCAACTCCTAATTTAATTGATCTGTTTTATTGTGTTTTTGTTTCTCTCATTTATTTCTGCTCGAATCTGCATTTCCCTCCTTCAACTGGCTTTAGGCTTTATCTACTGTTCTTTTTCTAGCTCCTTTAGGTGTGGTAGGTATTAGGTTGTATATTTGAGACTTTTTTGCTTCTTGAGGTAGGCCTGTATTGCTTATACTTCCTTCTTATGACTGCTTTTGTTGAATCCCAAAGGTTTTGGATTGTCCTGTTTTCATTTTCATTTGCTTTCATATATTTTTTAATTTTTTCTTTAATTTCCTTGTTAACCCGTTAATTCTTTAATAGGATGTTTTTTAACCTCCATGTATTTGTGGTCTTTCCAAACTTCTTTCTTGTAATTGACTTCAAGTTTCATAGTGTTGTGGTCAGAAAATATGCATGGTATGATCTCAATCTTTTTGTACTTGTTGAGGCCTGGTTTGTGATGTAGTATGTGGTCTGTTCTGGAGACTGTTCCATGTGACCTCAAAAAAGAATGTGTATTCTGCTGCTTTAGCATGAAATGTTCTGAATATATCTGTTAAGTCCCGCTGGTCCAGTGTGTCATTCAAAACCATTGTTTCCCTGTTGATTTTCTGTTTAAATGATCTGTCCATTGCAATAAGTGGGATGTTAAAGTCCCCTACTATTAATGTATTATTATCAATGAGTTTCCTTATGTTTCTTATTAATTAATTTGTATATATGGGTGTTTCCAAGTAGGGAGCAGAAATATTTACAATTGTTAGGTTTTCTTGTTGGATAGACCCTTTATAATGTTATAGTGCCCTTATTTATCTCTTATGAGTCTTTGGTTTAAAACCTAGTTTGTCTGACAGAAGTATGGCTAGCCACATTTCTTTTGATGTCCATTAGCATGATACATGGTTCTCTATCCCTTTACTTCAGTCTGTAGACGTTTTTAGGTCTAACGTGAGTCTCTTGCAGGAAACATATAGATGGGTCTTTTTTTTTTATCCATTATGATACCTTATGTCTTTTGATTGGAGCATTTAGTCCATTTACATTCAGAGTGATTATTGATAGATATGAATTTAGTTCCATTGTATTACCTGTACTGTCATTGTTTCTGGAGGTTTTACCTATTCTTTTCTAGTCTTTGTCATTTTTGGTCTTTCTTGTCTACTCAAAATGCCCCTTTAATATTTCTTGCACAGCTGGTTTCATGGTCATGAACTCCTTTCATTTTTCTTTGTCTGGGAAATTCTTTATCTCTCCTTCCCTTCTGAATGACAGCCTGGCTACAAAAAAGTATACTTGTCTGCAGATTTTTTCCCATTTAGTATGTTGAATACCTCTCCCTTTTGGCCTGCCAAGTTTCTGTGGATAAGTCTATTGCTAATCTTATTTGTCTTCCCTTGTAAGGTTAGGAATTTCTTTTCCCTTGCTGCTTTCAGGAAGTTTTTCTTATCTCTGCATGTTGTAAGTTTTCCTCTGATATGTCTTGGTGTTGGTCTGCATTTGTTGTTGCTAATGGGAATTCTTTGTGCCTCCTGGATTTGGATATCTGTTTCCTTCCCCAGATTAGGGAATTTTTCAGCTATAATTTGCTCAAATAAACTTTCTGTCCCCTTTCCCCCTCTTCTTCTGGGACTCCTATGATACAAATGTTATTATACTTTATGGAGTTGCTGAGTTCCCTAAGTCTACATTTGTGATCCAATACCTTTCTTTCCCTCTTTTTTCAAATTTATTATTTTCTATAATTTTATCTTCTATATCACTTATTCATTCCTCTGCTTTGTCCATCTTCATTGTCAATACATCCAGTGAGTTTTGCACATTGGTTATAACATTTTTTATTTTGATCTGACTAGTTTTTAGTTCTTTTTAAAAAAATGTTTATTTATTTATTTTTAAGAGAGAGAGAAAGAGCATGAGCAGGGACGGGGCAGAGAAAGATGGAGACAGAGAAACTCAGGCAGGCTCTGTGCTGCTAGGGACTTGGGATATGGGACTTGAACCCACAAACCAAGAGATCATGACCTTAGCTGAAATCAAGAGTCAGATGCTCAACTGACTGAGCCACCAGGAGCCCCTACTTTTGAGTTCTTTTATCTCTGCAGTAAATGATCTGTAGTGTACTCTATGTTTTTCTCAAGCCCAGCTAGTGTCCTTATAATTATTTTTTTTTAATTCTAATTTAAGCATGTTACTTTCATCCGTTTAAATTAGATCCCTGGCTATTACCTTTTCTTGTTCTTTCTTTTGGGTTGAACTCCTCCATTTTGGCCTTTTGTCTAGGTTTCTGTCTTCTGTATGTTAGGAAAGTCTGTCAATGTTTCCTGTTCATGAAAGTACTAGATTTATAAAGAGGTCATATACTGTCCAAAGCCTGGTACTTCAAGAAGTATTTCTTGTGTATGCTGTATGCACTCTGCTGCTGTGTTTTGGCTACTCTTTCTCTCTGGTCTGCAAGAGTTTCTCCTTGCCGACAGTGGGGAGTCTTTGGATTTTGTCCACTGTATGGCAAGTTTTAACTAGATGTGTTTTGGTCTTCTTGTTCGAAAAAGCTAGATCCTGTTTCCACTAAAGTTGAAGCTTTGCAGCACTCTATGGTCGGTAGACTTGGGGTGTGTGGTGTGGTTTGTACTGGTCTTCTGGGGGAGGGGCCCACTACTGCTCTGACTCTCAGGCACACCTGCACTAGTTGTAAAGTACCTACAGAACGCAGCGGGACAGGGATTGGTGTAAGCCGCTGGACCCTCCACTGTGGGCGCTGTGCTACTCACTGAAGTCTGTCAGTGGAGATGGGCGAGGGTAAAAATGGCATTAGCCAGCTCTCTCTTTCCTGGAGAAGGGAGTTCATGTCTGCCACTATTCAGGAGGCCCTCACAGAAGAGTGAACAATCTCCGTTAATGTATCCCAGGCATCCCTCACATCCCTGACTTCACCCTGTCTGCCTGCATCCGAGCTATATTCCCACCTGGTAGTACAGTGCTCCTGTAGTTTATCTCAGGCATGCTATTGGGTTTCATAATTCCAAATTTCAGGGACCTGATGTGGCATGGGCCCACACTGATCCCCTGAGGAAGAATCTCACTGTGCTGAGGCTGGTGTTGGTTTGTCCAGGAAGGGCAGTCACATGAATGCACAGGGGCTTGAAGTTTATGGTAAAGTGCAGCAAAATTTCAACATCCGGTTAGCTGCTCTCAGCAGTTGTTTCTCCTGCCTTTTGCACAAGGCAGCAAAATGGTGTCCATTGCCTCTTTTGTCCTACAAGGCAGTGCTACTTCTCCCAAATGCACTCTTATATCTGTCCCAATGCAGCCCAGGGGATCATCAGACACACTGTCTTTTCCTGGTCCTCTGCCCTCCTTCCCCACAAGAGCACCGCTATGCCCAACAGGCTCCACCTGGCAGTGGTGTGGACTTCTAAAACATCAGTCTTTGGACTTGATGCTTGTAAAAACCTGCAATAATCAGCCCTTCTTATTTTGCCAGTCAATGGCTTTGGTGAAGTGTTTTTCTTGTGAAATCCCCTGCATGCTGCTCATGTTTTCTCTCTTTCTCTTTTGTCTCCCTTTATGATCAGGGCTCCCTCCCCACTGCAGCACCCACAATCACTTTCTCCCCCAAATCATGTCTCTGTACTTCCTACCTTCCGCAATATGGCCTTTTTTCTCCCTCTAGTTTTGCAGTTTTTTCTCTCAGTCCACAGATCAACTTTGTAGGTGTTTAGAATGTTTAGATATATATCTAGCTGTGTCCAAAAGATGAGGCAAGCACAGGGTTCTGCTATTATTCTGCCATCTTAACCAAACATACACTTGCAACCCAAGTAAAACCCCAAAGATGATATGCTGTGCTATAGGAATAAAATCTTCATGATTGTTTAGAGAGATGCAGTGGGAGAAGTGAATTACCATTAGTACAATTGTAGCAAAAGAGAGTTGACATTACCAGACCCTTTACTGGGCAGTCAGGGCCATTGTTTTTGTAAGGGTGACTTAATGCTGTCAATTTGTATGTGGCTAGATTTTTTATCACTTTATTTATACTTGTAAATTTATTTTGGTATTACAGTTGTAAAAATGTCTATTTAATTGTTATGAAATCATACCTACTCTTAATAATTCCACATTTAACTACTAAAGAAGTCAAAACTTTTTCAACACTAAGAAGTCAAAACTAGGTATGTTAGCTGGAACACTGGGAGTGCCCACATCTCTTTCTTTTGGGAATTCCCTCTACCCAATAATGTATCACACTAAGAGTTACCTGCTCCAGCAAGTAGTTGGATAACATTCCGGTGGACACAATAATTAGCTCCAAGCAGAAATATGACCCAAGCAAGGCCAGAGTAATTCTTAAAGGATTTATAGGGATAAGAGGATGCTTCTCTAGGGGTGCCTGGGTGGCTCAATTGGTTAAGCACCTGACTCTTGATTTCAGCTCAGGTCATTATCTCATGGTTCATGAAGCCAAGTCCTATGTTGTGCTCTGTGCTGACAGCATGGAGCCTGCTTTGGATTCCTTCTCTCTGCCCCTCCCCTACTTTCTCCCTCAAAAATTAATAATTTTTTTTAAAAAGAAGAAGGGGCTGATAGGCCAATATCACTGAGAAGTAAGGGGATCCATACTTTCCATGTCTCCCAAACAAAGCAGGGCTGAAGCCAAAGGACTTTGAACCCCAAGAGTCTGGGAGGAAAAGAGACTGAATCTACCAGGGAGAAACCAGAACAACATGAGAGACCATAGGTGAGTGATTGCGAACTGGGGGAGGTAAAACGGGTCATGTAGGCACAGAGGGGAGGGATCCCCTTCTGCTGACAGACAAAGGGAAGAGAAAGAGTGGCTGGGAAAGTGTAGGGCTATATCTAGAGAAGAGAAAAAAACATAGAATCGGGATGGAGAGGAATCCCATCTCTAATGCAGGTTAGAGGATCTCTAACTGCAGATCCCATCTTTGGACTGGTGCCAGCTGCCTTGTTCACACACCTGGGGAGGAGGGGAGCCACCTTTGGGTTCAGTGGTATCTCAGAGGTGCAGTCCACAGCAGGAGAAGCCGGTCCCCTCCCCTGAAGGGTTGCAGCAGAGGACAAAACCAGCCAGGATCTCATATTGGGAGACACATCCACAGTACCAGAGCACACTGAGCAGGAGTTTAATTCCAAGCCAAGCACTGGGGCATAGGAGTCAGTAGAACAAGACAGACAGCGTCATCTGTGCCCATGGCACAGTGAGAATGGCTCAAGCAGAGTGATTTGGAACACTGGGTAATGGAGAAGAGACTGGGGGTGTCGCCCTTTTTCTCCCCACCACCACCAAGGTGGGACCTCAGAGATCAGTCTGCAAGAGCCACAGTGGAGGTGGGACCAGCCTACACCAAACCACGCCTTTCCAAGCCAAGTAACTGCATATCTACTGGAGTGGGATATACACTGTGGAACCAGACAGACCCTTCCTCCTGACCAGCGCTGTTGCATTGTCTGATTTAATTCTCAAACAATTCTTATATAGATACATTCTTCCTACATTTTCTCATTCTTATCTCTTCCCTTCCCTAGGCTGGTTACTCTGGTTATTGGTTTATTTTATTTTATTTTATTTTATTTTTTAACATTTATTTATTTTTGAGACAGAGAGAGACAGAGCATGAACGGGGGAGGGGCAGAGAGAGAGGGAGACACAGAATCGGAAACAGGCTCCAGGCTCTGAGCCATCAGCCCAGAGCCCGACGCGGGGCTCGAACTCACGGACCGTGAGATCGTGACCTGAGCTGAAGTCGGACGCTTAACCGACTGAGCCACCCAGGTGCCCCGGGTTATTGGTTTCTTTAAACAGACATATTTAATCCATTCTCTTGATACATGTTCTACACCTCCTTCTTTACATTCTTTCCTCTATTTCTGGAATAATCAAGCCATATAGTTTCTCTGTCTGGGTAACTTTATCTTCATTTCTTTTTCCCTGCCTCCTCCTTATTTTCCTTTCTCTCTCTCTGGATTAAGCCTTTTAGTCTATCTGCCTGGTCAATGTTCATCTTTTCTTTTCTCTGCCCCTGTCATTTCTCTCTTTGTGTGTGCTCTTCCATCAGCACTGCCTCAACCGTGTTCTTTACTTATATCTGGTGTTTCTGGTTTTTTGCTTTTGGATTGTTTTTAGGGTCTTTTTGTTGTTTGTTTGTTTTGTTTGTTTGTGTGTTTGCATGTTTTTGTTTCCTGTTTGTCTGTTTGTTTTCCTTTCCAGGGCTAATTCAAGGGACAAACATAAGCACACCTGATCGAGGGTCCAAAACATCACTATGAGTAGGGAAATAACCAAAGTCACAACAGAGAGCAAGTAATAGTCTCCAAAAAACACCTCCTGGAGAGCCAGGCCCTGGACAGTGTATGACCCCCCTCCCCTTTAATATAGCAGTGCTTGCAGGTGCAGAGCACATAACAAGCTTTTACAACTCATAAGGGACAGAAAACTAACCAAAATGATGAAACGCAAGAATTATCTTCAAAAGAAACACCAGGAAGAAGTGGCAGCTAAAGAATTGGTCAAAACAGATTTAAGCAACATAACTGAACAAGAATTTAGAAAAATAGTCATAAAATTAATCGCTGGCCTTGAATAAAAGCATAGAAGACAGTAAAGAATCTATTGCTACAGAGATCAAGGGACTAAAAAATAGTCATGATGAATTAAAAATGCTATAAATGGGGTGCAAAATAAAATGGAGGTGGCCACAGCATGGATTGAAGAGGTAGAGGGGAGAATAGGTGATAAGAAGATAAAATTATGGAAAAAGAGGAAGCTGAGAAAAAGAGAGATAAAAACATCCAGGATCAGAAGGGGAGAATTAGAGAACTAAGTGATGCAATCAAACAGAACAGTATCCGTATCATAAGAATTCCAGATGAGGAGACAGAGAAAGGGGCTGAAGGTGTACTTGAACAAATCATAGCTGAGAACTTCCCCAATCTAAGGAAGGAAAAAAGCATTGAAATCCAAGAGGCACAGAGAACTCTCTTCAGATGTAACTTGAATTTCTGCATGACATATCATAGCAAAACTGGCAAAATACAAAGATAAAGAGAGAATTCTGAAAGCATCTAGGGACAGATGGGTCTTAACCAACAAGGGTAGACACATAGGGGTAGTAGCAGACCTATCTACTGAAACTCGGCAGGCCAGAAAGGAATGACAGGAAGTCTTCAATGTGATGAACAGAAACATATGCAGCCAAGAATCCTTTATCCAGCAAGCTTGTCATTCAGAAAAGAAGGAGAGATGAAGGTTTACCAAACAAACAAAAACTGAAGGAATTCATCACCACTAAGCCCTACGAGATCCTAAAGAGGATTCTGTGAGTGAAATGTTGCAAGGACCACAAAGTGCCAGAGACATCACTACAAGCATGAAACCAACAGACATCACAATGACTCTAAACCCATATCTTTCAATAACACTGAATGTAAATGGACTAAATATTCTAACCAAAAGACATAGGGTATCAGAATGGATAAAAAAATGAGTCTACAAGGACTCATTTTAGACCTGAGGACACTTGCAGATTGAAAGTGAAGGGATGGAGAACTATCTATCATGCTACTGGAAGTCAAAAGAAAGCTGGAGTAGCCATACTTATATTAGACAAACTAGACTTTAAATTAAAGGCTGTAACAAGACATGAAGAAGGACATTAAATAATAATTACAGGGTCTGTCCATCAGGAAGAACTAACAATTATAAATGTCTATGAACCAAATTTGAAAGCACCCAAGTATATAAAACAATCACAAACAAAAGCAATCTTATTGATAAGAATGTGGTAATTGCAGGGGACTTTAATACTCCACTTACAACAATGGACAGATCATCTAGACAGAGAATCAATAAAGAAACAATGGCCCTGAATGATACATTGGACCATATCTTGACAGATATATTTAGAAGTCCACATCCCAAAGCAGCAGAATACACATTCTTCTTGAGTGCACATGGAACATTCTCAAAGATATATCACATACTGGGTCACAAGACAGCCCAATAAATAGAAAAGAATTGAGATCATACCATGCACACTCTCAGATCACAATGCCATGAAACTTGAAATCAACCACAGGAAAAAGTCTGGAAAACCTCCAAATGCATGTAAGTTAAAGAACATCTTACTAAAGAATGAATGGGTTAACCAGGCAATTAGAGAATAAATTTAAAAATATATTGAAACAAATGAAAATGAACATACAACATCCAAACCCTTTGGGATGTAGTAAAGGTAGTCCTAAGAGGAAAATACATTGCAATCTAGGCCTATCTCAAGAAACAAGAAAAATCCCAAATACAAACCCTAAATGCACACCTAAAGGAACTAGAAGCAGAACAGCAAAGAAACCCCAAAACCAGCAGAAGAAGAGAAATAGTAAAGATCAGAGCAGAAATAAACAATATAGAATTTAAAAGAAAGTAGTAGAACAGATCAATGAAACCAAGAGTTTGTTTTTTGAAAAAATAAACAAAATTGATAAACCTCTAGCCAGGCTTCTCAAAAAGAAAAGGAAGAGGACTCAAATAGATAAAATCATGAATGAAATGGATTTATTAGAACTAATCCCTCAGAAATACAAGAAATTATCAGGAAATACTATGAAAAATTAAACTGGACAAACTGGAAATGGATAAATTCCTAGACACCCACAAAATACCAAAACTCAAATGGGAGGAAATAGAAAAATTTGCACAGACCCATAACCAGTGAAGAAATTAAATCAATTATCAAAAATCTCTGAACAAATAAGAGTTTTGTACCAGATGGCTTTCCTGGGGAATTCTACCAGACATTTAAAGCAGAGTTAATACCTATCCTTCTCAAGCTGTCCAAAAAAATAGAAAGGGAAAGAAAACTTCCAGACTCATTTTATGAAGCCAGCATTACTTTGATTACCAAGCCAGACAGAGACTCAGCAAATAAAGAGAACTACAGGCCAATATCTCTGATGAATACGGATGCAAAAATTCTCAACAAGATATAGCAAATCGAATTCAACAGCATATAAAAATATTATTCACCATGATCAAGTGAGATTCATCCTGGACTGCAGGGCTGGTTCAACATTTGCAAATCAATGTGATACATCACATTAATAAAAGAAAAGATAAAAACCATATGATCCTGTCATTAGGTGCAGAAAAAGCATTTGACAAAATTCAGCATCGGTTCTTAATAAAAACCATTGAGAAAGTTGGGATAGAAGGAACACAAACATCAAAAAAGCCATTTATGAAAAGCCCACAACTAATATTATCCTCAATGGAGAAAAACTGAAAGCTTTCCCCCTGAGATCAGGAACACAACAGGGATGTCCACCCGCTTGGAGCCACGCACGGGGCTGGTGCAGTCCAGGAGGCCAGGGCCAGGGAAGAGGTGCAGGAGCTGGATCCCATGGCTGAAGAGCTCATTGGTCAGACCCAGGTAGTTGTGAAGTGCCAGAAAGGTATCCCACTATAACCTTACCATGATGATATGCATCAAGCTCTCAGGGTACTTGGTGAACATGGCAGAGAAGGCTTCCACTGGCAGTTGCAGCACGTTGGAGTCTCAGGCCACCCAGGGCAGACATAGTGCCCTGGGGGTGCTTGTGGCTGGTGATGACATCCAAGATGCTCAGGAGGCTGTTGATGCTGTCCCCAGGGACCACTTCTTTCAGCACATATTCCTTCCCATCAGGCCCTGGCAGACAGAGCTCCAGAAGCCCATCCTTCACCACATAGACACTGGCATCCGGCTGGCCTGGCCGGAAGACGTAGTCACCCTGGCTGAGCCACTGGAAGAACATGTGTCAGCAGAGCTCCAGGAAGAGCAGCTTCTCGAAGTGACCCAGCACCCAGACATTCTTGAGCATGTAGAGCATCTGGGAGGGCAGGTGGGAGTTATTCAAGTCACCCTCATCAAGTCAGCTTCAAGCACTGGGGGTGGGGACTCCTTCTGTGGCAGTGTTGGCGCCTCCTTCTGGATGCACAGGATCTTTAATACCTGGGTCATCCGGGGCTGGGGTTTTCTGCACTCATTCGCAGTCTGCATACCAGCAGGAGGATGAATATGGCTGTGACCATTACCTCTACTCCATCCCCAATCATCATGTCCAGCACCTCCTTATTAGCTGCTTTCTTGGCTGCTTTGTTTGCTAGACAATTTCCTTGCACTGTAGGGTTGTCTCCATTCTGGTATCCTTTGCAGTGTAGAACTGTAACTTCTTTTGGAAGCCAGACATCCTTGAGGAGATTTCTTCCCTGCTGCGGTAAGGCCCTTTTCTTTGTAGATTGCCCTCCCTTTGTATGTGTACAGTAGCAAAGGCATACTGGGAATCTGTTGAATCGCTTGTCCTTGCAAATGGTGAGAGCTCAGATTAAGGCATGTCACTGCATACCCTGCCTTTTGAATGCCCTCTGTGATGAAACTGCTACCATCACCGAACAAGATAAGGTCTGGGTCCTCCAGTCTGGTCATGCAGATCTGGGCAGTTTGAAAATACTTTATTGGTCACCTCAGAACAGTCATGATCTGGTTTCCCTTCCTCAGAATGTAGGAAAGTTGCTGGGTTCAACATCTGCACTATTTTAAGAGTCACCAATGGATTCTCACAGAGGACCCCCTGGTATTGTGCTGAGAGTTGGAGAGGCATGAGAGTTTCTTCTCATGCACAAAGAGATTCCACACTGAAACAGCCTGTGGCCAGCCAAAATCTGCTGGCAAGGGGCCCTCAAGGGTGCCCAGTGGTACATTGACCTCATCACCTAGAATCTGAGAGCAACAAGCCCCCCACAAACCTACCACACAACAGTCTGTCAGCTTTCCTCCTCCCCCAGGATGAGCCCAGTTCTGGCTCTGCAGACATTGGCAGCAAGGGGTGAGAGTCCCTGGGCCTCTACAGCCTTCCTTTTTTTTTTTTTTCTTTTCTTTTTTTTACCCAGGGCTGAGAGCTGCCACCTCTTCCAGGCTGAGACACAGCAAAGTTCTCTTAAATGAATACCAAAGCATAAATCCACTCCATCATAAAGAGTTACCTTAAGGCACAGTCTTAGCCTCCTCCTTGGGGCTTCTGAAACACATATCTCTCTGACCCAAGCAGATACTGAGATACGACTTCACAGAATAAATAAAACTCTCATCCCTCCATAACACTGTGTGCCTATGGGCGGAGAGGCATTCACACCACTGGTTGTAGCGGGAGATATAGGAAAATGCAGGAGCAAGGGGCAGGGGGCAAAGATGGAAGTGGCTGTACCACCTTTTCTGAAAGTCACTTTAAAAGGCTTTTTTATATGAGGTAGGCCAAGGGTTGATGCCTGCCCTCAGGCAGCCTTTATCTCTGGGAAGGCAGCTTTGGCCTCTGTCCAGCCAGGGGGTTCTCAATCTGGCCCTACCAAGAGATTATAGAGGGGTCTTGCTATTGCTGAGAATCTGGGAATCCAGATTTGGCAGAATCCCACAGCCCCCAGGAACTCTCATAGCCCCCTCTTATTTTGGGGCTAGGGTAGGGAGGTGATGACCTTTTTCTTTTCTTTTTTCCCTTCCCTAGTGCTCTTTTTCCATGAAACCGATAGCCTGCGTCTGACAGGAGTTGGAGGAGGGCCCTTGTGTCCTCTGTACAATTCTCTCGGGTACTGCTGGCAAAGAGGAGGCCCTCCACACACTGAAGAAGGGCCTAGTGTGTGGCCTCCCTTGGAAAGCTGTTGATGTCCTTGGCCACTGCCTCCCCAAAGAGGGCAGGCTAGTTTTAATTCCCTGTGGGTGGTGCATCTAAGTCAGTTGCATCTGACGCCCTGTGTCTGGTTTGGTCCATTTGAAGACAAACAAGGTTTGGCTTGGGGGTGCCAAGCAGAGGCAGAAGAAGGCATTCAGTTACCTGCCTTTCAGTCTAGGCAGGTAAACCAGTTGGCAGAGCATGGGATCGGGCTGAGGGAAGACGGGTTTAGGACCACCAAGTGCAAACTTGAACTGGTCAGTACCCTCCTACCAGCTTCCTGACTGGCAAAAACAGGGTTTTTCAGGGTGATTGGCATTCAACCAGAATGCCTGATTTCTTGGCTACAATGTTGGGGGTCTGTTTGTAGTGAAGTCTGGGGGGGGGGCAGTATGTCCTTGGCCCATACAGTGGGGAAGGCAGTCCTGAATTTGGATGGGCCACTGGGTTGGGCTTGGGTGCAGAATAGCCTCCATTCTTCCTGTCTTGGTGTAGTTATTGCCATTATAAGGGGGGCTGATTTTTCTTGTCTTGGATCCAATCAGAGACTGGTGCATTCCATTGGTTCAAAGGTTATTTGGGCCCCAACTTTGAGAATATATCCCAGCCAAGGAGAGGGATAGGACACTCAGGTAGATAGAGGAACTCATGCCATACCATGTGGCCCCCAATTTCACATTGATGGGTTTGGCAGAGGGGCTGTTGCATTGCCTGTTTCCCTGTGGCCCCGAGGATGGTGGCAGTCCTGTACTAAAGGGGGCAATGGGGAAGGTGATCACAGAATGTTCAGCCCCCATGTTGACCATAAAAGTCATAGTTTGGCCCCCTACTTTTATTTTAAACGTGGGCTCATTGGGGCCAAGAAGAAGTGAGCTAGGTCCCCCTCAGTCTGAATCTATCCCTGCTTCAATGTCCTTTCTCCTTGCAGCAGCCATATTCTTCTTTTGCTAAGGAGGTTCCCCCCTCCCCCTTTTGGGGGCTGGACCTTCTTCATCCTTTTGTTGTGGCCCTCTTTTGCCTAGGGGTCAAGACGGGTGTAAGCCTCACATAGTCTCATAATAATCCCCGGGGGATTCCCCTTGGGCTGGGCATATTCATAGGCTTCGTCCCCCCTGCTCAAATCCCCCTAGAGGAGAGCTTCTTGGTACTGGTGGCTGTGGACCAGCATCTGGAGAACACCTGTGCCTGGCTGAGGTTGAAACCTGGCCACTGGTTCCAGGGGAGAGAGAATCTGCCAAGCCTGGAGTTGGTGGGGAGACCAAAGGTGGCAGAGCATCAGGAACTGGGAGGTTCATATGGTGGGAGCAAGACTGGTTCTTCCTCCAGTACACCGGCGAGAATTTGTGGAGGTTGGGACTTATACAGGAACTGATCAAGGTAACCTGGGTCTCTGGTAACAACATCCCAGTTGCAGCGGATGGTTGGGACATCCAAGGTTCCCTTTGAGAGCCCTCCTACACCAAAAGTGGGCCATTCTAACTCACATAGGGTCCTTAACTTGCTGGGGGTTATCTTAATTCCATAGTCTCCCCCCAGAAAATCCTTCTTTGCTTTGTCCTGACCCCATAATATTCCCATGAGGTGGAGTTGCAAAGACAGACAGAGGGATAGGGGTGCCCCCTTAATGAGGAGACTAGTCAGATGCCTGTCTGGCTGTGTCCTGAAGAATGCTACTCACCACAGAATTGCAGATGGGCCCACTCAGACTCCATGGGCTTTTGGGGACCCTAAGGGTGCCCGTCCATGGAGCCACAGAGTCGAACTCAGCAGGCAAGCCAGACCGAGTCGCACATTCACACTCACATACACACCAGAGGTTATGACATTCCCTCCCACAGAATGTCTACAGATGAGACCATTGAGGTTTCCAGGGAGTGATCAGGCCCCCTTCCACCTCTATGGGTGGGCCAGACAGAATTGGAGCCCCAAAACTGAGAGACCTCTGAAGTCTCCAGGGAGTGATTAGGTCTCCCTTCCACCACTATGGGTAGGCTGATGGGGCACTGTAACAGATTTCCTGTCAGTGAGACCACTGAGGTCTCCAGGGAGTGATCAGGTCCTCCTTCCACCACTCTGGGTGGGCAGGACAGGACAGAATTGGGTCCCAGGCCTTACTGATATCCGCCATCGGGTCTAGATCCTCTATTGCCAAGTCTCCTCAAGTCCAGTGGGAATGGCAGAGCAGGGCCAGCCCGAAGGGACCAAGCAGGAGACTGCCAAAATTCAGGCAGGGCATGCCTTCTCCATTACAATTCCTTGTTCCATCACGCCTCGCCGTTTTCCCAAACCGGTGGCAACAATGGGCTGGCGCAGTTGGGTTTCCTGGTCAGGGAACCAAACGTTATGGACACTGGTCTGGATCACCAAGCAGAAGAAGGAGATCTTGGAAGGAAGAAGGTTTATTTTACACTGGTGGGCCCAGAGGAGATCATTCTCCAGAGATCTGAGCCCAGAGCATTAACAGATGGGACAATTTATAGTCTGTTACATCTGCACCTCTCAGTAGTAATTTGGTGCCTGTGGCAAGCAGGGTAGGAAGGAAATCCCGGAAGGGTAGTCTTCTGACAAGAACTGGAATTCCCTTATCAGTCCTGTCAGCCATCTTATAACAGATTTTTCCCTAACAGAATTACTTAAAAAGAAATTTTGTTGCACAACATATCCAAAATGCTAAATTCTGCTCATCTTAAGGTGCTAAAAACACAATTATGAAAATATTGGTGATTTCCACAGATTTAGAAAAAAGCTATGGAATCATACTATTAGCCTACTTAAATTTGTGTTAACTAAGCAAGTATATTTATTTCAAGATATCCATGCATACCTAATTGCCAGTGCATTATTTCTATGCATTTTGAGGAGTCAGGACCTTGCATTGCAGGTCTGAATGCAAATGGACTGATTTTTAAACCTGAAGAACACTAGAGATAGAAGGGTAATGAAAAATGTCATTTCAGGGGCTCCTAGAGATTCTTCTAGAACAGAAGAATGCAATCCACATGAGTACTCTAGGGGTAATAAAAGGCAGCTTACCAAAAAAAATGGGCAGCCTAGACCTGGCTATATGAGCCCTGGTTATCAACAATACAAGGATACATTACTGCAGCAGAATTACCATTAAACAATATTTTGAATAATATTAGGTCAGAGTTAGTCAATAACCAAAGAGTTTTAGTATCTTCAATACCAGTGACAGCTTAACAAAATATGCTTAAGAATCATTTTTCTGAAAATTATGAAAATATATTCCTATATAATTATAGAAACAATAATTTTAATAGTGGATAACAATATTTTATATCCATAAACTGATTTTAATATAAATTTCTTGCAAATAAAAACATTACAGTTTTTACAGATGAGGAAAAAAATTACAAAAGAAAGGAAGAAGGAATCCCAAACAGAGGACAGAGAGGCTAATTCAGTACAGCTTTGCAGTGAACTTGTCCTCACCCAGGATGCCTGGGTGGCTCAGTCAGCGTCCAATTCTTGATTTTGGCTCTGGTCATGATCCCAGTGTTGTGAGATAGAGCCCCTTGTCAGGCTCTGCACTGAGTGTGGAGCTTATTTGGGACTTTTTCTCTGTGTTTCTCTCCCCCCCCCCCCACTCTCTCTCACTAAAATTAAAAAAAAAATGTCCTCACTTAATATCTCCAATTTCCAGTATATGCCAAATATCTCAAGTGTTTGTCTAGTGCAAAACAAAGCATAGAAAGTCAATTATGCTACCCCTACAACACTCAGTGCTCTAAAACCTCATCTACAACAACAGAGCTGATTAAAGGTAACATTAATATGCTGTCAAGAGTAACAACTTCTGTTAAGGTGTTATCAGCACACAGAAGATTTCATTTGCCCAGGCATGAGCAATAGACCTAAATTACCACCATATCTCAGGGTTGTAGGACTACAATTGGCTGCAACAGTAACTGTAGGAGTTTTCCATATGCTGTAGTTTACTAGTTGCAAATTAATTTCTATGCCCATAGATTATGTTATAAATGGTTGTGTGGACACTCTCAAATTTACAGAAACAGGTTGTGGTTCCTAAAAAGCATCTATGCTCCAATATATAACTTTTAATAAGATGCTTAGCTCAGCATTTCAAGGCAATTCTAGGAAACAATGCAATTTAGCAGAACTGCTTTCAAAGTCAATGAAAATTCACAGGTATTTAAACAAGAATTTAGAAATGCAGGAACCTTAAATGACTAGCACTGTTGAATGCAGACTATTCTGTCTGGGGAGAAGAGATAGGCATACATGTATGACAAATTACAACCATTAAATCAAATAATGTAGAGGTAATTCTATCAATAAGCCATCAACAAGCACATATTGCCAATCTGATTTCAAAATTTTTTTTATTATTTATTTTTTTAAGTTTTTAAAAAAGTTTATTTATTTTGAGAGAGACAGAAAGCATGAGTGCAGAAGGGGCAAGAGAGAGGGAGAGAGAGAGAATCCTATGCAGGCTCTGCACTGTCTGCTCAGAGCCTGAGGCAGGGCTCAATCCCATGAACCATGAGGTCATGACCTGAGCCAAAATCAAGAGTAGACGCTTAACTGAGCCACCCAGGTGCCCCACAAAATTTATTTTCAATATTAAGACATGTCAAATGCTTCCACAGAACTATCCTTTTTAATAGGTTTCCTGAAATACATATAGTATTCATTTAGCTCTAACAAAATGTAACAGAAGAGAAAAAGTGAAATAACATGAGTTTCTAGACTTGTAGTTAAACAAAAAACCCCACCTAAGGTATAAAGTTAAAATGTCAGGAGTGCCTGGTGGCTCATCTGGTTGAGCGTCCAGCTCTTGATTTTGGCTCAGGTCATGATCTCACCATTGGTGGGTTCCAGCGTGAGTTGGGTTCTGTGCTGACAGCAGGGAGCCTTCTCTCTCTCTCCCTTCTCTCTGCCCCTGCACTTCTCTCTCCCTCTCTCTCTTTCTTTCTCAAAATAAGTAAACTTAAAAAAAATGTCTACAATAAGTTTACCACACTACGTGGGTCCCACTGGGTTTAGCATTTTTATACTCAAGTAAGGTGCAATCTCTCAATCTTAAATCTCTATTCAATATCATCAAACATAAAGGAACGTATGACTACACACAAACTCTAAGATTATATTCTTTACACTGACACCATTTGTCAGTTTATTAACTCCTAAAACTGAGGGTCTGTACCATGCTTAAGTAATTCCTTTTCCAAGTTATACTCAAATTCTTTTTTTTTTTTTTCAACGTTTATTCACTTCTGGGACAGAGAGAGACAGAGCATGAACGGGGGAGGGGCAGAGAGAGAGGGAGACACAGAATCGGAAACAGGCTCCAGGCTCTGAGCCATCAGCCCAGAGCCTGATGCGGGGCTCGAACTCACGGACCGCGAGATCGTGACCTGGCTGAAGTCGGACGCCTAACCGACTGCGCCACCCAGGCGCCCCTCAAATTCTTAAAGATATATATGCACACGCATATAAAATAGAAAGTGTCAGTCTATTGTCAACACCAACCATAACATAAAAACCCTCACTGAAGAAAAGTGTCAGATGATAGAGTCTCAGATGAAATAAATTTTACACCGAGCAGTGTGAGAAGTGAGGTGATTGATTTTCAGAAATACCAAATAAAAAGTGTGCTGTCTAATTAACAATAGGTTTACAACCTACTGGAAATATATACAAACCCTTCTCCCCACACACAATGGAGTCCCAAACCCTTAGACACTTCACTTCCTGGTTCTTCTTCCCTTCTCCATTTCATGGGCTTATTTTTTGTAGGCTTTGCAATGAGCATGTGCCAAAAACTGAAGTCTCTGTGTCACCTCAAGGAATGTATCTTTGTTCCAATAAGACTACTTTTTTGGCCTTACATGGGCATAGGAGACTTCTGGGTAAGGCTGTAACCTCTGTAGTACTCAGCCAATGAGGAATCAGGGGAGGGACTTCCTGTCAGGAGATGAATTGCCTGCTGTAACAGCCTCAAGTGTTACAACCCAGCAACCTGGGTTTATTTGGAGGAGGCCTATTTAGATAATAAGAGGCCCTTAGGCCTGGGTCCTGGTTTAGAGCCATGAAGGCTTGGACCTTCTGGTACCTCTCCATTTGCCCTGTTTTCCACAGAAGAGACCTAACTGACAGAACCTACTGAGTTCAGGGAGTGTTACAGAATATCAGTCCTTTCTCAAATTTTGCAATACAAATTGTTTCCAATAAGTTAAAAGGCATTGCAAAGGAGAGTCCTTGGGAACTGAAGAGAGAAGGTCCACTACAAAGAAAATCCACCTCTCCCTGACCCACTGGTGGTGTCCCATGTGCAGGAAATCTCAGAAGTTTCTGTTGTCAAAGCCACACAAGACATCCCTGGAATGAAATTGCTATGATCACTGACTGCTGTAAAGACCCCATTGGAGGGAGGCTGGCCCTTCCCAACCCTGCTTCCCCATTGCATTCTTGACCAAAATGGGTACCAACATATGGACCAAGTTTGCCATGCTGAGAAGGCCATGTTTTGCCTTGGCTTGCCTTGCTGAGAAGCTCCTGAAGAACCTGCCATTTTTAACCCATGAAAACATTGGAAAAGTTTTACAAGGGGAAATTACCCAATTCTGTAGTTTAAGTAGTTAGTAGGGAAAACAGTGAAGATAGATATCCTTAATGATCTAAGTAACATTCCAATGCATTTAGTTCTTATGGCCAATTTACTAGGAAACGGGTCCCCATTCAGGTTTTAATCCAATCAGGTACTGGTTTTGACTGGCTCAGAGTGAAGGTCTCACAGCCAGAAGTGGCTAGACCAGGGATATGGAGGGGATCACATTAGACCAATGAGGATGAAACTTCACACAGAGTGCTAAGATTGGCAGCCATCCTGGTAACTTAGGCGGCTCTCCCATGCCCAAGACAGACAACGTTGTATAACGACAGAAACGAAGAGAGAGCATCAAGTTTCTGGGTCTTATTACCATTCCATCCAGGGTACTAACTTCCAGCCAAAAAGCAGTAGAGTAGCCACAGGCTAGAGGATTGCAGCCTGAGTGAAACAGGGTGATATTGAAAAAAACCACCAGACGCCAAATAGAAGCGAGGCAAGATTTTATTCACAGCCGGGCCAAACCTGATCTCCTGATGTTAAGGAGAAAAGTGCAGTGAATGGCCCTGAACAAAGGCAGCAGCGGGCTTATATGGATTTTAGCAAGCCAGAATACATCATTATTTGGTTAACCAATTACAATCGACAGCATTTCATAGTAGCCAATTATATTGTGACATCAAGATGTTAGTTTTGGCGGGAACCTATAAATTTTGAAGGTCTTTGTCCTAAGAGCGCTTAAAATGACCAATCATAGTTAGACACCTGAGATGCTGTAGGGCAGTGAGTATGTGACTTTTTACATGTTGGTCTTGCCTAGGCCAGATCTTGGTAGAGGGGGTGGGGGAGCGTTTTGCATCCTAAGTTATCTGTTTAGTAAGCAGGCGAGGTCACAGAAGTGAGATAGGGCGGTTAGTAATTACTGATAACCCTAATAGGGAACTACATAAGCCTTTTATCTCAACTATTCATGAAAGGTGAGTTTAAGGTGAATTTATATACAATAAGCTTTCTGATATCTTATAAGTTGACCTATTACACTGAGCAATTGACAAGAAAGTGTTCCAGTGGGACAATACTTGTTGAAAAGCCACTGAAATGAAAGTGAGAAGGAAAGCTGGTAAAAAAACAGATAAAGGGGGCAGCCAGATGTGTGGGGCCAGGTACTCCTCTTGCATGCTTTTGGCTTCTGCAATCTTGCTTGTCTCTTGTATCAGCCTGCAGACTGGAACCAGAAACTTGACTGTACTAGCCCCACCCATCCCGGAAGCACATATGTATAAAAGAAGGGTAAAACCTGAGCCAGATGCTCCACCTTTGGAGGTGACTCTGCTGGGCTGACACCTGTGCAAAATAAAGTTTTTTCTGATTCTCCAGTGCATGTTGCTTGTCCCTTCCTGGACGCGGAGTATTTGCTATAACATTTTGGTGTGTTGTCCAGGAAGCCAACAGCTGCACTGGCCCCTTGTGCCTCCATTGTTGAGAACCAGTGGGGGTTCTCATTTTTACTCCCATGATGGGAAGGAAGTGCACCACCAGTGGTTTCACTGACCCCTGACCTTCTCTGGGCCTGATAATAGCCAGCTGCCACCATGTTCTAATGGACCCTGGGGGGAATCAGAAAATTCTGCCAGGATGGGACATCAGATCAGGTGAGAGTGTTCCAGGGACTCAGGACCGAGTTTAGGCCTGACCTAGAGGTGGAAGGGGAGCTTGATCACATCCTGGGTGACATAGTCACTCATAGGACAGGTAAGTCCTGGGTAGAAGTCTGGAATCTGTCTGAATGTGAGAGTGCTGGTGCTCCAAGGTTTTGTCTGTAGAGCCTGAGTGGATCCTATCCTGCCATTCCTTGACCACCTCATACGGCTCAAGGCAGAATCAGGTGTGTAGAGGCCTGATCCAAGTCAGGGGTTTATACTGACCTGCCAATGCTAAGCAGCATATTAGTCCCTGCAAGGGGAGTAACCAAGTGGATGAAGTGACCTCTGCCCTCCTGTTTGTCCTGGGACACCGTACATTGGGACGGATCCATGTAGGATGCCAGGATGGGGGAAATTCCTCAAAAACAACTGTTTTGGGGTGTATGATTAAGAATTTTTAAAAGGGATTTTCAGCTGACTACGCAGTCAAATTGACCCCTGGGAAATTACACACCCTCTGTGAATTAGAATGGCCCACATTTGGTATAGGCTGGCCCCCTGAGGGCACCTTAGATGTCCCCACAGTCTGATCTGTTTATAAAGTAGTTAGTGGAGACTCTGGTCAATTTCCATACATTGATCAATGGCTGGAAATAGCCCAAGTCAAGCCTCCTTGGGTCTGGTTCTGCATTAATAGTAAGGGACAATGTAGGGTCTTAGTGGCACAGGCTGAGAAGAAGACCTCACAGCAGAAAAAACCGTCCCCCATCCTCCAAGACAATTCAGAAGAAGTCATTCCATTTCTGCCACTATATGTCCCTGGTGCCCCATCAATCAAGGGAGGAGAACCTTGCCTGCCTGACAGTCCACCCCTGTGGGTCTCACCTCCACCAGCAGCCAGTCTGCCCCAATCAGGGACACCTGAACTGGTAGGAAGATGCCTTAGGTCCATGGCTCAAAGTCCAAGGCCCCCAGTGACAATGAAGATGCCAACACAGGAGACTAGGGGTCCCCAGAGAATAGGCCCCAACGGGACCCTACAAGAGGGGGATCAGTTTTCTATCAACAGTTCTCCAGTACTGACCTCCTCAACTGGAAGCATCGCAGGCCACCCTACACTGAGAAGCCATGGGCAATGGTAGATCTCCTAGAATCCATAATCCAGGCTCACCGCCTTGCTTGGGTTGACTGTAAGCAGATTCTCCTTACCCTTTTCATATGGAGGAGCACCAATGAATTATCACCAAAGCCAGAAAATGGTTCTGGACTCAGGCACCAGATGGACAACTAGATGTTGAGGCTTGGGCACAAGAGACTATGCTTGAAGAAGAGCCCCACTGGGATCCCAACACTGAAGCGAGAAGGGCCAGATTAGAAAGATACCAACTCACTTCCCTCCAAGGGGTAAAAACAGGGGCCAAAAAGCCCACCATCGTGGTAAAGGTATCTGAGGTCCTACAAAGGCCAGAAGAGAGTCCAGCTGACTTCTATGAAAGATTATGTGAAGCCTTCAGAGTTTACACTCCATTCGACCCAGAAGCCCCCCAAAACAAATGCATGGTCAATGATGCCTTTGTGGGATAGGCCCAAGGTGACATTAGACAGAAGGTCCAAAAATTGGAAGGATTCACTGGAAAGAATGCCACCGAACTATTGGAAATCTCCAACAAGGTTTTTGTAAATCAGATCGAGCTGCCAGAAAGGAGGCAGAACAAAGAATGAAACAAAAGGTAGCTCTCCAGGCCATGGCCTTGGGGCGACCACTCCCTCTGGAAGGGCCCCTATGGAAACCATGAAGGATTCAGGAACAAAGAAGGGCACCACTGGGATGGGATCAATGTGCCTACTGCAAAGAATTTGGACACTGGAAAAATGAATGCCCCAACTGCCAAAAAGGAAAACCAAAAACCTCCGCTCCACCCAGTCACTACCAACCAGAACCATTTGAAGCTGACCTGATTAGACTGGCAGGAGTGGGCTCTGATTAGAAAAGACCAGACTCTATCCAAATAGGCCCCCATGAACCCATGGTCAAAATGAAGGTAGGGGGCCAGACAATCGACTTCATGGTTGACACTGGGGCTGAACACTTTGTGGTGACACACAAAGTGGCACCTCTGTCGGGTTGAGAAGTTACCATTGTAGGAGCCACTGGGATGCAAACCCAAAGGCCATTTTGTGATCCCTGACAATGCCAGCTGAGGGAAGGTCACCAACTAGTTCATAAATTCCTGTATCTACCCAACTTCCCAGTCTCACTATTAGGTAGGGACCTATTAGCCAAGTTGGGTGCAGAAATGGCCTTCACCTCAGATGGACAGATGCAATTGTGCCTAAACATGAAAGCCCAACCCATGATTTTGTCCCTGATGATTCTACAGGAAGAGGAATGGAGATTATATACTTCCCCTCCCCGAGCTAGGAGCTGAATTCCCTTCAGTTTGGGCAGAAAGAAACCCTACTGGTCTGGCAAAAAACCACCCCCCAATATTAATTGACCTGAACCCTGGGGCCCAACCTATCAAAATACACGAATATATGGTACTATGGGAGGCATGCCCGGGGATCCAGACACACTTGGACAGGCTACTCAAATGGGGACTTCTAAAACAATGCCAGTCCCCATGGAATACTCTCTTGATGCCCATGCAAAAACCTGGGACAAACAATTACCACCCTGTACAGGACCTGAGAGCCATTAATGAAGCAGTTGTCATGCTGCATTCAGCGTTGCCTAAATCATAGACTCTACTAGGACTCATACCCTCTGAAGCAAGATGGTTCACATGTCTAGATTTAAAGGATGCCTCCTTCTGTCTCCAGCTAGCATCTAATAGTCAACCCCTATTTGCCTTTGAATGGGAAAACCCTACCATGGGGGCAAAGGAACAATTCACTTGGACTAGACTGCTGCAAAGATTCAAAAATTCACCAACCTTATTCAATGGGGTGATGGCATCTGACTTAGCCAGGTTTCTGGGACAGGGCCTAAGATGTGTCCTCCTCCAATATGTGGACAATCTCCTGCTAACCAGTCCCATGCAGACCCAGTGCTGGGAGAGAGAGAAAGAGAGTCCTACTCAGGCTACTAGCAGAGGTGGGATCCTGGGTGTTAAAGAAAAAAGCAGATTTGCCAAAAGGAAGTTAAATATTTGGGCTTCAAAATTACCCAAGGCAAACGGATGCTGGGAGCCAAAAGGAAATGGCAGTCTGTGACATTCTGGTTCCCACTACCTGCTGGCAGGTCCGAGAGTTCCTGGGAGCAACAGGGTTCTGTCAGATATGAATGCCAGGCCTCTCAGAGTTGGCCATACCTGTATATGAGGCACTAAAGGGGGAAGAAATGGCACCCCTTTTCTGGGGTCCTACTCAAGAAAAGGAAAGGCATTTGAAACCATAAAAACAAAACTCACAGAGGCACCAGCCTTGGGACTTCCAGATGTATCATGAGATTTCAACCTGTTCATACATGAATAGAATGGGGTGGACCCAGGAATTTGGACCTTGGCAAAGACCAGTGTCATACCTTTCAAAGCAGATTGACTCAGTTGAAGCAGGATGGCCACCCTGTTTGAGGGCCTTGGCAGCCACCCCACTTTTAATCAAAGAAGACAACCTTACATTGGAGCAAAACCTAAGCATTAAGTTTCCTCTTTCTGTTATTACCTTGATGGATTCCAGAGGGCAATACCGTTTAAGTCAGGCTCGGATGACACAATATCAGAGACTCCTATGTGAGAACCCAGAAATAAGATTAGAAGCCTTAAAAACTCTAAACCCTGCCACTTTTTTGCCTGCAGCAGTGGGCATGATTGTCTAAGGTACTTGATTAAGTCAATTCTAGCCAACCTGACCTATCAGACAGGCCCTTACAAAATCCTGACCTCATCCTGTACACCAACAGCTGCAGCTTCATGAACGAAGGCAAAAGATACTCCGGTTATGCAGTAGTCTCTGATTTTGAGGTCATAGAAGCAAAGGCCCTTCCACCAGGATGGTCAGCCCCAAGAGAAGAACTGTGGGCTCTAATAAGAGCACTAGAACTCAGTAAAGACAAATGGGCCAACACATACACTGACTTGCGCTATGCCTTTGCCACTCTACATGAGATGACTTTTGATTGCAGGAGGAAAAGAAATAAAAAATCAGGAAGAAACCCCAAAAATATTAAGGGCAGTCTGGAAACTGAAGGAGGGAGCAGTCATTCACTGAAAGAGACACCAAAGAGGAAAGGACTCAGTATCAGAAGGTAATTGACAAGCCAATGCCACAACTAAACAAGCAACAGGAAAACAAACAACACCCTCAACTGGAACTGCCAACTTCCCCAAAGTACACAAACTAAGAAACAAAATGGGCACAACAGGAAAAAGGAGGCCAAAGGAAGGATGGTGGGTACTTCCAGACCAAAGAGTCTATGTACTAGAGCAGCTAGCCCACCAGGTGGTTCTCCAACAGCATGAGCTCACTCACCTAGGAAAAACAACCCTTGAAGGCTTATTGAGCCATTACTATGTAATTGCTCGACTCCCATCCCTCTGTGCCTCAGTCTCTCAACTCTGCCTCCTTTATGTTCAAAATAACGCCAAATAATGCCAAACTGGGCCCATGGGAATCCAACGCTATGGTCAGGCATTCTTTGAAGATTTGGAGGTAGATTTTACTAAAATAAGACCCAGTGGAGGATACAAATTTCTTCTGGTATTCATCTGCACATTTTCAGGCTAGGTTGAAGCCTATCCCACATGCACCAAAAAGGCAGGAGAAGTAACCAAGGCCTTGCTAAAGGATATCATTCCCAGACATGGGATGCCATTAACCATAGGCTCAGACAATGACCCAGCTTTTGTGGCTGAGGTGGTGCAACAAATAACCAAAACCCTAGGTATCCAATGGAACTTACACATGGCCCACTGGTCCCAGAGTTCAGGGAAAGTGGAATGTATGAACCAAACCCTTAAATCAGCCATGGCAAAACTATGTCAGGAAACTAACTTGCCCTGGCCAGATATACTACCCCTAGCTCTTTTCCAAATATGCTGTACATAATAGGATAATGGGTAAAAATAGGATTCCCTTCATTTGAGATCCTATATGGAAGGTAGGATCCTTCAGTTATCCTACCTCCAGTAGTCAAATTCAAGGGGGACCTGACAGAGCTAGAGAATTTATACATACAAAAACAACTACAAGGATTAGGAAAAACTGTATTTGAAATACATAGGTGGATGAAGGACAGGACACCTATTTCCCTAGGAGAACCTGGGGATCAGGTTTTTATTAAAGATTGGAAAAGGGAACCACTCAAACCTACCTGGAAGGGACCCTATTTAGTTGTGTTAACCACACCTACAGCCCTCAGTGTTGCAGGACTAACCGCCTGGATCCAACATTCTCGAATAAAGGTAGCCTACCTGCCACCTGACAACCACTTGGAATAGAAAGTGACTGCTAACCAGAATAATCCTTTACAGATCACCCTTAAGAAGATGGCAGATGCTAAGTGGCCTACATCCAGCACCTGAGAACTCTCTGTAACCAGAACCTCGAGGAAATCACCAAGCAACTTGAACTATAACAAATCATTCTCTCTCAAATTTCACTGTCACCCCCTACCTATTTATCTTTCCATACTCATTTTTATACTCTTTGCAGTGGGACTAACCCAAGTTATTCCTGCAGACTGGTGCCTGTCACAAACTCTTGTTAGCCTTCCTCTACTTATTAGTGTCAGGATGCCTAATTGTCTTTAGATGTATATGATCTGAGTTATGATTGCTGTCCCTGACTTGGAATAAGAAACTGTCAGGAATCTACCCTAACAAAATGAAATTTCTCCTACTGTTAATGCTGAGTTCTCTCATAAGAAGTGATGCCCCTCCTCAATGTAATGATGAATGTTTCAGGACCTATCACACAAGCTCCTTCCTTTCCCATGCACTGAATTGCCTAAAGCATCTCCTAGGACAGAGGACCACACACAAGGTCTTCACCACATATACATATCAACATGCAAAATGTTATCAATCTGCCTTGCTCTATTTCCATGACAGAAAAACCTGTTGGCAAGGAAGAATTAAAGCAAAATACCTTTGGCAGGGAACATCATGTCATGGATATCCAGACAAATAGGATTGCTGGACACAACAAACCCACTTTGGATTGTCTGATGGAGGAGGAGTCTAAGACCAGGCCTATAAGGAGGCAACCCAACAAGAGGCACAAAACTCTATGAAGCAGACTTCTGGAAGTCTGCCCAGGAGACCCAAACTTCCAGAAATCAGGCTTAGTGGGCCTTATGATTTAAACTCCTGTTTATACCATATTCTAAATTCAACCCATCTCCTCTTCAACTTCTCTAATCCTAAGTTAGCCAAGGACTGTTGGCTTTGTCTCTCTCTAAACCCCTTGCATTATGAGGTTACCCCAGTCCCAGATGATATAACCAATATGGCTATCCCCCACAACATGTCAACAGATAACATAACTGTCACAATAGGGTCCATGGTTACTGATACAAAACTAATAGGGCAGCCTCCTGTGTTTTAAGGACTAACGGGGAACAACCCCTGTAGGTAACTTAACTAACAACCAATGCAACCAAACTGAGATATACAACCAAACAGGTAAAAAACCAAGAGTCACCCTGATGTCTTCCCCCTGTGGGAATATTCTTTGTGGAACTAATGTTTATTTGTGCTTGCCTGCTAACTGGATGGGAATTTTCACCTTTGCACTCCTAACCAACCCCCCAAATAAATATTCTCCCCAACAACCAATCTCTTATATTTCCCTTGGCTGCACATACTCAGTCTAAACGAGCTATCCAAGCTATACCTCTACTAATTGGGTTTGGAATCACTGCCAGAGTAAGTACTGGAGTTGGGGGAGTAACCTCATCTATTTCATTTTACCAAAAACTATCCCAAGATCTGACAGATGACATAGAGCAAGTTACAAACTCCCTGGTAACCTTACAAGAGCAGGTGGACTCGTTAGCAGCAGTAGTAGTACAAAATAGAAGAGAGTTAGAGCTGTTAACTGCTGAGGAGGGGGGAATATATCTCTTCCTAAATGAGGAACACTGCTTCTGTGTTAACCAGTCAGGGGTAGTTAGAGATATGGCCCAACAACTAAAGGAATGGATCATCAAGCAGAGGCAAGAATTAGCAGACCCATGGAACTCTCGGAGCAACATATAGAATTGGGCATCCTGGCTCCACCCTCTAGCTGTTCCTCTCCTAATGCTTGTCATAGCCCTTCTGTTTGATCCTTGTATTCTTAATATGCTAACCAGGATTGTTCCCTCTTGTCTAGAAGCTATCAAACTCCAGATGACGCTTCAGTTGGACCATTCTAGCTGTCACTACTCTCCTTTGGCTGGCAAAGAACCCTAGCTGTCACATTCCTCCCTTTGATGTCCCTGTCCAGCAGGAAGAAGCCAAAACAGTCTTTGCTCCTCCTCCTGTGGTAGCAAAGGATTCCCTGCCCCCACAAACTGATTTTCTCTAAGTCTGCTACAGCATCTTGAGAATCAAGAAGGGGGAATGAGAAGGAAAGCTGTAGAAAAGCAGATAAAAAGGGGCAGCCAGATGTCCAAGGCCAGATACTCCTCTTGGATGCTTTTGGCTTCTGGGATCTTGCTTGCCTTTTGTATCAGCCTTTAGCCAGGAACCAGAAGCCTAACTGTACTAGCCCTACCCATCCCGGAAGCACATATGTATAAAAGAAGGGTAACCCTGAGCCAGATGCTCCACCTTTGGAGGTGACACGGCTGGGCCAATACCAGTGCAAAATATACAGTCTTTACTGATTCCCAGAGTGCATGTCACTTGTCCTTTCCTGGACAATGAAGTATGCTGTAACAAAAGAAAAGCAAGACGAGAGGTGTTATGGAACCAGGCTGGCACGCTGGCGGAAAAACCAAGCAGCACTCAGATCTTGGTGGATCAGAGATTTATTTAATGCCAACGGGCTCAGAGGAGACCACTTCTCCAAAGATCTGAGCCCTGAATGTCAGCAGGAAGGGTAATTTATAGTTGTAAGCCTCCATATTTGGGGGGGGGGGGGGTTCGCAGGCACAGCAAACAAAGGAAGAAGAACTTGGAGGAGGGGTCTCTAAGCTAGAGACCAGAGCTTGTTTTAGCCCCATCGGCCATCTTTGGCATACTTTATTCACTTCTCCAACACCATCAGTGAGTCTTAGTTCTGTATGGTGCAGATGGCAGGTTGGGGATCACTGGGAAGGCCTGTTACTCGAGGTGAAAACTTCACCAGGGATTAGGGGCTGAGGTGTTTCAAACTGTTGTAATCTCTAGAAAACTCAGACAAAATGTGTAATAATACCTCCTATAACTTTAAAGTACTTAAACATATGTTTTGAACTGGCCCCACCCTGGCTACTTCTTTCTCAGCTCCATTTTATTCTATGTGGATTATTTTATATTTTAACTTACTGGTATAATTGCCAAAAGTGATGTGATGATGTGATGTGATGTGATGTGATGTGATGTGGGCTGGGAGTGAACAGTCAAGAAATAATTATTGAGACATTTTCAGTGCAAAAAGAATTGCTTTTGTGCTTATGAGAAGTAACTAATTATATACTTTCTAGTTAGTGGGGGCTAAGGATAGCAGAATTCTCTAAGGAATTTGGAAGTAAGGCTTTCAGGACCATGAGGCCTACCCACTACTAAGATAAGGCTATTTACTACTGCCTAGTAAAACATCAGTCTTGAGACCCTTCAGATGCTCTGGATATATATGCAGATCTATCTGGGGGAGTGTTCAAAGCTATCAGGGAAAGTGACACTAACAAGAGCAAAGCTATAGTGTAAAGCAATAAAAGAAGCCCTCATGTACACTTTATCTCTCTCCAAGTCAGTTCGACTTTCTGTCACCTTGTGTGATTCATACTACACTTTGGATGCTGAGAATGGCAGGAAAATTGCCAGTTTGCTCCTGAGCTCTTGCTGCCAGGTATTAGAGCCATACCCACAGTTGGATAAAGACTTCCCTTGCTTGCCAAGTAATTTCACTTGGGCAGCCTGCCTGTGCACAGTTCCACTGGTGAAGAGGTTTCAGTAGTGCTTATCCTGGTACCCCATATACACCTTTGTCCTTATTGGATCAGGACCCTTTCCAGTATTCAGGATTTACAGGTCCAGACCCAGGATGTCTATCAAGATACAGAGAGAACTATCTCCTTGATTCTGTGAGTTGAGACCACAGGAATGTGCTCCATTGCTTTGGAGTATGATGGAGCCTTTGGTTCTGAGTCTACCCCACAAGTCCCTGTTTCTATGGTAAGGTGTGGGTATACTCCCTAATCTCGGTCTAAACCCAAGGAGTCTGTCTTTTGCTCTGGAGCAGCCAATGCCTGCTCATCGCTTCCCATGTACTTCCTGACCTCAGACCTCTTGTATTGCTTGGCCTGTGTGTACAGGGAATACCCTAACCTGGCAGGTCTTCTCAGAGATAGTTTTTCATAAAAGTACAGCCTAATGGGGAGAGGAAAAGGGCATTTTGTTACCAAACCCTGAAGTCAGATTCAGGCATGTACAGTAAGCCAAACTCTGAGTCACCAGGTTTGAAAGAGAGAAATCTTTATTATCAGAAGGGCAGCCCCATGAGAAGACAGGGAATCAGTCCCAAATCTGCTTTGCCTTTGTTAAGTCTAAGATAGGTTTATATGCAGTTATTAAGGTATGAAGATATGTGGGGGGGGGGGGGGTTAGGGCAGGAACTGGAAGGACTTTGGTACTTAGAGGGGAAACTTGAAACTTCTGAGATATTGCACTATTGGGACATCTGGGCTCTATCTGGGGGTCTCATAGCATTACATGTTGGCTTTGTATCTATAAAACAAACATTATTAGGTAGCCTCCCTCCTTGGTTCCAATACCTCATGCTGGGAAGAAGAAAGCAAGGAACAAAGTTAGTGATTCTTGCAAGGCTATAGAGGAATTTGCTTATATGCAACATGTAAGGTTACAATGGTAGAAGAGCCTAGAGAAAATTTATGTGAAGAATGAAGCATGTACTGGGCTCCAGTTCCCTAATCCTGTTTAAAATTCCTCAATCATGGGGATCCTTCTTCACTACTTCTTGCAAAGAGGGGTGAAGTTTGGCTTTTGAGAAATGAAACTTTTTTGCTCCTAATTGTGAGAACTCTTTGGTGCCTGGCTCAACCTCAGTATTTTTGACAACCATCAAGCTGGTCCCGACTTTTGCAGCCCATGAACAGCATTTCATGAAAAAATTATAAAAAGGACAGCTAGGACAGATAATTGAATTTCTTGTGGAATCCTGGAAAATTTATTAGAAAACCAGTCCCATTTTATTTCTGAGATTTTCACAGGAATTTGTTTTAGCCAAGTGACTTGTTTTCTAATTCATTTATGTTTCTACTTCAGCTGAAGAATGAACATAGATGCAACACAAGGAGTTAATTACCTTACACATTCTTCCTTGTTCTCCTAAAATAGTCTAGGGCCAATCCTATTGTCCGGGGTTACCTGTGTCAAGGAGTCTAATGGTGTTTTTGTTTTGTTTTGTTTTGTTTTGTTTTGTTTTGTTTTGTTTTTTGAGCTGCTATTAGTTGAGCAATACCCTCAACCAAAGTTCCTAGAATCACAGAAATGTTTCTTTCTTTATTTTTATTTTTATTTTTTTATTATTATTATATGAAATTTATTGTCAAATTGGTTTCCATACAACACCCAGTGCTCATCCCAACAGGTGCCCTCCTCAATACCCATCACCCACCCTCTCCTCCCTCCCACCCCCCATCAACCCTCAGTTTGTTCTCAGTTTTTAAGAGTCTCTTATGCTTTGGCTCTCTCCCACTCTAACCTCTTTTTTTCTTTTTTCCTCCCCCTCCCCCATGGGTTCCTGCCAAGTTTCTCAGGATCCACATAAGAGTGAAACCATATGGTATCTGGCTTTCTCTGTATGGCTTATTTCACTTAGCATCACACTCTCCAGTTCCATCCACGTTGCTACAAAAGGCCATATTTCATTTTTTCTCATTGCCACGTAGTATTCCATTGTGTATATAAACCACAATTTCTTTATCCATTCATCAGTTGATGGACATTTAGGCTCTTTCCATAATTTGGCTATTGTTGAGAGTGCTGCTATGAACATTGGGGTACAAGTGCCCCTATGCATCAGTACTCCTGTATCCCTTGGATAAATTCCTAGCAGTGCTATTGCTGGGTCATAGGGTAGGTCTATTTTTAATTTTCTGAGGAACCTCCACACTGCTTTCCAGAGCGGCTGCACCAATTTGCATTCCCACCAACAGTGCAAGAGGGTTCCCGTTTCTCCACATCCTCTCCAGCATCTATAGTCTCCTGATTTGTTCATTTTGGCCACTCTGACTGGCGTGAGGTGATATCTGAGTGTGGTTTTGATTTGTATTTCCCTGATAAGGAGCGACGCTGAACATCTTTTCATGTGCCTGTTGGCCATCCGGATGTCTTCTGTAGAGAAGTGTCTATTCATGTTTTCTGCCCATTTCTTCACTGGGTTATTTGTTTTTCGGGTGTGGAGTTTGGTGAGCTCTTTATAGATTTTGAATACTAGCCCTTTGTCCGATATGTCATTTGCAAATATCTTTTCCCATTCCGTTGGTTGCCTTTTAGTTTTGTTGGTTGTTTCCTTTGCTGTGCAGAAGCTTTTTATCTTCATAAGGTCCCAGTAATTCACTTTTGCTTTTAATTCCCTTGCCTTTGAGGATGTGTCGAGTAAAAGATTGCTACGGCTGAGGTCAGAGAGGTCTTTTCCTGCTTTCTCCTCTAAGGTTTTGATAGTTTCCTGTCTCACATTCAGGTCCTTTATCCATTTTGAGTTTATTTTTGTGAATGGTGTGAGAAAGTGGTCTAGTTTCAACCTTCTGCATGTTGCTGTCCAGTTCTCCCAGCACCATTTGTTAAAGAGGCTGTCTTTTTTCCATCGGATGTTCTTTCCTGCTTTGTCAAAGATGAGTTGGCCATACGTTTGTGGGTCTAGTTCTGGGGTTTCTATTCTATTCCATTGGTCTATGTGTCTGTTTTTGTGCCAATACCATGTTGTCTTGATGATGACAGCTTTGTAGTAGAGGCTAAAGTCTGGGATTGTGATGCCTCCTGCTTTGGTCTTCTTCTTCAAAATTCCTTTGGCTATTCGGGCCTTTTTTGGTTCCATATGAATTTTAGGATTGCTTGTTCCAGTTTCGAGAAGAATGCTGGTGCAATTTTGATTGGGATTGCATTGAATGTGTAGATAGCTTTGGGTAGTATTGACATTTTGACAATATTTATTCTTCCAATCCATGAGCAGGGAATGTCTTTCCATTTCTTTAAATCTTCTTCAATTACCTTCATAAGCTTTCTATAGTTTTCAGCATACAGATCCGTTACATCTTTGGTTAGATTTATTCCTAGGTATTTTATGCTTCTTGGTGCAGTTGTGAATGGGATCAGTTTCTTTATTTGTCTTTCTGTTGCTTCATTGTTAGTGTATAAGAATGCAACTGATTTCTGTACATTGATTTTGTATCCTGCAACTTTGCTGAATTCATGGATCAATTCTAGCAGACTTTTGGTGGAGTCTTTCGGATTTTCCATGTATAGTATCATGTCATCTGCAAAAAGCGAAAGCTTGATTTCATCTTTGCCAATTTTGATGCCTTTGATTTCCTTTTGTTGTCTGATTGCTGATGCTAGAACTTCCAGCACTATGTTAAACAACAGCGGTGAGAGTGGGCATCCCTGTCGTGTTCCTGATCTCAGGGAAAAAGCTCTCAGTTTTTCCCCGTTGAGGATGATGTTAGCTGTGGGCTTTTCATAAATGGCTTTGATGATCTTTAAGTATGTTCCTTCTATCCCGACTTTCTCAAGGGTTTTTATTAAGAAAGGGTGCTGGATTTTGTCAAAGGCCTTTTCTGCATCGATTGACAGGATCATATGTTTCTTCTCTTTTTTTTTGTTAATGTGATGTATCACGTTGATTGATTTGCGAATGTTGAACCAGCCCTGCATCCCAGGAATGAATCCCACTTGATCATGGTGAATAATTCTTTTTATATGCCGTTGAATTCGATTTGCTAGTATCTTATTGAGAATTTTTGCATCCATATTCATCAGGGATATTGGCCGGTAGTTCTCTTTTTTTTACTGGGTCTCTGTCTGGTTTAGGAATCAAAGTAATACTGGCTTCATAGAATGAGTCTGGAAGTTTTCCTTCCCTTTCTATTTCTTGGAATAGCTTGAGAAGGATAGGTATTATCTCTGCTTTAAACGTCTGGTAGAACTCCCCTGGGAAGCCATCTGGTCCTGGACTCTTATTTGTTGGGAGATTTTTGATAACCGATTCAATTTCTTCGCTGGTTATGGGTCTGTTCAAGCTTTCTATTTCCTCCTGATTGAGTTTTGGAAGAGTGTGGGTGTTCAGGAATTTGTCCATTTCTTCCAGGTTGTCCAATTTGTTGGCATATAATTTTTCACAGTATTCCCTGATAATTGTTTGTATCTCTGAGGGATTGGTTGTAATCATTCCATTTTCATTCATGATTTTATCTATTTGGGTCATCTCCCTTTTCTTTTTGAGAAGCCTGGCTAGAGGTTTGTCAATTTTGTTTCTTTTTTCAAAAAACCAACTCTTGGTTTCGTTGATCTGCTCTACAGTTTTTTTAGACTCTATATTGTTTATTTCTGCTCTGATCTTTATTATTTATCTTCTTCTGCTGGGTTTAGGCTGCCTTTGCTGTTCTGCTTCTATTTCCTTTAGGTGTGCTGTTAGATTTTGTATTGGGGATTTTTCTTGTTTCTTGAGATAGGCCTGGATTGCAATGTATTTTCCTCTCAGGACTGCCTTCGCTGCGTCCCAAAGCGTTTGGATTGTTGTATTTTCATTTTCGTTTGTTTCCATATATTTTTTTATTTCTTCTCTAATTGCCTGGTTGACCCACTCATTCGTTAGTAGGGTGTTCTTTAACCTCCATGCTTTTGGAGGTTTTCCAGACTTTTTTCTGTGGTTGATTTCAAGCTTCATAGCATTGTGGTCTGAAAGTATGCATGGTATAATTTCAATTCTGGTAAGCTTATGAAGGGCTGTTTTGTGACCCAGTATATGATCTATCTTGGAGAATGTTCCATGTGCACTCGAGAAGAAAGTATATTCTGTTGCTTTGGGATGCAGAGTTCTAAATATATCTGTCAAGTCCATCTGATCCAATGTCTCATTCAGGGCCCTTGTTTCTTTACTGACCGTGTGTCTAGATGATCTATCCATTTCTGTAAGTGGGGTGTTAAAGTCCCCTGCAATTACCACATTCTTATCAATAAGGTTGCTCATGTTTATGAGTAGTGGTTTTATATATTTGGGGGCTCCGGTATTCGGCGCATAGACATTTATAATTGTTAGCTTTTCCTGATGAATAGACCCTGTAACTATTATATAATGTCCTTCTTCATCTCTTGTTACAGCCTTTAATTTAAAGTCTAGTTTGTCTGATATAAGTATGGCTACTCCAGCTTTCTTTTGGTTTCCAGTAGCATGATAAATAGTTCTCCATCCCCTCACTCTCAATCTAAAGGTGTCCTCAGGTCTAAAATGAGTCTCTTGTAGACAGCAATAGATGGGTCTTGTTTTTTTATCCATTCTGATACCCTATGTCTTTTGGTTGGCGCATTTAATCCATTTACATTCAGTGTTATTATAGAAAGATACGGGTTTAGAGTCATTGTGATGTCTGTATGTTTTATGCTTGTAGTGTTGTCTCTGGTACTTTGTCTCACAGGGTCCCCCTTAGGATCTCTTGTAGGGCTGGTTTAGTGGTGACAAATTCCTTCAGTTTTTGTTTGTTTGGGAAGACCTTTATCTCTCCTTCTATTCTAAATGACAGACTTGCTGGATAAAGGATTCTCGGCTGCATATTTTTTCTGTCTAGCACACTGAAAATCTCGTGCCAATTCTTTCTGGCCTGCCAAGTTTCAAAAGACAGATCAGTCACGAGTCTTATAGGTCTCCCTTTATATGTGAGGGCACGTTTACCCCTTGCTGCTTTCAGAATTTTCTCTTTATCCTTGTATTTTGCCAGTTTCACTATGATATGTCGTGCAGAAGATCGATTCAAGTTACGTCTGAAGGGAGTTCTCTGTGCCTCTTGGATTTCAATGCCTTTTTCCTTCCCCAGTTCAGGGAAGTTCTCAGCTATTATTTCTTCAAGTACCCCTTCAGCACCTTTCCCTCTCTCTTCCTCCTCTGGGATACCAATTATGCATATATTATTTCTTTTTAGTGTATCACTTAGTTCTCTAATTTTCCCCTCATACTCCTAGATTTTTTTATCTCTCTTTTTCTCAGCTTCCTCTTTTTCCATAACTTTATCTTCTAGTTCACCTATTCTCTCCTCTGCCTCTTCAATCCGAGCCGTGGTGGTTTCCATTTTGTTTTGCATTTCATTTAAAGCGTTTTTCAGCTCCTCGTGACTGTTCCTTAGTCCCTTGATCTCTGTAGCAAGAGATTCTCTCCTGTCCTCTATACTGTTTTCAAGCCCGGCGATTAATTTTATGACTATTATTCTAAATTCACTTTCTGTTATATTATTTAAATCCTTTTTGATCAGCTCATTAGCTGTTGTTATTTCCTGGAGATTCTTCTGAGGGGAATTCTTCCGCTTGGTCATTTTGGATAGTCCCTGGCATGGTGAGGACCTGCAGGGCACTTCCCCTGTGCTGTGGTGTATAACTGGAGTTGGTGGGCGGAGTCGCAGTCAGACTTGATGTCTGCCCCCAGCCCACCGCTGGGGCCACAGTCAGACTGGTGTGTGCCTTCTCTTCCCCTCTCCTAGGGGCGGGATTCACTGTGGTGTGGCGTGGCCCGTCTGGGCTACTTGCACACTGCCAGGCTTGTGATGCTGGGGATCTGGCGTATTAGCTGGGGTGGGTAGGCAAGGTGCACAGGGGCAGGAGGGGCAGGCTTAGCTTGCTTCTCCTTAGGTGATCCACTTCAGGAGGGGCCCTGTGGCAGTGGGAGGGAGTCAGATCCGCTGCCGGAGGTTTGGCTCCTCCGCAGAAGCACAGAGTTGGGTGTTTGCGCGGATAGAGGAAGTTCCCTGGCAGGAACTGGTTCTCTGGGATTTTGGCTGGGGGATGGGCGGGGGAGATGGCGCTGGCGAGCGCCTTTGTTCCCCACCAAACTGAGCTGTGTCGTCCGGGGGCTCAGCAGCTCTCCCTCCCTTTGTCCTCCAGCCTTCCTGCTTTCTGAGCAGAGCTGTTAACTTATGACCTCCCAGACGCTAAGTCGCACTTGCTGTCGGAACACAGTCCGTCAGGCCCCTCCGCTTTTGCCCGCCAGACTCGGGGGCTCTGCTTGGCCGGCGAGCCGCCCCTCCGCCCCGGCTCCCTCCCGCCAGTCCGTGGAGCGCGCACCGCCTTGCCGCCCCTCCTACCCTCTTCCGTGGACCTCTCGTCTGCGCTTGGCTCCGGCGACTCCGTTCTGCTAATCCTCTGGTGGTTTTCTGGGTTATTTAGGCAGGTGCAGGTGGAATCTAAGTGATCAGCAGGACGTGCGGTGAGCCCAGCGTCCTCCTATGCCACCATCTTCCCTCCTCTCCTCCCTTTTTTTAAAAAAATTTTAAACTTTATTTATTATTTTTGAGAGACAGAAAGAGACAGAGAGCCAGCAAGGGAGGGACAGAGATAGAAGGAGACACAGAATCCAAAGCAGGTTCCAGGCTCTGAGCTGTCAGTACAGAGCCTGATGCAAGGCTTTAACCCATGAACCGTAAGGCCATGACCTGAGCCAAAATCAGATGCTTAACCAACTGAGCCACCCAGACTCGCACAGAAAGGTTTCTAATCATGTTTATGGACTCCCTAACCTCACCAAGGCTGGAAAATTCTCCCAAAGAAATACCAAAATTCATCTTCTTGATTTCCAGAAATGTAGTCTTGGGATCCTAAAGTTTGGCCCCTTCTCTGATGAGAAAGCAGCCTGAGAAAGTGGGCCTAATGTTGGGTTTCTGGACATTATGAACAGAAACAAGGGTTCCTAAATGTTCCAGAAAACAAGTGCCTCCTATACCTTAGATGTTTATACAAACATAACCCCAGGGTTGCTATTGGTTCTCATATATGAAAATATAACATATAGGGGCACAGGGAACCCTAGAAAAGCCCTGAGGATTTATTTGTTCATTAGAAGGAATATTCTAGAGAATGTGCTGTGGCCAAGAAGAAGTGACTGCTAATTTGGTTTTCTTAAAGGAATATTCAGGGAGTGGTATAGGGGCTCCATGAATGCACGTTTTCTCAGTCCTCAGTTTAAGTGGACCTGTGTTTTAGAATACAGACAGGTTTTGTTGAAGCAAAAGTCTTCTCAATATTTTTGAGGTTTTGGGGAATTTGAATAGGTCATCCTATTCTAGGATTAAATAAACTTACCAGAGCTTGTTATGTTATAAGCGTGAGAGGAATTGCAGGGTCCTCGAGGCAGATTCCAATCATTATATGTCAAGGCTGCATATGTAAGATTTGATAAAAAAGAAACACAGAACTGGAATATCCTCTAGCTTAATTATCTTAGCTCCAAACGCCAGAAGAGTAGGCCTGTCAAACCAGATTGTATAGTTAGAAGAAATCTTAGTAAAGTTTGTCAGTGGTACCACTGGGGGAGGAGGGGAGGGGTGGGCACTGTATTCATGTATAGAGTGCAATTTAGGGTGAAAGATCCACCACTTAGTTAAGTCCCCATTTCTAGCTAGAGTTTAAGAGAGTCTTACCATTGAATTTTCTCTCCAGGCCCATGGGGAAAAGGGCAGTAAGCATATCCATAAGGCAAAGAATGATTAGTATCATGGCAAAAGAAGTGATTAAAATTGGGGGCAGCAAGCATACATCTTGAATTAATAGGAAAACAAGCATTGTGAGAGCAAAAAACACAAAACAAATTACAAATGGAAGTCAGCTGTGCATCACTTAGTTTTTGTGAATAGAATTTTATGTCTTCTACAGGCTTGCACTGCTGATTAATGGATTCCTCTCGTTTGTTCTTGACACCCAAGGTTTAACTCCAGTGAGTTTGATGGGGGAGTGTGTTGTAAACATCAGGCTTTAAGTTTCTTGTCAGGGCAGGGCTTTTGCCACAATTTCAGGTATATTTGGTCTCCGGGTCTGAAGAGGTGTAGTGGCATCCATAGGATAATGTTAGAAACAAATTATGTTAGAAACAAATGTTAGAAACAATGTTAGAAACAAATTTACAGATAGAAATGAACATGTGACCCAAAGCTTTTACAGATCCTGTTACAGCTATTTCCTTTAATATTTGTAGGTCAGGGGCAGCTCTTTTTGCTCACAGGTTCTGTTCTGTGCTTTAATAAAACCACATTTTTGCACCAAAAAATAAATAAATGAATTTGTGGGTCAGCCTGATGGGGTGAGACTTGGAATGGTCTCCCATACAAAATTTCAAACGGACATAATTGGACCTTATTTCAGGGTGCTATTTCTGATTCACAGCAGGGCAACAGCTAACACTTTGGCCCAGGTAAAATTTGTTTCTTGGCAGATTTTAGCAATAGTCCTTTTTAAAGTATGATTCATCCTTTCAGTCTTTCCAGTAGATTGTGCTCTCCATGCAGTGTGTATTTTCCAATTAATTCCTAAGGCCCTTGAGATTTCCTGTGTAATATTTGCCATGAAGGTGGCATCATTATCACTTTAAAATGAGTTCAGAAGCCTAAATCTAATCTCTTTTAACAGACCTTTAGTGACTTCAGATGCTTTCTCCGTTTGTGCTGGGAAGGCTTCTACCCATCTGGAAAAAGTATCTACGAGGATTAATAGGGAACAAAAATTTCCAGGAGCTTTTGGCATGACCATAAAGCCTAACTGTTAATTTTCACAGGGGATTTCTCTGCAATATTGGACTCCTTTTAAGGTTGGAGTTCAAACTTTAGGGTTACTCTTGACACATATTTCACATTGTTAAGTTACCTTATCATCTTCTGAAAGTGAGTCCTAGCAAATATTTTTGTATCCATTGGAGGGTGGCATCTTTCCCACAGTAGGTACCCTGATGGACTTCTTTTAAGATGTCCTCTAGTAAATCTTCTGGAATTAGCACTATGCCTTGTTCATTACTTTTCCGTCCTGGAAATGTGGGAGACTCAATATTAAATCCCTTTTCTTCTGCCTGTTCCAAATTGTTTTATGAATAATGTGTTACATATTGGGTGAATGGGATCTGTGGAATAAAAAATGCCAATTTATCATTTATTTTTGAGAATTTAGCTGTATATTTGGCTGCTTGATCAGCCAATTGGTTTCCCTTAATTGTATGTGAGTCTTCTTTTTTATGTCCTGCACAATGAATAACAGCCACTTCAGTAGGCTGGTTTATAGCCTCTACTAATTTTAGAGGCTTAATTTCCTTGTTATTTAAAATATTTTTTTATTTTGAGAGAGAGAGTGAGCATGAGTGGGGGAGGGACAGAGAGAGAGGGAGAGAGAAATTCCAAGCAAGCTCCATGCTTACAGCATGGAGCCCCATGTAGGGCTCAAACTCACAAACCAGGAGATCATTACCTGAACCAAAGTGAGACACTTAACTGACTGAGCCACCCAGGTGCCCCTCCTTGTTATTTGAGGTAAGGAATCCCCTTTCCTAAGATATTTGCAAATGACATATCAGACAAAGGGTTAGTATCCAAAATCTATAAAGAACTCACCAAACTCCACACCTGAAAAACAAATAACCCAGTGAAGAAATGGGCAGAAAACATGAATAGACACTTCTCTAAAGAAGACATCCAGATGGTCAACAGGCACATGAAAAGATGCTCAACGTCGCTCCTTATCAGGGAAATACAAATCAAAACCACACTCAGATATCACCTCACGCCAGTCAGAGTGGCCAAAATGAACAAATCAGGAGACTATAGATGCTGGAGAGGATGTGGAGAAACGGGAACCCTCTTGCACTGTTGGTGGGAATGCAAATTGGTGCAGCCGCTCTGGAAAGCAGTGTGGAGGTTCCTCAGAAAATTAAAAATAGACCTACCCTATGACCCAGCAATAGCACTGCTAGGAATTTATCCAAGGGATACAGGAGTACTGATGCATAGGGGCACTTGTACCCCAATGTTCATAGCAGCACTCTCAACAATAGCCAAATTATGGAAAGAGCCTAAATGTCCATCAACTGATGAATGGATAAAGAAATTGTGGTTTATATACACAATGGAATACTACGTGGCAATGAGAAAAAATGAAATATGGCCTTTTGTAGCAACGTGGATGGAACTGGAGAGTGTGATGCTAAGTGAAATAAGCCATACAGAGAAAGCCAGATACCATATGGTTTCACTCTTATGTGGATCCTGAGAAACTTGGCAGGAACCCATGGGGGAGGGGGAGGAAAAAAGAAAAAAAGAGGTTAGAGTGGGAGAGAGCCAAAGCATAAGAGACTCTTAAAAACTGAGAACAAACTGAGGGTTGATGGGGGGTGGGAGGAAGGGGAGGGTGGGTGATGGGTATTGAGGAGGGCACCTTTTGGGATGAGCACTGGGTGTTGTATGGAAACCAATTTGACAATAAACTTCATATATTGAAAAAAAATAAATTAAAAAGTAAATAAATAAATAAATAAATAAATAAATAAATAAAGGAATCCCCTTTCCTTCTATACTGCCTCATGAGTATGTATAACAGAAAAAGTGTACCTGGAGTCTGTGTACAAATTGATCCATTTGTCCTTACTATGTTGAAGAGCACAGGTAGTTCAATGAATTCAGCCTTTTGTACTGAGACCCTGGAAAGCAAGTCCTGGGCTTCCACATTTCCATGAAGAGTTATAACCACATACCCATTGCTATGCTGCATTCCAGGAAACTACTCCCATCTGTTAAGAATTCAACTTCAGGTCTCTTGAGGGGCTGGTACACCAGATCTGATCTGCTGGAATCCATCTGCTGTATGGTCTGGAGACAATTGGGTTTCCTCGAAACAGCTAGGCAGTAAGGTGGGTGGGTTCAGAGAAGTTACTGCCTTTAATTTGACATTAGGACTTGTCAAGAATGGCTTGGTATTTTCCAAGTCATCTAGCAGTTAATTAGTCCCCTTTTTGTCTTGATAAGCAGAGCACCTATTGGGGTAGATGTGCCATCCCTTAGCAGTTTGTTCTAGTTGCTGTGAGAAGTAGGTCATGGGACGTGGAGCAAATCCTAACGTTTGGGTAAGTAACCCCTGGGCCCATACCTTGTCTCTCATGTGTAAACAAATCAAAAGGCTTTTTAAAATCAGGCAGGCCCAAGGCTGGGCAGTGAGCAGTTTTTCTCTCACTTTGTCAAATGCCTGGATCATTTCCTTAGTCTATATTAGAAGTTCATGATCTTCTCCTTTTAAGGCCTCATAAAGGGGGTTTAACAATTAAAATGAAATTTGGGATCCATGTTTGACAGAATCTGGCCATGCCTAAAAATACCCTCAGTTGTTGTGGCATGGAAGCAGCTGCACAGGAAAGACCTTTTTCATCAATCAGGAAGCAAATTTGTCCCTAGGAGAGCTCAAATTCTAAGTGTCTTCCTATTGGCTAGCATATTTGATCCTGTTTCTTAGAGACCTTATAGCCACTCTCTTCCAAGGAAATTGAGGATGGTGATGGTGTCCTGCATTTTTGCTAGCAACTAGAATATCATCCACATGTTGTAAAAGAGTACCTTCTTCTAATTGGAGGTCCTTCAGGTCTGTGGAGAGAACAGAATCAAAGAGTTTTTAAGTCCTGAGGAAGTGTCATCCCTCAAAATTGTTTCATCTGGGTATCTGGATCTTACCATTAAAAGGCAAAAGTTTTTAAAAGTCTTTCTTTAAGGGGACGCAAAAGAAGCTTTCCTTTAGCTCTAAGACAGTAAACTAACAGAAGTCCCCTGGCAAGGCTGTTAGGAGGGAATATGAACTTGACACTGCTGGATCTCTATCCTGTACTATTGGGTTGATTGCTCAAAGGTCCTGAACAAACCAATATCCCTCCATATGAGGGATGCGAGTGTTAGTTATAAGGCAATTGACATGCCCCAATGAGTCCAAATTTTTAGAAGTCTTTTTTTTTAATCTTTTATTTATTTTTGAGAGAGAGAGACAGAGACAGAGCATGAGCAGGGGAGGGACAGAGAGAGAGGGAAACACAGAATTGGAAGTGGGCTCTGGGCTCTGAGCTGTCAGCACAGAGCCCGACGTGGGGCTTGAACTCACGAGCTGTGAGATCATGACCTGAGCTGAAGTCAGACGCTTAACCGACTGAGCCACCCAGGCGCCCCAAGAAGTCTTTTATTAAGGGTTGTATTCTCTTTCTTGAGAGGATATTGCTTCAAATGAGGAATAACATGTTCCTTCTTTAAAAGAACTTTGACCAGCTGAGCGATCAAAGTTTTCCTGGCTTCCCATCTGCCCCAACAGCATGTTTACCAGAGTCAAGATGTCTTCAGGCATTTCAGTACTTGGATCCTTTTGATCTTGCATAAATTAAAAAAAAAAAAATGTTTTTAAAAAAAATTTGAAAAATTTCTCGAACTTTATTCAAAGTTTTCTGTTTAGGAACCCTCCTTTTGATCCTACTAAAATGCATTCTTTTTAAGATTTTATTTATTATTTATTTATTTATGTTTATTTTTTTAGAGAAAGAGGGAGTGCGTGCATAAGCAGGGGAGAGGGGTAGAGGGAGAGAGCCTGTTAAGAAGTCCATGCCAGCACAGAGCCTGACACAGGATTTGCTCCCATGACTCTGGAATCATGACCCAAGCTGAAATCAAGAGTCAGACCCTCAATCAACTGAGCCACCCTAGTGCCCCTTAAGATTTCATTTTTAAGTAATCTCTGCACCCAATGTAGGGCTTGAACCTATAACCCCGAGATCATGAGTTGCATGCTTTACAGACTGAGATACCCCTAAAATGCCTTCCGGATAGTTCTGGAGCCTAGGAAGCCCACCTTCATTAACAGCCTATTTGGGGTTGCAGGTTGGTACCACTTCTTAGGGCCTCTAGTCTGGCCTGATTATTTGGGTCCAGAAGGTGAAGCTTCCTCCCATGTCTCATCCAAAACCATACAATATTCTTCTACTGTCAGAAGGATTGGATATCTGCCCAAGTGTGATAGTAAGTAGCAAATATCAAGACAAATAATCCTTGCATGCTGAGTGGATCATCATGATAAGAATGCAGGTTGTTTTTCCAGTTAAATAGATCTGATGTGGAAGTGGGGAGTGGACTCAAACCATTCTCATTGGTTTCCCATTAGCATTTAATCCCCCAAATATGTATTGTCATTTGGATATTGCCCTGTTGGCAAGCCAGGCTGCAAACCAACACTGAAAGGGGGACCCTGATGGGTGTGCAGGGGGAGACTATTCCTAAGCTTCCCTCTGAGGGGTCCCTGGTTTAGGGTCCTTTGTTCCCTATTGGGGTGGCTTTGTTCCATCTTGGGTGACAGGAACAGATGGAGGAGCTGGCATTAGAGCAGGAACTTCTGTCCCATTTTCTGCTTCCCTGGGTGGGTGTTTGTTATCATATCAATAATAATTTTTGTATTACCCCTTTGTCAGAATCAGGGAGGATAGATCGAATCTTCATGGCCTGTTGCACCATAACCAACATGACTTCTGGGCAGACTCATTTGATGCAAATCTTGTACATAGGGCATTTCATCCCATTTCATTTCCTTCTTACAAAACAGTTCTAATTGCAAAGTAGTATTATAATTTCATTTCAATAAATTTCATTTGTTGGCTACTTCTCTGTCACTCAATGCATATTGCAGCCAACCCACATTACAAAAGACTATCTTTTTCTTTTTCATAGACTCATAACTAAAAGTATACCAATTTTGGAGTAAGCATCCCAAAGGGCTACAGTCTGGAATCAGCATTTCCCATGGTACAAACAAGACAAACACACAATAACACACAAAGACAATTAAGGACCTGTGAGAGGAAGCAAAATCAAATAAGGGTAGTTATACAACTTTTTCCATTTTGTAAAAGGGAAAATGTAAAAACAGCCTATCTGAAAAATTCCCTGAAAGGACCAAAAGCAAAATGAGAGGAAAACACAGTTGAGGGTGTGTGCACTAGAAACTCACCCTTGAGCTGCAGAATTCGTCCTAGTGGCCAGAGATTTCTCTGCTCCAGTGGTGACTTGAGCTTGAAGGCAGCCAACCTGGTGAGGGAGACAGTCAAGAGAACTCCCTTGGACTCAGTCTGTGGTCCAAGCAGCCACAGGGAATCCCCCAAGTGACCCCATCACTCAGGGCCTTCCTGCCACATGAAACTGTTACCAAATCCTAAAATCAGATTCATGTGTTTGATGTGCAATAACCAGTCTCTGAATCACTGGGTTTGAAGCAGAGAAAGCTTTATTATTAGAAGGGCAGCCCAATGAGAAGGCAGGGAATTGGTCACAAATCTTGCCTTGATTTCATGAAATCTGACATCAGGGGAGTTAGCGAGTTCCTTTGGAGGCAGTAAGTATAGTGGCTGCCCCCTTGTGTTCTCCACAGGTCTCTGCATTTGGCCCCAAACATTCCTAAATGGTAGAGAGACACTGACTTTTCCCAGTGTGCTTGGCTGCAGAGTCAGAGAAGCTAGCTCATGTGTACTTTGCTTCCCACCAAATGCCTGCCCTCCAGTTTTCAGAACCTCTAGTCCATCTGATTGTTTTTAACATTTATTTATTTTTGAGAGACAGAGAGACAAAGCACAAGCAGGAGAGGGGCAGAGAGAAAGGGAAACACAGAATCCAAAGCAGACTCTAGGCTCTGAGCTGTCAGCACAGAGCCCAACGCGGGGCTCCAACCCATGAACCATGAGATCATAACCTGAGCTGAAGTTGGATGCTTAACCAACTGAGCCACCCAGGCACCTCTCTAGTCCATTTGCAATAGAGTTTTTGCCAGCTCAGCAGGATGTGTTTCCTTAGCTAGGGGTTATCAGTACTGCTTTACTGAAGTAGTGATAGGAAAATTATTTCAGTGAGACCCCTTGGGACCAACCCTGTGCCAGGTAATACTCAAGGCACCTGTGAGAGTGAGGTCACTAGGTGTCTCTCTCATCAAGAATTTCCTGGCTGTTCTCAGGTTGGAAAGGCTGAAAATTTCCTATGAGATCTGGCTAGAGGAGCAGGCAACTTCCTTTTGCAGTGGGTTGGGCATCCGTGTGAGATTCATAGAAGTCCCCACCAGAGACCCTGTCCATACCCACAAGGCTGGCACTGGGAACTGAATTAGGGTGCTTGGATGCTGAGTAATAGCACTTTAAGTGTGCTCAGTTGGTTCCCACCCACTTGTCCCCAGGCATCAGGCCTAGTTGGTCCGTTACATAGGACCTACTATAGCTTACCATGCTACCTTCCTGGGGCAGTGTTTGTACCAATCCAGTGATGAAGAGGTTTGAATGTCATTTATAGTTGGACCCCACTGGACTGTCCTGTTCTTATTGGACTAAACATTTCTTCAACAATCAACTCCAAGTTGACACCAGTCCTTGAAAAACCCTGTTCAGACCCACAATGGCACCAGATCTGGCACCAGAGTCATTAGCTACATTGTTTTGGATTAGTATGGACCTTTTGCCCAGTGGGTACCCTGATGGACCCTACATTTAGCCCAAATTGACATACCTGACACTTACCTGGGGGTCGAGCCTTGAAAGCTTGGCTTTTGCTTTGGATTGGCCAATGTATGTGCACTTTGCTCCCCAAGTACTTTTGGCCTTTAGACTTTTCAGACATCTAGGCCTTATGTAGAATTATCCACAAAGCAGACATTCTTCCTGGATCTAGGGATTCCATGCACTGTGCTATGGTGGGGGGATGGAAACATTCCTTTGATTTAGACCCTTGTAACTCTGTGCACCTGGTGGGATAATCAGGGCCTCTGGGGGAGTTAAGTCTCCCAGAAGTCTCATAATTATAAGTGGATAATCTGGCCATACTTGGGATGGTAAGGCTAAGCAGTTCCATGAGACCCAACTTCAGGGAACAGGACTGTTTGGGACCAAAGTGGACATTGACATCACTGTGAGTCTCCCAAAAGTCCTCAAAAGGGGCTAGGCTTCTCCTCAGACCTGAAGACCCATCCCAGTGTGCCTGAACGCAGAGTCACTGAGGCTCAGGCATTGGCAGTCCACTCCTGGGAATCTGCCACAGGCATCTTGTCCAGTTTTCCTATTGGAATGAGCCTGCCCTCATCTACCAGGACATCTTCCTGGAGCAGCCTTTCCCTGCAATGTGCCATTGATAAAAAAAGTTTGAATCATGATTATTCGTGTTAGAAATCAATGGACCTTGCAGTCTTTATGCAGTCTAGGAGACTATGATCATAATTTCCTGGTGTCTCCTATCCCACTAGGTTCTGGTGACCCTGAAAAGGCATCTGAGGTCCCAAGAGATCTGGTGTCAAGGGAATTAGCTACATTGTTTTAGAGCAGGATGACCTCTGGTAGCCCCTTGTGTCCCCCTCAAGTCCACACTTTTGGCCTTCAATATCTTTACATGTTTCTGTGGGGAACTGTGCTGGGGAGCCTGGCTGCAGGGTGAGAAGGGCCAGTGTATACTCACTTTCCACCCTCTATACTTCCTGTCCTCAGATTTCTGGGACCCCCTAGTGACATGGAAATAGGCCTATTCCATCTCAGCTGGACACCTTCCAGCTACCTTCCTGTAGCTAGGGATTACAGCACTATACTCCTGAAGTAGAGAGAGAAAAGATGTTTGAATGAGACTCCTGGGACCCTGTGCCAGGGGATACTCAGGACACCTGTGAGCATGAGGTCCCCCAGGTGTCTCTCATCAGTGAATTTCCCATTTTGGCCTATTATGCAGGTCCTGGACTTGTTTACTCTGCCGTTTTCCTGGGGCAGTGTTTCTGTGCACTGATCCATTGATGAAGAGACTTGAATGGTGGTTACCCTCACAACCCATAGAGTCCTTCATGTCCTTATTGAACTAAGGACTTGTTCGGCTATCATGATTCCAAGCTGTCTCCCACTCTACATAGCCTTGATCATGCCGGGAATGGCTATCAAGATCCTTCGAAATCTGCCTCTGTGATTCCATGAGATCCTGCATCAGCATAACCATTCTGTTTTGGAGCATGATGGGCACTTTGGGCCCCATTTGTACCCACCAGTCCCTGCCTGTGGCCCAAACTATGCCTACATGGGGCCCTGATGTGGAGGCTAAGACATGGAGCTTGGCTTTCATTTCTGACTGGCCTATGCATGGGCACACCATTCCCTGTGTATTTCCTACCCTCAGGTCTCCCAGATTCTAGACCTGAACTGTAAGGCCATCCTCCTGAAGCTAGGGGTTCTTTGCTGCACTACAGATGTGGGGAAGGAAATGTCATTGGTTTGACCCCTTGTGGCCTTGTGCTGCTAGGATACTCAGTGCCATTTTTAGAGTCACGTCTCCCAGGTGTGTCATCAGTGTACTTCCCAGCTGTGCCCCTCATGCAAGCATCAGGTCCTCTTGGCCTGTTGGAATGTGCCTGCCCTCACTGTCCAGGATATCTTCCTGGGGCCTCCTTTCCCACACTGTGCCATCAATGAAAAAATTTGAATGGTGGCTACTGTCAAACCCCATATGGGTGTGCTGTCTTTATGGGGACTGAGCACCCACCTGGCAATCATTATTCTCTGGTGTTTTTCATTCTTCAGCACTTTGGTGAAGCATGCAATGGCATCCAAGATCCCAGGTGATCTGGCATCAGGAAAATTGGCTACCTTGTTTTGGAGCAGAATGGCCACTGGCAAACACATGTACACTGCACAAGTCTGAACTTGTGGTAGGGACTCTCCCAAGAGAGCTTTGACCAGGGAATGATGACAGGGAGCCTGGCTTCAGGGTTGGAGAGGCCAGCATATGCTCCCTGCCTGCCTCCTGCCCTCAGGTTTCCAGGACCTCTAGTCCTGTGGAAGTAGGAGTCACCTCAGCCCAGCAGGACATCTTCCTGTAGCTAGGGTTACCTTCACTGCATTCCTGAAGCAGAGGAGGGATATTTCAGTGAGACCCCTTGGAGCTCGGTGCCAGGGCATACTTTCAGCATCCGTGGGCATCAGATCCCTCAGGTGACTTTCATCAGTGAACTTCCTGGTTGTGCTGGGAGTTCCCATGAGACCTAGCTTCAGGATAACAGACAACTTGGGTTTGCAGTGGGGTGAAACTTGTCAGCCCTGTGAGTTCCCCAGAAGTCCCCACAGAGGGTCCTGTCCACCCTCACAAATCCAGGACCCAGAAACTGATCCCAAGGTGCTTACATACTGAATTGGCTCATGCATAAACAGTTCAGTCCTGCACACTTGTCCCCAGGCGTCAGTCCCACACCCACTATTGGCTAGGCTCTGCTCTTGCTTACAACATCATTTTCCTAGGGCATCATTTTTACTCAATGATCCAGTGACGAAAAGGTTTGAATAGTTGTTACCATCATAGCCCATATGGTCTTCTGTCCTTACTGGACTAGGGGCCTCTCTGACAATCATGATTTCAAGTTTTCTCCCATCTCTTATAGCCCTGGTCAGGCCTGGAATGCCCATCATGATCCCAAGAGATCTGGCATCAGAGGAATTAGCTGCTTTGTTTTGGAGCTGGATAGAACCTTTTGGCCCCATGTGTTCCCAAAGTCCCCATTTATATTTCCATGTCCCTGATTCATGGGCCAAACCTAGGATCCTGGCTGCACCTTCAGACTGTTCAATGTATGCACATCGCTGCCCGTGCACCTCCTACCCTCAGGCACCCTGGACTTCTAGGCTGGTGTGTACAGGAGCTGCCCCCAACCCAGCAGGCTACCTTTCTGGAGTGAGGGGTTACTTACTTGCACTGTACTTGCAATGCAGTGAGGGGAAGTTCATCTGCTGCTATGAAGAATGGTGTAATAATTCCTCTAAAAGTTAAACATGGAATAACCACATGTGCCAACAGCTTCACTCGTAGGTATATACTCAGAAGAATTAAAATAAGAACTCAAGTGAGATATTTATACACCAGTGTTCATAACAGCAGTATTCACAGTAGCTAAAACCAACCCCAGTGTCCATTAACAGAAGAATGGATAAATAAAATTGGTATATATAGAAACAATGGAATATCATTCATCTGTGAAAAGAAATGAAGTTCTGTTATATGCTACTACATGGATGAACCTGAATATGTTATGCTAAGTAATTATCTAGAAATAAAAGGACAAATAGTATATGATTCTACTTACACAAAATATCTAGAATTCACAAATTCATAGAGACAAAAAATAGATTAGAAGTTACCTGGGGCTTGGTAGGCAATCAACAGGGAGTTATTGCTTAATGGGTACAGAGTTTCTTATGGGGTAGTGAAAATGCTTTTATGCTTTTACGTAGTGCTGATGGCTGCACATTATTACTATAATTAATGCCACTAAATTTTACATTTATATATGGCAAAATGGCTATTTTTGCTATGGACTGAATTTTGCCCCCCCCCCATTCATATTGAAACTATAACCCCCAATGTGATGGAATTTTGGAGGTAGCTTTTGGGAGGTTTAGACCAGGGGATGAGGGTGGGACCCTCAAGATGGGATTAGTGCCTTTTGGGAAGAGACCAGAGAGTTTGTTTCTTGTCCCCTTTTCTGCCATGTGAGGACACAGTGAGAAGGCAGCTGTTTGAAAGCCAGGAAGAGAAACATCACCGATAATCAATTCTGCCAGCACCTGGATCACGGACTTCTCAGCCTCCAGAACTGTGAGAAATAAATGTGTGTTGTTTAAGCCACTCAGTCTGTGGTATTTTGTTATAGCAACCTGAGCTAAGACATTTTGTGTTATATATATTTTACAAGAACAAAATCTATTTTATTCCTAAATACAAGCAGCAAAGAAAGGAATTAAGTAACAAAGATAATATTATTTACAGTGAAATTAAAATATATAAACCACTTAGGATTAACTTTAAAAAACGGCACAGTAACAGGTGGAAGTTACTCTGTGCTCAGCAGTCTTCAGATACTGCGCACGCACCCTACAGGTTTCTTCCCATAACACCTGTACATTCCATATTTTCCAAAGATCTAACTGCCACAAGGGACTGAAGCTCTAAAGCTTGTTTGCCTCACATTTTACATGGGGGAATAATAAAAGACTTGGGTGAAAAAGCTAATAGTCATTATTTCTGAACAAGAGGAGTGATATTTATCTTCTTTTTCATGTTTTCTTCTACTCAAACTAACTGAAAGGAATCTGTTCAAAGCACCTACCCCCAGCCACACTTACAAACAAAAGTCACAGGTGTCTGCACTTGGCCTTAACTTTGTTTTTCTAGGTTATGGTGCCCTACATTCTCAGAAAGTAGACTCCAACTACAAAACACTCTTCTCTAGCTTGACCACAACCCACATTCTGGAGGAGCCCCAGACAGAGCCCCTCCAGAAACCTGACACCTCCTGCTCCACCTGGCCAAGAGTCAGCCCCCTCCCCACACTCTGCCATGAGCACAGCTTGGACATCCTTCAAAACCCCTTAAAAAGCCCAACCTGACTCAGGGCTGACATTTTTCTTGACGTCTGGCCCCTCTCTTCCCTTGGAAAGTGAATTAACTCTGTCCTGCTTGGTGTCCTCCACTCTGTACAATTCTTTGTTGTCCATGCCATCAGTCACCCTAATATTAACATGAGGATATATTATGTTTTTCAAAATTAGAGAAAAATGATATTGGTTGCTAAATATATGTTTAGAATTTATTCTTTTCTCTAAATTCCCACTTGATCCCTATTCAGATCTTCATGACTTCCTGCAGGAGCATCCAGGAGGTTCCCCATCAACTGGCCTTTCTATATGCTATAGTTTCTCCTGCATCATGTGTCTACCTACAGCTCCTCTTTCTGCCCTTCTGCCCCTCTGAGGGACCCTCGTGGTCCCTGTTGTTATTTCCAGGACACCTCCCTCCCTCAGTCAGTGCTCTCAACACTGCCTCCCAGAGACCACATCCTGTCACTGCCCTGTAATGTTCTGTCTTGGTAAATACTTTGGGCTCTCTAAACCCCTCCCTTACAGTGTAGAACTGGGGCAGTGCCTCTCCGTTTAGTCTTTTCCACTGTGCCCACTCAGAAGCCCTTAGCCTGCTTCAGGGGGCAGCAGCATGCTATTATGGTTGCAAGCAGTAGCTCAGCTTTTGACCACCTGTGCCAGTGCTGAGAGGTGCTGCGCAAGTCCTCAACTCTTGAAACCTCACTTTTCTCATCTATAAAATGGAGAAATTAATGTCTAGGTCATAAGAATGGATGACAATAAAATAAAGCATTCTGTGTAATTCAGTGAGTATAGTATGCCTGGTCTACATTAAACACAATAATTTTAAAGCAACTTGAATCAAACAAGATTTTAGATCAGATAAACCTGGGTTCAAGACTCCACACAGCTGTTAGTCATACATCCCCAAGCCAGTTTCTTAACTTCTTAGATCTCAATTTCTTCACTGAAAAATGAGTGTAAATATAATAATCCATTTATTCTTTTATTCATATAAATGACACCAGATTGTGTGATACCATACATGAGGCACTGAGCTAAAAGTCAGGAATGCAACAAGAAAGAAGCACTCCCATCACTGGGAACACATAGTCACATAAAACACAGACAGCAGAATCACAGTGCTGGCTGAATACTGGAGTCCCCTTAGCAGGTTAAAAAAAAAAAAAATCCCAATGCTGGGCTCTGCTCAGGGCTTGAGGTGTGGCTTAAGTACGGATTCAGAGTTTCCCCAGAGACCCCAATGAGCAGCACACATGGACAACTACTGCTTTAGAGTCACTCTCAGAGAATTCCTTCACACCTAATTTGTTACAGAACATTTCCCTAAGAGATTGTTTGATATACTGTGGACACAGAGGTGGGGTAGTCTCTAATCTTGGGATCGGGTGCCCCAATTCCCACACACTTTATATCAGCTCAAAATGAGTCACAAGTACCAGTGGAGGTCTGGTGAGTGGGTTGGCTCTAATCTTATCTATTTATAACTGATAACAAGAAAAAACCTTCCCCAGAGCTGGGAATCTGCTGCCCCCTCACTAGGCTTACAGCTGCTCCCAGACAGCCCCTTCCAGCTGGCCAGCTGGGCCTTGTTAACTAAGCAAACCTGGGCTCCTCTGCCATGAAATGCAAAACTCTTTTTTATAATGCCTGTAAGTAAATGAGATCAAGTGACAGGATACTGAAAAATAGGTATCAGCAGCTTTCTCACTGCTAGGCCATCAGCCCTTTCCCTCCCTGGAGCTGACTTTAGGTCTTAAGCAAACAGCTAGTGGGACATTCCATCCATATTTCTAGACTCTCAATCCTGTCTTGCTGTCAAGACATTTCCTTTCCTTTCCCTGCATTTTCCTTTTATAAAGTTTATATCTTCAAAACGTTATTTGAATAGAAAATATCATGATGTCTGAGATTTGCTTTAAAAAAATTCCAGAAAAAAATATATGTTTGGGAGAAATAATAAGATTGGCAAAAATTGATACTTAATCGATAAACCCCAGTTTATTGAATCCTTATTATCCTGGCTTTTGTGTATGTTGAAAAATGTCCACAATACAGGGGTACCTGGGTGGCTCAGTTGGTTAAGCTTGGTTTTGGCTCAGGTCATGACCTCACGGTTCATGAGTTTGAACCCCAAGTCGGGATCTGCGCTGACAGCGCAGAGCCTGCTTGGGATTCTCTCTCTCCCTCTCTCTCTCTGACCTTCCCTCTGCTCTCTCTCTCTCTCTCTCTCTCAAAATAAATAAACTTAAAAAAAAAGAATCAGATTGTAAATTTAAAAATAATGTCCACAATACAAAATTCAACGGAAGAAACTGGGGGGGGATTAGATTTTAGATATTATTCTTAGATCTTTAATGTTATCAGAAAGGCTTGGATTCGATATCCTGCAAAGTGAACAGTTTTAAATCTTCTTATTCAAAGAAATATAATCCTTTAGCTTATACATGGTTTTACTTTAGCACAACCCATTTGCTCAAATAAAAGTTTCTCCTGATTTGAAGTCATAAAACATACTTACTTTCTCCAGCATGGAGCCTGATGCAGGGCTCCAACCCACGAACCGAGAGATCATGACCTGAGCCGAAACCAAGAGTTAGATGCTCAACCTACTGAGCCATCCAGGTGCCCCTTTTATATATAACTAAATTATGCACTTCACAAGTAATAACCATTAAATTTAAAAGTGTATTTGTCATGACTCCAGTTACAGATGTTTCCATGAAAGTGTGAGGTATCATTTTCCATATGGTTTGCCTAGCCAGGTCTGCTGGTCTTGACCTGGTCTTGGCAGCTCACAGACCCAGTCCCTGGGAGGCCCCATGGCAGCCAGGCTCACCAATTCCCTATTGGTTTATGTAACAGCCTCTTTAATAAACCTCATATTAAATGTTTAAAAAATTAAATAAGTATCAAAGACTATTTCATCCTCAGAGGAAGCATGCTATTTTTAGAAAGCAGTTTTTATATTAAAATCACAGAACAATTTGCCCCAGAGTTGCAAGGTATCCTCCTCAGTGCTGATAAAAGGGCCTCTGGTCCTTATTTTGGCAATCACTCCCTTCTTGGATTCAGAGCTTAATGGGGGGGGGGGGTCACCTCTATACTCAGTAGTCTTCACATACTGAGCACACTGTAGGCCCCTTCTTATAAAATCTGTACATTTCATATTTTTCAAAGATCTAAGTGCCACAACGGACTTAGATTCTAAGCTTCTTGTTGCCTCTCCCTTTACATGGGGGATAATAATAACGCTACCCCAGGGGCATGCTGTATCATATTCACCACCATGCTGGGCACAGAGAAATGAATCAGTCTGTTAAAGTATTGATACATCCTCAGAAAATAGGGGTTGAAATGTCTCTCTTTATATTCATGTTTCTCAGTCAAGACTTTTGGGACCCACACTTGCTGGTTATGTCCCACACAATGGATCCCTTCTCTAGCTGGGCTCTCACCACCAGTACAAGGAGTATGCAATATAAAATTTCCATTTTCCTGTGAAAAGGTTTTGTTCATGTTGGATTTTAATTTTTGTTTGTTTGTTTCTTTTGTTGTTGTTGTTTTGGTGAGGGAAAGGCTTGTTGCCTTAGCCACAAATGTTTTACATCAGGGGTGGACCACTCCTGCCGCTGTCAACACTGTTAACACTACTGGGGAGAGAATTAGTCCAAGTGTCCGGCCCCCACCCCCCACCCCCCACCCCACCAGATCTCATTGAGGGAACAGTCCTGGAGGCTCTGCATGGGCCCTGCCTGTCACAGCAGGTCATTGCCTAATGGGCCTCCACAGCAGAACCCAGAGATCTCACTGTTGTTTCTCATGGCCTAGGCAGAGGATAGGAAATACCCATATCTTCTTTACTTATCCACCTTTATGTCCTAGTGCAGTTGTTACAAGAGCTGGAGTAAAGACACCTTCAAGTACAAAACCCAGTCATATTCGACCTCCTTGGAAGTTGGTCTTCACTGTATGGATGAGAGGAGACTCTCACAGCAGACGTGTCAGTGGGAAAATGGTCCGGAGCCACCCTGTTAGGTAAGGACACAGATCATCCAGATCTGAGAGCCAAGAGGGGCATTTAAAAGCCTCCAGAATAAACTGCAATGCATGCACATTTGTTCCTTCTCATTAAGGGACATGTACACTTCTTTAGTCTCAAAATCTTTCTAAGTCATGACAACATTAATTAAAATCTACAAGTTATAAAATATGGCATAATATTTATTACACATTAAATATTGTATAGACTTATGTTTATATATGATTGCATTACATTTTGAACATATGTAAATTTCTACTTATACTTTTAATATTTTAAACTTCAATAATTTCCTTTAAATATTCTAGGCTTCTGTTTTTTACCAGTTTGGCATTACAGATCATCCACTTGGGAAACAACAGTAAGAAGCATTTTATTTATAGTCTCTTACTTTTTATTGCCTATTTGTTTCTTAATCATTATCAGTCTCATATTTTCGGTGTTTTTAAAAGGTTATCAAAGAGAGAAACATAAAGGTAACAGAGAAGAAATCAACAATGCTACAGTCCAAAAGCTCCTGCAGAAAACACTCAACTGGACCCTGAATAATTTTGGGGAGGTGAATGCAAGCGCCAATGGCTGGAAGCCCCAGAATTCACGTCCCTACTTCCCGGATCTCCAACAGCGTAAGTTGCAAGTCGCGAAGGCGCCCACATTACCTTTGTGGTCATCTCAGTCGGTGGTCTGCAGATTTAGGATCTGAGAAAAACCTGGAATAAATTTAGCATAAAATGAAAAATCCAACAAAGCACATTTTATCATCTTCAAATGATGATACACTATAAAGTGAAAACTATTTCCTAGTGAGGTGTTCTTTTGCTCTGAAAAGTTTTACTATTTCATTGATAAAACTTTCCATCTGCTCAGGTCCAGAGAACTGCGATTTAAATATATTCAAAACAACCTCCCAACCCAAGATAATAGGGGACCCTTGCTTGGCTTATTGCAGACTGTCAGCCTCCAGACCCCACATCCCGGGGCGTGGAGGCTGGGGGCGGGGGTAGGCGGTCTTTCTGGCGGGAGGGCTGGAGGTGAGAGGGTTTTCTACAGTCCTCTCTCGGTGGGTGGTCCCCTCCCGGGAGGCCTGTCTTTAATCACTGTCCAGGCAGGTCACAGCCTGACTTTAACATGTGAAAGGAATGAAGAGAGAGAATCCTACTTGCTGGGGGCAGGGATTCTCGTCGTGTCCTCGGACTGGTTCCTGATCCTCCGGTACCCCTGGCAGTTTGCTTTTAATCCTTAACTTAACAAGTAGGGTTTGCCTGAGCAAACACACTTAGCAGGGAGTTAAATTTTATTGCCTTTCCGGGGTGATCTCGCGAAGCCCTCTTCGGGCTTGTCTAACGCGGAAAGCCGAGCGGCAGGCGGAGGCTGACAGCCAGGCGACTCTCCCACAGGTGAGCCCCAGCTGCTGCGCTGCTGCAGTAACGGCGGCACCTGCGTGCTGGGCAGCTTCTGCGTGTGCCCCGCCCACTTCACCGGCCGTTACTGCGAGCACGACCAGAGGCACAGGTGAGCGCGTCACCGAGCGGGCTGCTAGGTCGGTGGGGCGGGGATAATGGGGCGGGGGCCCTGGAGCGGGCACTGGGGCAACCCGCGGGGCTGCGCGTGGCGGAGGGGAGCGGACTCTGGGGGCTTGCAGGTGGAGTGTGGGGGAGGGGAGCGGGGAGTGGATGGGAGCGGCCGCTGGGCCTGTGCGGGGTGGGGCGTGGATGGGCGTGGGAGAAGGGAGCGCATGCGCGTAGGCAAGGCTAACTCCACCTTGCGGCCTCCCTAGCGAATGCGGCTCGGTGAAGCATGGAGCCTGGACCTTCCTCGGCTGCCGCCTTTGCAGGTGTGTTTTCGCAGCCCTGCACTGCCTCCCCCGCCAGACACCCGGCAGCTGCGGTAAGAGTACCCGCCTCCTATTAGCACAGTCCACACACGCAGGTGGTTGCTCCTTTGTACCTATCCGCAGAGATCTAGCTGTGCCAGGCGACACAGAAATGAGCAAAAATTCATCACTTAGGAAAGTCACATTCGTCGTGAATCACATATAATCATTCTGTGATTATCAGCATATCATTATTATTATTTAAATTTTTATTCCTAAATTTACTATGTCCCGATTGCTGGGTTTAAAAGTGATTTCCAGTGTTCTTCAAGTATCCTTTCAGTGAGCCTACTTTGGGGAGCACACAAGCTGGTAAACCGAGCCAAGCCTGGCAGACAGATTACCGGACTGATTTACCGGACTAAATCTCCAGTGACTTCCTTAAACCACACCAACACCATCTTCTCCAGTGTGAAATGAGGAGGGCATTGGAGCAGGACAGGAACAGGGATGAATGGCTACACGCCACCCTTTAGGGCCTACCAGGTAGTACTCCCAGGGAAAGAAGGTGTTCAGGCTTGCCACACATATTAAAAGCCAGTATGGTGTGGAGAACACATGGGGTGAACGCTCATTTGTGAGGATTCTGAGCAGGGAGCAAACTTCGTGCAAATGTTTCACTTTTTAAAAAAAAAAAATTTTTTTTTCAACGTTTATTTATTTTTGGGACAGAGAGAGACAGAGCATGAACGGGGGAGGGGCAGAGAGAGAGGGAGACACAGAATCGGAAACAGGCTCCAGGCTCTGAGCCATCAGCCCAGAGCTCGACGCGGGGCTCGAACTCCCGGACCGCGAGATCGGGACCTGGCTGAAGTCGGATGGTTAACCGACTGCGCCACCCAGGCGCCCCACAAGTGTTTCACTTTTAAAACGCAGTACGAAACATGAAATTTCCTGGGTCAGAAAACAGATGTAACACTCTGCTATGACCTCAACGGGCACAGTTAAAGAAGGTACAGCATTTCAATCCCACATCCTGCACTCTCTCCCCTCTTCAGCATGCTCTGACCGGACTTCACTGAGGAGCAGTTAATGAAGGCACAGCCCTCAGCCCTCTTCAGTCAATCCTGGTGGCCTTGGCTGTGAGAAGTCAAAACTCCTAAGTCCCCTTTTATGCTCCTCCTTTGTCCTTCTTCTTGTCCTTCTTTGTCCTTGCTCCTGGGCAAATCCCACAGTTGAAGGGCACACTTAATGATATCACAGCCCTTCAACCCCAGTTCCCACCCCTTTGTCCACTGTCAGGACTGCAGTGGAGGAGCAGCAGTAAGTGAGGATAAGAACCCTCCAAACCAAGTTCTTGCCCCTGCCTTCTTGGTGGGGCCAGTAGTGGAGGAGCACACTGAATGAATGCTCAGCTTTCAACCCACATTCCTATACCTTTCTCCCTCTTCTGCAGCCTTGGGTAGGATTACCTGTCAAAGATGCTTAGTGAAGGTACAACCCATCAACCCCACTTCCTGCCCTGCCCTTCTCATCCAGCTGTGCATGGTGTGGGTGGTGCCAGTAGGGAGACTGTGATTATAGTACAGTATTGGAAAACGTTGTATCTTTCCCTCCCTCTGTCATGCCCACCACATTTCCCAAAGCACCCCCTCTCCTACTGGGCTGTTTGCTGACCTGTGATTCACTAGCTGTTCCTTCTGTGCTCCAGAGAAAGGACACACAAATTAGGGAACAGATACCGATATTGCAGGTGGAACCTGTGTAGTCCTACAAGTGAAGTCATTTCCCACGTGCCACTGGCACTCCCAGCAGTAATGTGGGGAAGGGATTAGCTGTGATCATTTCCCAGTCTCCTATGCAAAGCCAGCTTGGTTTCAGAAGCAGCAGGGCAAAGACTAGGTCCCAGGCTCTCTGCTTACTATTTTGTATCTTTGGAAACATCCAAGGCTGGGAATGCTGTCTGCCAAGGACAGTGAAAATGGCTCCAAAATGTGGTTTCTGCTCATGAATGTTGAATGAAATAGTCATGTTTCAGAGTGAATTGTCAGGTGCAGAAAGCACAGCAACACTTTTGGACTCTTTGGCCTGTTGATTCTTCTTCATAGCAGATGACTGTGGTGGCTGTGCTGACAGTGGTTATGATAGGAGGGATGATGATGATGGCTGTTTTTGTTAGCTCTTGGTATATTTCAGGCACTTCGTACACTTTATCCCATCCGATTCTCTTAAGCCCACGAAATAGGTATTATTATACTTTTTTATATTTGAGGAAACTGAGACTTAGAGGAATTAACTCCTACAGCAAATAAACAGGGTCTGATATTTATTTCTTAAGAGATAATCATGAGAGGCTAGTTGGTATAAAAATATATATACATATAAAATAAAATATATATAAATATATAAAATATGTGGTATATAAATATATACAATATAATATGGTATATGTATATATACATATATAATATATAATATATAATATGGTATATATAATATAGTATGGTATATAAATATATATAAATATAAAGTAAGATATATTTTACAATGATTATTTAAAAATATTGTAAAGAAACATACCATAGCATATTGATATAATAATTAACATTATTCTGTGAATAATAACTAATATGAATCTATGACTAAAATTGCTACCATTTATGGAGTACGTAAGGACATCCCTGAAATTTGTCATATACTTTTTTTAAAATTGAGATATAATTCGCATATAACATTACATTAGTTTCAGGTGTACAAGATGATGATTGAAAATTTGTGTATATTGTGAAATGTTCACCACACTAAGTCTAGTTAATATCCATCACCCTCCATGGTTAAAATTTTTTCTTGTGATGAGAACTTTTAAGATCTACTCTTTTAACAACTTTCAAATGTACAATATGGTTTTATTAACTATAGTCACCATGCTGTACATTGCAATCCCATTGGTTATTTGTTTTCCAAATGGAAATTTGTACCTTCTGACCTTTGATCTTCACCCATTTGCCCACCTACCAACCCTCGCCTTTGGCACCCACCAAACTGTTCTTGTAGCTATGTTCCATTTTTTTTTTTTTTAAAGATTCTACATATAAGTGAGAGCATATGGTATTTGTCTTTCTCAGTTTGATTAATTTAGCATAATGTCCTCAAGGTCCATCTATGTTGTGACACATGGCAAGATTTCCTTCTTTTATGTGGCTGAAAAATATTCCACTGTTGTGTGTTTGTGTTTTATATATAAATATACATATTTTACCCACATTTATATCATATTTATATTATATTTATGCATATTTATATCATATATTTATCCATTCACCCATCAATATACACTTAGGTTGCTTCCATATTTTGGCTTCCATATTATTACAAATAATATGCAATGAATATGGAGGTGCATATATATTTTTAAGTTAGTATGATTGTTTCCTTTGGATAAAGACCCAGAAGTGGAATTGCTGGATCATATGACATTTCTTTTTTTAATTTTTTTAATTTTTTTTTTTTTCAACGTTTATTCATTTTTGGGACAGAGAGACAGAGCATGAACGGGGGAGGGGCAGAGAGAGAGGGAGACACAGAATCGGAAACAGGCTCCAGGCTCTGGGCCATCAGCCCAGAGCCCGACGCGGGGCTCGAACTCACGGACCGCGAGATCGTGTCCTGGCTGAAGTCAGACGCCTAACCGACTGCGCCACCCAGGCGCCCCTTAATTTTTTTATTTTATTTTTTATTTTTTTTATTTTTTTTAAATCTTTTTTTTTTTTTTCAACGTTTATTTATTTTTGGGACAGAGAGAGACAGAGCATGAACGGGGGAGGGGCAGAGAGAGAGGGAGACACAGAATCGGAAACAGGCTCCAGGCTCTGAGCCATCAGCCCAGAGCCTGACGCGGGGCTCGAACTCACGGACCGCGAGATCGTGACCTGGCTGAAGTCGGACGCTTAACCGACTGCGCCACCCAGGCGCCCCTATTTTTTATTTTTTAAATTTACATCCAAGTTAGTTACCATATAGTGCAACAATTATTTCAGGGGTAGATTCCTTAATGCCCCTTACCCATTTAGCCCATCCCCCCTCCCACAACCCCTCCAGTAACCCTCAGTTTGTTCTCCATATTTATGAGTCTCTTGTGTTTTGTCCCCCTCTCTGTTTTTATATTATTTTTGTTTCCCTTCCCTTACGTTCATCTGTTTTGTCTCTTAAAGTCCTCATATGAGCGAAGGCATATGATTTTTATCTTTCTCTGACTGACTAATTTCACTTAGCATAATACCCTCCGGTTCCATCCACGTAGTTGCAAATGGCAAGATTTCATTCTTTTTGATTGCTGAGTAATACTCCATTGTATATATATACCACATCTTCTTTATCCATTCATCCATCGATGGACATTTGAGCTCTTTCCATACTTTAGCTATTGTTGATAGTGCTGCTAGAAACATGGGGGTGCATGTGCCCCTTTGAAACAGCACACCTGTATCCCGTGGATAAATGCCTAGTAGTGCAATTGCTGGGTCATAGGGTAGTTCTATTTTTAGTTTTTTGAGGAACTTCCATACTGTTTTCCAGAGTGGCTGCACCAGCTTGCATTCCCATCTTTTTTTAATTTTTTGAACAACCTCCATACTGGTTTCCATAGTGGCCACACCAATTTACATTCCCACCAACAGTGCACAAGCGTTCAGGATGTGAATCCTAACTATTGTGCCATTTCTATACTCATCCTATAAGAATAATTATCAATATAAACTAAAGAAATATTTTTGATAGTATTATTTAGAATATTGAAAATATGACCATATTCTAAATTTAACAGCAGAGTAATAGGTAAGTAAATCCTGTAATGGGATGTTATGAGGATTGTGAAAAACATATGGAAGACAGAATAAAAATTATGTTTATAATATAATGAGGTGAAAGGATACATCTCGATGCAGGAATCACAAACAGAAAATAACACACTATAAAATCATGGCCTTGTGGCACCTGCAGGCTACCTGAAAGCCAAAGGGTCTCTAAGGGGCCTTCTTGCTCAATCCTGTCTGGGTCCAAGAATGACAGGCTGTCTTAATCCCAAATATAATGCCTTTCCAAGGGCATTCTGATTCAGAAGAACTCTATTTGTTTCTCAGTTTTTATATAAAATGAGGATAACCTGCCCTCTACCCTCACATACATGTTGAAGGATAAATTTTATGCAAAATAATCTTGTTTGTGGTGTGAGCTAAAATAATGCTTTGTGAATAATAATTCTAAATAAATATTGAATGGATGACCTTTGACCAATTAGTTCCAAATACAGCTCGAAAGAAGAAACACCATAAAAGCCATTACCTATTATTATATTGCAATTAAAAGAAACCATTTGTAGGGTTCTATCAATTGCAGGGTTCTATCAATCTATCAAAATGATAGGGTTCTATCAATTACCTACATTGCAGGTAACTAT